>NC_140449.1:11136097-12336097 GCF_963576455.1 Neolamprologus multifasciatus | reverse complement strand
ACAACTGACTCAAAGGCTTGTAGAACCACCTTTAGCAGCACTAACTTGCAGCAATCATTTTCTGTATGACTTTTTCATTCTCTGCCATTCTTATGGAGGAATAAGGTTGAGGTCTGGACTTTGACTGAGCCACTTCAACTCTTTTTCAGCCACTGTTGTATATTTGCTGCTGTGCTTGAGATCGTTGTCCTGTTGCATGACCTAGTTTCAGCCAAACTTCATCTATCAGACACACGGCCTTCCATTTGACTTAATAATTTGGTATGATAAAATACTTTAGTATAAGGAGGAGTTTGTGGTTGACCCAATGATTGCAGGGTGCCAAAGTCCTATTGCTGCAAAACTGAGGCCTGTAGAGTCAGAGATTTAGGTCTTAGATTTTTCCTTAGACTGTTCATTCTTTAATCCTTAATCTAAAGTTTTGTGACATCCTAAAGTTTCAAATGCCATTCAGCAAATTCATTCAGAATTGTTTATGCATATTATTGTCACCTCAGAACCCATTGTCCCCTTTCATTTATGGAAGTAAATCATGTGACATATACTTGTCCAACTAACACTAACTACCCCGACCCCCAACACACACTAATCTAATCTAATTGACATAATACTTTCCCTAGCTGCTTACCCTAACCATCAAAAATGAACCCTTAGCCTACACCTAACCATAACATAATTGTAACCCTGATACTAAAAACCACATTTTGAGTTTCAAAAATGCCTTCAAACTTGTGGAGACTTGGATTTTGTCCCAATAAGGGCTGTTGGTCTCCACAAGTATAGTAAACTTGCAATTATTGGTCCGCACAAAGATATGTAAACATGGTACACACACACACACACACACACACACACACACACACACAGTATTCTAAACACTTAGTCCTAATAATACTCTCTCTTCCTGTCTTTGTGTGGTGCAGTGGAGTGGTCTGTGTTTGTTTTGAGGGTGTTGTCTGAACTCAGTCTAATCCTGCTGGTCCAAGATGGTGTTGATACTGAGGTAAAAGAGGAAAGGACAGAGGAAAATAAAGAGAGAAATGAGAAGGAAGGAAAGGCGGCAGAGAAAAGAGGGGATGGACTCTCGTGTATCACTGAATCTCTCCTTTCAAGGTTGGTCTGGTTTATTCTAAGTGCAGCTTCAGTGTTTCTAGATTCCTTCTGTGTTTGCTGTCTCTATAGGAACAGATACTTTCCCCTTGGATGACATTTTTAAAATCACTACAGCTTAACCAAAATAATGACAGACTGCCAGTTTAAATGATAGATATAATAATATGTAATATACAATACTAAAGTAATGTCTACCCACTCTTTTGTGCTAAGGTGTTTATGTTCACATTAAAGCAAAATTTCCCTTGACTATTTTACAACCAAGACAATAAGTCTGACCTAATCCTTACCCGACACAAGTAATTTACATAAACATAATATTATAACCAAAAGAGCTTCATTAGTGATGGTGCCAGGTTAAAGACAGCTCAGTTGCAACAGATGATTTCAGAGTTGATCTTTAAAAAGTCTGAGACTGAAGTATAGAAGTCTAACAATAAAGAATTGTTGTAATAGGGTTTTTTTGAAGATGTATATCAGTTTTAAATGATATGGTGTGGATTTGTTGATATCAAACCTCTTTATAATATGTTGTAGTTTGTAAAATGCTTCTACAAATACAGATAACTGGCAAGTGACTGTTCAATCTATGAAAAGGGGACAATGCATTTTACACAAGTCAAAGAATAGCTACACAGTACAAAAAATATGCTTGTATGATAGCCTCACAGGTTACCGCTTGTTCACTTTTATTTCTACCAATATTTCTCCTCCTTCCTTCCTTTCAGTCCTTTCTTCCTCCCAGTTTCTCCCCTAGCTGCTTCTCTCTACGTTCTTTTCTCTGCTTCTCCTATTATAAGTCTAGTTCTCCCCTCCCCCTCTTCTTCACCCCTCTCTCCAGATCTGTTCTAGTTTACTCTCTCTTACTAATGATCAGAACACTGCATTAATTATTAACACTTCGAAAGCCAAATGTTGTACTCAGACATGTTTATGTCTAGGTACGAGACTCTTCTACGAGCACCGGAGCCTATACCCCTCCATGCACTCAAACTGTTGGTATCAATGACTGAACACAACAGTCAGACCTGCAGGTAATGTGAACACATCAGCCACACACACAATTAATCACAGACAAGAAAGACTGTTGAAGCATTGTGACCTTGCTAATATGAACTTTACTTGTAATCTTTATTAGGATAATGTTGTTTATGGGTAATATAGTAAAGAAAGTATTACAAAATACTCCTAGCATCCATTAAAATCCATTATCTGCTTCTCTATTTTTTTTTCCAAGACGTAGAATAGGTAGCACGCAAGTATTTTGCAGTCCTAGCAGGTTCAGATACAAATATACACGGGCGCATTTTAGGCACTCTGTAATGTTTTAATGCCAAGGCCATTCATTCCCAATTCAGCACTGTGAATCATTCACACACTGCGCACACACACACACACACACACACACACACACACACACACACACACACAGATGAATGTTCACTGTCTTAAACACACACAAACACACTCCTCCGTATTATAAGCAGTAATTTATTTGCCAACTCCAGAACACAGATATACACAAATGATTATTTGCTTGTTGTAGGTGATGCACATTCAGAGCTAATAGCAACAAAACCTTCACAGCTCCAGCACTGCTGGTGATCTGCATTCAATGACACCCTTTGAGCACCCTTAAAGGCAGCATTTTCTACATTAGTAATCAGTTTAGTGGCAGGCATAAGGTGCTGTATCAGCTGAGATGTGTAAAGACTTGACATGTTGTGCTGATATACCTTGGCACACTAGCTAGTCCAGAGAAGCTTTGCTTAAAAATGCGACACACGTTCTTTAAATATACGACACTAAGACAAAATTATTGCTCGCGTTGAAGTGAGATTCACTACTGCATAATGTGGAAGTAATTCACTATGCAGGAATTTAAAAAACATTGCTCAGAAAAGCAGTCATCTGACACCCAAATAAAAAGTGGTAATGATGTATTGCTGTTGCACAGGAAATTTGCTGATTTCTTGTCTAGCCATGAGATGACTCACTTGTGTGTGCATGTTGTGTGTGTGTGTGTGTGTGTGTGTGCATGCATGCGTGCGTGCGTGCGTAAACACATGTGTGTGCACGATGATGTATGTGTGTTTGATAGATGTGCTTTGACAGCAGCTGTCAGTAAGTCTTGATTCTCTGGTCATCTGTCTTCTCTTCTCAGCTGTTGGCAGGGATAGAAAGTGTGGGTGAAAAGAGAGGAGGCAGAAAGATTGAGGAAGGGAAGTGGATAAAGGTGCCATGAAAAGGATAGGAGGAGGAACTAGGAAAGAGAATCTTGGGAGAAAAGAAAATGTTGATGAGGCCAGAATGGTTGAGAATAAAGGAGAAGTGTTAATTGGTTAGAAAGTATAATTAGATGTGTGTCACCTGGCTCAGAAGATAACTGGAGGAAAGAGCAGGGGAAAACTGTAAAACGATGTGCAGTTTACACTATGAGATACACATTTCAGCTCAGGAACACTATGTTGTAAACTGTAGTTGTTACTTCAACAATACTCTCAGTATTTTTAGATTTAGTTGACTCTGTCTAAGGCATGCTCTATTTTAGCTCTAGAAATGCAGTCATTCATATTGGTGGAACACAAATTGGACATGGACATGTACCTGGTCAAATGCTGCAGTTGATCCAGAGATTTACATTTAATCCTTCATCTTTAATCACTAAGTTTTAATTTGGAACAATGATTAAGCCTCTGTTTTGTGGTTTCCTCATTTCCATCCCAGCTTCTTTCCACATTTTATCTTCTCCAGCAATAATAGTTCAACAAATCTCTAATCACTGCCAGTCACCTTCCATCTCTATCCATCCCATCCTCCTCTACTCCTAGAGTTTAAAGTTCGTCCTCACAGCTGAGTATGCCCCTACTTCTCTTATCAGTAATATTACCCCATTTCGTCTCCATCCTTCTCTTCCACCACCTCTCCTCATCCCCCTTTTTCTTAGACACAAGTAGAGTGACGTGAACTTTTCAAATTGGTGTCAGGACTCTTTCCTCTACATCTGTTTTCGCGCTCACTCTTTTCCTTTGACATTATTAACAACATTTTACATTTTTTTTCTCTGCCTCCCTCGCTCTCATTCTCTCACCATCTCTAATTTATTAACATTAGTCCACATTTTTCTTTTTCTCTGTGCCCTTTCTCCACAACTTTCCCTCCATCACTGCGGTTATACAATCAGAAATTAAATTGCCTGGGTCTTGGTTAGATAAGTGTGGCTATGAAGCCAGCCGAGCAGTAATTAGATGGTAAATTGGGGACATTAACGTTGGGAAGGCAGCCTGCTGTCTCTCTCTCCATTATCACAGTCCAGACACACCTTCAAACAACTACATTTACTATGACCTTTAGCCGGAGAACCTCATGCTGTGTGGTTACATATGTGTTTGCCCATGGATTTTCAATTTCCTTTAAGGCATCTTTTCAGCATGCCTATATGCCATATGTGTCGATGTGGTATTTTCACGCATACCCATCAACAAAGTAAAGAGGTAGTATTTGTCATAGTTTAACAGTACTGGCTTTTTATAGATTTTATTTTGATAAGATTTTATATTTAAACAACTCATGTTTTCTGCCTGTTCTTTCCTTTTAATATGGACTCATAGACTCAGAGTCTATGAGTCGAAATCCATTATATCAAATTGCAGTGGTTAATTGGACACCAACATCTCTCTGTTCCATGTAAAGTGATTCATTAACTGTTAACACAAAAGTGGCCATTTTCTCAGGCTAAAACGCTGTAATTGCCTCTAACAGCCTGTTTTACTGGTCTTACTCTCCACTGTAAATAAATGGGGAAAAAAAGGTCTTTTTTTAAGTTAGTTATTAGAAAAAAGTGCAATTTTCCTCTCTAGGCAAGTACTAATACATTATGGTATCAGATAATTTGTCAGTGCTGTTAATTATAAGCCCCTGACTGTAGCTATCTACTTCGTTGTATTTATCATCTCTTTATGTGCAAAAAGGTTTCATTTTGAATTTTGTTAGCTTTACAAAGCTGTGTAGTTGACATAAAGTATATAAAACTAGAGTAGAGCTGAGGTTAATAAGCGCATACTGTGGTATTTATTGCATTACCTCTAATGAAACAGCTGTTGAGTGAATGTGTGATGTGATGATGATGCAGTGCAGCATTGTCTCGTCTGTGTTTTCCTATTATAGGTTGTCTGTTGAACCCTGTTCATTGTATGCTGTTGCGCCCTGTGTCCTGATGAATGGCTGGTAGTTTAAAGGTGGTCCAGTTTATCATGTTGTGCTAGCCTGGCCTGTCCTTTCATCTCTGAGCCTATCACCTCTCTAATAGGATTCCATCCATCACATCTACAAGCAAACAATCAGACCCAAACAATAACAAATGCACGCACACACACACTTTAACACATGTCTAAAAGGTTGAACTGTACATTAAAATACATCACCATGGCAGGTAAAGAGAACCTACAACAGCAATTCATTACGTTCCTTAAATTCACATTTCTTCAAGCTTCCTACCTGTAGTCAGTGATTGTTTTCAGTAAAGATTATGGAGATTGAGTGACTGCAACTAAAGATAAAGTTACACTGTGCTTATACTTTTGTGGTGCTGATGACAGCATCCATCAGAATATCTCAGTTCACCAAAGTAAATCTAACAATGTAACCATGAAGGGATCTAATGTTACTAACTAAAACCACAAAGTTAACTATTAAACAATAGTTACATGATGCCCAGGAAGTACGTGCAGTGGTGTAGAGAATATGTTATCATCATGAAACATGCTTGCTTTGTTGTGGCTCTTTGTATACAAGGTAGGTGAGAGGACATCAGTATCTGATGGAACAAGGAAACATAAAAGAACAAACACTCACAGAAGACAGTATATACGTACAAATTACCTGTAAGTGGTTAAAAAAAAAAAGACGCTTGAGCTCCGAGGACAGCCTGAGATGATCACTTGGTATTCTTTGCTGTTCAGATGTTCTTTTTACTTAGTCATCTGACTTTTTTTGTTTGTTTGTTTTAATAAAAATACCTCCAAGTTAATGAGCCATTGTTTTCAGTTTCTAGAAGCAGCACACCAATAAAATGCTGTCCCATATTTGTAATGAAGTGGAACATTTTGTTTGCTAATTTTAAAAAAAGGGCAGTTTTTTAAGTTTAAATCCACATTTCCATAGGTTGAATGATCCTGCTGGAGAACCTATAAATCATAGTTAGAACATGGACAGATTTATAAATCAGTGGGCAGGCTTTGTTACCGTCAGAATATCAACACCTGTCTGATTTTTGCTAGTTTTATTCACTTTACTGCCTGAATGCTTTCTTGCTTACTAATTCACAAAGACCCATAAACAAAATGTGCGTGCATATATGTAGACACTCACTCAGTAACTGATTGAGGTTTAAAGAAGATCAATCAAGAAATAGACAGAATGTCATTGTTAATATAAACATCCATCTCCCTCCCTCCATCTTTCTTCTTCTGTGTCTCTTGCCTTTCCCCCCCAAGCTTTTCGGTGTGGATTTATCCACATTACTCCTTTTTATTTTTCATTTTCCTCACATTCGTTTGTTCTTCCACCTCCTCCACCTCACACCTCTTCTCTAATCTTCCCTCTTTTTCCTCCACTTTGCAAAATGTAATCTTTTCTAACCTTATCTTGCTTTAAACTCTCATCACCTTTTTCCATGTCCTTCCCTCTTGTTTCTCACCTGCTTTTACTTCATCTGCTCACATCGCTTCTTCTCTTTTTCTTCTCGCAATTCCACTGGTACTAGACGGAAGTCATTGTACCAGAACTCCACCCTTAATGAAGATGAAATAGCCAATTTTATCTGCTTGTGTGAGAGTGTGCAAACAGCATGCCTGAACAGCACATTTAAAACATTAAATTAATTCCTTGCCCTGCTTTTTCTGCTGCTACCTAAAGTGTATATTCTCTTTTTCTTCTCCTTTTCAGGTTGATCAAACGTAGTAGGATCCTACCAATGGTCTTTCAGCTCATTATGGTAAGAAAGCAGTGATGTTTCATCATTTAGTCTTCAAGCCAGTATCTAAGTTACTTTACCAGTCAAACTGGTCAGTAAATTCAGTGCAGTTTTAAAATAAGCTCATCAAAGTTTGTATTATTGTAGCATTTCTATTCTGTTTATATTCAGTCTATTATGTCTGTTTCCTTCTTTTTGGTCTCTCCTTCCATCTAACCCTCAAATGTTTATGTAAATGAGTCTGAATAATGTTGACCTATTAGAGGGCTGGTGTAATTGACTGGCAGGTCAGCAGCAGAGAGGAGGAACGGTTAATAGAGTGAAAAGATGAACTCTGCTATTAAGATCATGTACAAGGGCTTGCACGCAAACACATGGCACGCGTCTGTTCTCAGTGAGCCATAACAGTGTTTCCAGTAAACCATTTCACCTGACCCTTTTTGCATGCGAACAATTTAATGTACCCACCAACACAGTACAACCAAACCAGCTCTAATTTATGCTTCACACAAACACATGCAGTCACACAAACGCGCACACTCAATAACTCTGTTCTGCATGGCTGCCTGTCCAGCCCCAGCTAGCTGATACAGAATTTTAAACACTGCTGTCCAACAGCCTGATTAACTCGTCTCCTGATTGTTTACTCCTGCCTGAACCAGTCATGTCTGGATCCATTAGTGCCGTCTATATTGCTCACATTTGAATTGATTTATACTCCCTGAAACTCTCTGATGTAGATTGATTACACCTGTCGCTGGTGATCACGCTTGTCATGGAGAAACTCACCTAATTGTATTTGTCTAAATGATGTAGTAGTTCTGCTTCAGACATGAAAGGACCTCAGGATGCTGGTTAGACCACGGCTCTGAACGGGGTGTTAGCCGTGCCTGAGGTGGCAAAAGACTGATCAGAGGGGATTGCTTGCAGTAAATGCTTTAACAAATCCTGCCTGGCTGAAAGTGTTCACAGTGCAGCTACACCGCTTGTGCAAGTCAGATACTTGTCCCTTCATGTGCAAGGTCCAAGTTAAACTTTGGTTTGCCGTTCCTCACTCTCCATTGTCAGCTTTATGCTTTTAGTGAGAACGTACAGTACAGTGCAGTATTTTTATAGCTTTTTAGTCTTTAAAGATCAAAATAGATTAGCTTTGTCATTTGTGGCTCCTGACAGGCAGTTTGTCCTCAGCACAAACTGATGTCATTGTCTCCAGCCGCAGGCAATTGCACATGATGAGTACTAGCCAGACTAATCACCACGTACACAGATCACACCGATGTGCACCAACCCTGCAGGCAGAGCCGGTGTATCTCAGAGAGGATCAAATAGTGAAGTGGGGGCAGAAGGGGGAAGGAGAAGTGAATAACTGTAGGAGGGAGGAGAGAATATTTTGAAAAGAGGAGAAAGATGAAGTAAGAGGAGTAAATAGGATGCGTAAGAGGGAGGTGAAGATTACACTTTCAGTCTTTAAAAACAAATAAATAAAGGTGCCTTTTTTAATAAAACAATCCACTACTTTATTAAATAATTAACTGTGTTCTCAAGACAGTATATGCAGTATAAATAACAAAATGATGACAAAACCATGTTAGATATTAGCTGTTTTGGGTTAATTGTGAAATGTTATAAGCAAACCTGTAATTTACTTATCCTGTGTCTGTCTCCTGTTTTTCTAGGCCAATAGAAGTAACGTTATCAGTGGGATAGTCCAAAACGCAGTTGTTTTGCTCTGCAATCTTAGTGAGGGCACAATCCAGGATCAGCAACCACTGTATCAACAAGGTAGAGTGTGTCTGAATTCCTCATGGAGAGAAAGATCTACATTTTCTCTCCTTTAAAAGGTACTAAATTCTTCTTATATTTTCCTGCATTGTGTTGCAACACATGTACTATTATCAAGGACACTTAGTCATTGAAAGGCATCTGTTCTGCTCACATTAGTGATTGTTATGTTACTTGTTGACATCCCTGATACCCAACCACACTGTAGTGTAATGCTTATTCAGGTCGGCAACCTTGGCTGTGTGTGCCTGAGGCGGAGGCCATGCTTTTTGTCTCTCAGCTACTGTGAATAATCTGAGATTTTCCTGTCAATTGCAAGTGATTCCAGGGGATCCTTAGGGAGAAGTCAAATTTATGTTTTTTGTTCTCTTGGTGTGAGGACATTTTTCAGAAGTCTAGTTTAGGCCTATTCTGGCCATGAAGAGTGTGTTGGGGATTAGGACTTTAATTAGGAGGAAGCAATAGTGAGGCACAAAGCTTCGGTACACTGTGGATGCCTGCCCAGAGTGTGTGTGTGTGTGTGTGTGTGTGTGTGTGTGTGTGTGTGTGTGTGTGTGTGTGTGTGTGTGTGTGTGTGTGTGTGTAAGTAAATGTTTCGGGACCCACAGTTCAACAGTGTGATTGCAACACCACAATAACACACATTTTCTCAAGTTTCTATTTGAGGACTGTGTTCATTTCTTTCTTTCTTTTTTATTCACTCATCATTCTGTTTCATTTTGTCCATCTTTATATACTTGCATACTAACTCCTCCTCTCCCTCTGTTTCCATTGGGTCAGCAATGCAGCAGTCTTGAAGTCAGCATCATTATCATCCAATCAGCACCTCTCTCAACAAGAATTTGTCAACCCAGCACTAATACTGGCCTGGCAATTAACGCTATCTCCACTCCTCTCCTCTTGTTCTCTTCCCTCCTCTCCTCCTCTCCTTTTTGTCTCGTGCTATCAGCCACTTTTCCAATCTACTCAGCTCACATCTTGGCCCCTCATCTCCTTTCCTTCCTCGCGTCTGTTCCCAGTTTTACCCTCTCCCATCTCCTCTATTTTCGGCTCCTGTTCTGCCTTCTCGTCTTTCTCCCTTGTTTTCCTTGTGGTCCCTCCAGATGAGTGTGGTGATGGCAAGAACGAAGGGAAAGGGAGAGAAGGAAAGAAGAGGAAAAGGGAGGAAGCGTGTATAATTGGGTTTTTAAGGTGTGACAGAGCGAGGAGGGGAAGGGTGGTGTTCTTGTTCGTGTGTGTGTGTGTGTGTGTGTGTGTGTGTGTGTGTGTGTGTGTGTGTGTGTAATAGACAGTGAAGAAGAGAAAAATAGGGAGGTGGGTTTTTTGTGCCTGTGTAACTGTATTTGTGCTTCTGCTTCTGTGTATCTGTGAGAAGAGGGTGTGTGTGCAGCAGTGAATGCAGGAAAACCTCATATTTGTGTGCGTGAGAGAGAGAGAGTTGGGGAGATGAGGTTTATAATTGGGCAGATTTGCCTCCGACTGAGATAATACCCCCTGGGGAATGAAGACAGAGGAAGCAAAGAGGGAGAGAAACAGAGATAGGGAGGAAGAACAGAACAACGGAGGAAAAAAAGAAGATGGCACAAAAGCATGAAAGAGAAAAGGGATGGAAAATGACGGAGGCAGAAAAGCAAAATAGGAGGTAAAAAGGGTAGCATGAAGGTGAGAGAGGGAAGCATGGGACGCACAGAGAGCGAGAATGTGTTGAATCTGGGTTGGAGACAGCAAGGGATAACACGCTAGAGGAGAAAATTGGAGGTTAAGATGAGTGACAGTTTGATAGCAGAAGAGATTTTGGGATGCAAGAGGGAAGAATAACTTGATGCCTTAGTGTGAGATTTCTAAAAAGAGTAAATATTTTAGGTGATAATGGATGATCGGCTTTAATTTGAAAACATGCAGCAGACTAAGGAAGAAAGTTTAGGCTCTAATCTGATCATACACGGATATAAAGCCTAGGGCTTCTCTGCCGAGAATAAATTTGAGACCAATTTTGCAGGCACACTGGCATGCAGGCTGTTATTTAATAAGGAAATGGTCACATCTAGAGCATGTCAAGCTCAGAAATTCATCCCAACAGTTCAGAAATGTTTGCACCTTGAGTGAACCTTGAGTTTGGTCCTGGGCCGAGTGTCAGTTAAAGTGTGCTTATCCTTTTAATTAATTAAAGAGCTCCTCAGGGGCTCTGTTTGTCTTCAGAGTTCTTGACAGTCACTGTGGTGCCTCTCAAGGTTAAATCAATCACACTTCATTTTTCATTATTTCTCTTGACCCTTGTAAGAAACTGAGATATTTCAGAAAATCTCTTCTGCTCCGATGTTATCTAGTTTCTTTCAATTTGCATTTATAAATTCCCGTTCCAAATTGGTTTCAGCATAATTTCCCAAATGCATTCTCTAATAGTTCACACTGTGTCCATATGTGTCCACTCAAAAATAATGCCCTCCAAGCATAATTTATACCATAAAAATCTGTCTTTGTTAATTAAGGGTGCAGTATTTCAATGTTTCATTGTCTTTGCATAAACTTACATGTCTTCAGAGTCTCTACAGACCCAGAAAAATAGAAAAGATTACCATGCATGTCTCTACAGATCAAAAAGAAAAAAATCAACTGTTTGGGTCTGCAGCCACCTTGAGAAGGCTGTGTTTTTTCTGTTTATGCTATAAATTTAGACAACAGACTTGGTAGCTAACTGACATAAATAACACATCATTAACTATATGTTGGTTCGCTAAAGTCAGTTCACATTAACATTAGGGGTACTCAGGCAGAAAAGGCATATCGGGCAGGTCATATTTGAAACGTAGACATGGAAGATTTGGAAGCATAAACATTGTGTGGTCCAAAGGTCTGTTATCATAGGAAATGTCACATTTATGAGTTATGGTACACAGAATTAAAATCAGCTAAAATATTATTTATTAATTATATGTACATCTTAACATCTTACATATTAAACTTAATTGTTACACCTCATAAAGCAGCAACACTGATCATTTTATTAAAGATGAAAGAATTTAGACAGTTTTTAACTCTCAGTGATGCCGCAGTTTTTTGGACCTGAAGTGGGCGGAGTTTTGGACTCAGATTACTCTGCAAGGCTCCTGACTACGGTAGCCGTAATGCTCCGACAATCCATCAAGCAGTCCGGCTTCGTAGCTTACCAAAGATGTACTAAAACATTTTATGACAGATTTCTGAGTGCCATGTACCACATAAAATCGGTTTGAGGTCAGTAAGGACAACCAGAATTCATACATAACACGCACCGGATTATAAGGCGCACTGTCAATTTTTGTGAAAATTAAAGGATTTTAAGTGCGCCTTTTAGTGCAGAAAATACGATAGATGTTTGTGTGGTATACTATACTATTATACACCACATTCTATAAGCAGAAAAACATCGTCTTATAGTTAGGTCCATATATTTGGACACAGACACATTTTGTTTTTCTACCTGTTTACAGAAACATATTTATAGTTATATAATGACCTTAACAGAAGTTATATAAGTGGACATAATGTGTAGAGCTTTCATTTGAGGTTGTCTTCATTTAAATTTGAGGAAGGGTTTAGAAGTTTCAGCCGCCCTTTTGTTAAAAGGACCACAAGTAATTGGCCATGAAATGGCTTTGACTCAAAGGCAATTTCATGGGCAAGTGTGGGCAATTCCTTCATTATGTCATTACCAATTAAGCAGATAAAAGGAGTTGATTTGAGGTGTGGTGCTTGCATTTTGGAAGATTTTGCTGTGAACAGACAACATGTGGTTGAAACAAGGATCACTTGTTTCACCTGCATGGAAAGCAGGTGAAACAAGTGATCCTTACGCTGCAGAAACAGAAGAAAACCACCATTATCCATGGTGAAGAGAGCCCTTCACAACAGCCAACCAGGTGAACAACACTTTCCAGGAGGTAGGCATATCAATATTCAGGTCTATAATAAAGACAAGACTGCATGAAAGTAAATACAGAGGGTTCATTGCAAGATACAAGCCACTCATAAGCCTAAAGAACAGCACAGGTCTGGAAAAACATCCTTTGGACAGATGAAACCAAGAACAACCTCTTCCAGAATGAAAAGGAGGAAACCCAGCAACTGGTGATGTCCATGAGTTCAAGACTTCAGGCTGTCATTGCCGGCAAAGGGTTTTCAAACAAGTATTAGAAATTATTGATTTTAATGATTAAAAATCTAATGATTTTTACTAGTAAAAGATTTTATTTTCAGTTCTTTGTCCAATTACTTTTGAGCCCCTAAAAAGAATGGATTGTGTTAAAGTTGCCTCTGCACAAAGACTGTAGGTGCAACCATTACTTTTTTCTCAGTTTAATTTTAATGTGAATTTTGACACAAGAACATAACAAAGAACAGATGTGATTCTTGGAAGAGCCAGCTGTAGGACTCAGGATGACTGAGGATAAGGGCTGAACAGATGGAGTGAAGGGCAGGCGATGGTGGAAGCATGGTTGGTTGGATGGACAAGAAGCAGCGAGCCATAGCAGAAGCAGTGTTAAGTAGGGGTGAAGGTTTGTCTTTAAGGGTTAGGGTTAAATATGCAAACTATTGCATCCCATATCTTTTTCTTAACACCTTCTCTTGACCTTGACGTAAAATGTCATAAGGCCCCCAGGAAAGAAGAGGAATTTATGAAACCATAACCATTTGTAAACACTTACATTAGGCTTTATAAATATGCATCAATGGCAGATGCGGCTCATTAGACTTGTACAATGTGGAGAAAGTTTTGGACCATTCCTCCTACAAAACTGTTTTAGTTTATCCATATTTCTAGGATGTCTTCAATGAACTGCTCTTTCCTCATCGTGCCACAACATCTCACTTGTTAAGGTCAGCACTCTGACTTGGCCATCCCAAAACATGAATTTTCATTCTCTTTCATCCATTCTGTTGTTTATTTACTAGTGTGATTTGGGTCAGTGTCTTCTTGTATCACCCAGGCTCTCCTAAACTTCAGGTCATGAACTGTTGCCCTAAATTGTGCTTTTAAAAGTTCAAGATACAATTTTGAATTAATCAGTCCCTCCATCAGGCCCCGAGGCCAAACATAGCTATGTGGATTTTTGCCAGAAAGTTCCAATTTTGTCTCATCTGTCCAGGAAATATTTGTCCCACAAGCAAACCGGAAATGTGCTGCTTTATTTATTTATTGTTGGACAGCCTTTGTGACCTTCCATTAACACCATTCCTAGTCAGTGTTTTTCATTGACACATAACACAAAGATTTAGCAAGGTGTAAAGCTTTCTGCAGGTGTTTTGCTGTCAGTCAGTAGTTGCGGTATTGCTGTGATATTTACAGATTGTCCATTTACTCAGTTAGTAGACAGCTTGTTTCAGTGCCAGCTGATGCATACCTTTGCATATGCTTTTGTAACTTTTCCACCTTTGTCCACCCTTAAAAAGCTTCTGTTAAGGTCATTTTAGTGTAATTAAGGAGTCATTTACAGAAGCTTGTCTTGTTTAAAAAGAGCATACTTGGTGAGTAGTAATGATCAGCAAGTATCAGCAGCATAATACACAAAAACTATCTAAGTGGGACTGTGTTGTCAAGTTGCATTAACAGGACAAGTCTTTTTTGATTGAACAGTCAAAAGTAGAGCAGCTTGTCTAATTAATTATGAGACTGTTTGACAGTGTAACAGTACATCTCGCTGACAGCAGGCAAACTTAATGGCTTTCTAGTGTCTGCAGTGTTGCACTTTCACTCTCAAAAATAAACACACGACATCCACAGTCTAAATAAAGATCTGTTGGAAGACGAAAACAAAACTGGGTGTATTTTCCCTAGTGAAGACTATGATTTAATACACATGGTTATATAACTAAGTTTTCGTGCACAGAAGTAGAAATGAAGGACAAATCTGGGCGTATTGATTGTCTAGGTATTGTTATATTTATGGGCACTGCATGTGTCATGTCTTCACTGTGACTATCCTCTGTGTCACTTTAAATTTAATAGTGATATAACATGGGTTTGCACTTTAGTAGGTGCTATTCATAGCTTTGCAAGAGGTAACAACCTCATGTTGTACATTGGACAGTTGTGTAGGGAGAGACTGAGTGAGGTGAGAGAACAGACAAAAAAAGATAAGAATGAGTTTTTGGATGAGTGTGTAGTGAGTTGTGTTGCTGCCTCTGCTGCCCTTATGTACTTTCTCATTAAGGGACTGTAACCCTGCACAGTTCAGTGTCGTATTCAAACAGTTTGCTCTGATGTGCAGATTGGTAATAACAACATGTTAATTGAATTAAGCTTGCATATAGGCAATCAATCTGCTCTGTAGCCGAATCAGAGCCTGAAGTTACAGATATTTATGGGTATAGTCTAATTTTTTTCCAGCTATAGAAACATTTTTGGTTCACATGAACTTAAAGATGTTCTTGTGAATGTAATAATGTAATTGTGGTAATGTGCGTGAATTGCTTTTTGTTTCTCTTTGTTTAATAAAATGTATCGTGAACACAGGGCCCCTCAAAAAGACAAACATCTAATATATAGATCATTATAACATATAGAATATATTAATTGATACAATTTGTATTAAACTGGTTAAAGATTTTTGGCAGTTAAAGTGACAAATTAGGTTCTCTTATATTATTATCCTTATTTTTTATGTTCATGGCTTAATAGGTTAACAATTTATATAGGCTGACAAGTTCCCAGAATGCACTGGGCATATCCAAAGCTCTGCAAAGATACAAGTTACCAAGTAACCCAAGAAAACTAAGAAATCATAGTTCAGATACAATCTTCTCCACTTTTTTTGAATACACAGGGCTTATTGAGGTGGTGGTTTGTACCCTCTCAGAAGCTGCGCTTGCTCATCTAGATAGAGAGGAGCATGCTGGAAGGAAGGTCGGCCACGTTGTGCTACAAGCTCTGTTGGAACTGCTTCACAACGTCCTTAAGCAAACATCAGTTGTTGTCCGCTCTGCCCTGCAGGTATGAACACTCAGACACACCTGATGAACACAAACTTTACAGCTGACTGATGTCCCTTTGTGATTTCATCATGGTCCTCAAAGATGCACAGAGAGCAAACAAGAACTGCCATGTCTGAAAGATCATCGCTAGTGATGTGAGCTGGTTCTCCACCTACAACCCAGCAGTTTTCAGTTAAAGAGTCACACCGGAAGAGATCCGGTGCGCACACTGCAGAGGTGCAAGTACAAGAGGAAATAACAGGAGTTTAACTGAAATAGCAGCCAAACTAGAAACTGTGTGAGCATACCAGAGAAGGAGATCATGAAAGGGAGATCATTCAAATTGAAATCAAGTGTGTTTTTTGATATTTTTATGGGCCCATTCCCCTAAAAGAAACTTAAAGAAAACTAAATATTAAGGAATCCAGGCATAATTTCAGTATCACACACTTTCAAAACGCTCAACGGTCCTTGCAAAGACATCCTTAAAGAGCCACAAGCCTTAATTTAGAAAATAATACAAAATTATTGTTATTTGTTAGTTTCTCTTGGCTTCATCTTGTGAAATTGGTCCTTTTAGGCTCATGCATGTCCTACAGTGATTCACCACTTTTTGCCAACTTCATCTTTGGTGAGTGCAGATTCACCGACAGAATCACAAAGTGTACTTCCTCAAAATGTTGCCCTTGTATCACGTCCCTGAAGGCATGTGTCTGTGTGTGTCTGAGTGTGTGTGCCCCTTGAAGTATACAGTGAAAGCTAGCAGGTTTAAGCAACTGCAATATTGAAGTTGTGGACTCAGGAGAAAGGGTATGAAGTCCTGAATCCCTGGGACGCACGCACACACACACACACACATAGCATACACAGAGGGGCCTGTCTGGCTATGTCCCTGCGGCCTCATTATCACCGCTGGCTTTGTCCTTAGCTTGCCTCACTACATACACATCCACGCGCACACACTCACACTCTTGGATTGGCACACACACATCAGCCCCCATCTCCCCATAGTGTGCACCCCAGCCCAGCACATACATATTAATGCCCGGACAGGGGGTGGGGGGACTAAAGTGAAGGCAGGGTAAAAGACTGGGTGAAAGAGAGGACAGAAAAAAAGAGAAGGATGGGTGGAGAGATAGGAGAGACTGAGATGGAAAAGGCAACAAGCAGAATCTGCAGCGGAAATCAATTCTGCGAGAAATGCAAAGCTCATTAAAAAGAAAACTTCTGCCCAAACCAAATTCATTTGGGTAATAAGGTTGTGATAAGGAGAAAGGACGTGACTAGACCGCTTTTCTCAAAATATTACTCAGTTGGTCAAGAGGGAGCATGTCAGAGATTATATACAGTACACTACAGAAGGAAAAAATAGGACAAGCGTAGCAGAGACTTTGGAAAAGAGACAAAATATGTGCTGTTATTAATCACATTAGCCCGTCACTAATTGGCCTGAAGTTCCACTACAGGCAGGAAGTGAAGTAAAATAAGCCAAAGTAAGTCATAGAGGTGCTAATAATGAGGGGCAAAAGAGATGACGCCTTAAGAATGAGATGCAAAAATAACTTTGTGACAAAAAAATGTTCAGCTTATGTTATCCTGAGAACTTAAAGAAGGTTTAGAATAACATAATATGTAGAAAAAAAACAATTCCCTGTCTTCATCTATCAGGGTGTCTTTCTGTGTATGTCTCAGTTTGTCAGAATAAGTCTTGGCAGGTCCCTGGATCCATCGTTATTGACTGTCAAATCTCTATAAATGATTTAATGTGTGTGTATGTGTGCGTGCGCGCCTGTGTGTGTGTGTGTGTGTGTGTGTGTGTGTGTCTTTGCACGTGTGTATAGAGCCAGAGGCTATCTTGTCCAGCAGCAGAGACGGAGGCAGCAGAGAAGCTGCTCCTAGCCAACAGACCCCTGAGCCAACTCAGCACACACCTCATTCACATGGTGAGACCAACACTCACAGATCCTGTGCGTGTCTGCGCATGTAAATGTGTTGTATGCATATATATTTTTTATGGTTGTTTCTGTTTGCATGTTTATATACATGTAAATATATGCTGGATACAGTGGCAAATATTGTGTTCTTTTACATAACACGTGTGTGTGTATGTTTTTTAAATGCACTATGTTGTGCAGAGCTGATGCTCAGGTGGATAGGGCACATATCATGGGCTAAAATTAGTCACATATACAGCTCAAAGTAGGTTATTCTTTAGTTATACACTAGGTCTCCAAATAAATCAATTAAGATCAGCAAAATGATCAGCTGCATCTGCATCTTGACTAAGTATGTTAAAATCTAGAGAAATATCTCACTGCACCACACTGTATGTGTTTCAACTGGACAGTTGAAAATGCGTCCATGGACCATCTAAATCCTTCAATTAGAAAAGCTGTGTGCTCCGTGAATATTGTGTGTCTATTTAAAACTGATGATTGTCTACATTTACTGAAGTAATTGGTTTGCAGTTATTACAGTTATTAATCCCAGGCATGTGCAGTGTCTGCTGGTACTAACACAGAACCTGATGAAGTCTAAAAACAGGAAGATAAGCATTGCAACAGTGTTGGCCTTTCGTTATCTCTGCAGCCAGTCAAACATCCATACCCACTGACACTAAACACAAATAAATATGTGATTAACGATATGGCGCCTTGCAATGAGATCGCACCAGCTGGGATGCTCATCAACATGTTGATGTTCTTGCCCCTGAGTATTTAGTAGTCATTAGTACATTATTATATGACACTCGGTACTTAGGCCAAAAAGAGAGGGTGCTATGAGGCAGCACACTTCTGGGAAGTCTCCGCCAGAGAGATGAAAGAGGAGGAGACTGTGGGGGATTTAAAAAAAAAAGAAGTCTCCAGGGATGGAAACAGACACTACACTTGACACATCGAGTGTTGTGTGGAAAAGTAGGCTGACCGAGCAGCTGACACACCCCCAGCCTTTGCATATATCTATAGACAGTGTTGGGGAGTAACGGAATACATGTACCGCCGTTACGTATTTAAAATACAAAATATGAGTAACTGTATTCCGTTACAGTTACCGTTTAAAAAGGTGGTATTTAGAATACAGTTACTTTGTTGAAATAAATGGATTACACGGCGGTACTGTTTGGACTGTCAGGACTGTTTGGGTTTTGTTTGACAGCTACGTTCTGTTGTTCCAGGTGGCAGCGTTACGGTTGCCATGGTTACAGGGTGACGCTCTCGCTCTGCGTGTTTCCTGGGTGAGAGAGGCCTTTTTGTTGTTGTTGTTTTGCTAAGCTAATGGGCAGAATGCAGAATGTAGCATCATGGGCAGTGTAGTCCGTGCTGCAGGGAGAATGGACTGCCATACTCGTTATGTGTCTGTGAGCGCGAGGTGGGAGAAAAAGGAGAGTCGAAAAGTACGAGCTGTCATTGAGCAAAAACGGGAGCTGGAAGCATGTAAATATAATAATAACCACTGCAGCCAAGAAGAGTGCCTGACGAGCCCAGTTGTAAGTAAGCTATTAAAACTCGACTGTACACCGTGTTCGTGTTTTCCTCCGTTGGAGCAGTCTTTCAACGCCTCTCTCTGTCTCTCGCAAGCAGAGTTGACCCACACAACAAAGTAAAGCTATTTTTCGGCTACTAGCCCTACACGGAACCCGTATTAGTCAGAGGTCCCTTTACTACGGTTCGGAGCCGCGGACCTTCAGTAATAGTAATAAATCACACAGCAATAGTACATTCATGTAGTTGTAAAATGCATGATAATATGTTAAGTAATCCAAAGTATTCAGAATACGTTACTCTCATTGAGTAACGTAACGGTTACAGAATACATTTTAGGGCATGTATTCTGTATTCTGTAATGGAATACATTTTAAAAGTAACCATCCCAACACTGTCTATAGATAGATAGATTGGAATCAAAGTAAAGGTATGAAATTCTTCTTGGACTCTGGCCACATTGTTATTAGTCTCATTGTCTATTCTCCCATTTAGTATCTTTTGGTTGTTGTACTTTCACACTGACAATGACAGAGGATACAGACAGTATACTTTCTTTTTTTTAAACAATGATTTATTGATTTTTTTGGAACAACACAAACGGCAACAAATCAGCACAACCAAATACAAATAAGAAAAAGAGAAGAAAAAAACCAAATACAGGTACATGAGTTACAGATGTACATGTCTGGGTCAAAATATGTACAGTGTTTCACATTTGAAGTCAAGGGAAAGAAAAAAGAAAAAATTGGGGGAGAGAAAAAAAATACAGACATTAATTATTGCGTTTAAAAACAAAATGTGATCCCCCTTTATGTAATAGCACAGCAAGGTCACGAGGTTGGTGATCAAGCAAAGGCCGCCATATCCTACAGAATGCATCACAATTGCCCTTTATGATGGCACTAAGGCACTCCATTGGCAGCACTTGTGCATTTCTCTGTACCATTGTGTAACAGTGGGGGGCTGTCTCTGAATCCACTGAAACAGTACACATTGCCTCGCTAAATGTAAAAGTTTACCTAACAAAAGCATCTGTACAGAAGACAGAGAGAGCCCTTCTATAGACAGACCCAGAACGAACAGCACAGGGTTCAGTGGGATCGTCTGGTGAAAGATTGAGCGAAGCTCTATAGCAATATTTTTCCAAAATCTAGTAATTAAAGGACATTGCCATATGCAATGGTAGTAGGTCCCCACATCCGTATTGCACTTTACACAAAATGGAGAAATCTGAGGATGAATTTTATTTAGAAACTCTGGCGTACGCTGCAGTCTGTGTAAGATTCTGTAATGGCTTTCCTGGAGTCTGTTACACAAAAACAATTTCTTGGCACATCTAAAAGTTTTGGACCATGCTTCTGCACTAAGCTGAACTTCGAGGTCGGTTTCCCACCAAACCCTGTCCTTATCAGTGGTTACAAAATTCAAAGACAATAATTTCCCATAACAAAGAGAGATAAATTTCTTTTTTATGATTATTTCCTCATTAAATTTAAGAAGAAAGCTTTCAATAGGATTCAAAACAGGTTGATTGGCTGGAAATTTAAGGGAATTTACAAAATGCAGTTCTTGCAGGAACCCAAAGAAGTGTTTCTGTGGTAAATTATATTTAATTTGAATTTGATTAAAGGCCATAAAACTACCCCTTTCAAACAGATCACAAATAAATCTTATATTTTTAGAATGCCAATCATCAAATATACTAATGCCAATACCTGGAGGGAAAGCTTTATTCCTAATTAGAGGCTGTAGACAGGATACTTTTATGTTTTGTTGACTGCCAATTTTACTTGGATTCAAAAGTTACCTGGGTGCTATTATTGATTCTACAGATTTTAAGATCCAGTACACATAGTAAAAAACTTGATGCAGAACCTGAGTATCCAAAATAGAAACATGTTCTCTTATACTTTAATCTCTGCATGTATTCACTGATTATCTGTCCATGCAGCTGTCTGCTGAGAACCAGGAAATCTGGGAGGAGTCTGTTCATTGTCTGTCACTGCTGGTCCAACTTTACTGTGGAGAGGGTCCTGACTGCCTGTCGCCTTCCTGCTTACGAAGCTTCTCGCATGTGCTGTGCACTCGCATGCACACTGAGACCCCCCGAACACAACGTACAGCTCTTAAAATTATTAAACGACTAGTAAGTAAACATCCACACAGACGGACAATCAGAAAAGCTTAACTGAACACACTGACATTTTCACGTACACACGCTCATCAGAGCTCATGAATATTTTATTGGACGTATATTTTGTGTTCCATTTGTGTTGAACCTTGGTTCTATATTTGTAATTTGAGAGCCCTGCAGATTTAACATATTGGAATTATAGACACATACATATATGTGTATAAATTATACAAACACAAGAGTCAGTTCTACTGTGCTGCTGTTCTGAAAATAACGTGTACTTTCACCCAAACGAGACTGACAGAGAGAGCAAGGCAGAGAGGGAAAAATGTTGGGCTTCTATCTGCCTGTCACTCTGTTCAAGTGTCTGTCCAATTTTGTCTCACAGTCAGAATGATTTGTACTACAGACCAAGGCTAGCCTGTAGTACAGTGTACTGCAGTAAAACACATTGAAATTTAGTAAGGCTAAGGCTCCCCAGACAAAACAGAAACATTATTTTAATCTGGTAGCAGTGGGAAGGACTGAGCAGCTGCAGCTGGCATTCAGGATTTAACAAGGTGACAGTTTCTTAACCCTGACAAACAATAGCAACATTTTATGTGTCTAAAACAATTTAATATTAATAGGAACATGCTGTGAATTGAGTGAAAATGTTGGCCCACCTCCTGATTCATTTGAATTTAAAACCTTGTTAAAATGTTAACTAAACTGCCAGTAAAATATTGTCTGACTAAGGCAGTTAGTTGTGCAGTAGTTAGATATTTGGTAGACATCTTACATGCTTTGCTAGCAAATGAGTTCACATTGAATGTTTTTGTGTTAAAAGATTTAAGCCCAGTGCCAGCCCTCGGTGGCCAAGTAGTTTACTGTTCGTGTGACATAGCCGCAACCCGGGTTTGATTACTTTCTCAGTTCAACCTCACCTTTCTACCCATCAGCCATAAAAGGCTGATGGGGTATTGTCTTCACCCTGCCAGGTGGGTGGACGGTGTGGACACCCAAGTTTGTGAATACAATGCAAACTTGAGAACGAAGTAATGGAGCACTTTCAGATTGATACCATAAGTGCATCTACTAAAAATCTCTGACAAGTTGGAATCTCAGTGACTTTGAACTCAAGGTCAGGGGTCAGAGGTCAAGTGTTCCGAAAATCTTCTGAATGTGAAACAACGTAGGAGTTTCAAATTGACACCTTAGGTGTATCTACTAGGAGGCTGAGGGGTATCACTGACTGCCATCGTTATTTTTAAACCATGATGTCAGCATTTTCTGGACATTAATTGCGTTGTTCTAGTTGTAGTAGTTGAAACTAGTTGAAACTTAACCATACTTAAGAATAAGTTATTTAAGTGTGTTGATATTGGATTTTTAATCAATCTAGTCTCTGAATGTAACACATTGAATTTAATTTAATTTACTGAATACATATCTTTTTAGAGCTTAATGCTAAAAAAAAGAGGCAGGGTTGGTGAGTCGGTCCAGCATAAATGCATTTTAGGAAATCAACATGAAGTTAGAAAAAAATAGCTGATTGTTCAGCAGACCCCTATGAATTATGTAAAATGCATTTCTAATGTTTTGGCTTGGCCGCAGGGTCATGAGATTCTGCATGTGGGATACAAGGTCAGCTGTCACCCTGAGATCACATGATCTGACTGAAGGCTGTGCCTGGAAGCTACCTTGTGTGTGTGTGTGTGTGTGTGTGTGTGTGTGTGTGTGTGTGTGTGTGTGTGTGTGTGTCAGAGAGAGAGAGAGAGAGAGAGAGAGGCAGTGTTTGCATGTACTCGTGTATTTTTGATTCCTCTTACTAATTATTTCTAGCCACCTGAACCACCCACACACACAAACTGTCACACACGAGCTCTTAGTTGTATCTCTTCCTCTTTCTGTCTGTCACACCACATTTGTCCTCATGTGAAAACTCCCTTATTACTCCCCGTGCTAGTCAACAAAGTAACATCTGTGTGTGTCTTCTCTGTCCTGATCACCACCCTGGGCAACAAACACACATCACAGCAGTTACTTTCAACTATGTAGCAAATGAGAATATGTAGCTAGTGGATGAGTCACCAAGCAGCATCCCGCACGGAGTGAGCAGCAGAACTCATTTATTTGCTTAGAAAAAGCCTCTGTGTGCATTTGGTCATTTCACTCATTACAACAGTTAATTTAAAAGATTTCATTTTTAAAGTTTGGCTCTCTCTCTCTGAGTGCTTGTTCTAGTTCTCCCTCTCTCTTGCTCGCTATCTCTCTCTCTCTCACTCTCTCATTCTCTCTTTATAGAGTGCTTAACAAAATTATTAGACCACCTGTCACAAAAGAAGAAATCTGTGAAAAACTTGATTAAAAATTACTGAGTTAACTGAACTGGATCTGCATTTTTATACCTAATATTGAGCCGGCACATTGGACTTCTCTGAACAGTCAGAAATTAAAGCATGGCATTAAACAACTAAAACAAATTTTTCTGTTCAGGTATCCAAGTAAATAATTGTTGTTTGGCATTTTAATTAAAATATAATAATATGTTTGTTTTTTTCTAATTTGTAAAACTGTAAATCAAAAACAATTCATATTTATAATATACATATAATTATATTTTACAATTAGAAATATCATTTTGATTAAAGAGTGTAGGCATACTGGTGGATTAACTATTACAAAAACATAAAACATGATACAATGTATCAAATGTATCAAAACATATCCATCACCCACAACATGCTTTTATACAGAAGACTCACATTCTCTTTCAAACACACATTTACACCCTCAGACAAGTGTCTGCCCTTCAGAAAAAAGCTTTTTAATTATTTTTCATTGATTTCAGGGCTCTGATAATCTCTATCAAAGATCCTGCTAATAGCTTGGAAACTACAAGGGAGAGGAAATGAAGAATGTATCATGTTAGATTTACTACAATTTTCAACTTGTCTGTCTTTCATATTTGAGTAACAACGTGCAAAGACCTACACAAAAACAAAATGCTAATTAGATTTGAAACAATACGTTTTTGAAAATAATAGGCATTTATTATCTTTTTTAAAATAATATAATTTCTCAGTCTTTAGAGTTATTGGTCTTCCTCTGGCCTCTCAGTTTATCATGTTCAGTCCCTTCATGTATATGCAAAATATCTTTAACAAACTCAGTTCACACAAAAACTCTTTAAATCAACTTAACTCTAATTTAACTTTTTCAGCAGCTATAACGTTCATTGATCTGATATTTGGATATTTGCATATGGATATGTGAGCCGTGGTTGACATTGTCCTGTTTTTTTACTTGTGTCCTGAAGCTTCGTCCTCTCTCACCTCCAGAAGCTGAAATGTCAAAGTACATTATGTCCAATTATTGTAAGCTTTTACGGTGCTCAAGCCAAAAACATGGACATTTATTTATCTTTTAGTCCCTGTTTGTTTCCAGCTTAGTTAGACACCCATTAGAATTTCCTTGGAAGCTGATGATTTCATTATGACCTATTTTCAGTGGGAAAACTTTGTGGGATTTCCTTTACCTGCAGGATTGATTTCATCGAGATAATTTCCCCTGTCATCAGTGACCAGTGATATTTGTGCCAGAGAATTACTAAGCAGAAGGGAAAAGTTTTGGTAGTTATGTTTCAAGCCTTGCTTTTGACTCCAAGATAATTCTCGAGATTTTTTAGGTTAGAAGCTCTGCATTTTTAGACCTGAGTATTTAAAATAACTGTAAAACAAAAAATTATTCCTCACTAGACTCTTACTCAAACGCACACACATACAGATCACAGCAGTGTCTATATCTGTGCACGTCTCTCTTTCTTCCTCTGTCTGATCTCAGGTACGTTTTTCCTTGTTTGAACTGACTGTTGAGACAGCCCTGCTGTCTTTCTGAAAGGCCACACGTCTGCCTGTCCTCTGCTGTCTGCCTTGAACGCCTCTCAAATCACTTTAAGATCAGTATTATTGAGTTAGGGTTGGTTGGCGAGAGATGGAGACACATGGAGGATAAGGAGGTGGTGGTGGTGGTGGTGGTGGTGGTGGGGGGGGTCTGGAAAGCAAGGATGAAGGTTTGGTAAGTAGGTATGTTTACGTGTGGTTTCCATGCAGACATAAATAGCCCCTAATCATGATGGGAAATTACAAAAACTATGTGTTTGTGAAAACATGAAGTGCAATTCACAGTTTCACTTACAGCTTTTCACTGCAAGCTTCCTCCAGATAAAAAATTCAGTCAATCCCCCCCACCCGCTAATGCCTCTCAGAAGAAAGAATTTGTTGGGATCCTTTTTGTTAATATTCAGAAAGACAACTTCCTGTTGAAGAAGTAACTTTACCGTGAGAAGTTATTGAATTTTTTTTTCTGTTTTTCAAAAGAGAAAAAGAGAAGAAACATAGAAACAGTTGACATTAGAGGGAGTTCCCTCCTGTCTCCATATTCCCGTCAGACTGTCCAGTTTCTAGCATCATGTGCCCCACCGCAGCCCCCTCTTTGTCTCCTCCTAACCCCGTTTCTTAGCAACGAGCATGCTGTGTCGCCACAGAGACACAGGTGATGATGTCACTGGAGATCAGAGAAAACGCATCCAACAAATAGACGGGCACATATACACTCACACATTAAACATCTGAAGAGACATACGCCGAGGCATTTTTTATTCTTACAATACCGTTTTTGTAACACAAACTTTTTCAGCAGTATGAAATAAGACCTTAACCTAGCTTTGTGTTAAACCGGCGAGAACTATTCTGTGTGATCAGTGAACACACCCTCACACAAGCCTGGGGTCCAGGTGTTCCTGGGTGGGTGAGGAGCCTAGACATGGTGTGAAGAGACATGTCAGGACAGGAGTAAAACCAGAGGAAAGACAAAGAGCAGAGATAAATAATGTAGTCTGAGAATTCAGTGAGGGGGAAAAAAGAGATATGGTTGTAAGCTGATGCTTTAACCTAGTTTAATGTTCTGTAGCAGAATAATTAAATAGATTTATAGATCAGTAGAATTATGAGTAATATTACTATCAATAAGAAGAGTGGTCCTATGAAGAATGCAGCCACAATTCTGTTTTAAATATGGCTTTAGACAAATCCTTCATCAAGTCACTTACTTGTTTCTGTGATCCATTAGGATCCCACCAGCTTCAGCTCTAACCATGGATACTATTCCTGGCGTCATCCATACATTTATATGTATGTGCGGACTTAAACGAACCCACTCTTCTTAAATCATTGAAGTTCATAGAAACCTTACAACAGGACATTAAAACAAAATGCAATGATGAGTTTTCCAATGATCCAAAGAACATTCATTCTATAATGTCACATCAATTACAGCCTTGAGGGAAATGAAATTCATCTCAAGGAGTTGGATGCTTTGGAGTGAAAAAAAAAAGGCATATATATATATGTGTGTGTGTGTGTGTGTGTGTGTGTGTGTGTGTGTATATATATGTGTAATGTATATGTATATTTAATATATATGTAATTAGTCAAACAGACCACAAAAAGAAACATTATATTAAGTATTATTTTAAGATAACAAGGGTTAAACAGAGAGCTGTGCCAGAACTGACTAAAGGTTAAAGTTCACTTTTTCTCTGCTTTGAGTGATGTGCACATTTCACCACAAACTCAGTAAGTCCATAAGTAAAGTGTCATCACTTCTTATTAAACTGTTTCAACAGCGTGTCACAATCTGTAAAGTAACTCACTGCTCTTATACATGCAGGCTGGAGTGAACATTTATTCAACCTGTGTCACTCACTTTTTTCAGGTTCAGGCTACGGACAGGTCAGATTGGAGCGAATGTCCTGAGGGGGCGGAGCTAATGAGTCTACTGCACGATATGACCACATCTAACAGGTGCATGTTTCTGCTGTTTGTGTGTGTCTTTTAGAGGATCAGCTCATTATCCATCCCAGTAATTTGATATAACACAAAGGCATCAGCTGCTACCCAACTCAGGATCCCCCACTTCCTGTGGGATCCTGAGATGATTCCAGGGATACAGTCGTAAGAAAATGTCTGTGAACCCATTTGTATTACCATGATTTCTGCACTGTTCTTGTCTGATAGAAAGTTACTTACTAGATAATAACAGAATACTTAGTTTTAAGATATTTGCTGTCAAGTACACTAATTAAGGAGGTGAGACTGTAAGTATGGGTTGTTGAGGTGCTCAACAAAATCAAAATCTGCTCCACTAACAAAATATTGGTTGGTTTGAACTTTTGATAAAAGTATTACAGCAATACACAACTCTGTAAAAGACTGCAGAAGGATTTTTGAAGATCTGGATGTTCATCTTTATACAATAAGATAAACTACAAATGGAGGAAACTTAAACACCAAATAAGATTGGTGTCAATAAAAAGCCATGAAAAAAGCCATATGGGCCAACAAAAAAAGAGCAAACATACTGGGAAACACCAGCGCCTAAAAATAATCTCAGTGGCACGTCCCACATTTCCAAAGAATCCCACTGATGTCTCACAGCACTTCAGAGATGTGAGCAGAGGAGACAAACGTTTTAAATTAAATGAAACTTAATTATTTGTAAGGGAAAACAAGAAACTTAAGCCAACAACAAAACCTCATCCCAGCTGTAAAGCACAGTGGAGCAAGCACCATGGTTTGGAGCTGTTTTTCTACATTATTTCCTGGACACATTGCGGTCAGTAGAGAAACCAACTGAATTCAAAATTGTAAAAGAAGAAAACAAATAAATAAAAGCTTGACAAGACTGAGTCATGTAACTTGAGAATGGTTCAAACAGCAATCATAAATCAGTTGAAGGGTTAAAAAAGAAGGATATTCAAGTTTTGAATGGAAACGTCAGAGTCCTGATCTTACACTGACTGATGATGTGACAGGACCTGAAACAGAGAGGTTCAGTTAATACAGCCCATAATTATTAATGAACTGAAACTGTATTGTAGAATTGGTTTTCTCATCTTTGTCTAAGTCTCATAAAGAGCTACAGGAGACATCTGAGGTTTGCCAAGTTTTAAAAAGTGAGCGATTATTTCATGTTTTCTACACTTGAAAGAGCGCAAGATGATTAGTTTTATATCAGTCTATAACTGTGACTTACAGTGTTTAGACCATATGAGTAATAAAATGAGGTCTGATCATTTTATTCCTCAAAAATTGTAATTGTATCAAATCTACCTTTAGTTACCCTCCTTTATTCAGCCTGTGTGACAGCAGCCTGTCAAAGACACCAGCTACTCTCCCTCCTCCATGATGAAGCGACTCCCTCTGTTGGGCTCTGCTCAATAAGCAATCATGGCAAGTTGCTCTTAGTCTCACCTGACAGAAAGGTGAGACACAGAGAGTCCATCAGCTTTCTTTAGTCTGTGAGTGCATGCAGTATGTCTGGCTATGTAATCCATGCTTTCCTATTTTGTTTTTGAGACCAAATCTCCAAGCATACCGATAACAAATGATTCTGGATTTTGATACTGCCCATTCCCACGTCTTATTATTTCCATGCATGTCAGAACTGATCTTTGTCTAGTTAATTGACAGGACATGCGCCTGTAACAGAGCAGGGTAGCTTAATGGCAAGAAAAAGCTCTGAGATGAAATATGTACACTATTAAAAACGTATATTTAAGTCTTGACATCTGTTACCAGGGACGGGAAACATAATCTGCACTTCTCTCTTTTAAAGAAACACGAGTTTTGAAACTCCAACAGCCCTCTTTTATCTTTAATTATAAAATATTTTTTATATATGTCTAATCCCATGCTTCACTCTGTGGGTCAGTAGTATTAATACAAATACAGTCGTCGCCTCCACCCACATTTTCATATATGTAAAAAATATGTAAAAATCTTTTATATTTACCATATGAAGGAGTTTGTGTGTATGTGAGTGCATGTTTTCATGTTTTCTTCACACCTGCATCTCTGCATCTGGCTGTCTTTTATGAATATGTCAGCCAGTTGTGTTTCCCCTCATAGGGCCAAGGGTTTTGTCACCGTAGTGACCGTGCTTCTTTTGATCTTCTGATGTATGAGACTAGCAACCTTTCACACACGCACATCCACACACGCACACACACATCCACACACAATGAATACACGCAAATAGAGTCCTTTATTCTCATTTATATACAAACTCTCTGCAATCACACATACACCCTGTCAGATCAATAATGAAGGTGTATTGTTGCCCTGCTATAGAGGCCTCTCCTATTCTGTGCTCCCCGCCTCCCTCTTTTCTCCTTGGTCACCCTTTTCTTCCCCCTTTGTCACCCTTCTCTCCTCCTCCTCCTCCTCCTTCTCTCTTTCTCCACAATTTTCTTTCCTTTTTCTTGGTTTTCTTTCGTTCGTTCCCTCTTGTGCTCTCCCACTTCTCTTCTCTCGCCTCATCTCCTCACTCTCCTGTCCCTCTTTGGTAGATGAAAGCACAGATCAGCTCCAGCCTTTGAAGTGGCAGAGACTGGCACCCTCCCACTGGTTAAGCAGGAGGAGGAGGGGAGCAGAGGTTTTAGGAGAAAGGGCAGGAGATGAGAGGAGTTACAAGGAGAGAGAAGAGGAGTGGAAAGGGATGGGAAGAAGGGTTGAAGAGAGGTTTTAATTGAGAGGATGAGAGGAGCTGGCGCCGAGGTAGGAGACGGAAGAAGGATGGAAAAGAGAGAGGGGAGGTCTGGGCTAAGATCCTAACCCAAATGATGTCATTCACACTTTGCCATGGCAACCTGAGGAATGCCTTTTCAAAACCTCAAGCCTGACCAAGGGTGAAGGGTGGGGAGGAGCAATAGCGTATACTCCCCGTTCCTGAAGAAAAAGCATTGAGGTTCTCAACATAAACCTAGTTAATGCTGCTTTCAGTGAGTCAAAGCCTCAGTAATATCTGCCCAGACAACAAAGACAGATCAGAAAACTGCACAAGTCTTCTACAAACGCACTCTGAGGTCAATCATTCAGAATTTTATCAAAATGCAAACATTAACATGGTGAAACTAGCTGCAGTGTGCACATGCGGTACCATTGAAAGAATAGTAAGCTGTCTGATCTTCCTTGAAAGTCTCTAAATGTAGTGGTGGGCTGATCACACTAATCTCTGGGTTGAATTAAGCAGCTAAAGAGAAAATACTTCACCCATGAAAAAAAAAAAGTTTACAGATTTAAAATTGGCGAGCCTCCTTTGTTAACCATTCAGTCATCTCCGTGCACTTCTACACTGCTTCCAGCACTCGGGTTAGTTTTAGATTGCTTCATGGGAGTCCTACTCTGAACACTTACCACATACCCATCTGATATTAGCATGGACCTCAGGCTTGTGCAGAGAGAGCACATTATCTGGATCTCTGGCTAAGATCCAGAGAAGAGTCTGCAGTTCTGAGCACAAAGGTGTATTGTGTTTTGGTTTTGTTATTTAAAATGGCTTGTACACCATACATTTGTCCCCCGGGATCAGATCATCAGCAGTGACTTTCAATACGATATCTTGAGGTGTCAGAGGGAGGACTTTTGCCACAAACACAGTGAATTCCAGTGGCCAGAAAACCACATTTTAAGTTTTGTTGTTGCTCAGTCCTGATCAGCACTATTGTTGCCAACCACTCACTCTGCTCATGAAGTTTGGCTCCCTGCAGCTTTGTCATTTTCCCCAAACAGAAATTCAAGTTGAAGGGCTGCATTTCTGCAGAAATCAGTGCAGAATCAAAACTGTAAGAGGACAGAGTGGGACAGACAGCACAGCAGGAGCAATGGAAGCATCCTAGTGGAACACAATTGATCAAATGCAAAGGGAGGAGTGGCCAGACTTTTATTTGAAGCACAAGAGTTTTTGATTACAACTCCTGATTGTTTCTTGCTGCACACTAAAGACAGTTAGCACAGGATTAAATGAAGGCAGCGGAAACTCTTAGACTCACCTTTTGAAATCATTTAGTTGTTTATTTAATCTGAACAAAAACAACAACAACAATAATCTTTGGGTTGAGTTGTGTTGAGTTGTGAGTGAGTCTACCGCTAAAGGAACTGCAGATGATTGTCTTCTTTCTGATGAGTTCTTCTGTTTGTTTGTTTTCTTAAATAATGGAAAGCACACAGATTCCACACAGCAAACATCCCACATGTTGGTGTAAGCAGAGTGTGAGGCTAATGCGATACTGTAATCTAAAACCAATTATTTTATTTTCCGCTGTTCTCTGTGCAGCTGTGTCAATTTGAGGCTGTTAAGAGTGCAAGGATTTAATGAGTAACCAAACTCTAAAGTTTGTCCTAAAACTTTTATGGACCCAATTTATGTTTTCCAGATCCACAAACTTTCAAGGGTTTCCGAGGCCTCTGGGAAATGTGTTAATTAGGTTAATTATGTAGGTTTTAATTAACTAAGAGGGGTGGGTGGGCTTCTTCTGGCCTGGCTGTCAGGTTGCCCCCAAAGACACCTGGGAGTAAGAGGAGGGGGGAGGGGGGTGATAAGAGGGGGAGAGCAGGAGTAAATTATAGACAGCCTAGAGGGGCCTGGGCAGATTGGATGTTTTCATCAAGTCTTAATTATCATATATAGATGTATGTTTGTACAGAATTGTGAGAATCATTATTTATACACTTGTATATGTTTTTTAATTGTCTTACTACAGAGCACATAAAATATCTATTTAATAAGCACAGGTTCATGTGGGCTGAAATTGGGATGTAAAGTTTTATTATGTTTGCAGAGCAGAAATAAATGTAGTAGTCTAATTACTAATTCAGTCCACTCAGTACCATGCTGCGTGGCTGCACCTGTTTCATTGCTCAGCATGCTTAAGAACCCTGATCTCTTTTATTGTAATTGTTTCTTTGATTAAGCTGTTTGCGCTCATCACCGGCTAATTATCACTGGATAGATAGCATGCCAGTAATACTACTCTTTTTTTATGTTTCCCCATCACAGGTATCACACTGATGTCACTGGCCTGGCTGCTGATATCCTTCAAGAGATCTCTGAATCCTAAAAGCTTTGAGAGCATTCAGCCGTGCCTCCATATGACTTTCATCATTTCAAATTGGATCAGTGGCAGTAACAAATATTAGTGTGTCACTAAAATGTCTTGACAGGGCAATCAAAACATGCATCCAGTGTTCATCAAACTTCACAGGATTACAGCATGAGTGTTAATTTGGACTGTCATTGGCATCACAACACTGACCTCCGAGTGTGTCAACACACCTCGTGTCATCAGCAGTGACAGAATATTAGATCACGCATGCTGTCACGAGTCATAGATTTCTACTTTGTAATAACATGAAGCTAATGGCGACATCTACAAACTCTTTTTTTGTTGGTATTCCAGCACTAAAAAGGAAGTTGTTCTGTTTACTTTTAGCAGACTAGTGCCGTGAAAAACCATTAATACCAAAGTGGTTCACCACATCCACTGAGTTGTGCATAAATCATCCATCTTTGCTTTTACACAAGTTAGGTCATATCATTCTAATTAAATCATTTTCCTGTTCCAGTGTATACCTGATCTCTGCCTACTGTTACATTCCCAATTGTTTTAACTGGATATAATTACTTTGCATAATTAAATATACCATTACTGAGAAGTGTTTGAATTTAAAATGAAAGAATGACACTTAAATGTTCTAAGAAGCTGGATGAAGTCGGGTTAAATAGGTGAGGTAGAGGTCATGTTAGAAAGATTACGCTTAGTCATGGAATATGTCCTTAAGCTACCTCAGCTGTCCATGTACCACCATCCTAGACATCCACACGTGGACACCACCAGCAGGCCTTTAGTTCACAGCACACTGAATTTTCTGCAACTTTGACTCATGGCATTAAAGCTGGACCCAACTTGCCACTGTACACAGTTTAAGTAGATTTCAACAGTCTCAGTGAACACACAGCAGGTGGACTGCTGGCACATCAGTTTCTCCTCACCTTCCCGTCAATAAGTGTGTAAAACTAATGCAGCAGACCAGAGGTGTCAAACTCATTTTACATGGTGGGCCACATGCAGCCCACTTTGATCTTAAGTGGGCCGGACCACTGAAACTGCCCTTCCTGTCAGTGTAAAGAAGTTGCACTACACATTTAATCTCTGAGATACTGTAATATAAGAAAATGCAATGTCAACAGCACATTTACATGAAGTCCAACTGTTTGGGTTTAAATTCACAGAGAATGCCCCCCATTTCATTTCACTGTGGAGCCTTTGTAAACAACGAAAATCTTTTAGTCTAGTACGCGGGAGGTCTGTCAGCAGGAAAAACGAAAATGTATTAAATAGTTAGGTCCAAGGTTTATGCCCTTCTACAATTTCCAAAGCTGTCTGGTGGGCCAAATGTTTGTCTGTCAGGCCAATTCTTGGCCCCAGGCCTTATGTTTGATACCCCTGCTCCCTGAAACGACTCCAAGTGTTATTAGTGTCTCATGTTAATCCTTGATTTGAGTAGAAATGAGACTTAAAGGCATACAGTTGAAATGACAGTCCATTTTATTGTTTCAGAACACAGCAGGCTACAGCAACCAGCTCCTCTCACTACCCCACCCACTTACAGCAGACCAATAGGAGCCCTCCTCCACCCCTGTCCTTTCAGACACTCCCACCCAGCTAGGTCAGCTACACCCCCTTTGGAACAGCAGAGACATCAGTGTCTCCCTTTAAAGCAAGAAAATAGCTTGATATTTGGACCATGATTTCCAATTCATGTTTTTATACAAAAGCTACACAATGTTACACTTGATCATCAGAATACAATTCAACTGATTAACTTTAGTGTTTGGACACCATTTAAAATGTGATCAGATCCTTTACTTGGATGGAGCATTACCACTAAAAAAAATAAAATAAAATAAAAATAATAACTCAACACTACCAGAGACTGAAAATACAAGGGACTGCAAAAACAAGAGATAAGTATCATAATTCAGAATAATGGAAAAAGCAAGCTAGATTCAGTTGTACCATTACAGACTTAAGGAAAACGGAATAAAAAAGTAAAAATAAAGTAAAAATGAAAAAAAAAAAAATACATTAAAAGGGATTTGAAAACTAATTATTGAAAAATCTGTGTGTCATGTCAGGATTTGAGGTCAGCCCCCATCAGGCTGAAACCAGAACCAAACCGCACTAAAATCTAGTTTGTCCCAATGGAGTCCCCGTAGACGGGAAACTCTGCTTGCTGTTGTTGAGTCATCTTCAGGCACTTCTGAAACCTCGCCTCCTCCATATGGGCGAATCACGATGCAGGTTCATCCAGATCACATGATACAGCTGCAAGGGGAGAGCAGAGGAGAAATGAGCGGTGGGAGGAGGCATGGCAGGCATTGGGTGAAGGACCACACATACAGATCAAATACTAGTCAAAGTAACTTCACAGACACCACATCACACAGCTTTGTAATTTGGAGCAGTCTGAACATGCAGCAGGCACAAGGAGTAAACCGACACTTCCCCCAGTCCTCGGGCTCTTTATCCAGAAGCTGACATAAGGCCACAGAGTTGGGGGTACCAAGTAAATCTTACCTAGTAGAAAGTGTAGTGTAATGTTGGTCTTGGTATTTACAGGTCGGTATCAAACCAGGCCAGTTGGTTTGAGTCGCCAGGTGGCAGGCCCTCTATCAGTTCCTGGGCATGTCCCAGGTCAGGCAGCCCTTCTACAGGGGGGTAGTCCTGGCCAGGGTGGTGCCCTCCACCCAAGTCATGATCCATCATGGGTTCCATACCCATTGTGTCCCCTCCGTAACCCCCCGAATGGAAAGAACGGTAACTTGGGTCTGGTGGAGGAGGAATGGATGGAGGAGACGCAGGTGAAGCAGAGCAGTTGTTAGAAGCAAGTTAACAAACCAAGCTGACACACAGTAGTATGATCACTGAAATGTAACACTGCAAATCAACACAGCACACGGTCAACCCTCCAGCAGACCAAATCAAACCACAGCTGTTAACTCTTATTTCAGCTAAACTTGTGCTTCAGGTCACTGTTTAGTTGTTTCCACCAACAGGAATGCATCTGCAGTAGCCAGGGCCTTTTCTAAATCTATCAACATCAAGTCTGTTTTCATTTGGCTGACGAAGAGTCAATTAAAGCTGTTACTGCTGGAGAATTGGAGAGCAGTGCAAATTAAAACCAACGCCAGCTTGCCCTCTAGCCTACTGATCGGCACAGTGTCCAAAATCCTGGACACCGGTAATAATTAAAGAGATGGTCTGATCTTCAGCCAGGTCAGGATTAAAGACCATTTTGAACAATTTGACTGAAGCAGTAACACACTTATGTCTTTCTGGAACATGCTGAGGAATCACTTAGTGCAGACTGGAACATTTAAGTGGATCCTTAAATTTAAAAACTCCTAGAAGCTTCTGTAACAGCACCAACCTACATCTGATGTCTCCTGAAGTTGTTTATAATAAAGCTGCACAACACTGAGGAGGAACATGAACTGTTTTTAGTTTGCTAATATCTAACAGTAGACCTCCTTCAGGTCATGCATCATCATCTCAGTTGGGTCAAGATGAAACACTCAAACACTGAGTGTCAGCTCATTAGAAGATCTCGACCCCGAGTAGATCTTTAGAGAAGTTGTTGGTCAAGTGGTTTACTTCATTCAGTCATATTTTCAAGTTCATTAGTGACACACAAATTTGTAATAGCTGTGTCAGATTGCGTATCTGTAATTTTGACTCTGATGAAGATCAGATCACATTTTTGATAAGATGAGTATATCAACTTAATAATAAATTAAGCCCACAGATGTACAAAGACTTCCAAAGAAGGCATTTAGAGCATCCCCAGTTTGATAATTAGCTCAACTGTTTTTATCTTGACTGCAGTAATAGTTGGGAAGCCTTTGTCTTCTGCTTTGCTTGCAAGTGTCAAATGAGTGACTTACCTTCTGGTCTGTAGCCCAGAGGCTCGCCCTGAGCTCCGATATCCAAACCCAGATCTGCTGTCTGCAGAGCAACACATGGCAAACATTTGACAAAGTTTCAATTACACAAACTCTTGTGCATGTCTTTGTAACTGACTACACAATGTAAATAAGCATTACGCAGTTTGTGTAAAAGTGTGTCGCACCTCGTTCCAGGCCATTGGTTCTGTCCTGAAGAGCGAGCTGGTGAGTTCTACAGAGAGGCGCTTCTTGTAGTCTTGAGGTTTGTCCTCTGACATACGGAACAAAACTGCTGCTGCGTATGTGGCTGAGAAAGATGGAAGCATGACGGCTTAGCCAACACATTTTTAGCTTTTAAAAACAAAAGCACTTAAAACAGCCATAATACAGCTATCAGGGTTAACAAAAGAGACTAGGTATTACCCATGACTAGAAAGTTTATTCAGCTAGCGTTCTCCGCATCATTTAGAGGCAATATAATGAAGTTGTCACCATAAATATAACTGTTTTAAGAGCAAGCTTGGCTCCTACTTAGATTCTTCAACAATGTGCTGCAACACAAGCCCACAGTGCGTCTCTGCATGATAGCAGATGAGCCTGGAATGTCACAGAGTTACTGAACAAAAAGCAGCAGCTACATTGAACTGCTAGAGCTGCAAATTTTCAAGATGCCACTTTAGGTCCACATCACACTAAAGAGTCTTCCAGGAAAACACAAACAATTATTTCCAAGTGCCAGCGTGTTATCCAATTAAATCCCCTCATTGCACAGTTAGACTGGCACTTCTGAACATCTGCATAGTTAAATGCAGCTATTATGGGACTGATAGCGTTGTGTAAATGAGTGTTTTGGGTACATACCAACTCCTTCATTGCGGCTGTGCAATAGCTCTGTGAGTGGAGCAGTGGCTCCCTCAGCTTCGATGGCCTCAGCGGCCTCTTTATCCTGAGCGAGCTCACACAGGACGCCTGCTGCTACACGCTGGATGTTCTCAATGGGAGAATACAGCAGCTGCACACAAACACAGACCAACAGCTTAGTGAAAAAAATAAATAAATAAATACTGAGCCTCCACAGATGCAGCCTCATGACACTATAATTTGTTCCCTCTGGAGAACCACCTCATGCATCCACCCAAACAACTTCTATCTGGGATCATTTTTCTAACCCAGTTCCCCTGTTTAATCCAGACAAGCTTCAAACAAATTAATCTCAATACTAAAAATATCATCCGTAATCTTGGATAAATTATATTGTTTTACTTTTTGAGGTTAAATCTGCAGACTGACCTGTACAAAGAGCGGAATGGTGTTGAGTCCTCTGATGACTATTCTGTTGTGGACATCTCTGGCCAGGATGTGAAGTGCTCCTGTACACCCTTCCACAATCTCCTCCATACGTACTCCCTCCTAATAAACAAACAGCGTAAGATCAGTGCACTTGCAGCATCTCTCTCTACAGACTTCTTAGTAGACCGGGTAGTACTGAGAACTACTGCTCTCTCAGTGAATTCCAGGCACCATGGACTGGTATTTATTAAAGCTGTGTGAATTCATTGAAATGATGAGAGTATGTGCGCTCTTACCACAAACTGCTGCTGTGTGCCCCCCATGCTGGTGCGTCTTTGTGTGTCTTGATGTGCTCTGACCAGCAGCTGAACCAGTCTGGGGATGGCGCCCTGCTCCCTCAAAGGGGCGTGGTTTGCAGGGCAGAGAGCCAGGTTACGGATCAGACCAACTGTAGCCTGACAGAAGAACACAGTTATGTGTCATTTAACCACAATTTTAATGTCACTCTCAGGTTACCCATTAGCCACCCATAATCCAGAACCATACAGAAAACTTTTGTCTTGATGTATATTTGTAGACAGATTTACTGAAAAATATTATTTCAACTTATTTTCTCATCTTAAAGTCAATTATTAAACAAGCTGATTGCACTTGAACAAAAAAATCTTATTTTCTTGTCTATCAGTACATGTAATATACCAGTGGAAATGACTGACATGTTTATGACAGCCTACAATATTCAGCTCATTATTTTAGCATCAAAACGTAGTTAAGAGTGAAGTGATTTTCACTGCACTAAATGAAGAGCAGCATGAGTGGCTGGCATTATGAAGAGCAGCTTACAGAGTGCTGCTGCCAAGTCTCTCTGTGTGTACCTTGATGAGTGGCCAGTGTGATGGCGGGTGCAGTAATTTGACGACTACAGGCAGGCCATAGTGCAGTCTGACAGCGTTCTGTGCCATCTCAGCATCCTGGTGTCGAGAGGTGAGGTGACGCAGGGCACAAATAGCTGGCTCGGTGATGTCTTCTCTGTCTCCAGCCCGAAGCACCGTGCGAACCAACGCCTCAATGCCTCCAACCTAGAGAGGAACAAATAAGGTGGCAGATTGTGAATGCAGCAGAAAATCTGGGCCTATAATTTAAATACTGATTTAAAACTAAATTTTTATATATATATTTTTTTTAAAATGAGAAAAACTGCTAGTTAAAACACATCACTTTGTATTATAGAAATTTTACATTTTCCTTTGCAAAAAATAAATGAAGTGCTCACCTGGCACACCATCATCTTGTTCTTGTAGTTGTTGCAGGTCAGATTAGACAAGATGCCAGCCGCACAGGTCACCACGTTAATGTCATCACTGCCAAGCAGCTGCACCAGAGTTCCTAGCAGACCCTCCATTCCCTCCTGGGTATAAGGATTGATAAATAGCATCAACAAAAAGTCACTTTAAATGTCTTCTGATGCATTTCGCAGCCTGAAACTAATGATTAACACACAGGTACTGGTAATGGGGCAGCTTGCCTCACCTGTTTGGTGGCAGCATCTGACAAGTTCCTGAGAGTCCAGAGACAGTTCTGGACCAGTCTCTGGCTGGGATCTGTCAGGTGGAGTCCCAGAGCCTGCATGCCTCCTAACAGAAGGAAATCAAGGGCACATAGTGTTTACATACGCAAGGTAAGAAAATACATTTCAAAATGAATCAACTTTGTGGTGTTGAGTTTTCTGTACTGCAAGTTTAAAAACATACCAGCCTCTACAATGGCAGGCTTGTTACTGGAGCACACCGACAGAACCTTGAGGACACGGCTTGTGGTCCACAACAGCTTCTCATAGGTATAAGTTCTCATGATGTTGACGAGTGCCTGGGGGCCACCACTGGCCAGGATTATCAACTACACAAACAGAAAGCAAACAAATATGTTGATCTGAGTGTCAAATCCAGAGTAACACACTGCAGAGTGTTACTCGTACATAAGTCAGTTTCTTGCCTCAACAGGTTTCAACACACTAGCCCCCTCACCTTGCTTTCCTGGTTTCCATAGGCCAGTATTTGGAGACAGTCAGTGGTGATGGCCAGAAACTTGACATTGGTTTTGCTGAGCAGAGCCACCATTTTCTGTAGCCCGCCAGCTAAACGAACAGCCATCTTGGCGCCTTCCTGGTGCAGGAGAAGGTTGTGGAGGGTGGTGATGGCATAGAACAGGATAGAGTCCACTGGTGAACTGCAGAAGAGAAGATTACTCAATTACTGGAAAATTACTAACAGATATACAGATAAAGTTTCTCTGCTGTCCTTCCTCTCCACAGTCTCAGTGAACTGAGACAATTTCTTCATGTCAGCTTTGGCCAAAAATCATGGTGTGATGATTTCCTTGTCTCTGATCAAAACATTGCTCTGCTTCATGCACTGGTGAGCCAAAGTACAGCAGACAAATGTAGACCCAGAGAGGAAGGGGGAAAGTATGCCTCCACTCTCCTCCTACATACCCCAGCATTTTAACTAGAGCTGGTATTCCTCCTGACTTGAAGATAGCCAGCAGTCCCTCTCTGTGATGGGAAAGGTTGTGCAGTGTTCCTGCAGTGCAGCGAGCTGTTTCCACATCGTTTGTGTTCTGCATGGTCCTCACAATAGCAGATACCATCTGAGGTGAGCGCATAATAGCGTGGCGAGAAGCTTCTTTCTTTGAAAGCTGGTTAACCATCACTGCTGCTTTGTTTACTACAACCTGGAAGGGATGAAAACTAATATTAGCGAATCATATCAAAGAGGACAAAATTACTTCTGAGACAGTTCTGAGCCACAAACATATTCACCTGGTCCTCATCATTGAGAAGTTTGGTGAGCTCTGGTATTGCTCTTGTTGCCAGCTCAGCATCATCTTGATAGTTGATCAGATTGACCACAGCATGTTTGAGCATTTGTGACGGCTCTGCCAGCCTCTGGACATTGGTGGGGTTTGCTGCATCATACTGTGTAGAAGGGATCTGCATGCCCTCCTCAAGAGTCTCTGGGAACATTGCTGCACGAACCCGCTGGGCACGTGTCATGGCGTACTGACCATCTAGGTCTAAAAGCAAACAAGACCAGCTTTGTATGATTTGTCAAACAGGTCACCCGTGACCTTCCTTGAAAAGATCACCAGCATTATAACCTACCTTGTACTTGCTCTTGGGAGAAGTTCTGGTTGAAGCCCTGCTCCCACTCATACATGACCTGGTTGCTGTCAACATCATCTTCCTCAGGGTTGCCCTTCCCACTGAGGGATGGAGCAGTTGTGGTGGCCCCTGAGTGGATGCCTGAATCCAGGTAGGACTGTTGCTGCCAGTGACTGACTGCTGCCTTACGGTCTGGCTCCATGGCCATGTCTAGTTCCATCAGATCAGCTGGAAAGAGAAAAGCATGCATTCAACAAAAAGTCTATTCTGTAATTTCAAAGGATGTGTAGAGTTACAGACTTTAAGTGATTAATTCCAACTATCCAATTTTGTCAAAGGCTTGAGCTTTTCAAAGACATGGGTGACTTTAAAAGTAATAACAGTCGTGTGCTGATGTCACAGGGTGAGTGCATCAGCAATGGTTAATAGCCTCTGCAGTGAATAGATTTCTGTCCTACTATTATTTTCCAGTGTTTTCATAATTCAGTGTAGTAGGATTTACCAGTAAAAGACTCCTGAAGCATGAAGTTGGATTTTACATGTGCCCCAAGTTTCAAATTGAAATCAATAACTAATTCAATGTGCTTTAATGGCAACATAAATCTCTACCAAGCCAAGCTGTAACTTTGGTCTGCTGTAAAGTTTAATACACTGCATGTGTGACTGAGGAAGAAGCAAAGGGTGGGAACTTAATTAAGGGGGACTCAAACTCACCCTGGGAAGCCATGTTCCTTTCTCAAACCGTGGCTGACACAGCTTCCTGATCTGTAACAGGGGAAAAAAAAAAAAAAATCATTTCAGCTATTCAGCTACCTTCTCTACACCATTCACAGCCATTAAATCACCAACCATTTTACACTAAACACATATACAAGACCACAGCAGATGTAAACGCAGAGAAAAAAAAATTAGACTGAAATTAATAGAAGTTTTAAAAAAAAAAATAGAGTCTAGAGAAGTGACTTTCCAGTGCTTTCTTTCCCGTCTCCTCCCGTTCTTGGGTTTCCTCTTCCCTTTTAAGCCAGTCGTGCAAACAGCAACACACACAAGGCTACCATTAAATGTAGCTGCTACCAACTATTTAGGTGAGGAAGGACAGGGGAAGTAGAGCACTGGGTGGAGAAAGGAGGCAGGGGTGGGAGGGGGCATTCACATTCCTGCACTTGCTTTGAAGCTGGAAACGCTCTGCAGGAAAGTAAACACTGGCAATGGCAGGAGAAGGGTAGAGCAGGCAAACGGGGATTAATTTGGGGGGAAAAAGCACGGCAAACTGAGAGAGGCATTTTCAATTCATACTCGAAGATAAATGTTATGGCAGGAAAGCATAAAATGGAGACTGGGGAAAAGGCCTAAGAAAATATCTGCTAAAATGAGACATAAACAGGGGCTGTGTATCCATGGAGTCTCAAATCCTTTCATCAAATCCTTTCAAAAGTACACCTGTGGTTATGGAGCAGGAAAATGAGAGACCAAATCCCTTTCAAATCACCACATAAGTTCAGGCACGCTCTAATACCAGAGGTGCACAAAGCCATAAATTAATTCTGGTAAAGAAAGCACAGGTAGTTAAAACCATAGCATTTCCTCAACTACAGCTCAACTACATCAACAAAAATAGATAAACAAAGTCTTGTTACCACCAGAATCTCTTCCCCCTGGTGGCTAAAGAAGGCATGTTTAAGTCCCTTAGTGTTTGATTCACCCTCAGACCTGGAAGCTGTGTCCACATGAAGCACACCCTTCTCTCCTGCATGACTGAACATAGGCACTTCAATCTTTACACAACTGCAGATTTAGGTCAGTCAAACTAACAGTGCTAATCAAAGTAACCTATTTTTTCACAAAAAACATTTTAGATTTTCAAATTACTCAAATTGTGAGCAAGCTTTCCTTACAGCAAAAGGTGTGTGGCAGTTTTAGTTCTTGAAAAAAATGTTTTAAATGAATGCAAAAAATATTTGACAGTTTGCCTACTTATTTGTATTTTGTCAACTAATGTGACAGTCATATATGAAGGAAAGATTTTCTTTCTAGTTGTAGCTCATTTCTGCAGAGCATTAGGCGGCTTTAAGGTCTACTTCTGGGAGAAAATGTCATAACATTGTTATGAATGTACTACATTACAGAGAGATACAAATAATGTTTTAAAAACCATTACTGATACTAACAAATTGGCTATGACTGTGTCGTGGACACCAGCAAGAAGGTTAACACAACTCTCTGCTGAGTTAGAAAGTCACCTTCAAGTCTTTCTTCCTCTCAATGATCCCAGGCTAGAATTCATCATTTAATTACAATCCAATAACCACAGAATCAGCTGAGGAAAGACTAATGTTTTTGTCTGAATGATGCTACTTTCAGTGGACTAACCAACATACCATAGCTTGTTTTAAACCTTGAACTAAGATTCTTCTTGTTGATTACGATCTAATCTTTTAGGGGGCATCTCTCTCTCTCTCTCTCTCTCTCTCTCTGGTTTTGATTACAGGCCTGTGGACTGTATCTATCTGACAGCAGTAGAGAATTTGCCTTGTTTTTAATCAACTCTGTAGTCATCTAGATGTACACATATTTGTAGATTGTACTCTGTGTACAAGTGCCCAAAAGGTACATAATACACTCTGTATATACACTCTGCTAAAAAATACCTAGTTTAAAATCAAACAAGAAAAACAGCAACACATCACCATAAGCTTGAGTTTAATAGCTTTTCTTCCCAGCAAGTTATGCTAAAAAAAGATGACAAAAGGCCAAATGGAAGACAAATTCGCAGCAGTGGCAGACAAAAAAAGGCAGTCCAGTATGAATGCCAGTAAGTGTGTAGGAGTTGCTTGGGTTCAGTGGCTGCCAACATGCAAATATACTCAATGACAGTTAAACTACTGCTCTGAATTACTTTCCTCCTCAACCACACCACCTTAGCTCAGCTGTATCATTAAAACCTGATCTTGAGTCATGCTCCAAGACTGCTGCTTCTAACCACAAAGGCACCAACTCAAATTCACTGTTCACACGCCATCCTCCCGCCATTGTAGTCCTGCCCTCACATAACCCAGCTTGCTCCTAATGGGAGCCACATATCCCATACAAATCAGACATACAATCAAAGCACATAATGGAACAATTTATGATTCACACTGGTGGAAAAGTGGTTCTTTACATCTGGCTTTGGAAACTGAGCCAGCAGTTTTTTGTGATGGGCTAAACAAGCAAAGTCTGGCATTAAACTGTGGTTCACAAATGGCAGCCTTACCCTAAAGTAACTATAAAGAACAACAACAAAAAAAATCATTACAGTATGCGTTCCTAGATGTCAAACCGGCCACAAAAATCTGAACAGGTTTCTTTGAAGCCAGATGTGAAATCCAATATGTAGCCGTGCCTGGTGGAGTTGAAAGCCACAAAATTGAAACCAGATGACAAATAAGTGACACACTAGTCACCAGAGTCGGATGACTGTCTTGTGTAATATACAGTACGTATACAGAATAAATCCAGATCTATGTACCCCAAGAGAGCTGAAGGAACAGAGGAAGTTATATTCCATAAGTCTTCTAGGCAGATATCACAGAAAAGAGAACAGAAATATTGAGAATCGTGCGCTGGTAAGTTATGATAGGTTCCAGGTCAACATTCAAACAACAAGGTTTAGACTGCTGCAGCACAGGACTGATTTTGGGAACAGTGACTGTGACACTGTCCTGATAAATAGTGAGAAAACATGCTGCTCAAAAAGAGAAGCAACGTTCATTAATGTTTAAATGACATAACATAGTGAAATGTAACATTGTTTTAAGGAGCTGGCCAGAGAACCAACTGTTCCAACAGGCTGCCTCTAGTTACTGCAGAGAGAGAGTCTGAGTATCATCTGAGTATCCAAATAGATCTGAATGCCATATTGCTGAATTTTTATGGTGCATAAAAAAAATAAAGAAATAAGTGAAGGGAATTAAAGAACAAGTGTTCAAGAGACGACTTGATTTGTTTCACATGGCAGAACCTCGACTCTTTGAACCAGCGGGACGTCTCCACATGTAGCTCTTAATTGCACCGAAGGCATCTCAGTGAGGAAGAGGGACTAAGCCAGATGACTGACAGCGTTCACAAAGAAACCTAACCAACAAATAAATCAAGATGTGAGCCGCTAGTTAGTCCACGAAAGTCCACTGTGGCACCTTGTAAAATGTCACTAACAAAAACAAAAATATTTTTATGAACAATGAGAAAATTTCATCTGGTAATACCGGCGCTACGAACTCTACATGATTTATTCACACCCGGTTTCTTTGCTTCAGCATATTCATCAACCTTGCATGCCACTGAAACTCAGGTGTCCTACTTTTGCACTGATGTAAAGACTGACACAGTCAAAATGTGACTGAACATTTATTTACATAACATTGATCTAAACATCAAGTTTCTGTGCGTTGTAGTCAGAGCTTCTAGCCGTCCATGGGTGTTAGTACCTACTTGTTCCACATTTTATAACTGTTGGCCTTCGCTCTGTTGATAAAGTGCTGAGAGAACACACAGCCAAATGTAGTCCAAATTCAACGGGGAAAAGAACTGAAAAACTAGTAACAGATATTTGTTCATGTCCATTTAATTCAAGACCCTACTGTATACCGCTGCTCTCCATTTCACTGTTTAGGTCTTTACCTTGTCCCTGTGGTCTGGACTAGGGTATCAAGTTTAAAGACGCTACAATGAAGGGGCTGCAGTCCCCACAGTACACTGTACGAAAGGTATTTGCTTTCTCTTCACCAGTTCAGGCAACCAGAGCAGCTAGCAGTCACATCCTGTGATGGTGGGGCACCAACACAACCCATTTACTCTTTTTTTGTCACTGTCTGGAACCCTGTTCAGTCTATTTCAGTCTTAATTTGTGAAAAACTAAATAAACCAAATCATATCAATTTGTCCCCAACTGAAATTCAAAGCAGCCAATTAATCCCATTTCCTGTTCCCCAGGGGGGAACTTCAGGTGTGCTCAGAGGCCAGTGACATGATGTCATTAGAGGAAAGAAGAAAAAAAAAACATTCAGTTTTTTCTTGCTTCTGAAGGACAGTGGCTTTAATTTATTTCCCTGCCATTTAATAATCATACATAATTTCAACATGGAAATTTGTAGTTGTTGTATTTTCAAAGAAATGCCTTTCTTAAATACAAGACAACAAATTAGGCAAACCCATCTGACTCCTGCATATGCACTTATGTTAAAAAACAAACAAGTAAAACAAATAAAAAAAATAGTTCAATACATCCATATGTGTAAATGACCCAAACAAGCTGTATTATCGGCACAGGCAGAAAGATGGGAGCTGCCACGGGCTTAGCACATAATGTGCAGGGTCAGCAGCACTCACTGCTGCCTGCCAACAATGCAAGAATGCCTGCAGCCGCTGCAGGGCTTTTTCTGTGTATCACCGGCAAAATGATGGACGCCTATGGACAAACACGAAAAAATATCCATGGAATTTGGGTTACTTTCCCTATTGGTTCGTTTAATAGTTACCATCGCGATTCAAGCGGTAAAATAGGGAGCAGTGTGTACTTCCTCTCTTGAGAGTCTCATCACATACGCAAGTTTATGGAAAATTGATCAGTAATATTGTTTAAACGAGCGCGCTTAAGTCCACCTCAGACAAACACAAAGACCGGCAATGACAGACAGAAAAAGTACAGTATTAGGTCATGGCAATGCCACTGGAAAGGCTGTATAGTCAAGTGGATGACCTCAAAACCACTACCGCTCTCGTATGTAACCCACACCCACGTTTTTCAGCTTAAAATTTTCAGTGCGTCGTCAGAAGAAAATGTTGCTGACGAGATGACGGGTTTGTAAGATTTGTTCCGCTGTGTACTGGGTCGGGGATTTCACCGAGGGACCGCAGAAGTACACAAGGAGAGAAAACATTCGACAAATTCAAGAAAAACACATGAGGCATGCATTCAAAATAAAACCAGTTTAGTTTCACGTGAACGAAAGGAAAACATATCTGGAGCGGCTGGAGGGCACGACAACACCCTTTTGTGAGCAGTCTTTCTTGAGAAATTAAACCTCCATTAATGGTATGTAAACACACTTCCAAGCCAGCACCTGTGCCGCCTCCGCAGCGCACTGGACGGACAGCTTTTATTCCACAGAAGGCTGGGGAGCCGTTTTGTGTCGGGGAGGATGACGTCCCAACTTTTCCTCATTAAACACCCGCCTGAGCCTGTTCCTACCAGCTAAACTCTGGCACCCCGTTAAAACCTGAACACTTCAAGCAAATCTAATGAGAGCCGCTATCCAAAAAGGTCCAAGTGAGCGTGCTGCTGCCCCAACCCCTCTCCTCCTCCACAGCTGCTGGCTGCCCCTGACTTTCTTGCTCCAACACCACTGACTCAAATTTCACACTCTGGCTCCTCCTCGTCTTCCTCCCAAAGCACCACGGCTGGGAGGAATTTTTCGGTCTTTGTTTAAAAGGACGAGTGGAAAACACACTGGAGCCCACGACCTAAAATAAACTTTTTTAAACAATTTAAAATCGACTTATTTTTTTCTTAAAGAAAGACCACTCTACTAGAAATAAGCTCTACTTAACACCAGGTTTAAACCAAGTTTTTCGAAATACGCACTAAAACTTCAGACGAAACATCTGCGCTAACGTTTACGTGTTTCATACCCCGACTAACCGTCATTCGCAACTTTAACGAGTAACTTTACGCCATAAAACAACGGAATCCACCGTATACCGAGCTTTCAGCCCGGTTGCATCTTTATCTTCAGCTCAGTCTGTTAAAACTAAAGCAGCTGCACAAAACAAAAAACAAACGACCCACAGACGATACTCAACCCGAGCAAACATGAGTCAGAATAGTGGAATGTAGCCAACTAATAGTTAGGCTAACGTCTGCTAACGTTAACTACTAAAACACGCTAGGAAACGCCATAGTCGTTAACTCCCGAAATCCCACTTACGGTTTCCAAATAACTGGGCGGCAATTGATCCGTGGCGTAAATCTGGCTATTGTAAACAACTGCTTATAATGCCGTACACAAACCACGTGCTATTAAAGAGTCAACCAGTGTCGTCGGTAAAACAGTTATGTTCCCATTAGGCGGTGGCTGGCATATCCCCAATATATGCCGCGACGGGCTCGCTCGCTAGCTGCGGCGGCGGCAGCAGCAGCAGCAGCAGCATCCCCCGGCCGGTCCACACACAACAACAGTCCTCATTCCTGCTGGCATTCAGAAAAGACAGAAACTGAGTGGTGCCGATAGTTTGAATGTTGAAGCCTACCCTTGTCAACACAGCAAGTCCGTCCACTCGGGTCCTGGAGAGTAAAAAAATACTCTGAAATGGAAAAAGTCGAGGAAAAAATTGAAGCCGAGCGTCAGCGGGGAGCCCTCGTCCGCTCCCTCCACAGGCAACTGAAACTGACTTGGCCGGAAAAGCAGAGACTGGAAAATGTAAGATGGCGGCATGTTTATATAGACCGGAGAACACCTCGAGTGCGCGCATATCCTGCCGTGAGCTCGGATAAAGTAGAAACTGAAGCCATATTTTATCTTTATTTCGTCTGGCGTTTACGCACTTCTGTATATATTTACCAAGCTCGATAGCTACACGCGTTGGTTGTGATAAATACTTTATTTTTTAGGGTAAAGTTAGCCAAATTCAACATCTGCACGAGTATGAATACACAATGGAATGAAGTTCCGGCTGACTCGAAAAGGGAAATCCGATTCCTTTCCCCCGAGTTAAATCTCATGGACTCTGGAAACATAGGATAATTTCCTTTAGTGTACAAAGTCACACATTTGTCACCTTTGTCTATACAGACGGAGAAATGGAGGCCTTCATTGCTCTTACCATCACCATGTCCCTGCTCAAAAGACAAAAAAATGGAAAAATTGAGCAAACCAACTTAAAAAAAACCCCCAAAAAAACAACAACCGCACACACACACACACACACACACACACACACACACACACACAAAACAAATTAAATTAGACAAAATGACAAATTATAATTCAATATATGTTCAGAGAGACAACATCCGCATTTTGCCCAAGCCATTGTTGGTTTCTTTGCATTTTAAATAATGTCAGGAGACAAATTGTGGCAAATAAAACACACATTTAGACTAAGTAATGTAAAGAAAATGTCAGTGCGATGTTTTCTTAGTTTCCTTAACAAAATAATGTAAGATATATGTGACACGAGGTGCTGGCTTTGCTGTACTTTGCTGTAAACTAAATGCTCAACAAACAAGCTAATGTTTGTGGTCTTTCTTTTATGAAACTGCTTATGTCCCCGGGCAATAAAACAGAACTCACTGGGCAAGTTGAAACACCTCTCATTGGCTTTCCTGTGTTCTGTTCAGTGATGTCTGGAAGGCTCATGACTTGTTTGTGAATACCACCAAATCTCACATATGCAGAAAATATAAAAAGTGATTAATGTGGTTTTCATATTTAAGTTGGAAAAAAATATGAGATCAGCCAATTAATCACATTAAAGTCATAAGTGATCAAACAATGTGGGCACTGCTATAACAGAATTACTTCTTATAAATATTGTAGACTTAGATTAATCATATTTCCTGAGTCCATTAGAACGCACATTCAGCCATTAAAATTATTAGTGATCTATGGGCATCGCCAAGGTCCTTCAAGTGAGTAGTCTGATCTTTCCTTTATTCTGAGATCACAGAGTTGTGGCTGTTAATTTTCAGATCACTTTCTATTTGGCTCAATAATAAGTAACTTGGTGGATAGGCCACATAGGAAATTTAAATATGCTTTGCAAGTCCTCTCACTGTTCGGTCCCTTAATCTCCACGTTATGAAAGCAGATAATGTACCTTTTCAGTACCCCTTCATTCTGCAGGTAGCAATGTCATGGGCAAACAAAGGTAAATCCTTTCCTGTGAACTGCCTACAGGCTATTTCATTAACCTTTATTTACAGTGCGTGGGTGGAATAGGTTACTGAAAGCCAAACTCCAATTGAAAACAGTCAATGCAGTGTCCCTGAATAGGATGCATGGGAATGAAATCAACAACAGAGCCAATACGTACACAATATATGAGCGCATCACATAGAATGACTCCACCCTGTGTCATCTGATTACGACACAGACAATTACAGTACCAGCGTGTGATTGATTTCATTTGGAATAGCTTTCAAACCACAGTGACAATTACTGCTGCCACTCACTGTTATATATAGCCACAAAGTTTGAAATCTGATGACTGTGCTTCTTGGCAGTCACATTATCTCACAGGTGCGTGCTCACGCAGCCGAAAAAGGCACAAAATCACGAAAACAGGATGACGAGACATTCAGATTTTCTAATTATACTCCAAAACACATATCAGTGGAAAGGCAGCGTAATTATTGTTTAGGTGACAGGCTTGTGATTTCTATTTCCATTTAACTATGGGTTCCTCCAGGAGGGCTTTCAACCTCCAACATCTCCACGATATACAATTAATATCAAACATGATGCGTGTTTGTGGGTACAGATGTTGAAAAGAGCAATCTGTGAGAAAATACATTAAAACATATCACAAAAAGCCCTCTTTGAACAAGAGATACAATGGTACAATGCAATGTCTGACACAACCATGCTTGAGTTAGATGGCACCCCTACATTAAAGCCTTCACTTGCTTACAAGTACACGCTTGTAAAAACAGGTTGTATTTGTGAACTCCTTCATTAAAAGTCATACCTGCCTTTGGATTTATATAGCGTGCACAACCTAAACAGAGCCCTTCTAAAAATACAACTCTTCTAAAAACCAGTGTGAAAATCCAGCTGTTTATGTTGCCGGTGATTTGTGGTTAACTGAGTCAGAAATCCAAGAATTAATTGATTTAGACAGGCATCACTAAAATCAGAGGAACATATGTTAGTGTGAGTAGAAGATGATATTTCTTGTACTGTAGTTTGTTTGGGGTTTTTTTTGTTGTTGTTTTTTTGCATGAATAAAAATGCAAATTTTCGCTCCACAGGCCCTTCAAAATGTTAATGTCTGTATAATAGATTCATTATTTCATTTTTATCAGACAATACCAATAGTCACAATTTAAGCCCAGTAAATAAACAAAACATAGCGTATCCATGTCAAATTAAGGCAACAGGGAACTGGAAGTGCTTCACATGTGCTGGGTTTACCTTACAGTTTAGTTTGACCTCTAGGTCCAGGTAAAGGGTTAAAAAATATATTTACCGTCCGTTAAAAAAAAAAAAAGTCTAATGTATTTGAAACGCAGTCTCTTGATTTAGTGTATCTCTGGAAAAGCTATTGATCATGAAATACTATCACTTTTTATTATTCTCGTTTTAAAATTCATCTGATGATGCAAGAAAACAGATCACATCCATCCGTTTATTTAATAAAACAGTTCACACATGTACAGCTGCTGGGATACATATAAGCAGTCTTTCTGTTTGCACCCAGACTGTTCAATTTACACCTGTCAATCACACCTCCTGTCAAAATGAACTTGAAAGCATTTCAGTATTGAGCGTAACGAACAGTTTATAAGCAGCGGTGGGATATGTCAGCTGTGAATCTGTGATTGTGTGCAGGTGACAGCAAGGTGGAGTGACAGACACAGCAGCGCAGTTCAAACGGTCACTTTCTGGTACCTAAACAGGACATCGGGTGATCAGCAGGGAGATATAACACAGTAATGTGTGGTGGTTTTCCACTTCACATCAATGCAGTTTAATTATTTATTTGTCCATGGGTACCACTTACCTGAAGAAGGATGTGTACCCATATTTTATTTTCAAGAAGGACTCAAGTAATGAATCTACAGAGAAATGCGGGTCACGTTCAATCCTCTCTGTCCTGGTTTATCACCAGAGAACTCTCTATCGTGACACGTGAGGTTAAACGCCCAGTTTTGCTTGATCCTGGAGGGATCCTGCCAAAGATTAATCCATAATGCCTGTGAAATGGCCCTTCATCCAACAAGCTGTGCTGAAAAAAACACAGACTGTTGTGTTCCCAAACACGCTGTGGCTCTCCAATGACCCAGTGCTGCACCACTTCAGGGAGCCCACACAACACTTGTTCTTCCAGCTGGAGAGGCCGTTTCATTTTCCGTCCTGGCAGCACGAGGAGTTCGCTGAGTATTTACACCTGCAATTCATTGATAAACGCAGAGCAGCATGGACATCAAGACAGGGTGTTTTAGAGGACAAAGCACATTTTAATTCTAATAACAAATTATTTTTGTTTGGATGTAAATAGATCATTGGAAAATATAAGGCAGCCTGATAGAATACAATAAAATCACCATCATCATTAGTAGAAGTAGCAGCACTATTGAAACGACGAACATGTTAAGATTAATTTCTACTTGCATTTTATATAGAAATTTAAACGCTCTGTATATTTGCTGGTAATCTACGCCTATCCAATCCTGCATCATGTCACACTGTGAGGTCAGTTAACAATAATCTGTCCAACTCCTATAATTTTTGGGTGGATTTAGTCAATTGCCGGCAATTAATACACAAATAAGTCCAGCAGTGTTTTTGATCCATTTCAGCAGACAAGTATGACAGCAGATTAAACATTATACTACACATAGGAAAAAAAAGAAAAAAGAATGAATGCGTGGCACTAGCGCTTTAATCGAAGCATCCTGACTCGTGCGTGAATGTGACGAAACTGCATGTATGCATATGCAGCTTTTGCTTTGACTAAATGCAGGTCAAGGTAATGATAATATAGAGCTCAAGGTGCCAACAGCGACACAAACAAACACATAAAAACAGGTAGGTCCCAGTCTCCTAGGAGCAGATAGTCACAAGAGACTCGCAGGTCTTGTTCAAGCTCCGTTCTCATTGGCTAACACCGGTGCTGTGTATTCACATACGCATGTGTGTTTGCATTCTTATGCCTGTGTGAACACTTGCATCAGAATTTCTGTGTGCCGCGTTATTTAATTTATGTGCAGGTCTGCTGCATGTGAGCGTAGTAACAAGAAAGACCAGTTTTTTCGGTGGTGTGTTGATCCCAAAATGTGTATTTTTTGGCACATATGATCACGTGTGTCTCTTATTATAATATCTTTTATTAAAAATTCCTTTCATAATTTTTCGGCTCTTGTTTAACTGAAGAGTTTGGCATCTCGTGGTTATTGGTGAGGAAATGGCACGGCAATAGAAATCACCAAATCCCAGGAGAGCAAAGTGCCACATACACATGCAGTGGCCAAGGCCCGAGGGGTGTGGTTTCTTTCTCTAGCTGTTAAAGAAAGGGGCAGCTCAAAGCTATAGATAGGGGCAGACAAAACAAATACGCCCTCACACACAGGGACACACACACATGCACATACACACACAGCAACAGCAGGTCAGAGAAGGGATACAGACCGGGCCACATGGAAGGAATGTTTGCCTTGGACCGACACTCTCGTGCGGAGGCTGCGACTTATGGCCCTCTTGACACTGAAAAATGGCTCTAACACAGCGGGGCAAACCAAATATACTCTGTCAGTCGCTGACCAGAGTCAAACTTGTGCTCTATGTATTTTACACTATAACGCTTTCACTTGGGCCTTTACTTTACAGTGTAGCAGATGCTTATAGCGAGCTTGACAAATTCATTTAAATAAATGTGAAAAATGAAAAAATTAAATGTCATTTTTATTTTTATTGACTTTTTACAGTGTTAAATGCAAAATTGTTTAGTCACTCCATTCACTACAGAATAGTCTGAGGTGAGATGTTGCTGCTCTCAATTAGCAATAACAATACTAATTTTGTGGTGTATTAAAAAACAGCAGGAAGGGTGAAAACGCTCTGCTAACCTGCTCGGTGTTACTCTTCAAACTTGGAGAGTTGTAATCCAGTGTGTGAAGAGGAGGAAGAGGAGGATAGAGGAAATCACATCCTAAAAGAAGGTGAGAGGACACTGCATGGACCAGATATTTGACTCAGACTACAGACGGATTATGAGGATTGGGCAGTATAAGCCGATATAGGAAACAATGTGACGGTGGGGCTGACATATGAATGAAGTGAGGCTATGCAGTATAGCATAGTGTTGAGGAGAGACTCTTTTATTTTTTATTTTTTGGTCAGCTACAAGCTCCTGAATCGAAACTGAGCAGAAAGAATGCTTTGGTGCTGAACTAACACAGGAAACAATAGCCTAATTTCCCCACCAGAGCCAAGTGGGATTCAATGTTAACCACAGCAGACTTCAAAGGTGCTCATTTAAACAGCCCGGATGACATTTCACCTGCTTTCCACGAATCCTGTATTATTACAGCAGTAGCCCATGCTCAGTCCCTGCATCTATACTGCATTAGTGGTTGCCATGGTAAAAGTCCTCCATCCCGCATCCATCCTGCACAGACAGACAGAGAGGCACCACTCATACAGATTTCTGCAGGAGGAAATTGAGGATGGGAGAGACAGCTGAGTTACATAGCACTGCTGTGTGATGTACAAGCACTGTGATCTACCTGTAAAACCACGCTGAGATTTCATGCACTGCACTCTATCACGCCTCTACAGAGACGCACGACGTGGCGACGAACACAGCGAGCCAGAGCACAGGGAAGGCCACAGCTCTCAAGTTTTATTGTAGTGTTTCAATACCATTCGGCTTCTTCTGAATCAATACGGCCCGTCTCTGTTTTATTAAACACGAGGCACAGAGAGAGGCAGAGCCGGCTTCTGCTGGATTTCACTCAACACTGCGAATATGTGGTTGACGCGCTAAGCTACCACACTCTTCCCTGATATTTTATTACATCTCGTGATGTCATGCTGAAAAATAAACTCCTCGTGGAGTGATGCTGGAGCCGAAGGGGTTTTAAAGCTCCTAAAAGTCATTTATCAGCTGGATTATCGTCAGCAGCTGCTCATTAAAGCCAGTCACATCTGGATTTATTTGCCATTTGTGTCACATCCACAGCAGGGCCCGATGACTAACATTATTATTGTCATATCATTATGAACTAGGAAATAAATTTAACCATGAGAGGGTGTAAATTTTAGTTTGATGACAAGGGAGTGAAATTCGAAATAGTGCTCTACAGAGATTTTTCTCTTTATTAGTGATTTAGTTTGAAATGCTAAACCCAAAAACATGACTCTGCAAACCTAAAATGACTCCAGTCAGTAACTCATGGCATGATATAAGAGGGAAAAAAATATATTGTAAAACAATAACCATTTTTGCTAAATAGCCTGAAGAAAAAAAATGTTTTTGCATGTTTTTAACAAACCGATGTGTAAAGTTCTTGATAAAATATAATTCTGCATGTTTAAAACAGTAGAAATAACAGCGATGTTGACAGTCTAAGTGTCGATTATGATAAAATTTGTCTTAATATTTTCACAAATTGTTACAAATTTCCAATCATTTTATTATACAATAATAAAACGGCACGTTCTAGTTTAAAAAAAAAAAAAAGCTGAAATAAACAGCTCCATCACATTTATCTCAAATCATCTTTCCACGGCATAAAACAGCATCCTGCACGGCTGTCTCCAGTTCACCTTCAGTTTAATCAATTTACGAGGCCAATTTTCTCCCAAACCGACAAGGACAAGGTTGTTATATCCATCTTATTAGCAGTGAATACTCTATCATTAGCAAATCAATTGCAGTTTCTATTCATAGTTGGAATGGGTTCAGCTGAGAGGGAGCTGAAAAGAATCGCCACCCTCCACCTCGGTGTTTCACGCTAACACTGAGCCATACGTAAAGCGAAGAAAACCTCCTCTTGGTGATTGTCCTAAGAAGTTCTCTTGCTCCAAAGCAGCTTAAAGACAATATTGTCAAGCTGGCACACAGATGACCTTTAGCATGACTGATCCTGCATAGAGATGAATGAATATATATGTGTGTGTGTTGGAAATATGTGTGACACAGACATAAAACGAAAAAACTGAAAGACTGAAAAATTGACAGCAGTCAAAAGCGTTACACACACACACACACACACACACGAACAGGCCTCATTTAAAGCAACCCAGCTTCATAGTCAAGATGTTGAATAGTCACTATTAGACAGAAAACACACCTTTAAAATTTTAAGTAATTAACATTCAAAAACAAATCTAAATGCTATCACACACTATGTGCACGTGTTCTAAAATTTAAATTCAATGGAGCAAAAGTCACACTTTATCAAAGGGACAAAGTAATAATTTGTTCCCTTTTAAACCTTACAGAATAACATCTGTATAGAAGACGCACATTAACTACCGTATACGGCATTACACAACACATGCAACCTTGTGGAGTCCACCTCTATTGAAATCACTTTCCAAAGACGACGAAAAAGCAGAAATACGAGGAAAATAAGTGGAATAAAGCAGCTGTTTGACTGGACTTTGACTTCAAGGCCTTGAAGGTATAATCAGATCACAATCGCAGTACTTTAGAAAGCTTATCATTTAGTCTATCATAGACCAGGTTAAGTATATACATATAGACATATATAGATTACTTTGCAGTGATAAGGCATACAGAGCTTGATAACAAATCTGAAACATCTAAGTATTTATTATCTGTAGAGATAAGGCATAATATGCAGTGTGATAATAAATATGAAAGCTTCTATTGAAATGATTTTAATTTTGATCCCTGTAAGAAGACTGATGAAAAACACGAGTACGTATGTATTAATTTAATTTTTATTCTTGTCAATGCAGTGCTGATCCAAGGGAGTAGTTTTAAACCATACATCCAGCTTATTATTAGTATCTGTGTGATTACCTATGAGTATGTAAAATACTGTATAATAACAGTGTAATTTATCAAAACAATCACAGAATCTTTTTAGACAGAAATAGAAAAATGTTGGGCATGAAATTAAACAGTGATGCTTTGTCTAGGAAGTTACGCAATTATGTGAAGAATAAAATGAGGTTAAATTATTTAGTTTGAGCATTAAGAGTAGAAAAACCCCCAACAATAATTAAGAGATGACCACAAAGTCACAGCAACGCACTGATGCCACCAAATGAGGTGCATTGCACATGTGAAGCTTCCTGAAAGCCAGAGGGGGAGCTATGCTGTTCAAAGGTACACAGACTATTTATCAGGTACAGTGTTTATGCTTTTTTATTCTCTCCAAAAACAGTGCAAGACCTGAAAAATCAATCAGTAAGTATTGAATCCATCTGAATACAGTATCAAACAATGTACATAAATAATAATAATAACAATAATGTAAAGATGGTGAAAATTACAATTACAAATGCGTACTTCACAATTACTTTTTAATAGAAAATATTTAAGAAATGTTGAATTTCTTCTGTCTTTTGTTAAAAAAAAAAAATCACACTCATATTTTCTGTGCTCAAATGCTCAGCAAGATTACCCTGAATATTATATATTATAGTAAGGTGTGTTTGCATGAGTTACATATATCAAAAATTAAATACTGCACTGACTGCACTGTATAATACTGGAAATATCTTTAAAAATACAAATTGTAACGCTTTAATAATATATGGTTGTCAAAACAAAAAACAAAACACCTGCAGAGTGAGATTATTAATTTCATTGCAACAACAATGTCACTTTTTTCTGTATTATAAAACAATTCATTTTAATGCAGATTACAGATGATATTCAGGTCCAAGAGCTTTTTAAATGTTGCATACCCAGTGAGATTCAGAAACTGAAACACTACTGGCATAATAATTCAGGCATTTTTATCTGCCGTATATAATAAAAATGTGTTAAATAACAGATGATCGCAAACAACGATAAACAATCTTATTTTGACCACATGCAAAAAAACTGAGGGCGTTTTAAATGTATAAAATGTAAATATGTGAGCTGCGACAGTGTCAGCGTCCATGCTTTTAGCAAAACGATTACACAGCGAATTTGCACAAACTCCACCCTGCTATTGTGAAAAAGTCTCGGGAAACAAATCAGTATCATAAGAAAATTTTAAGTGACAGAGGCGTGGTTATGGCTGCCACTTTGGCTGTGTGTCTCACTGACCGTCCGGTTAATCCACTTAAGACACAATGTCCACCGACCTTCTGATCTGACACAATACCTTACACAACGCGCTACTACAAACTCATCACTAAATGCATTTTATTACATGTCTTTCCCAGCACACACATACATATAAAATCCTACTTTTTAAATAGAAATTTTAAATATTGTAGAATCCCAAGATGCAGAAATTAGCAATAAAAAAAAAACAACAACCCAGGGTCGCAGGGACTTGGCTGTGGTCGGTGTAATTTTTCATGGTGTCTTCTCTCTCGTTCGTTCTCTTTCCTTTGCATTTCCTTAACAAAAGCCTCTCTCGCACACAAACATCCACTCCACCGGGGTGACAGACAGGGAGACAAAATGGCTGAATAGTGATGGAGGGGCTACATGTTCCTTTATGTGTCGACTAATCAGCCAGCACTAACATGTGTCAACACTGCACTCGCACCCTCCTCCGAATAGGGACATTGTCCCTCAGAAAGAGGGGAAAAACTAACAATCTTTTCTGACATCCTGACAACGAATGAGAAATAAACAAATAAGAGCTTCATTCATTTATCAGAATACCAACAACGGAAAATATCGGGACAATAACTCTCACAAGGAAATGTCTGTTAGAACAAAACCACAACATTTCCACTGATACTTTTTCTTTCTTTAACAGAAACTCGTCCTCGTGTGCTGTGTTTGCATGTGAGCTACCGTTGGAGGTTTTCTAACGACAGCTCCTGTGTGACAGCAGAGGGCTGGCCGACGGCTACCTTTTGAAGCTCGCTGCTGCAGCACTGATATCCTCCACACACGCGCACACACACATACAGTGTCATCAGTATTCTGCTAGACCTGCCTTTTCAAGCTCACTGCAATTTTATTAGTATAAACGACGGCAGACATCATCCTACCTACTATACATGAATAATCCTCTATATACCTGGGTGCCAGGACACTAAAAATAGAGAGGAAATTATCAAAACACAGCGAGAGAGAGATTTAAAATAAGGAAATAATGAAGGGACAGACAATAATACGCAACATGCTAGAGTGTCTTTTGTGAGCCTGCAAATTTGAGTCCGTATGTGAGCCAAGCCTATTCGCTCGACCGAGAGAGCAAAAAAAAGAAAAGAAAAAAGAGGTGGAGAGATAATGAACCTGTGTCTGCTACTGCTATACGCAATCAGGAACTAACCTTGTGAATAATCAAGGCTTTGCAGGCTCAAGAGAGAGAGGGGGTGAGAGAGGAAAAGAAAGACACAGAGAGAATATAGCGCGAGTCTCTAATCCTATCAGTCCAGTCCATGGTGTGTGTGCATGTGTGTGTCTCCATATATATATGTGTGTGTGTGCACGCTCCCACTGTGAAGAGTGAAAAAGCAACCTGGAATCAAAGCCTGAAAGCATCTGGGTTTGTGTTCGTGGAACAACGACAAACCTTCTCTCACTGAGGCCTCCTCTAAGTCTGAATCAGTGTGAGCCGCTCTGAGCCTTCCTCTGCCTCACCGCGCATGTCCGGGGTTTTGTTTTGTGCCCGTGTCTGTCACATATCGATGCCGGTGCCTGAAACGGCTTTGTCTTCAGTGCATCGCTGTCATAGCTAAGCGAAAACAAACACCATCGAGTTTGCGTCCAGCGCTTATGTTGCTGCTGGTTTGTCCGGGTGGGTCAGGTAGGAGAAGACGGTGACACTGAAAATCATATTACGCTAATGAGAAGCTCATAAAACACTTTAAGTAAAAAAAAAAAAACGAGAAGTTTGCTGATTTACTTTAAGAGTGGAATCAATAGCAATGCTACAAGCTTCGTAAAGGGAGATACATGTGTCGCAGGACTGTGTTTCTGCGCTGTGCCGCAATAATATGGATTTATTATTTTATCAGTCACATATATTATTGCGCACTCTCCTTTTCTGCAGCAATAGGATTGGAACAAATCACTTCTGCTTTTCAATTTGTGTGTGCGCGCGTGTGTATTTGTGACAGAACAACAGCTGATGCTGTGGCTAGATGAACAGGAGGTTGCCATCCCCCACTAATGTGCACACAAACATTTTAAGACGCACCAGGTATGCTGTGCATTGCCGTGTGGAGCGCACAACACAGGCGTACCATTTACCTGCTAAGCTGACTGCGACATGCAGAACTACTTATTGCAATCAGTGCATTGTTCGACCTGCACACACGACCTCATACAATACAATACAAGTAATCACAAATACACAAAACAAAAGCCAAATAACACAGTAGTAATCGTCTGACGTAAATCGACAGAGCAAACGATGCCGCACGTAAACAGAAATGACAAAGCCGTGGGTTTTGCCTGACGAAGTCGTCCGTTAAAAGCATATTTCTCGCCCTCCATCTTACAGCTGGCTGGCCGACAAGCAGACAAAGACACACTACCGCAGTGTGAAAATATACTGACGTAACTGGCTTCTCTGTGCCTGAGAGCTGGTCTGCATGTGTTTTACAGTGTTTTATGCTTTATGGATGGAAGTAAATGTGCATACTGTTGCACAAATTGTGAAAAATGACCTTGTGAAAATAAAACTGCAAATTTTCCAAGAGATTTTGAGGATGAAGGAAGTTTCACTCTTCAACCTTCTTCATGTTTTTAGTTGAGATTCTCTGATTTGTGTGTATGTCACAGCTGTAGAGCAGGGATAGTCGGGCTCTAACTGTAGCAATCTCAATTTTCAGCATCTCAGTATTTGCTCTGCTTTCCTGGGTGTACCCCACCCATCCCCCTCCTCTCCTCTCTTCTCCTCTCAGATTATTCACAGTGACGGTTGTAAATAAAACTGCAGTATTAGATTTTACTTATGGCCATTTTCTTTCTTTCTCACTGTGGTTACTTTGCATTGACAGGCGCTGGATTTTTGGAGGAAAACAACACACTTTTAATTAGAATACTCGACTTGCACATACAACTAAACTCGTCTACTTCCTACCCTTTTCTTCATTTAGCAATTTAGCATTTTCCATCCAGCAGCAAGTACTGCACATGTATTTGTCAAAGATTTAACCGGTTTATGCAGTACAAAGCCTGAATCCCAATCAAAGTAGACGTAATGTCAGTAACAGCAGTCGCTTAAATTTGTGTAGTGCAGAAGCTCACCTGGCTGAGGCAGTTGCTAGCAGGTTAAACAGCTGTCTGTACGATGGAGGCCTTCAGAGGGTGAAGCCTCTGCCTCCATTTTTGACAGGCAAAAGACAAAGACTGGGCCACTGGCTAACGCTTACAATCCAATGCTAGTCAAAAATAGAAACACAAAGGTGGAGAAAAATTGGAAAAATAGTTAGCCATCTTTGGAGAGGGATGGAAATTGAAAAGAAAAACAAAAAGGAACAAGTGTACAGAGAGAGTTAAGGTGAAAAATAAAAATGAACAGACAAATCTAGAGAGCGGAGACATGCTAGCACTTCGCTGATCAACTTTCAACTTTGAGAGTAGGAGCAACAGATGCAGTGCTGGTGTATTGTGGATGGTATTAGGGTGAGGGACACCCCAAAATCTCCCCCACTGAGTCTATGCATTTGTTTGTGTGTGTGTGAGTGTGACAGCAGGGAGCAGCTCAGCCCAGGACGCTGCACGCAGCAAGGGGCCATTAGACATGGTAGGGTGACCCACATAAAAGATGCACAGACGCACACACATACACAAACTTGCACAAGCATGAAAGTTTTCTTTCTGCGGTCAATGTGCCATGATAACCATAAAGCTGGGATTCTTTAACATTGTGTTTAGCATGGCCATTGTCACATGGTTCTCAGGATTTGGTAGGCAACTGCTGGTTTAAAAAAAGAGCTTCACTATATTCAGCACAGATCCGAAAAACTCCTTTCAGTGATCAGACACATTCGTCCTGCTCAGTTTTTTCTGAATGAAAACTTTTCAAAGTCTATGTGTTCTGCTGTACTTTCGCTTGTGTTGCCATTTAGCACACGCTGCATATGCTCTTGGCACAAAAAGGCTTATTTTTGTAAATCAGCCAGCACTGATTTGTGCTGATAGTAAGGGGTGGAAAAGTGTGGGCTGGACAACACCAACAGCACAAGAAAATACACCTTCAAAATCACTACCTAAGCCTGGACACAGTTTCAACAGGGACTTAGTTCACACACTGATTCTGCAGTCCTTTAATTGTGTCTGTGCTTGTATGCATATTTCATCAAGTTGTGTACAATTTTCCTTTGCATGTGTAATATTTGAGCTGCTCCTCTACAATATAGATAGCGAAAAAAGTCTTTTTTGTGACATTTGCATCAAATAATCATGAGAAATATGTATATTAGTAATTTATTTACTTTTATGGTTTCAAATGTGTAACATTATAATATAATTGACTTTGTAAACAGATCGGTGTTTTTGGTTTTTTTGCTTTTTACAAAGGCATAAGACACAGCAGGTCTCTGCTAATGTGGCAATGCTGTGGTCTGTTACAACCAAAACACTCCTGCTGCAAGAAGATATGTAATGTTTAAATATTATTATCATCAACGTAAACGAATAGAATTGACTCAAACTGCTAGCACTGCAATTCATTTCTAACTATTTCCATTTACACTGTCTATCTTAAAAGTTATAAAAAACAAAACAAAGCACAAATCTTTAGGGTTGGCTAAAGTAGTTTTAGCACTACAAATAACTATTTTAAATTTACTTTAGTTTAGGAAGAGGTGTCGGTGATAAATATCTATCCCTCCAGCATTTCAGTATTACAGGTGTTTATGACACTTATGACCACGCTAGATAAACGGAGGCCCGAGGTGTTTATTGAGTGTAAACTGATCAATGGCCCTCCTTCAGTGTACATATAAGGAACCTTTCATGATTATTTACAAACCTAAATCTAACATAAGAAAAAAACAAATCAGGATCCGTGTGCAAACAGTCGATTCATCATTTTAGAAAGTTGCTTCGAGTTCTCCGAGGTGCAGAAATGGTTGGTTGATCATTTTACTTGGTCCTAAGGCGCCTACACGCTGTGAGATTTCAGCAATGCTGCAGTAACTGCACTGCAATCCACAGTCTGCCGCATAGATCTAATAAACTTGTCTGTGACATTAAGTTGGATGTATGCAGGTTGAAAACCAACTGAAAATGAACTCTCCTCTGTTTCCTTTAATCCTTGCACTCAGTGAAAAACGCATTACTACCGGACACATCATCATCCAAAAATCCGAACGGCATTTTCTTGTTTCCTGGTCATTTTGCATGCTTTACCGCCACTGATTTACTACACATTTGTCTTCATTCACAAAGCATTTCTGGCTGTGATCCTGAAGGTTGTTTAGTAGACAGCAGAAACACTACAAGATATTTATCCTGCATTACTAATTCTGTCTTTATTAGTAGGAATGCCTATTTTTAAGTCTCTATCACTGTGTGAGATATCCATCTTTTAGATTGATACATAGGTACTTTATTGATCCCACAAGGGAAATTATTGAAAAAGATGTCATCACAACTATTTCACATAGCTCATTTTTTTTCTGCTGAGAAATGCCCAATATTGCAGTCTATAGATATAAATGTTTGAAGCTCGGCTGCTAGATTGCATTGGTGCTTTACAGTGATCTACCACTGCTGGTACATATTCCTATATATACCTTTTGTGGCATGCTTTGAATGTGATTAGGCATATTATTAATTTGACTGAGTCAGGTTCTTTACCAACTCCAGTTAGAAAAAACACAACTTTGTGTTCTGTAATAAATCTTGAAACGCAGCTTTTTGCCCCCTTAGATAATTACAGTTTGGCTGCCTAGCTCCACTTTCACACAGTAGACAGATTGTGGAGTTGGTGAGTTGGCCTGTAGTTCTGAAACTCTCCTTCTTTCATTATCCTTATCTCTCCATATCTCTCTCTCTCCTGCCCCCACAACACACACGCATATACATTGCCAGAGGGATTTGCAGCAGCTAGGCAGAGCACGCGTGTGTGTGTTTGTGTGAGAGCACATGCACAGCGGGGAGTTGCCAATTACAGCAGTGATTAAAACCCAGTAGTGTGGAAAGATAGAGGAAGAGGAGAGAGAGACGGGAAGGAAGAAAGAAAAAGAAAAGAAAGTGATATGGATGGACAGACAGACAGACAGACAGACAGTCGATGATATAATGAAGGAGAAGACAAACGCACCCCTCCACATGCAGCCTTTTTCATAAATGTTACAGGATATTATTTGTGATATTTATGGACAGCCTGAGTCAAAATTTCAGTAAATGGTTTGCTGCAATTTTCAAGAGAGGCTCTTTACACGTAACTAGAGATGTATGAAAAATAACCAGCGTCGCAATTATAAGTGTCAGCATCATTTCAGACAATCACAAGTGTGTTGAAGGGGCGTACGCCACAAATTAGCCCCGATACCTTGTGTGTCGTAGCATTACACACACAGTTGTATTTAGAACCAAGTAAAGAGTTGATTGACAGACCTGACATGGATTTAAAATGAATTTAGAGAAATTTTCTCTTTTGCTGATATTGTCCACAGGATGAGAGTTGGATCCACAATCCAGTGGGACTGATTTCAACCCTGTCCAGCATTTACTTCTATTAACCACAGGAAATCAGCATTTTATGCCTCATATCACAAAGAAAAAGACAGAGAAATGCTTCAAACTGTTTAAATAACAACAAAAATTGCTCAAAATGAATCTGCGGCAAGGAAGAACAGAGGGAAAGGGCCGAATGAAAGACAAGCGAATGACCCCGGCCGATGTGTTCCCCTCTGCTCCTTTTCTCTTGCTGCCACCACACTGATGACTGCGAGGAGAGGAGGTGTGAGTAGAGTGGAAAGGAGAGGAGGAATGAAAAGGAAAGTAGACAAATATAGCATACAGGACAGGAAACGGATAAAGGTTCTCAATGACCAGGTCAAAGAAAAAGAAGAGGAGAAGCTATAAGGATGTTTAGACACTTATAATCTGATCACTTTATTAGCCTTACAGTCCCCACGGGTGTTCATAACATGTATAATGGCCAATAAGGGAGTAAAGGATGCATCATTTCTAGATTATCAGGCCATTTCACTGTTGTTTGGCTTCCTCTCTTGAGGCGAATATTACAAATTCTTCAGTTCTGCCTGTGCTGACAGATCATTCTGTTGACTAATCGGAGGGTATACGGTGGTTTGAGGGTTTCGCAACGACGCCGTAGCTGGTTTCCATCTTCAAGACCTGGTTTCTGTTCACACACAGTTCATACACAATTCTAGAAAAGCTCATTCTAGTACTGAAAAACAAGCTAGTCCAGCTTTTCAAGCAAAGTAGTCTCACCGGCTCGAACATGCATCTGACGAAGCGTTGCACATGATGTGTGTGATTTAACATTGCTTCTGAATTCATATCAGACGCAATGTTGGTGTAGTTACAATCAGGAGGTCCTGAAATACGTGCTATGCACTGATTATTAAGTTGACATGAAATATATATGGATAATGTCTACCAATCATTTAACACCATGTTGTTTTCAATCCCCCAGTTTTGTCTGGTGGACTTGAGATTTCCAAATGAATACTAAAACTCCTCATAGAGTAAGAATCAGACTGTAACTGATTGCAAAAGCACTGAATACCCATCAAAAAATATCACTGATACGATGACCAAACATGTTGAACAGGACATAGCAATGCAAAGTCACAAAATAGCTACATATGAATTAATCTGGGTGAGTGAAAGGTCTGTGTTGAGTAAAGTGCTTCTCAATTACCGTCATGTTTTGTTTCAACAATTTCTGTGCTGTCTTACGGACTGGAGAAGCTGCTGTGCCCCAGTATCACTGCCATTGTGACGCTTACAGTCAAATTCAAACAACATTTCAATGACCAACAAATTCGAGGGTAAAAGTTGTTGTTGTACTCATTGTGTGAAAATGTACTGTCCGTTATGGTAAACCTGTCAAACAGCGGCATATTCTCCGCCACAAAGAAACAACAGAAAATGGCTCCAGACACATTTTCAATACAAATGTGATACTTCGCATCTCAAAGCCGAATTAAAATTCCTTGATTTCTTTTATTCATCATATCGAAAGCCAGGCAGCTTCTTTTTAAGGAAGCCAACGGACAGTTTGATGTTTGTGCATGATGGTGTGCAGTGTGAGTGTGTGTGCATGCGTGTGTCTGCAGAGTGGCAGGTGAGTGAGCTATCTGCAGTGCTCACACACTCACCCCCTGCTGTGTTTAATCAATACAATTCTGAATTCCAGCCTTCACACACATCCGCGCACGCAAACACACATGCACGGACAGACACAGCTTTGCAATATCTTTCTGCACGACGCCGAGGGAATACTAAATATGAGCAACTTCACACTTACGCTGCTAAGTGCATACATACTTGCCCCCCACACACACACACGAGTGGGCGAATGTGTGTTTATATGTGCGTTTCTCTGTGGATGTGCGATATGTGCGTGTGTCCATAACGGGCCGGAGATAATTAATTCTAGTTCATCGTGTCCACCGGGAGAGCAGAATATCAAGCTTGAACGAGAGACGTGTGCGCGTGTGTTTGTGTGTGCGTGTAAGAGAGGCTCTCGAGAAGATTCGGAGCAGCAACTGGATCGATTTGAGTTCACCCGGAATGGAGAGAAGATGAGTGGAGACAAGCAAAAAAAACAATAAGAAACAAAAAATAGCTACTTTCAGCTACTCCCTCATTCACCAGGGGTCGGCACAGCGGGTAGCTCCACATATTTGATTTGGCAGATTTTTACACCGGATGCCCTTCTTGATGCAACCCCAAAGGGATTGGTGTCTCCTCTTGGGAATGAAACACGGAGCTTTTGCTCGATAATCTGTACAAACTACTGCACTATGGAGCCACTAATAAGAAAGCAAAAATAATATATCCTAATATTGGTAGGACTTTCTGGAAGCTGGTCTTTCTGGATAGAGTTAAAGGCTAGAAGCAGCTAAACTTCAAACTACTGCGTTCAATGCAAAAAATGTTTAGCCTCAGCCCCTCCCCCCCAACTGAATCAGGAAGTGGACAGAAAGGTCAAAGGGCATGTTGAGATGTTTTCTGTATGACGTATAAGGTATTTCTGCATTTTTGGCTCATTTAAGACAAGATCACAAATTATTGAGGACATCAATGTTCGCGGCTATTTCTTTCTGCTTTTCTTATACCTTTATTTCAAAAGTATTGAAGTGAATTCATATTAGGAACCTTTCTTCTACGATTTTCTATGAACAAGAATGAAACAATTCCTAATTTTGTTACTTGTTGGAGAACAGCAATACCACTGTGCTCTGAGAAAATGTTTTTCCAGGTAGAGAAAATCTCACTTTGGGGAATTAATGAATGTGTTGGTGCTTTCAAAAAAATCTAATAATAATAATAATCATAATAATAGTGGTAATAACAGCAGGAAGGCATCTATAATGCCTTTCAAAGCAAAGGCGTATCATCACTGCTGTGGGTTTTTTATCTTGATGCAAATATCTCGAGTAATCCAGGCTTATTTTTTTTCTAATTCACACGTTGTTGTGTTTTCAGGTTCTTGTCTTGTCTTTGCTATTTTCAGATAATATTGTGCGACATTATATTTCACATGAATTTAGAAAGCAGCAGAGTGCAGTCAGTTAATTAGGCAGTAAAAATCCTGGGGATAACATGGAGGTGTGTTGCACTGCGAGTACAAATCTGACTCAGAAACTATTTACGTGCCATTCTCGAAACCTCCCAGTCCCATCCCTGCTGTCGATCTCTGAGTAAAAATAACTGTATTAGGAAAAATGTGAAAGTGGGCCGTTTTTAGACAGAAGATAATTAAGCCAAATATGGAGTCTGTTTTTTTTTTCTTTTTACCTGTCACAGTTTCCCTCTTCTTCCCTTTCGCCTTCCCTCATTCAGTGTTTTCTGTCCCTCATGACACCTTGCCCCCCTCCCTTCCTCCCTCCACACACACACACACGTACACCAACCAGCTTCCCTGCTGCGAGAGCAAGCACTCATCTCACATGATCACCATGACGATATAGAAATATGAATTATGCATAAAGGCAGCCTCGCCTCGGCTGCGGGTACAAAGCTGTGTGGGTGATATTCTCCTTTCAAACGATAGGGGAAATGTCCCCTTCGTATTAATAATATAATAATCTACTCCGCCACATTATTGTCTGCCGTGTTACCGTCTCATAGATGCATGATTTGTAGGGTGTACCGCGCATTTAATGGCCTTGTACACAAGGAGCAGGGAACCATTAGCAAATTTAATTTAGGAAATATCTGAGTGGTGTGTGTGTGTAAAATTAAAATCAGCATGAACGATAAAAACATTGTCTTCACATTTCAACACTAATCACAGAAACACAGAGCTAATTTCAGAACGGCCTTTAAATAGACTTTAACAGCACCGAGGGGAATGTAATTATCTTCTGCTGACTTTGCGTTTCTACCCTCATTGTGTCATTTGAAGGTCACACCGCGGTTAAACACCCCTCCAACGAGAACAGATAACAGGCATGCAAAAATGCAATAGAGTGTCAATATATTGCACGCCATCCATTGCTTATCAGTGTGAGTCCTAATTGTATTGTATTTCATCAGCTCAGTATTGAAGGCTTCCTAACAGCGGAGCAGCATGAAACAGCTCTCTGTGTCTAAACTCTGGCACGAGCCATCTATCTAATAGACCGGCTATTATTAGATATTTGTCTCACACAAATTTGACACTGAGAATATTGAAGTTGCAACAGATCTAGTGTTGACAGAGACAAAAAAAAAGGATGTCTATATTTGCCAAGAAAAAAAAGCAGCTCCTGAAAGTGCAAATAAAACAGAAGAGGCCCTGAGAGGCTGTGAATCATCAGGAATGTGTACTGTACAATATCAGGTAAAATGTAGCTTTACAGCAGCATGTGTTTTCTGTATACTGCAGTAGGTTTTAGCTGAGCCAATGAGCAGAAGAGTCCTTGAGGCATCGTCTAAAAAAACTGGTTGGAAATGGCTGGAACACACACAATATATCAACCACAAAAAACCGCATTAAAATCTGGCTATTAATATTTTTTATCCCAGCAGGCAAAGCCAAATGACCATATTACTGTTCATCTCTGACAATCGAACAAAATAACGGGTCCGGTAATTCACGCCTTGGTGTAATTCATCCCTGTCATTACACATAATCAAATTTTGTTATTAACTATTAGCAGATTAGCAAATTATCTTGTAATTGTGGTCAACTTTCACGCAGTCGTTTTTATTTATTTATGTATTTTTTTGCGGCTTGGAATATTCTCCAACAGCTTTCAATGTTAGTTCCCAGTGTAAGCAGTGCCTTGAAGGAAACACAGAGTGCACTGGTAAAGACTGAGGTAGAGAATAAATAACATTTGTTCTCGTGGTCAAGTACTTGTCCAAGTCTGTAAAATCTGTATGTAAAATTCTCTATTAAAAACAAACAAATATTGAAATTTGAACTTTTTGAAGAAGTATTCTCTTTGTAAAGCGTGCCAGCAGCCCACTTGTTGACAGCACACTATATCCTACAACTGTAAAGGCAATAACATTGTAAACTGTGAGCTAAATACGCCATATCCAATTAAAAAGATGCTGTTTTATAAACCCATCTGTTCAGAGTTTTGCCAACATAATTAGCATTGCAAAATCTTCACCAGATTTTACTGTATATTTACAGTGTAGAGGATTCAAGGTGCAATTTAGTATTTTTTCCATAGTGAAATATGTAAAATTCTTGTTACAGCACATCAATGTTACTGCTTTTACCACAAGTTATAACATATTTTGAAATAGCCACATAATAGCCATGCAATGGCATTTTTGCCTGTAATTTAATTTACATTGCTAGTATGTTTGCTTGCATATAAATGCATTGCAATACCGCCTCCTTCATGTAGCAAGGCCTTGATGTTTTACCTTAGTGGTATGAGTCTAAATATCTACTCAGTGGTAGACTTTAGCTGCACACTAAACAGGTATGACAGAAAAGGGTGCAGGTGTGGCTGTGGATGTGTCACTTTGGTAGGTGTGATGGTGCTGACGCTCCCGCCTGCCTCCCTGACACCTCCTCAGTATGTAAGAACCATCTCTCTCACTGCATTATTTAAAGGTGGAGAGCAAGGCGCAGACAGGAAGAGAGGCAAAGGGGACAAGAAGTCTAAGAGAGAGAATCAGGTAGCCTTCACTAGCGCATATTTCAACAAAGTGACTGAATTATAAAAGACTGAAAAACATAGCTAATTACAGCACTCTTTATCCTCCATATTTATCCCTCTCTATCTCTCGCCGTTTCCCATGTGCTTTCTCTCCTCTCCCCTCTGTTGTTTCTGTTTGTTTCTCCACCGCATCTCCTCTCTTCCCACCTCTCTCCCGCTAGAGTTAACAACTTGCCGGAAGAAATATGATTAGCACAGCAGAGAGCCACAGTTTGCTGGAGAAGTGACACACACAGGCAATATTCCCCAGCTGTGCTTTGACAGAGGGAAATGGAGGAGAGAGGAAAGGTAAAACAGAGAGACAGTGTGTGTGACTGATAATAATAACAGGGCAGCACAAAAACTGGTTAATTTAGTTGGCTTCTGTGTTGAGTTTGCATGTCCCCCTCTAGTGTTTGCTGGGCTTCTTCCCACATCCCAAAAACAGACAGGTCAGGGGGACCGGAAAAGTCTAAATTGCCCCTCAGCGGGACCGTTTGTGTAACTGTATTATCCATATGATGCAGTGGTGGCCTGCTTAGGGAGTTTCCCTGTCCTCCTCTCTCAGGGCACATGCAGACAAAGCCTAGTGCCGCTGCCCCTGCTATATAACCAAGCATTGTCATTTAGGAGTCACTAATTATGATAATATATCCATCCATAAAGGGTAAAAATGTGCAAGACTTACTTTTCAGAGATTATGTAGGTAGCAAAAAATCAGTTGAAAAGCCCTAAATAACATAAAAAACTGTTTACCTTTGCCAGCATCATTCTTTGGTTATCATTCAAGTCTCCTCTATCAATGTCTGTGCATCTTCCAGTTTGAAAAAGAGAAAACCCTGTGCAAATTGCAGGAATAAAATAATGAAACAACATGAACAGCATTAAAGTTAAAAGTGGAAAATTAAAAAGAAATGGTTCAGTGGCCATTTTAACCTGTTTTTTTAAAATAATGCAGAATCTCTGATTAAGCAAAATTCACGAGCTGTTTTTGGACGTATAAGAAATAAATATACAGACAATGACAATGCTATCAGCTGATGATGCAGTCTGAGGTCCTTTCTCCAAAAAACCTTGTGTGACTTTTGAAAAAAGTTAGTTTTTAGCCGTCTCTGAATTAAAGAAAAAATAATGGGTGCAAGAAAGAACGGCGAGGGGTGAGGGAGAGTAATGGAGGCTTTGAAAAGGGAAAAGGCTAGAGGGGAGGGAGGGAAAGCGAAGTGGTTTTAGGCCGGTGAAAGCCAGCAGGTCACAGAGGTTCCCTTTAAATTTAGAACAAACCACAAACGCTGAATGTCTACTCCAAAAGGCTGAATGACTGATTATAATGGCTGCCTGTTTCGATCAGCCTCTCAGCATTGCTTTCTTAAGCGTGCTGTGACTGGTGAGCTAACATGTGGGCTGGCCTGCTATTTACAATTACAATTTAGGCGTTTAGCTGAGGCCTTTATCCAAAGTGACTAACAATAAGAGAAGCAGAGGGAAAAAAAGGTTATAGTGTGTGTTATTCCTGTGATCCTCAGCTCCCTGGTAAAAAGCAAGAGCGAGAGACAACAAAGTGTGAAGACCTGAAGGACAGGTGCAGTAAGCACAACAAGATATGTATCGTACATTTTTACAATGAGAGAGAAGCAAAGTGATATTGTTTTTACACACTATGATGACACAGCTGCTGTATTATATTTTAAAACACAGGTTTTTCTTATTTGTCTTTGTGTATGATATCATTTTTAGCTATGCTCCTGAACTATTAAAAAAGTACAGAAAATGTGTCCTTTTATTAATGTTTTGTTGTTTTAGACTAAATCAGAATGTCAAATTATTAGAGTCTGATCAGCTATTTGGGTTAACACAGGAGGCAGTCACACAGGCTGGAGACACAAACCTATCCCCTCAACAACAAAATAATATGAGAGTCAAGTTCGAAGTGCTTTCACCCAATCCTTCATGTCCTCCATCTTTAAACATCAGGGAGACGACAGTAAGTGCCAGTTTAAAGGGTCAGCGACCCCTCCCCCCACATTCATTTTGCTAATAATCCTCACTGCAGTCTGACATTACAAACCTACAGGTCCTTACAGGTAACTGTGCCACCCTTTCTAACAAACAAAGTCAAAAACCCATCAGTTACCGCCGACCGTCTCACTGAAAAATCATGATCATGATCTGTATTCGATTCTGCAGTGTGTAACAGTTGCAATTCTAAGCACTGCGTTAGAGCACAGAGTAATGCGCGGGACACCTATCGCAACAATCATCAAAATAACCCCACACACGCACAAACAAACACAAGAAAAGAAGAAATTAGCTTCTGCAATAATGTAAAAACACACAAAATAATCTCTTAAATGTGCTGGTTTTTATTTCTTATATTGGAAATAAGTTAAATCTGACAAATTTATAGCAATACCTCTGAATAATATTTTTATAAGCATACAAGCTACACATAATTTACTCGATGGCATTCACAGAGCTGGCGTCCAAACATAGATTTTCTTTTTCTTCTGTTTTGTGTAAATTCAGCCGCAGTTCGATTTATCTCGCTCACTGTCAAAATGCTGTTTTTAACTGAACTTGATTCCTGCATTGATTGGCCAGAGTGGGGGGTTTGAGTCTCCTCCCTTTTTTATGGTATATAGCCGAGTAACCTGTTGTTATGTTTTCATGTGAGTTTTCCTTAAACCAAAACCTGAAGCATGAACACTGAGTGTATCCCTCCAATTCCGCATATAATAAAATGCTAATGAATCCTTTTTGCTATAAAATGTCAAAAAATAAATCTAATACTAGCAACATGTGTATCAATTTTGTAGCAATAATAAAACCACGATGTCACATATTTAGGTAAAAAAAATCTATTAAACACTGTAGTTCTTCTGAGACCTGTTTTTAAACCCTTATATATATCAGATGGTGTAGACAAAAACTTCTACTTATCTGCCCTTGTTAGCCAATACTAAGCCAATATAGTCCACACTGCAAAATGATCTTACTCAGTTTGTATCTAAAGAGAAGCTCAAGGAAAGCGTTCTTATTCAAAATGCAACAGCAGTTACGTTACTGCAGTTTTTTATTTTTAGTGCACTTTTTATTTCTCATGTGGACTAACTCAATACAAAAAGGAAAGAAAACTACATTTAGGAATTAGAGACTACTTATAGATTTACTTCTTCAGTTTCAAGAATTCATTTTACAGTTAGTGGAAACAGTCAGAAGAAAAATGTCTTGAAAGCAGGCACCATTTTCTAAGAAGAGGACAGCACAGAAAACATCAGAAGAATGCAGAACATAACCAAACAGAGCAGGTACTCACTCGGATAGATGTAGCAATAGCCCATAAAACACATCACTAAAATGCTGGAGTCTGTCTACTATCCTGTCAGGGTGCAAGCTAGTTGCCTTGGCCCTGGCTGGGCGTTATTTGTGAGCCAAATCCTTAAAGAACAAGAAGCTTTCTCTGTGCCTAAACCTGCCGACAGACAGGGGGCTTTGAAGGCCCCCAACTGAGCTCGGCACAGAGCTTTGAAGCCAACTGAAAACTCTGCTTTATGGGGCTAAATAAAAGCGAGGAAAAGGGGAAAGTTATAAAAAGCAGAGAAACACAGAGCACTCTTTTTTTTGTTGTTTTTTTTTTTCTCTGCTTGCTCATGGTTGTGAGTTTGTGTGCAGCTTGGTGAGTAATTGCACAGCTAGTCTAGTCTAGACACGTTCAAAAACATATGTGAATCTATCAGTGAGGATGCAGCGTCTACATCTGCTCAAAAATATTAGACAATTAGCCCCAAATTGCACGTTAATAACATTTATTTGAGAAAAAGAATTATAGCAAGAACACACTGAAATGTATTCACAAAATGTGTGTGTTTAAAGTAACCATTTGTTATAATTTGATAAATTTACAGCTAAGTAAAATAAAGAGCTACAGCTAAAAGGAAATCACTTAATAAATAAAGTTTTGCATTTATACACTAGTTATTTATATACATGTTTATGCTGAATTAAATCAGTTTTTATGTTTTAAAATTGTTCAAAATAAATATAAACAAATAACAGCACAAATCTTATTTTTCCCCTAACAAAAAAAAATCAAACATTGGTCTATTTTTTCATTAAACACCAATTCTTTTAATTTATAGGATTTCTTTCCATTGATTTTATGTCAGGGACAGCTAGTTCACAGCCTCATGATATAATATCACACTTTTATTATCAAACTTCAAGTCAGACTGAAAGGCTAATTGAATAGTTTCATGCTAATAAAGCTGTGTCTGTGTGGCAGACTGAGTAAACAGCTACCTATGAGGTGAAAAGCTCAATTCTGTTTTCTTTTTATTTCCCTTTTTCAGTTCTGTCACCTTGATGTTTAAACCTCAGCTCTGAAAAACAATTCTGGTGCCAGGAATCATCCATGAAACATCATTGCCACGGCGCTTTTTATGTTACTCTGTCTAATTAATTATCAGAAAAACAAACAAAGCCTTATCTGAGCTGAAGCCTGCGCATTTTCAGGTTTCTGCAGCTGGCTTTTTTTTTTTTTTTGGACACACATCTGCAATCAGATCATTCGCTCTGGACTCTCAGAAAACCATTTATCACTTTCTTCTCCTCTCTTTCTCTCTCACTCTCCTTTCAATGAGTCCTTTAGAAACACACAGACCATCTCCAGCAGACAAAACAGTGGACAAGCCTCTGTGATGTCCTGACTCATTCTGCTGCTCTCCTCTCCAAAGCCTTGGGGCCGACGCAATGGGACCCAAAACCAACACGCACATAATGGGGCCTTGTTGGAGTCGCCTTAATGTTTCTAATGTTATGTAAATGAAGAGAGGAGAGGGCAAGAAAGGAGAAGAAGAGGAGCAGAGAGGAGGAGGAGGTAGTGGGAGTGTTTGTGTGTCCGAGGAGGCCGCTAAGCTCCCATTACCAAGGGATTAGGCAAATGCTGCCGTTGTATCGATGCTGGTTCGACAGTGAACCACCAACCCTAATCCCCTCCTCTCTTCTCGCTCCGACAACGCCTCGTCAACGCCTCCTCTCCTCCTCTCAACACAGCGCCCTCACCACCACCACATCATCGCCGAACTTTCTGGATTCAACTTTTCAACTCTTTCCTCCTGTTTGTCAGTCATGAATATACTCGAGCTCACACGGACTCAAAAAACACAAACACTACCAGAATTACTTGGTTCACAGCCAGTGTAAATTTGTCTGCTCATTGATTTCTTTGACATGCAATGTGTGTCTGTGTGTGCGTGTCTGTGAATGTGCGAGAACTGATCAATATTGAAAGCCAAAAGTGCCTTTCTGGTTTGTCTGTGAAGTGTTTGCCTGGAGCCTCGGAGCGCAGCTATGACCTACTGGCTTCTGAACGCAGCAACTCTTGAGTTTAGTGATCCTCAGACTCTGGGCAGGGGGACGAGCGCTGGTCTCTGGATGCTGCTCGCTGGTCCCTGGGCACACTGGTGGCTCCTTTAAAAGAATTCTGGAGACTTTATCTTCCTGAAGTGAGAGAGAGATAGAGCACAATCTGTTCTATTTGTAGGCATGCACTCGACTCTGTGTCTGTCTATCACAGGGGTTGTATTTTTATAGACTTAATTATTACATCAGTGATTCGAAATTAGACATCCACAAAAATGTTTTTAATTATTTTTGAGTAGTTTGAGAAATAGCGTTTTAAATAATGTATGTGCATTTACTAGTTTGTAAAGATGTTCTGGGTACAGTTTTCATACATGTTATAAATATAAAAATATAACAAATAGCGAACTGATTAGTCGCTGCATATGTTATCACTAAAAATTCAACACAGCTCAGGCTGAAGAATGTCATCAAGACGTGAGGAAGCTATTCTGAGACAAACTAGCTGTGTGTGTGTGTCTGTGCATGGTGACACAGTTGCAGGCAGAACTTGGAATACTCAATTATCACATTAGCACATCCAGGGACAAGCCGAAAGGCTTCACACAAATGTCTGTGCGCAAACACACATGTATGCACACACACTCCACCCCCACATATCTCTGGAACTGCAGGCCCCCTGCTGAGAAGCTCAAACACACCAGCTGAGGGTGGGGGGAGTTGTGGAGGTGGTCTGGTGGTGGAAGAGGAGGGGAGGGCTGTTGGTTATGGAGGAGCATGAGGCTGGTGAGTGACATTGAGACCAAGGTTAAACACAAACCATCCGTTCTCTTCTGTTATAGGCCGATTTCAGGCTGGCAGCAGCGACGCGTCACAAAACGCAGATTCCGTGTTCGTTTCTGGGAGACCTGTGACGGGGGCGCTGCTCGGGGTTCTGACAGAATACTTGATTTAACCTTCGCTGCGTTGCCATGCATTGTTTTCCAGCTGTGCCTTTCGTTAGCCATCTATCAATAACATCTCAGGTAGATTTCCAGACATGTAGTGCTTCCTCGTAGCGCTATTTTCCCTGCAATTAACCCTGCAAACAGACACCCTCCACAGACAGAGGCTTTACATTGCAGTAAGTGTACATGCAGGTTGGTGCTAGAGTCAAAAAACATTACAATTGTCAGGATGGCTAAACTGAACTGTGGCTAAAAAGACTCTCAAACCTAGCTGGTGAAAATGATGAAACTTTTTGCACTGATTGGCCAGAATTTCCAACCATGATGACAGGTGTGGTTTTGACGTTATCCACTAATTGGAAGGCTGGTTTGATCTTAGGCTTCTCCAGTGGTCATGACAATGTGTCCTTGGGTAAGACACCACTCCTGATGCATCCATCAGTGTGTGTGATGTATAAAGCATGTATGTATTGATGTGTACATGAACTGGTCAGGTGTAGAAAGGGGCTAAAAAGCTGCCAGTCCAATTAATCATCAAAACTGTCTGCCTAATATTTTGTAGGTCCCCTTTATAGTGGCAAAATAGTATGAAGGGGACTGATAGGGTGTAGCTTGCTTCATATTGGTAAAACAGACCCTAGAGGTCCTGGGATATGGACCCAGGACCTCTGGGGGTTTCCTGTTGTCTCTGGCACCAAGATGTCAGTGAGACTTTTGGGTCTTCTAAACCAGCGGTCCCCAACCACGGACCGCTTTAATGTCAGACAATATTGTCACGGCCTTTAAGGTGTCGCGGATAAATACAACAAAATAAAAAGATACGACCAAGACAAAAACTGTGGTATTTTGTAAATAATAAACAATAATAAAAAATAATAATAAACGCAAATTCACTTTGTAATTGTGTAACTGTATTAGCAGGTCCTCTTGAAATGCGCCAACAACATTGAGAGTAACATCCTCCTCTCTGCCCCTTAATGCTCTCTGGTCGCTATGGTAAATATTTATTTCAAAATAAGACACACAACTACAACACGGGAAAAGACCCAGGGAAACCAAGCTAACAATAAAAACCCTGAAAACCATAAATTTCACACCTGAGCCTCAACTCTCGCGGCCTGGTACCAACCGACTCACGAACCGGCGCAGGGGTTGAGAACTGCTGCTTTTAACCGTTAAATTGGAATCTAGAGAAACTTGGTGGCCTTGTCAGCCCCTTGAGCTCTTTGTGGTTTTCCTTACACAAATCTTGAGATGTTTTTGGATATGGTGGAACAGATGTCGTGGGAGGGGGTTTCATTCCCATGAGGGTTTTGTGATAGGTCGGAAATACGCGTGCACATGTGCATATATTTCTCTGCTACACATACATACTGTGCCAATTTGGATACAAATAATGATTAATATATCAGCAGTGTCTACACTTAACTACTAATAAATCCTTTAGCTGTATGTAACGGCTTCAACACACTGACAAATAACATTTCTTGACCTAATGCACTGGACAACAGTCAGAGCATATCACTGTTCTCAAAAACAGATTAAGGAGATTCAGATTAACTCATATAATTCAGAATCGTGGAGAACAAGCAGGGTTTTATTTCTTTTGTTTGTTGTTGAAGCAAAGTTTTGTTTCTATTTAGAGTCTGATGCATTACGTGATACTGAAACGCCACAATCATGGCAATCACAGTTCTCTGTTTAGTGCTTGAAATTGGAGTTGATAAAATGACTCCACAGGCACAGCAAGGCTCACTGATGCTGATTATGGTGTGTGAGTGTTTGTGGAGTGCTTGAAATGTCTTTATTATTGCACTTCAGACAAAAAAGAAAACAGAACAGGCAGATTACATTGTTCTGATCTCAAAAAAAAAGATTTAAATGTTAGTAACAGTTTTTCCAGTGACGATTAAAGTCACTTTCTGTAGATGCTGAAAAAATATTTTGGAAATAACGGATTTAAAAAGTTGTTTTTGGCACCTATGAGGAGAAACCATCACAGTACTGTTAAGGTTAGAAAGCCAAAATTGAAAAATAAGATTAACAATGTTTTTGAAAACAACAGCCAATATATTTCTGTAACAAATTATTGAGCAGAGTAGGTATTTTATAAAAGAGGCTGTTTTTATTTAATTTACCCACAGTAGTTTGCAAAAAACAAAACAAAAAAAAACAAAAACAGGTGGCTCACGCTGTTAATTTCTTTGTGTTGCTAAGGAAACACCAAGGAAATATAACAAAGGAACAAATGTGGATGAACATCAACACCTGGAAAAATTCAGCAGTGACTGTTGCGCTAACAAAGAGCTAATTGAAACAATCAAATCTTCATGAACAAGAAATCGTGCTAATTCAGATACAACAGAGTCGGGATCAAATGTGAACAAAGGATTGTCTGCATCAAAGCAGTGCATCACTCTATGATAGAAAACTGTGCTTGAAATGAAAGCTGATACATTTACCCTATAGATATTTGTTTTTCTATATTTGCATGAGATGTATGTTTAAATAACAATTTTTAACACTTTGTATTACTGCTTTTTCAGTAATAAGACAACCAGTAAGCACACTCAGGATTTAATGTCATCGAGGTTGGCTATCAGCTGATATGCTCTGAATGTTGTGGCTATCTAAAGTCCAGTGACTAGCCGTTCAGATGACAAGGTCACTATTAAGCAGAGAAAAACAAGGTGCATGTCTGAGCTTTGTCATGTGGGTGATTTTAGTGTGTCTGAGCTTAAGTGCTGGAATGACACTTTGACTCCACTGGTATGCTGTACAGAGGGAAGGAGGAGGGAGGGCCACGGATGTGTAACTGTGACAAGCCTACAGATACAGCCTGAGCAGACAAAAAGGCATGCTGAGAGGCTAATGGGCATTCTGCGGTGTGACATATGTCTGAGCAATGAAAACCTTATGACACATCTGGGGGTTACTGAACACATTCTGCTCTGTGTCGGTCTGTAAGGACTCGCTGTTTGTGTGTTTGAACACAACTTTAACTGTCTGTGAGACTATTGCTTGATTCTCATATGACCTATGAAATGTAGTGCTTCCAGTTTGACAGGGTATTTGTCTTAATAGACACGAAGTGGTGTGACTGTGACTTGTCATTCACTTGTCTTTTTTGGTATTTTCATTTTTATTTAATTGTTTGTTTGGTAAAGTACTTAGTTAGGTTTAGAAAAAGATTAGTCTTTTGGTTAAAATCAAAAAAATATTTTCTGCTTTTTCAAACTCCTCTTTTTTAGATTGCCTTGGTAACTGGTCCTGTTGAATGACTCACAAGAAAGAGATCCTTCCAATTGAAATGCATCAGTTTCAATGTCATACTGACTGTCACAAAAAATTGTGGCTTTGAAAAAAGCACATGAAGACACGTTTCCTTATCCTTTTTCTTAATTTGACATGAAACTGCTGGTCCATGAGGCCTGTGGCTCACGTTATTTATTTATTTTTAACGTAGTTGCTATTTGTAGTCACTGAACTGAGGATAAATACTTGAGTTACAAGTCGAGGGTCTTTTGATTGTAGCTCATTTAATAAAACTATCTTAGTTTTATGAAATTGTATGAAAAATCATACTAAAGAGAAGAGAGAGAAAAAGGAGAGAGGCAAGAAAGTATAGGCAGAGGTAGGTAGGCGACTTCAGATGTTTTCCTCGGTTACTGGTGAAGATGCATTTACTCATTCCTGTCACACGTCTTTGTACTGTTTGTGTCCATGGAGCAAAAGCAAAAGATTGACTACAAAGTCTGTGCTGATCCAAGCATTTTAACTTTTTTGTTTGTTTGTTTACAGCAAAGAAATAATTTCATTTTGCATGCAATGCCCCTACAAAGTTATAATAGACAAACTCTGAACCATCAGGAACTTTGTGTACTGATCCTTTACATAGTTGATTTTTAACATTTCATCTGCATTACAGTTATGCTGACCCATAGTCTGAGATATTAAACGTGCTAACATAAACCTGGGCTAATGTGCATTCTGAAAGAAATTAGCATTGCTATTAGCGACACCTGTGTTTTTCTTGGCTTTGCTAATACCTGTAGCGTGACATAAATATTTCCTCATTCCTCACAGACATTTAGCTTCAACATTTCCTCTTTAATCCATCTGCTGTTCAGGTTTTAAGTCGCTGAAATTAAATGTTTACAAGAGTGAATAATTACCTGACTCCTGCAGTTTTCTTACCTTGCTGGCAGAAAGGGAAGATGTGACTACTGTGACTGTAACCACAGTAGTTATATATATATTGTATATTTTTTATGTTTTAGTTTTGAACTAAAGGCCTACGAGTCTAATTAAAACTTCTATTTTAGCTAATAGTGGCTACATTCACCTAGCGAGCTAACATGGTAATACTGGCAGCTTTATGGCTAATGTTTTGAAGTAAAGAGGCAAAGAAACAATCAACTCTACATTTTTTTTTATTTTTTTATAAAAGACACATTATGTGTTAATGATAAAGATATATTTTTAAAGAAAGGACTGCAGTTATCAAGCAATTTTAGGCTTACTGCATTCATGTCATTAGTCACTAAAATCTAGCTTTTTCTTTTTGTGTGATTATGGATGAAGCCACATCTTGTTGTTCTCTATGGTGGTTCATTTTCAGAGACACCACTATTAATTTTTGAAACACTGCTTTTTTTGCTGTAACAAGTCAAAATGGCTGAGAATAATCTAAAATATGGCTGTATGGAAGGATTTTGGTGCACTGCAGCAAGCAAGCTACACTTGGGTATCATCTATTAAGTCTTTTTCCATCAATAAAGTTTATTATTTAACATTGATTGGGTACAACTGACTTTAAGCTTTTTATTTATAGTTGCACTGCTTTTCCTGTCCACTTGCCTAATTGGTTGATAAATCACAACTTCAGGAAGCAGTTGATTAAATTGGATGGTAGCTCACCAGAGCCTTATAGTTTCTTCAAGCTGTAATCCCTCTCTGCGGATGTCTACCCTTGTTTATGTGCGTTTAGAATAGTGGAGGATTTTATTCTCTACTGTACTTTAAAGTTAGCAAAGTTAGCAAAATAGCACAGAAAAAAAAGAGAATGAAAGCTAGAATAAGAAAAATAGGACAGTCATCCAGAGATGTTCTGTTACTCAGTAAACGTTTTTCACAGAGGACATTTTGACATGTCGGAAAAGCACAGGTGAGGATAAAAAAAACTTTCAACTGTTCAACTTCCTTGCTTTCAGGCGTCTCGTCTGTATTCAAACTGAATTTCTTGAGGTAAATGCATGTTGTGCAAACAAACACAGCCACACTCTTGTACAAATCAGAGCTAAATGCAGCAATTTGCTATTGTCCAGAACATGAACTGTAAATAATACACAGCACACAAACCGCAGCCTGCAGGCATGGGAAACGTGTACAAACAACTGTGAAATTAAACATCAGTCGAAAAAAATGGTGGTAATCTAAACAATGTAATTACAGGTAATTCAACAAACTGCGAGCGTGCCATCTGTTTGCAATATTAGAAATGTACTCTTTTGAATAGTGTGGGATTTTTCACACACTGATATGATTTATGGCTTTGTGGCAAATACGATGTACAACTGAGCCACAACACAATACCTGTCTGTTATTCAAAGTACATTAGAATATGCTTCTTTTTCTAGAAATCCGCTCCATTAAAAAAACAACAACATTTTTATAGTGTGGTTGAGTAAGTAAAGTTAACCTCCTAGGACCTGGCGTCCACATATGTGGACATCACATTTTGGGTTATTTAGACCAAAATACTCAATTTTGCTCTACAAGGGCCTGATATCCACCTATGAGGACATTATCCTGCTGCTGTTCTATCAAAATTTTAAATGAATATCCTCATATGTGGCTCTCATTTTTCTTAGAAACAAAAATTAGGTAAAAAAAAAATCTGGTAATTCTTTGTTTTTACATTCATCAGGACCCAATCAGCCCAAATATCAAAGAGAAATTAAAAATGCAAGCCGTGGAAGAGTTCGGGTCTTAGTAAGTTAAGTTACATTTTTATTGTCAGTTGCACTTTTTATAATATGATTATTTGTCTTTATCAACTAATAGCTTATAACACTTTGTCACCCATGAGAAAATCTGAGTACTGTGCAAAAGTCTTGAGTCTCTCTTTTTTTTTATTGTACTTCCATTGAGCCAGACTTTCTTGTAATTAAAAAAATTAAAAATAAACTTGAGTAATAGTTCTTCAAGCTTTGAATGTCTTTCAAAGTTTTTCTTTGGTTTTTGGATACCTTTTCACTCAGTCCAGTCCCTGTACCTGATCTTTTTTATGGGAACCTTGTTTGGACCACTTGAGACTGACCTGTGAATCATCCAAGTATAAAAGCACCAGAGTGAAGAGATAACCAGTGTTGTCTATGCAGACATCGTAGAAAAGGCCTTATTTTAATTAAATCACTTTTTTTTTTTTAAATCTTTAAGCACTTACTAGTTACTAGCAGGCTTTAAATTTGTTCACAGTAGTTTGTTCAACCTATGAAAAATTCCAACGATAATATAGTTTTGCAGACATAAAATAGTATTTTTGAAGATTCTCAAAGAGCATGGTGTCCAGTGGGTTTTTGAAAACTTTTAAGGAAATTGGACAAGTGGAAGACAAAAGAACTGACAGGCTACTACATTTCAGGGAGTGGTGTTGGAGAAGTACCATTGATGCACCATGTAATAACATCTGGACAGCATCTGACTGGCAACAGCTTCGTTTTACAGCATGATAATCATCCCGAAGAGACAAACACATAATGTAAGGGAAAGCAAACCTTGATAGAAAAACACACAATGGAGTTTAGTGAGTGGTAGTTCTCATATGTTTAATGTGACAGTCTTTAGATATCTACTAAGCTTCATATAGACTCAGTTTGTTTTTATTTTATTTTAGAGAAGCTACTATAGTTTCTCTAAAGGATGAAGATCTAAGTAAGATTTTCCTAAATGTATTCAATAATAGTCCTTTATTTAAATTTTTACATATTGATAAAGCAGACAAGTTTCATATGGCATCATCCAGATAACATAACATATTTTCACTACTACAAAGTTACCATGTATTTTATGTATTTTTTACTATGTACCCACAGTTGGCAGCACATGTCAGAAGTTAGAAAATAACTGGTAAAGTTACAACAACGCCAAATTAACGTAGAAGGTCTTTTTTTTGTGTGTGGCCATTTTAAATCATTACTAACTTGTTTACCTTTCGGCTCTCACTCAGCCTGGCTCAAGTCCATCTTACATTCAGTCTCCTCACCTAACAGCTGATCCGGTGGACTCTCCACAGATTCCTCGAGCCAACTGAGAATATTTCACAGACACCTGAGTGTGTTTCAGTGTGCCTGTGTGCGTCAGGTGTGTTAGTGCTAGCCTAGCCAAACCAGTTTGTTCAATTCTGAGTAAATCCGAGAGTGAGGAAGCGCGCGTGTGTGTGTGTGTGCATGTGTGATTAAGCGTATGTAAAAAGGTAACCTTTAGTCTTGGCACTGCACAGCCTGGGAAACAACAGAGTGGGGTCAGGTGTGCTACTTCCCTGCCTAACTAGCTAACCTTGCTAGATATATGTGTCTGTGTGTGGGGGTCAGCTGGGGTAGATGACCTTATATTTAGGGATTAGCTCAGATTTGTCTGGAACATTCACTGCTTACAGCATGGGGTTGACAGATGATGACTAAATGGCACCTAAGATCATGTGTTGTTCACAGTGAAGATGAGGTAGATGCTAATAACCGTGTTTTGTATCCTCGCACTTTGTGTGGATGCTCGAGGGTGGCCGGATGAATCACGTTTGCACCGGAGAACCAATACATGACTGCTGTGTGACAACACAGTGATTGAACAAAAGTGTAGCCTGGAGTAACGCTGTGTACATGTGAGTGTGTGCGTGTCTCACAGACTGCATCGCTTGTAGATAACAGTCTTTTTGTTCCTCTTTCTGTTTAGCTGCCCAGTTTCCACATAACCTGAAGCCTTGTTGTTTTATCTCCTTCTTTCCATTTATTTATCTTTCTAGTTCTCTGACACACACACGCACACACGCACACACACAAGAATAGTTGTGTTTCCATAATTTCAGAGAACATTATGTTGGCTTACATTTATTTCCTGGAGCCTATAACCTTAACCATAACTCCTCATTGTTTGGACAGGGAAAGGAAGTGATGTAAATGTATAAACAGATTTAGTTCCCCGCAGCATGTGGGATACTCGTCCATGCGTCCGTATACACAGACACGCCCACACAAAGAGAATCGCACATTAAAATCCTTTAGCGTCGTCCTAATTCCCAAACAAACTCCTGAAATTTAATTTAGCAAAATTTCCAGTCATATTTATTTTGTAAAAGTCGACAAACTTGACCTGAACTAGCGTTATACTTCAACCCATCACCATGTGTGTGCTTGTGCGTGCGTAACTGTGCATATGTGTGCAGTAAATCCTCGATAATCCAACAGCCCTGCCTCACTGTACTGTTGGCAGCACATCTGGATTGGCACATGAACTGGCACAATGGCCGATCCACCCTGAAACACCAGCCCACATCTGCTGATTTCCACAGCTGTCAAAAACTGATGTTAGCTGTGTTTTTCAGGGGAATCACTGATTTATTCATAAATGCATTGGAACTAACCAAGCATGGACCATCATTCACAGCGCGTACAGTTACACATATGCACACAGAAACACGTGCCACACCGAATATAACAGCACACAACATGTAGGATTGTGAAGAAGTTAGTTTGCTTAACTTTTGCCAATCAAAGGATTGTTGCAAACAATCTTGGCTGCAGTACAAAGCGCATATTCACAGAACAAAAATGCAGATTTCATAATATGATTTTTCATTCATACAAGTTCTATTTAATTTAGACTATTATTACTATATATTGCTATGCCCCTTAGCCTTGTGACATATTACACTAAATAGTAGCTGTTGCTAACTAACACTAGCTAAAAATTTCTAATAAAGTCTTGGCTAGAATATTGTTTATAATATGATATTGCACAAATATCAAAAATTACATTTATATTTTATATATCAAACTTTTTAAGCATGTATTTTTTGCATTTGTATAGTGAAGACAAAGATAAATATGAATGAATTCGCAAAGCTTTAAAATGTAAGAAACAATGAAAAAAACTCCAAAGAGCAGGCAGCAAGCATTAAGTATGAAAATCTGTGTCATCTGGGATCTTTTAAGGCAACTTTGTATCAAATAAACCATCAGATAGGCCAGTGAACTCACTAAGAGGACAATATGATGTCTGTGATTCCCTGTCTAAAACTCTCCCCCACGGACACAGGTGCAAACTGAGAGCTAGTGTTTCGGTGTGCATGTGTGTATCTATGCGTGCGAGTGTGTGTACGGGGAGCTGGAGAGCTGCTGTGGGAGAGAGTGGCACAGGTGGCACGGAGCCCCGGCAGTGCCGAGGGCATCGGATCGGCATGTGGCGCACGGCCAACCACACACAACATATGCCAAGGGAAGGCGAGAGAGAGAGAGCAAAAGAGAGAGAGAGTTCGGGAGGAAGTGTTTTTCTAACTACCACATGGGTCCACAGGTCTCCTGTCTTGCACCATATGCTGTCAGCGTGTCTGTCTACCTGCCTGTCTGTCTCCCCGTCTCTCTGCCAACAGAACAAAGTGCTGTCAATGGTCAAACTGTCAGTGCCAAGATGATGGGGCATGTGATGCTATTGGGGCGTTGTCTGCCTCAGCCCTGAACATCTTATACACAAATGCACGCACACACACACTCACATATATACGCACGCGCACATAGCCCTACATCTGAGTGTGCACACAAATGCCCGTATGAGCACAGTGCCAGCTTGTGTCATTATCATATTCATCAATTATGTAAACAGTTATGTGAACAGAGTAGTAACACACACATGCAGACGCACGCACACATATTCCCCATAACACATACATTTTAATGAACTGCCGTCGGGCTTGACATGACCTCCCTATTGCCTCTGCACACTAACAGTCACATACATATACACACACACACACACACTCTCACACACACATGAACACAAATACACAGGTGTTTTAAAGCACATAGCTGAGGGAAGAAAGCGTGTCTTTGTGTTTGGATACAGGCGAAGGTTTTCAGTGTGAGCATTGGTGTGCATGCTCTTTATCTGTTTATATAGCATTGAACAAGTGACAAATTAAAGGGGAAAAAGTGTCTTTTCCTCCAGAAGCCGGCAGCAAATTCTCAGTGTGTTGAATCTTTAAGTCTCTGCTGGAGAAATGGAAGACCATTCCAGCAGAAGATATGCCCTCGTTTATTGTTTTGAAGATCGTGGTGGACTTTTTCAACACATCAGCTTTTATCTTTTTTTTTCATCGTTTTTAGACTCATCACATGATTAAGTGTATGGAAACGTTCCTATCCTCCTTGATTTCATCATGCACTCTTCTTCCATTCTGTTAGAATCGATTCTACAGGCATTTTACAAAAGGTCTGTACAGTTGATTATTATTTAAATCTCGTAATGTGCATATATATTTGTGTCAGTACAGGAAAAACATCACCAGAGTGACTAAAAGCCTGACATACAAACATGCACCATGAGTGAAAAGCAACACCTGAGCTGGAACAATAGAGAAGTTTGTATCATTTGGCATGTGTCTAGCTGTGGTAGAAAAGTGCAGTGTCAGTGAAAAGTTGCTGTCAGATTTGAACTGGATGTGAGGGCTACACTGACACCTGATCTTGCACCTGTCAGCTGTAGGTCTCGAACAAGTTTCAAGCTGACTTTGGCCAATAACTTTTCAGCTGTAGAGCAAAGACCGGTGTTATTTGGGGATAAAACCTCTTACAGATAGAGGTTTATCCTTTACATATGGACACACGGGCACATGGGGTGATCGTGGCTCAAGAGTTGGCATTTCGTCTTGTAATCGGAAGGTTGCCGGTTCGAGCCCCAGCTCGGACAGTCTCAGTCGTTGTGTCCTTGGGCAAGACACTTCACCCATTGCGTACTGGTGGTGGTCAGAGGACCCGGTGGTGCCAGTGTCCGGCAGCCTCGCCTTCATCAGTGCGCCCCGGGGTGGCTGTGGCTCCAATGTAGCTTGCCATCACTAGTGTGTGTGAATGACTGAATGTAGTGTGACGTGCTATACAAATACATATTTAATATATTTACATATTTAAAAATCAAATTGGAGAAAATTATTTTAAAGTAGGGCATTTTAGCCCACTCAGCCTAGATGACTGTAGATGACTGTTCTCAGTATTTTTTTCCTAACCCCCCCCCCCCCATTTCAGTTTTTTAAAGATCTTTTCACTAAGAAGCAAAAAAGGAAGTATGTGGACACAGCTGTCTGCACATGTACAGAAGCTGCTAAACATACATCAACAATGATCTCAACAGAAACTGAAGAAAATAAATCACTAGCTTTTTGTTTTAGCTTTGTTTATGGTTTATCTTCCTAACGTTTATGCTTAGCACTTCATAGCTATACTTATAGCCATAGACATATAAATACAGGGCTACCAGACTCACATGCGCAAACTGCACTTTCACACCAGATTAAGGGTTTTAATGTGGGGAGTTACAAATACTAAAAGAATGATAAAGACTGTAGGACAGGGAAGGAATGTGGGAAGGAACAAATGCCCCTCGAACTCCATATTTCCAGCAGACTTCACTTGATATCGGGGTGGATCAAGCTAATCTTCAAAGCAAACCATTGTGCTGACCTTAACCACACACCGACAAAGTTTCATAACTGACACTTGCATGATTGAGTGACTGCAAAGTACTCAAAACTGCCTTCGCGGTAACTCCTGCCACAGTAGGTATCATCAAAACCATAGTTTGATACGTACACACACACAAAGACAGACTCGTGGGGTGTAAATAACACCAGCTTCACTATCACAGCTGGTAAAATAACAGAATCGAGGGCTATAATTGAAGAGGGTGTTCCTCAGAGGGCCCAGACACATCTAGACCCTTTCTGTCCATCTACCCACTGAATCTGTGGGGTTCAGTAAACCATGCCAGTGAAATGAGTAGTGGCCTCTAATGGGGAGCCAACTTAATAGCAACTATTTCCACAGGCGGTAAGTCAAGGCTGTGGCACCCAGACAGCATTTGGAGCCAACGTAGACAGGCAATTTAGCCAGCCATTATGACCAACAGAATTTTTCCATGATAGTTTGCTCCCTTACAGCTCAGTGCGTTATAGACATCGATTTTGTCTGAGTTGCCAATCCAGTCCTTGCTGAGGGCAATACTGTCTAGCTATATTCCCCTGAATGGTAGTGATGGTGTCAAAGAAAAAGCAAACAGAAAAAGCAAACAGACAAATAGGACTTGATTTTTGGCAGTCTCCCAGTCCTGTGTGTAAAAAGGGAACAATGTGTGTTTTTTATAAGGTTTAGAGCCATCAGATTGTGCCATCTAATGTCTTTTGCAATGTTGACATTTAAAATCACAGAGATTCCCGAGATACCGCACTGCTCAAGTCCAAGCTGGAAAACAACGCTTTGCAAATAAAAGCCTGAAAATGTAATAGGTTCAAAAAATGACCGGCCAACGAAAAAGGACAAAGAGATAGATGCGCACATAAGCACGCAGGGAGCCTTCAGCGGTGTCTACTGCTTGCTGACTAATGAGTGAATAATTGAGTGCAGTCAGTCCTGCGCCTCCCTGATTAGAGTCAGACCGGGCCCCTGAAAAGACAGGAAAGACAGGAGTCAGGTCTTTCTTTCTTTCTGTATTATCTTCCTATCTCTGCTATCCTCTCCATCCTCCACTGCACAGATACTTATCGCGTAAGACACTAAATTATACACATACAGATAATCCCTTACACATACAGTCACACGGTGGTACTGATTGCTGAAACAATATGCGGTCCAATCAGACAATACACACTGCATAATTGGCCCAGAGGACAGCGACAATGACATTAGCAGCGTGAGAGAGAACAGAATGGCGGATCAGGACTCGTGGTTTTGTTTCAGAAATAATATTTGAACAGCAAAAACGGTCTTGTTGGATCAGCAGACAAAGTCCTTGGAGGTTGAAGTGTCCCTGAAGAGTAAAAGTGTGGAGCTGAAGCCGAACGTGGAGAAAATAGCTGCCAGCTGTTATTCCCCTGGAACCTGTTATGGCCCTGTTATGAAGGACAAGCTGTGGATGTGAATTATAACATAGTGAAATGAGCTAATTAACCAACAATTACAGGCTTGACGTGTTTTTAGCTCACTTGTTAGGCCATGCACGTCATACTTTTACAGGTTTACTTTAGCTACTTGTGGGCATTAAAAGTTTAATCTTAATTCATTTCATTTCATGAGCAGAGGTAATACACTGGCTTGTGAGCGGTGTGAGCTTCATATGTCAGATGTAAATAGAAAAAGTTGATGTTTGAGGATCATTTCATATTCAGTAGTTCCTGTAACTTCATGTGTCCACCAACCTCTCATCAGTTTCCTATCAGTACTGATGAACTCCTGGAGACGATTGTTTAGTTAGTTAGCATTTACTTTTTTGTGTGTGCACGAGGCAGGAAGTGACAGAATGAAGACGAATTTTCAACCCGCTGCTCTTTGGTATTGCTTTCACTGTGTGCAGAAGAAGAAGAAGAAGAAGAAAAAAAACCAACTTCTTTATCTTAAGAGAGAGACTTAAGTGTGAACCACAACCTCGTGCAGTTATTTGAAGCAAGTCAGTTCCATGTGTGTGAAAAGGGCTGCGGTGTCTTTCACATGCTCCCAATTCTTCAGCATTTGACTCTTGCGGTGTATGAAAATGGAGAGAAGCAGAGGCAAACAGACACAAAGGCACAAATACACACATGGGCAAACACACATACAAAACCCTGATACAGCAGTGCCTGCAGCCACAGTGTAGTAACCGCGAAGGTTTATGTGTGTGTTTGCGGGACTAGTGCCAGTCTTGGCATGGCTGGATGCCTGCCTGTGAGCCTCCTGAGAGGGGACCAAGGGCACAACAAATTGGCACACTACACTCCTTTGTCCCACCTGCGTGCGTTTGTGCGCATATGTGTATATGTGTGGCGAACAGGCTAATACAGTATGTTTGTGTGTGTGTGTGTGTGTGTGTGTGTGTGTGTGTGTGTTTTAAACCCTCTGGCTGAGAGTAGCATCAGCTGTGGAGACGAGGAAGCATAGGCCTCATCTTCCTCTCTTCCCTGCTTCTTGTCTCCGAACTTTCTTTCTCCATCTTTTCGGATCACCCCTCTCTCACTTAGCCTTCCCCCCCTCAGCCTTTACTTTGTCTCAGTTTGAGCCCTTCCACATATTTCTATTGCATAATAATTAAAGAATAAATTGGACATTTCAGCCAAACTAGCAGCTTTTATGTTATTTCCAACAAACCGTTGAAAAAAGTACATCACTGTATACTTTTGGTTCACAGTAAAAGGGGTATAGCAAAACAAGTGCACATGTCCAAACCATCTCAGCCTTGCTGCTCACTTCCTGGGAAAATAAACATAAATAAACTTTTTTTTTACCCATCATAACATTGGCTGATTGTTGTATGGTCGAGCTGGAGGTGGCGGAGTGGCGGTAAGATGGTCGTTGGGAGTTTGTGGGATTAAAAAATGCGTTTATCAGAGGGACAGCTCAGGCTGAGCAGTTTCGAGACAAAATTAGAGAGGCAAAGCTGAGATGATTTGGACATGTGCAGAGGAGGGAAAAGTGGATACACTGGGCACAGGATGTTGAAGAAGGAGCTGGCAGGCAGGAGGAAAATGGGAAGACTCCAGGGAAAATTCATGGATGTAGTGAAGGAGGGCATGCAGAGGGAGCAGTGACAAAAGAGGATGCTAGAGACAGATTGGAGGCAGATAATCTGCAGAAGAAGGAGAAGAAGAATAATAAGAAAAATAATGTTTAAACAATATGACATGCCTCCTTGTTTTAACCTTGTGGACATACGCTGGATTTACTGGTAATACTAAATGTAGGATAAGCTGTGATGCTATAACTGAAACTGAAATGACACATTACAGGTGCCCCAATCATACTGATGAACAACATGGAAATTACTTAATGGTACTTAATGGAAATTTTACTTACTTTACAGTGGATACACACGGATTGATGAACATAAATTTGCGCATGTAATTATGCATTAATTTTCCCTTTTTGGTTTGTGCAAAGAGAGACTGGCAGTGGTCGATACTCAACGAGGCGTCCAACTACTGAAAACCTGTGATACCACTTCCCCACTCATACATGACCCTTTAGTGGGCAAATGCCATGAAATTAACAGCAAAGGCTGTTGGCACACTTTATGTTCCCTCTCATCCGCTATAATCCTTCTAAACTCCATCAGTCTTTCACCATTCCCGCTCTCTTGCAGTCACAACTGTCCGATAAAGCCCAGGCACCGTGAAATGACCTTTTACTAAAGGACAGTCACGTTTCTTCATTACCACAAAGGTCAAAGTTGAAGATGCCACATATCCGCTTCACTTAGAGACAAAAGAAAGAAGTGAGATTTAAACTGCTCTTTATTTCTAGTTAATGTACAGCTCGTCTAAAACGAGGCCTGGAACAAGACAGTGTAGACGCCTCCTTTCCATTAAAAAGCATTCACAACGTTACATTGGATGTTTCATCATATAGGCCTTATACAGCTGCTCTAGCTAGCTAGCGCATCACTCTTGATCACACGGTAATACAGTTTTTTCTGCTTGAGTTGACTGATCTCAACAATCCGCTCCATCTCAAGATGACTTTTATTTTTTGCTCCAGTGACTTACAAAGAAGGAAAAGATGTTCAACGGCACATTAAATTCAGCTGATCGAGAGATTGTCTCTTAAAGATCCTCTGTAAATTATAATACAGTTGATTATATGTCCAAGCTCTGTATGTTCAGTCAGCTCTGCTTGTCTTTATTTGTAAACTAACTGCAATTTCTTCTGTAGGGTATCACAACATTAGTTTTCATCTTCCATGCAATTCAGAATGTCAATACCATGGAGTATGCTGAGTCCTTGTTGTCTACAAGGTTTTTCAAGCGTATGACTATCTTGGGAAAGAGTTTTTCACTTAAGCAGACGGGGAGCAGAGGGGGTAGGCAAGTGGGGATTTGATCCTCGAGGCAGAAGGAGAACACATGTGGTTGCAGAAGCAGGGGTCAGAACCTCTCATCTATCTCTTAGCATCCATGTCAGTAACTTTTACAATCACTTACTGAGCCTGTGCCAGCAAAGAAGTAACGGCAAATATTACATCCCCCACCAAAATAACAAACACTTCAGATCTCGTTCACCCATTATTCTTCCCAGAGTAAAGCGGCAGATGCAGCTTTAGTTCTGTCTGACTTTAGGTGTGTAAGGTGTTGGGGTCATATTTTGATATATTCCATGGAGATAACGCCATTCTTCTCTGTTTTTTTTCCCTTTTTCTTTATTATTATTGCAAAGTCGCAAGGGGGAGCTTTTGCTTGCCTTCACTTCTACTAAAGTGAAACAGATCTCCTTGAATTCAAAGACAATAACTATCAACAAATAGTTCAATCCACCCATTCATTAAGAGTGGCCTTGTGTGTGTTCTTTACGTTTTAAAGCGTCTTCCTTATATTCTACATTTTGATGAACGTGTGGTGAAAGAAGGCAAAACGTTAAAAGCACAATGAAGGACCGAGGATCGGAGAGCAGAGGTGAGAAAGCAGGGCAGGCTCACAGACGGAAAGACAGACAGAGTTTCAAACAAGCAGGCAGACAGATAATCTGTGGACTCAAAGGAGGGGAATGTCATTGATCTCCCAGAGGACAAAACAATACACGACCCTCTATGCAGTGCTATGAGATCCACACGCACGCACACACACCCTGAGTTTAGACCTTCCGGGCATCGTGGTGAATAGAGGTCCAATTCCTATTCAGTCAGTTGAAAGCTGTCTGAATCTATAGAGAGTCATTGTCAGGAAGCATTACCCAGCATGCCACACATCAGGCTATAGATAGACACGATACCTTCCCTAGGATCAGAAAATTGAGAACTCCATCTGTTCCATCCATCCATTTACTTATTTAGCAATTTAGCAACCATTTACCAATAAAAGAAATCGAGTTATTACAAGATTTCTGTTCATCATTCATTTATTGGTGCATGTTTTAACTCCTAAAGGAATTAAAACATGTTAAAAGAAACACTTTCTAGTCAATTTGTGTGTATTCTTTTAGATTTTGTTTTCTAAACTGTGTTAAAGGTTTTAGAAGATCACAAGACCACCAAGTTTTGGGCGGCACAGTGTTTGGGACTGTGGTCTCGCAGCCAGAAGGTTTCTGGCTCTCCATGTGCCTGTGTGGGTTTCCTTTGGGTTCTTCCCGCTTCCTCCCGCAGTCCAAAGACATTCATGTTAGGTTAACTAATGGTTCTAAATTGGCCTTGGGTGTGAGATAATTAAAGTGCTTAAACTATAGAGAATAAGTCTCTGAATGAAGGATAAATGTGGCTTGTGGTGCTTTATGAGTCCCATCCCATTCCACTATCCTTGTGCCACTCATCGTCAGTCTTCAGTATCGCTCTCGTGATCCAGCAAATTGACCCTCTCTGTGTATCTGTGTCACTGCTGACAGTCACAGTGCGTTTTAAAATAGAACCACTATTAATGATTACATTAGTTGGTGTTTCATTGTTCTTTCATAGGCAAGTCACTGCAATACAGCCATCACGCTCATGTACAGCTGCTTTTTTAATCCATCCATCCATCCATTTTCTCAACCCTGTATCCGATTTCCAGATAACCTAACCCAGCTGCTATAATGTCCAGAAACCATATTAGACTGCTTGCTTTAACACTGCAAGAAAATAATTATATTTAACCGAATAACCATTTGCAGCAAATCAAACGCACATTGACTCTAACACAAGTTACTTTACCAGCAGTCTGTGAGCTCTCTTCACCGATAAGCATAACACTGATTATGCAGGGCCGCACTGAGATGAGATACAGTACTCTGGTCTGTGCAGACCTGTTTGATTAAAAGCTTTCTAAGTGCTGAAAGTCTGAGGGTATATCTCGACACGTATGTGGGCGTGCATTTCAGAACAGAAATTAAAACAAAGAAAAGCTCAAAAATGGCTCTTTCTAAGAAGACCTTTAAACCTTGCACTGCGCATTCAAAGACAGATTTTAAACGTTTTATTTGTATCTTCATGGTTTGTGACACTGATTAATGAACGGAATAAAATCAAGAAGGCCAAAAGGAGCAAAACATCCAGACTGTCTGCATGTGAGGATTTTTATGTACTGTAGACAGGTGTCTAAACAAGCCTACAGTAAAATGAAAAAAATCAGACATGTTCCAGAAACATAGATTTTCTGCCGAAATCATGGCTTTCAAAAAAAACGACCCACCCTAAAAACAACAAAAAGATTTTTTCTTTTCTCCAGCGAGTAGAAAACAAAAAACAAAGTGTCTTTTGACAGCCATGTTTCCATGCATTATCAATGGTTTAGCCAGGCCCCATGTTGATAAAACATTTGCTACACACGAGAGACAATGTTGGCTGTCAGTTATTTAAAAGAAATGTTAAAAATCGGAGCAGCGGTTCTCGGAGACACTGATGATATAAATAATGAAAATCAGCTGGAAAAAAAAAGAAAAAGAGCCAATTACAGAGAGAGCTGGGAATGTAAGTGATCCCCGTCAATGGGAGGCAGAAATGGACAGAGATCGATTGGTGGGGTTTCAGTACATGTAAATATTTACAGCCTGTCTAGTCAATACAGAGGAGGAGGAGGAGGCCAGGCAGTGGTGAGGAGCAGGAGAAAAACAAAAAAGCAGCAAACAGAGGATGGGGGGAAATGCAAGAAATGAGAGCTGATTGAGCAGAAAACAATGAAGTGATTCAGCGTGCACCCACTGAGACAAACACACACACTCGTGCACAGCCTACTGTGATAATGGTGACATTTTCAGTGTGCCCGTGTTCGCGTGCGGCTGGCTGATGGCCCGCAGAGATGGCCTTTAGAAGAGTGACAGGCCAGAATTACCATTAAAAGCTAGCAGCATTAACCCTCAGTTTTACATACACAGCACACACTTTGTCACACACGGTTCACTGCCATCTATTACACCTCTATATGAGTTCAATAGCTTAATAACCTCTGTGCTGGAAAGATTTGATTGCTCCCTCCTTGTGTTCAACTCACCTATCTTTCCTTCCCTCGGCCGCCCCTGCCTCCATTTTCCGTTCCAAGCGGCTGGACATGCTCCACCTCCAATCTTACCAGTCCTCCAAACCATCCTCTTCCCTTATCTGTCTCTCTTTCTTACTGTATTTCACTACATCTTTAAGTAGGAGTAAATTATGGGGAAAAAAGTAAGTCAGCCGGTTGAAATGTGGTCGGCCAAAATGTAACTGTCTTCTTTATGCAACAGTATTGAGCCACATATAAAGCTGTCACACATTAAAGAGCCGGGAGTTTTTGGACACAGTTTAGTGCACACACACACACACGCACACACACACACACACACACACACACACACACACACACACACACACACTTAATAGGAGCCATGTTGCTAGGCAGCAAAAGGGTTGTTTCCGGCCTCTGCTGGACGGAGACAAGCGAGTGTGTCCACAGTGTGGGCAGTATTTAGTTTCATGTCATCCCCACAGTAATTCAACCAGTTCCACTTTGATTTTTGGGGTTTTTGCGTTGCCATTTTTAGATAAAAGGAACCTGAGATGTGTAGATTATCATATTAACGTTGGTGTCGGATTTTTCTTTTACTTTTATAAAATTCAAGATGTGAATTCAGATGGTTAGAAGAATCTTAGTCCGAATCTCTGGTCCCTAAAGCTCAATAAACATTTCAGTTTAAACTCGATGATGTAGAAATAACAAACATTACTCAAAATGTGTATCAAAATGAAGATGATTACAGAGCAGGGAGCAGGGCACAATTGTTGCTGTCTGTGAAGCAACTGGTCCTCTGTGACTAACAAGAGTACACTTGTTTTACACTTTGGTGTAAAACACTTCAATTTATGTCGTCAGAGCTCAGGGTACAAATGAAACCATTGTTTATCACAAAATGTGTTAGAATATTTTTTTATCATATAACTACCACTGCAATGATATAGGCTACTTTATATATAAAACATGTTAAAAAATACTGCTTTGCATTATTTTAGCAGATTTTTCATGCATCACAGCACAAGAACTCTGGAGCAGTGCCTCAACTGGATGTTTATATGGTTTTAGTTGTTTATTAGTAGCAGCATGGGTGTGTTTCAGATGTGTTTATTTTTTCATTTTTGTGTGCTTTTGCAGCATTTTTCAATTTACTGGTGTTTTCTTAAGTTGCAGTGCATTTAACCCCTAACCCCCTCCGTATAGAAACCCTGTTTACACCCCTGGAAACAGCAGCTTTGTAATGACAGGCATAGCACTTGCCACATACGTGACCTGTGTGTAGACCAAGTGAAAATGGTGGGATCACTCCGCACAGCAGCAAAATCATGATGAATGAACCTTCCAGACCTCAGCCTGAGGAAGAACCCCACCGGTCATGCATAAGCAAGTTATAGTGCTTAGCAGTGCTAACCAGACGCACAGTTTTACTTGTGTGCCGTTGACATTCCTGTATTTTAGCATGTTAAACTTTTGGTTTAGGTAGGACCTGTGAACAAGTTGGTGCTGTTCGTAATAAGCTCAGCTGAAAGGCGTTTCTGACATGACTTTTTCTATACTTGATTATGCTACGTGCTGCATGGTGTGTGATTTTAGTCTGCTGTTAGGTGCTTGCTAGGCAACACAATGGCATTGTAATCTATAACACATAACTTAGCAAGGTGTGTGGACCTAAATGAGATGTTTCTGCCTTCAAATTAAAACAACACAATGCTATTATAGGGTGTTATTGGAGGATAGATACTACAGATGGGTAATTTTAGCCTGTGGGTAGATGGTTGCTAGGCACCAGGCAACATGACATTTCAGAGTTAAATGTTTCAGAGTTGATTTATACTCTCAAACTGTAACTTTAATACATCCACAATTAGATGGTGTTCAGTTTTGGAGTTATTTGGCAGAGCTGATCACAGTGTTAGTCCATCTCTGGAGGAATGTAATTAAACTCTACTCGTACATTTAATTTTTTTGGTAAGAGACGAGGCACAAAGTTGGTATTTTTTTTTTACCTTTTATGCTTATTTTTATCCTTTCTTGTCTACATGTTTAGTGTAAAGTGGCCTTTCTTTTTCTACAGAGACCAGGACTCAATAAGAAGGTAGCGTTTAGGTGACTTTTCTGTTATTTTATTGTATATCTATTACTTTTACATTGATGTTGTATGAATGGCCATGAGGGAGTACGAAAAGCTGCAAAAATGTGCAGATTCTGGTTCTATGTTTGATACCCTTGGATTAAGTAGTTAGCCAGCTATGGGGATTTAAGCTAAATCGCTAACTGAACAGTCTCACAGTTCACATCCAAACTCACAACAAAAACAAACAGAGCTTTATTGTTGTATAAATCTGGGTGGTGCTGGGTGTAATGTGTGTGTCTATGGATGTGTGTGTAGTTTATTCCACTGCAATTGAATTTGAAATGAAAAGTGTTCGAGTAGGCAGACAGCCCTCCAGTTTAGGACGGAGCAGCCTGTTTATTTATTCATTAAATAAATTTCTGCCCAGCCCTATAGCCCAAAGTATGCTTTTATGTGTTTCATATTCCTTTTATTGTCTGAGCCGAGTATGACAAGTTGTCCAATTTTTCATTTAGAAACGCTTCTATGATGCTGCAAGCCCACAAGAACATTTCCCAGCATCTAAAAACACTCCAGAGGAGGACGCGGTGAGGCTCTGCAATGCCACTGATTCTTCTCCTGGAGGTCCAAACATCCAGTGGAGCTCCAGGTCCAGTGCTGAAAGTTAAACATCTTGGGTCAGCCACAGGATGAGAGAGACCTTTCAGCACCATCAGAAACTTGACAATGAACCAGGCATAAGTGTCGATATCCTTTTAAACTTAAACCCAAGAATCCGGAATTCAAAAGGATCGCCAAGTTCAGAGCAAACATTCCGAAAAGCATTTCCTCAAATAGGAATTTAATATCTTCTTTCAGAAAGGTGGATCATAACTTCACTCTCCTGTTTGATGATGAAACATCCTCCAGGCTGCTTCAGAATTGGGACGTGTTCTTCAAGTCAAATTTCATAAAAGAGGCTTCGTGGCTCACTTCAGCACCAGAGTCATGTTGCTTGGTGTAGTCAACAGAAAGTCCCACAGGAGCAGGTCCAGATGAAGCAATGAGTGAGTTGTGTTTGTTCTGCTTGTTTCAGATCATTTGCTTCGACTGCAGTTACATTCCCTTCGTTTGTTATTTTCTCAACTATTAGAGTGAGGAAAATAAAGATCACCTTTGCTTTGATTACTCAGTTTAATTTGTTTGTTCTGTGCCTGTTTGATCTCTCTTAATGTCTTAATGCCTCGCTTTTATAATTGAAATTGATAAAAGTGGAAAAGTTTTCATTTCTTGATTAAGAAATGGACTCCCTTCTCTTGCTACTACCAAGAGGACTAAAATTCTTAAAAAATAGTGGATCTGCTGTAGTAGAGAGATTTGTAGTCATTCGTAAAGTACTTCTATTATTAAGGTGTTGAATTTGTCCTGTCAGCTTCTTGCCGAAACGTGGATGAAATCCGCCAGTGAGAGGATGTTTGTATAATCTTTTCTATGATGTTTTCTCTGTGGCTTCACAGTTTTCTTACTTCGCTGGAGTCATGCTGCAGCTTGGAGTAGCATCTCTGCAGCCGGGTGGCAGCCATACCTCTTCCTCTGTCGAGCCTCAGAGAAGCCAGATCATCGACGTCTACGTGTCTGTGTTTAAGCATCCCGGCTCATTCACTTTGAACAGCTGATGAATACTTAAAAAAAGAAATCTGTCTCACGACGTCACATTGAAGTAGAACAATGGTGTAGATAAAAATGAGTGTGCAGCTATTTAAACCTGGAAAAAGTGCTAAAATCTACTCTCTGAAAGCTGATTTCAACTCTCAACTTTTTGCTTGAAATAGGTTTACCTGAGTGCCAGTTTGGTTGTGTCAACCTGTAGTTCACAGAAAGACAGATTTTGTGTATTATTGTAACGCACATAGGACACATGCTATTTGATCTGATTTCATTGTAGTTTGAAATACTTTTTATTGTAGTTTAAGTCACCAAAACTAGATTCCTACCTAAGGGTTTGCAGTATTATAACCAACTCATATGTCTAAAACTGCTCTAGGTTTCAGATTTTAATCACTTTAATTCTCAGCACAGATTATAACCAGGCCACCACGCCCATCTCTGTGCAGTGCATCAAGTAAAGCAACAATCAACAAACCATTTTTCTTTTTTGACTTTGTGTCATTTCCCATCACCGTTTAAGAAGAAAGCTCGATCATTCCTGATTGAGAGAAGAGGATTAGACAAGATAAAGACTTTGTAATTCTCAGACAGCTCCAACATTTGCTTCTTCTACCTTTACTAACTTCTACTAACCAAACAAAAGATCTGAGTCATTTGTTTTGAGCATCACTAGTCAAGATTCATGTTTTACTTTTTTCATCACTTTAAGGCTCATTGTGTCAACCTACGTTTAAAGTGCATCATATTAAATGTCCATAGAGTTTCCTATTTTATTTATTTATTTATTTTGTATATTTCTTTCAGGGAGCATGTATAAAATAAATTAATCATAAAAAAAGGAAAAGAAGTAGCAGATTTAGCTACCAGCTAATTCCAATCTGCATCCTTGGGCAGTTAAAAAAAAGAAAATAAATAAATATAAATGTATTTATATTTAATTTTAAATTTATGCAGTTCGTCATTTTTTGTTTTATAGATATGTATCTTAGTTTTGCTACAGAAATAATTCTGTTTACTGTAATTTGGACTGAATGCTTTATATTCATTAAGAAAAGTTACTTTCTTCCACAATCACGCATACCACTGCCTGATGAAGCAATACAGTATTTATTGGATTAAAAAAGAAGGTAAGCTGTGTTTTAGCCTTTAGATTATATGTGCTTAACCCCACCCCGACTGCAACACAAGGCTACAGGGATGTAGAAGCTTTGACTCTTACTTTTCAAAACTGACCTTGGCAGCTGGGGATACACCATCAGGGCAGTAAATGCACAGACAGACAAATAGACTGGCTAATACTCAGCGGGCTGCAATATTTACTGGTCTGTAAAGTCAGCCTTGGAGAGAGAGGTTGTGTGTTGCCTCAGCATGTGTGTGTGTGTGTACATGCATGTGTATGTACAGTTAGCATTTGCCCGTGGAAAAGAGTGTGAGAGCGTGCTACTGAACGCATGCATGCATGTGTGTGCGTGTTTTATCAATCTAGTGCAGACTGTGCTGTCCAGCGGGGTGTGAGATGAGACAGAACAAATGACTTGCTACAGTGAAACACTAAACAAACGACTAATACACATACACACACACACACACACACACACAGAGGCAAAGGAGCCTGTGTGTGTGTGCGTACCGTGTACCATCCTTTCCAGCTAAACACCCATTTTTATTCTTATCTGCTGTGCCACACACACACATACAATCATTTAGCAGTACTATGGTGTTATCAGAGTTCACTATTGCTCTCTATCTGGCAGGGGCCAAGCACTTGGACGTATAGGATGACAGAAATATCTCCAAATGGAAAACTAACCAGCTAGTAGCTGACCACTCAGCCTCACATGGTACACACTTACACACCACACATTGTTAAAACTGAGTTAGGATCCAGTGTGGGAACCAGTAAAGAACAAGTCTTTAAGCCTACACCCTTCAACACACAGCTAAGGGTCAGACAGTCATCTGGAGCAGCAGTCACACTCCTGCCTGATCTGCTAGCTTTGCTTTGCAGTGCATTTTGCTGCTGTAGTACAGAGAGACTGGTCACTACAAATTATGGAAACATAATGAAAGTATGGCAACAGTCCCTCACATGGTGCATGAAACTTAAATAACAGCTAAGTTGTTTTGGTGGTCCAGCAGCTTACCAAAAGTCTTTCAGGCTTAATTTAAGACTTTAATTTGTCATTTGTCTACATGTTTTTCAGTTACTTCACATTTTTCTTTTCTTTTCTTTCTTTTCTTTTCTTTTTCACTATTTTTTTTAAACATTTATTGTCATTTCTTCTAAATTTTGGAACACTTTCTATCAAATTGTAATTACTGCCTTTGCACTAATTATTTAAACTGTGAGAGTTCTGCAGCACATCTGCAGATTCCTTTGAGTGTTTTTGTTCGGTATTAATGTGAGAAGCAATGTGGGCCTTTTCATTTTGCATGATGCAAACGCAACATGTTATTAACTATGAATCAGAGAACCAAACTGGGAACAGAGGCAAGAACTGTCTAAATGATATTCATTAAAACTGGCACATGATTCGCACAAAAACAAGGCCAGTGCAGCCAAAAAGAGACTACTGCGCCGCTGAAATCTGAAGCCCTTTCGCCTTTATGTGGTTGTATATGAAAAACAGGCAAATAGCAAAAAGAGCAAGGGAGGGTGTGTTGGTTAGATGTTAAAGAAATCAAAAACATACATTTTTTTTAACAGTCAAGAGTTTTGTAGCAAAAGCAATTAAATTTGAACCCTAAGAAATCAGATTTTATTCACAGATTTTAAAAACGCAAATGAAAACTGTGCCTCTGTGCTGGTGACCAGAGATGTTTTGGGGTTGTCCTTCCAGTCTTTCCATTTGTACGTGATATTACTTGTCAAACTTCAGGTAATTCTACAAATGGAAAAATGTTCACCTCTACTCAAGTATGAGAATCGGAATATCTCTGCCAAAAAATAGTAACTTTGACTTAGAGGTGAAATGTTGTTTTTCTTGAAAGGTCACTGTGACCTCATGAACCGACCTATTATGAAGGAACTTCACACAAATGGCGCAATATGACAGAATCATTATTCTGATACCAGTTTTAAATCCAAAAGGTCAAAGGTCAGCTTCATGTAGCATCATAATTTTCTGCAGAAACACTTTGCTGGCTATTTTCAAATTTTCAACTCAGGATCAGAAGGGGACACATTGTGATCACATTTTGTCTGATTCTGAACTGGTAACACTAATCTTCGGTGCCCACCAATGAAATTCCTTTAAGTTTCCATTATATGAGCGCAGGTTTGGCTCAGTTGAATGAGCAGGTGACCATATACCGCATGGCTGAGAGCAGCCAGCCAGGGTTCGTGTCTGACCTGTGGTCCTTTTCCACATGTCTCCCCCTCTGCTTTCCTGTCAGTCTTCAGAGCATCTATCTAATAAAGCTGAAAAAAGCCAAATATAAAAAAACGATTCCATTATTGCACATATATTTATATACACACTGCATTATAGGAGTTTAGAGAGATCAGTGTAAACTGCTGCTTTACTGATTGGCACAAGCATTCAACCTCAAGGCACCAATCTTTCTTCAGTATCCTCATTAAAGACCTTGATATAGAAAGTGATGGAGAAAAACGCAACAATACAAATAATAAGACTGCATTAATACACTACTCTATTAACTGGTTGTCAACACATCTATTTAAATGATGTTATCTTTCACCATTAAAATAGACTGAATTGCCACATCCACTTTCCTTTATAGGCTGAAGACATTGTAGAAGTCAAACTTTCTCCCAACTTGAAATAATGGCTCATCTTGCAACAGCCATACTGAGGTCTATTCTTTCATTAGTAAATAATCATAAGGTTTTTCAAATGAAACTGAAGGACTCAAGGACTGTTTTTCAATTGGATGAATAAGACATTCATTCATTCGCTTATTCCCTAAAAGTTACTGATTGCAGACTCCTGCCACCCAAGGGTTTTGCCTATTTTGGATTTGAAGCCAAAAATATGAACTCGACGGTGCTACACAGATCAAGTCTGAATATTATTCAAATATATTTGACGTTCTCAAGTGACTTGTTTTATTCAGGCTTGAAGTGTACACTTTCTAGACACATTTACAAAAGTGCTTTAAACCCCCCCCCCCCCCCCCCCCAAAAAAAAAAAAAAACCCAACTTTTTTTGTTTTTTGCGTAGAAAACAAGCGCAGATCACACAGACTGCACCTCCAGGCAACAGCTCACCTTCACTGTGAGCTGTGCATCCAAATTTTGCATCGTAGCTGTGTGCAGTTTCAAGAAACACGAGTTATTGGTGATCAAGGGGATATTCTGGTGATCAGTCATTAGTGTTTATCATCGCCCCAATACACAGACGAGCTCTAGAGTCGCATACAAATCCACATGCGCTAATTGAAAAGATAAAAACACGGCTAAAAAGACACAGCAGATAAGGAAAGAAGTCGTTAAATTATTGACAGAAAATAGCAGTTTCTGACTGTTAAAAATCTATTAAGGTCTCCAGAGAAACTGTCTGCCTGCTGATATTTGTTTTGCTCCATTTGTTCTGTTTTTATTGCCTAACTACCCCGGGCCAAACCATCACAAGTGTCTAATGGGGGAGGTTGGGGAAGCAGCCAAGTTCAGTCAACACTCGCTGCCGCCTTTCCAAATTTACATTCAGGAGCCATTTTCCTGGCTACCTAGAATTCAGTCCGAAGAGGTCTCTCTCTCTCTCTCTCCTTCCCTGTCTGTCTGTCTGTCACTCGCTCCATCTCTATCACTCACTACCTTATCACAGTCCACTCCATGGTAGAGTAAAAGGAGAGAAGTGGGGATGGAGGCTTTGGAAGGTTTCGAGGGGAGGAAGTGGAAAGAAGGAAAAGGTGAGAGACAGGGAGCGAGAGACTGACAGACTGAGAGCGAGGGGGTGGGGGGTACAGAGAGCTGTAGCTATCTGCTGAAATATTCATGTCGGTGCCAGCAGCTTTTCCATTCCCTGCTCAGCAGGGGGCTGCTGTTTGATACATCCATCGCTCTCTCTCTTTCTGCCTCTCGCTTTGCTCCCCCACCCCCCTCCCCTCCCCTCCCACCCTCTGTCTCTCTTAACTAGTGGGGCTAGTAGATAGTAAATGCTCTTTAAGAGATGGAAGGTCGCTCTCGCCGCCAACCTGGAAAAAGCTTGCATTCCTTTTGGACATAAACCAATCTGCAGTGAACAAAACAATCCTTCAAAGCGTAGCTTTCACACCTGTCTTCCAGGAAACAACCACAGTCATGGAAGAAAACATCAATTACATCAAAATGGTGCCGTTTGCTCTGCAGATTATAAACTCCTTTGAGGCAAATTAAGGATTTGTGTCACTGGGCTACATGTGTAAAACTGACTCGACAGACTCTGAATGAAAAAGTGTCCCATGATGAGGTTTTACAGGCTAATGCTAGCTACTACATAGATGAACGATGCATTATGACATAAGTGTTCAACTGAAACTGTGCAATCAGAAATCAGACACTCTGATCTGCTTATTTTATTCATAAAAAAGTTTCTAAATGAAAATTTCAGTTAATTTATTTTCATATAATCAAAGCCTTAAGCTTATATATTTATGACATGGGATTTTATTCAAGCTGCTTTCTCTTACTAGCTGTCTCTTCAATACGATCACTTTTTATGCCGCTCCCGGCAAAAGAAGGCCAAGACAATATCTTAAATTAAAATTGTTTTTGACAAATATTAGAAGAGAACTTGAAGTTTTAGCCATTTTAAACAATATCACGGTCCCTTGTTACACCCTCACAAGTAATTAACATCGAGTCGAAAAGGTGAAGAGCAGACATGGCTTCCTCCCAGGGATTTTCTAATTAGGCCGTGCATTTATTATTTCATACCGAGCTCCAATCTCAAATAGCTACTGGCAAGTTGAGCCTCACGTCTCAATTATTTACTGAAAAATTACTGTCAGAGCAGTTTTTACTTTAGCCAAACACGTACGGACAGCAGCGCTCACAGGTGAGGAGAGAGTGAAAACTCGAGGTGGGGCCAGTGGAGAAATCAAGTCTTTAAAAGACAAAAACAGAGTGGTGGTGCTAAGAGTGCAGAGGTGGATGAGAAAGCTGAGCGCTCTGGTGAATCTCAGACTAACATTTGTGTCAGAAGAATATGTATGAGAAGGAAAAAGTCAAAATGTTAAGATCGAAATGAATTTTGGTAGACAGATGAGTCACATGACAGCCAAACTTTTTGGAAGAATTTAATTAATACAGTGCAAGTCTAATTAGAAATGTTTACTGGCACATGATCCTGTACTAGAGGCCTTTCCACAGCGAAACACTGATGAAGACAAAACCCCCCCAAACCCAGCAGTTACGGTCTCAGAGGGCGAGGTTGTGCCTTTCGGGGAATAACCACATAATTTTATTTAGAACTGATGTCAGGACTGGTGGTTAAACAGGGAGGGGCTGCTTTTATGGTTACACCGGGTATGTGCGTGTGCATATATGTGTGTATGAATGTGTGCATGCGTTTCACCATAACATGTGTTGGAGGATGTGGCAGATGTTGCAGAGGCAAGGATTAGTGTGTGTGTGTGTGTGTCTTTAAGTGTGTGTTAAAAATATCTTTCCCACAGCGGGAAGCCACAGTGGCCAATTACAGCGCAGCATCTGGGCTAGCACACAATTATTAGTGCACGTGTGTGAGTGTGTGTGTTTCTGTGCATGTGTGTGTCTGTTTACAGAGGGGTTGTGGAGGTTCAGGCGGAGTTCAGGTTATTCACATCTCAGGATGTAGAGTTTCAGTAAATGGTGCAGCGTGTGTGCAACAGTGGCGCGGCTTTGTGTCACAGCGGCTGAATCTAAACACACACCACCACGAGGACGACAGAGCTGGGGAGAATTAGAGGCACGGAGATGAGTAAATATGGAGAAGCAATGGAGACAATGATGAGAATGGAGACGGCACTGCAAGGAAGTAAGGGCAGGAGAGAAAAACCAAATAAAAGCTCTAACATCTCCAGCAGAGATATGATACATTGCTCTCTTTTCTCTCTTTCTCTTTTTTTCCCCTTCCACACTCTCAAAAAAGAATGCAGATCGAAAATACAAGCCCAGCAACAAAAGGTACAACTCTGCACATTTTTAGTCTGTTGCATAATTCCCTCTGGAGTCAGTGGAAAACTAATTCTGTTTGTTTTATTTTCTCATTTTCAATTAAACCGCTCTAAGATTATGATTACTTTTCAGACTGGATGTTTTGGATGCAGGTAAGCTGGTTGTGGGCCAGACTTCACTTGAATTTCATTCAGATTAATTAAATTGCTCGAGGGGGTTGAAATGCAAGAGCAGTTGCAAAGTTATAGCCCAGATATAGTAGCAAATTAATATTTTTCCTTCAACAAGTCCTATTAAACAAATTATTTATGCTGCTTTACTTCCATTAATTATTGCAGTCATATTGGGTGTTTTTTGAGTACTTAAGCTTAACAACACAAAATCTGATAATAACATGGATAGACTTAATTCTGTCTCCACAGCTAACACTGCCATTAATTAAACGAGATAATATCCAAGTCTAAGGTGATCAGAAACCTCCTAAAAGGAGGGAAGTAATCAATACTCACCTGTAGCCTTGTGGTGTTTCAGGCAGCTAAAGGAGAAGCTTTAACAAATGTAACTGAACAACTTTCAAACTGACCAATTACATCAGAGAAACAGCTCATTGATAAAAAGAAATTACTATAATGCTGACTAACTATGTCATATATTTATTGATTACATCCAGTGCATGTGTGCTAGCTTTTCTGGTATTACAAGGTTTGTAATGTGTAGAAGATAATAATTCAATAATTAAAATGTTTGATAATTTTGCCATATTCCTACTCACAAAACATGAAAATTAAAATTCATCCAGGCAAAGAAAATCCCATTCATGCTGGTCAGTACATTACAAGCAGTGTATTGTGACAATGTGTTGTTACAAATGCTAGTAGTGGGACAAATGGGGGTTTGGGATGCAGAGTATTAGGTGAAAGGTAAAAGAGTTAAAGCAGCAAATGGAAGTTGGGTAACTACCACAAATACCTTTAGAGCAACAACAGCTGGTCATATCACCAGTCATGGTTTCCCCATATGTGTGGCTGAGGACAGTGTCCGCTCTAATGTGAGCACACTGAGCACACTAGCTTCCATTATTCAGACATTCAGTGCAGACGCTGTGCTGACAGCACACCTTAGCTACAAAGCTTGCTTTCTGCGTGCTGTATATAAGCAAACAGTGGCTCTGTGGATTCACGACTACATTTCACGTGTGTGCTATGAAATGGGGATAAACTCACAGAACTATAGTGATGATGCACTAAAATAAAACCGTTTGTGTAAGTTTTTACTCGTGTGCACAACAATATTCAAAAAATAATTGAGAGCATAACTTGACATTAGTAAATGACATTCTGATTGTATTTCCATTTTTAATTAACAGACTGAAAGTGAAGTGACCCCAAAGCTATTGTGATAATTAGCTTTTAGGCAGCTCATATAGAAAATCCATTGTCCTCAAACAAATACTAATGTGCTTTTGTGCCCACATCTGTCAATCCTACAGTACACACAGAAAAAGCCTCCACTCACTGTTAGTTTTATTGTTGTACTGGCTACATGTAGTCAGTGACTAGCTCAAGGAAGAAAAGAAAAGCTGCCCGGTTGCTTCAGTAAATGTAGATAGACAGAGAGAGTAATGCAGAGTATAGATTGCTGCAGTGGATATATTGCTGTTCGGAGCAGAATGTGCCCAGCAGAGCAGAATTAGTCTATCAACTAGCATAAGATAAAGCTTGAAAATATCCAGTCAGATAATGCACGGTCCTGGATATTGACTGCAGCAGAGCACCACAAAGCATCTTAATGTGAAGGTTATTGGTCGATCTGTTTGCATCGGATGTTGGGGAGAGAGAGCTTGGGAGCCAACCCAATGAACCTCATCCTCCTCTCCCTCTTTTATTCTGTTTCCCAAGAATCTTGTTGACTTGTTATTAATTTTGGCTTCATTTGAAGCCACCTGGTTATTCCAATCACTTCTCTCCAATCACAGATTCCATTCTGGAGGGAACAGCTGCAGGAGCCAAAGACAAACACAAGGCTTACGCACTCTTGTTTTATTTGGACAAAGTAGAGTATAGAACTGTTGGTAACGTTTCCATTTAATGATGTTAGAAACTTTATTTGCTTTCTTTCTAAAACGCAAGCATGCCTAAGGGGTGCATGCTTCTGTGGGGAGAAAGCATTCATTTAACCAAATAGTGTTATCTTGACCATACGACACAATAATGACAACAACAACAACAAAGACAAATATGTGTTGAACAAGAAATCTACACACTCAACATGCAGACAATTAACCAGCCCAGTGAGCCTTGTTGGAGCTCCACCTTGTGCCTTTTGTCCCCGCGCTCTGCTATTTCCTCCGAGGCAAGGTTTTCTGCCTGTCTATGCATAACTACTGCCCCCCTATGGTCAAAGCCATTCACTCACTTGTTTTACTGCACTGCAGCAGGCCCACACTCAGTGTAGAATAAAACAGGTCTAATTAGATTCTAAACCTTTCTTCTTTCTGAAAGATAAGAATTTAATCAATACAGCTTCAAGATTTCCTGTTTAAAAGCACCTTCTGCTCACTCGTGTACTTATTGCTTGCACATTTCAGTGTTTGTGCTCTACTGTGCTCTATGTGCAGAAGACACATGAAAGTCTTTTTTTCATTAATTCATTTACAGGAAGTTACTCTCTGATAGGTTTTGTAGTATTATTGTGCTTACTATACACTTTAGATACTTTATGAGACCACAAGGAATTTGCCATTTGTAGAATTGTAGTTCTTTTTCGGTTTTTCTAAGATACTCCAAGTTGTCTAGTGAACTAGCAAACATTTTAACCATTAAGCTAATCCTTGTTGTTATTTTCGGCTGATGAATATTGAATATTAATGAAACAAAAAAAAAATAGAATATTTTTTGTGGTTGATTAGTTCAAACAAAACTCAGAAAGAAACCATCGATTTGTAACATAATGTATCACGACTTAATATATACATTAACATGTCTGATGTCTGGGGATTAAAGTGGGATAAGGCATGTGGGGGAACCCCAAGTTGAAGTGCAGCAGGGGAAAAGAATTATATAGAAATAAGTCACATAACGTGTTCAGTGAGCTCCAGTAGGTTTTTCATTGTGTACAGACTCAGCTGATCTGTGCTGCGACTGCTCGGAGGCTTCCTGTTTTTTGTGGATTGAGTGACCTGAATTCAACAAGATATCGGATGTTACACAAACTATGTGACTAATTTCCCAACTCTAGACAGAATAGAGCATAAAAGGCAGAAATCAGCAAGTGAATCTGCATCAGCATCATCCCTTTAAATTTAATTTGCTAAGTTTGTAGCCTAACATTAACCATGAACATCACAGCTGTCCTGGGAGTTCAGCATTGTGCATCACTGTTAACTTCATCACAATACTGCCAACCAGTTCGGCCTGAACCATAGTTTACTAAAGTGCTTGTTTACTTAGTTTCACAAAAACATCAGAAACACATCGTGTTTAGGTCCAATATCTGATTTAAGAACTCTAATAATGAACTAGATCTTTACTCGTAAAGTTCTAGTTTCTAGTTTATAAAAGTTTACTTGCTCAGCAGGCCTTAAGTTTGAAAATAATCTCTCACCTTCCTCGCCTGTACTGCCTTACATGTTTCCGCATCTCTCTGTGCAACACATTAACTTTAATTTTTTTTCTCTCTCTCTCTGGAGTCCTTCATTGGAGAACTCATCACATCAACTCATCCGCCTGCTCACCCCCCGTGACTCTGTTTGCAGGCGAAAAACAGACTAGTGGCCATCATCCAAGGAGCCTTCCTGGATAAACCAGTAATCAACCTCCCTCACGTCAAATTTTAGCCATTAAAGTGGTCTTCTGGTTCGCTTTAGGCCCTGCTGACAAGACTTGTCAGTGCCCCCTCTTTCACCCCCTGCAACCCCCAACCATCAGCCCAGCAACCCATCATAACCCATCACCAGTTCGAGCCCCGGCTCTGACAGTCTTGATTGTTGTGTCCTTGGGCAAGACACTTCACCCGTTGCCTACTGGTGGTGGTCAGAGGGCCCAGTGGTGCCAGTGTCCGGCAGCCTCGCCTCTGTCAGTGCGTCCCAGGGCAGCTGTGGCTACAATGTAGTTTGCCATCCCCAGTGTGTGAATGTGTGTGAATGGGTGGATGACTGGATATGTAAAGTGCTTTGGGGTCCTTAGGGACTAGTAAAGCGCTATATAAATACAGGCCATTTACCATATAGTATCATCAGCACAAAGCAGTTATTATCAATATGTCCTGAAACACATTTCACACAGTTTTACTCTACTCACCTTAAACTATAAGTTATCTATTTCCTTCCAATCTACATCACTTCTTTTTTTTACTGGACCCGACAATATAACGACAATTAAAACCATAAAAAAGAATCTTACTCAGTACTGGTGTAAACTTTTAAAAAACCTAACACCTAACACAGAGAAAAAAAGTTTTTCTTGAGTCAATCAGATGAGAAGAGACAATGGCGTGTTTGTTTATAGTATTGTTTCATAGATGGGTGTCCTTGCTGGATTCCGGGAAAGGAACAAAACTTCCTCTGCTGCAGTCGCAGTCTCAGTGAAAGCAGACAGGCTCTCGGCGTGAGTGCATCATGGAGAGACCTGTTGCTGTGTCGGTGCGCAGGAGTCCCTCACTACCAGATTACAACACCTCGACCTCTACCTTGGCCTTTGACCAGCATTTCACTACAACTCTCAAAGGAATTCTCCTCCAGGCTGAGATAGTAAGTGTGACTTTTGAGTTTATGATACTTTATCCTTGTACATTATCAGCACTGCTAAAATCAAGCTAATGACCAGAAGCAAGTGATTATTCATTCAGGAATCCTTGTCAGGAAGGGCGGTAATTTGGATGTTAACAATAGACATCAATAGAAATATAAAGCAACTTAGAGTTATGGTAAAAGTTTACATTAATAGCTGTGAAACACACAGGCAGCTAGAGACAAGAGACAGCTTAATAAGTGGTTGTTTTAAGACTCAAAAATGGGCCATATAAAGACAGGTCTTGAGTTATGCTTTAATAATGACTGTTTTTCTAGAAGTTTTTCTATTTACACATTTTAAAGAAAAGTTATATTTCCCTGTTTCCATGAAAATCGGAAGTTGACCAAAAATCTCCAAGCAAATCAACTCTTCCTCCTTTTTCTCCCTCTTTGTCCCTCTTCCTTTCTAAATCAGCTGAAGGAAAAAGTCAGGATAGCCTTACTCTAAATACAGTCTGGCTGTCTGCCATTCAGAGGCTGGGCACGCCAGAGCTAAAATAATCTGATTTCAAACCATTGCAGTTAGGTTGTTAAGAAAAACCTAACAACTTTCTGGTTGGGTTTATGTTTGCAGATTTAAGAAACTGTTCCGTGACCATACAGATTGGCATATTAGTTGCAATTTTAGATCTAATACTTGCAGATAAAACTTGAAAATTAAACCATAGGAACTCCTCTTTAACTTCAAATCCTAACCTTTGGCTGAGTGCAGCAGGTGCTCTGAACCATTTCAGTAACACAACAGGTTATTTTCTTAAGTTCCCGAGCACTAAATGATTTGATTTCAAAGGAAACCAAAACAGCTCACAGTCATGCTTCACACCAGAAAACAGTTTCTTCCTGTGATATGAAACACCCAGCAAGAATCTTTTGTCGTGGAGGGGAAGGGTGGAGATTGGAATAGTGTTGGGAGGAAGGAGATTTAGTCACTTACAACCACAGCACTCACCCACTCACTGAGATGGAGAATTAAAGCGATTAAAGTGACATGAAATACAGTTAGAGTTATGCGGTTTGAGATTTAAGAGATTAGAGATTAGAGCTTCAGCCAGTATTGACTCTGTCTGCTCTCCTCCCCTCTCTTCCAGATATGTGGCATGTTAGTGTGGATTCTGGTTGGGGGTACAGACTATTTTCATCTGCCTGCTCTCTGCTGGGTGATGTTTCTTTCCATCTTGTTCTGGATTCTAACAGTTAGCCTGTTTATAATTTACCTCACTGGAGTCCACAACAGGATACCACAGGTCCCCTGGACCACACTGGTAACTCACAGACACATGCAAATACTGCACAAACAAGCTGCTTTACTCTTTTTGTTAAAAACTATTTTTCCAGAATTTTGCAAATTGTTTTTAAAACCCGTAATTCTCTGTCTTTGTCTCTATCAGTCACTGTGCATTAATTGCATTGCTACTGCACTATATCTTGTGACAGCAGTAGTAGATGCTCTCTCCATCAACCAGGACGTCAGGGGGCGACACAACTATAACTGCTGGGCGGCATCAGCGGTAAGAGCACCTACTATTTTTTTAAAGACAAAAAAGAAAGAAAGAATAGCAGAAAGCTATAAATGCAGCATTTCTACAAACACAGCGACTGTAGCTAGCATGGAGATTATTGGTCTAATGTCTTGTTTTGTTTTGATAAGAAAAAATATACTTTTATATCTCAAATGTTAGAGCTAAGCATAACTTAAATAAAGTAAATTAAATTAATAAAATATGACAAAATAAGTAAAAATAGAATAAAATGTGTGTAAAAAGTCAAATATGATACAGTACAATGCATTATTTTACCAAAGTCGCTTTAAAGATGGCAACTGATTGTAAGTGGTCGCATGCCTGAGCCGAGTCGTCCCAGCAACCATTTCAAAGGCACCAAAATTACAAGTTCATTACACACAACCGCTGTTTTCCCCAGTGTGACTGTAGCATAACTCCAAATTACATAATTTACATAACTTGGTGCTCAGCACTGAAACTGATAAGAAAGCTTGACCTGAAATTTTCTTAGTATTTCTCCACCAGAACTTTATATTCCTAACATGGAAAGATTTTAAGTTTACATGTATGTGGGAACTTAAATGCTAAGGACAACATAATGGGTTGTACTGTAGACTGTTTCTGGGTGCTGTAAACGGAAGTGAAAAAATGTATTCATTATATATATATATAGATATATATATACACAATACAAATATTATGTCCAAATCTAACTTCCCTCTGTTTGTGTGTGTTTTGTTTCCCCCCTTTTTTTCTCATCTCCTCGTTCACCTCTCAGTTCTTTGCATTTCTGACCACACTTTGTTATGCAGGAAGCAGTTATCTGAGCTACCGTACATGGAAAACCACAGAAGAAGAGCAGTAGCGTCATTGCCTCTCATCTTATTGCAACATCCTTCTTTTTATCTGTCAACACAAGCGTTTGTGAATTCTGTGACCAAATTCTAACGAAGTAAAGTTCAGTAGAAAAATGAAAAACTTGCTGTGACGGAGCAGCCACTTGTTTTCAACATATTTAACCTTGTTTGTGTGATGCAGCCGTGCAACCAGTGGTCTACATACAAGCAGTTTGAGAAGATAAAGCAGTGAAGGATGTAACATAAAAATGACCTGAACCATGTGTACCCATGTGTACAACGTGCGTTTGTTCTAATACCCAAAATGCTTTTTATTTTGTGTATTGATTTTTCTCTTGATTGCCAACAATTCCCAAAAAGATCAAGTCAAAAGCGTGCTGCTCACAAAACACTGAACATTATACAACTTTATTCTTCAACCATAAAGCATAAATAAAAATGGTAAAATCATTTGTATAAGCTTTGTTAGATTTTGATTAAAAGTGCAAAATGTCACAGCTTCTTCACTGATGCAAATGTGCAAATTTTTTTTCACTGATGTCTTTTCATTTAATACCAAACCCCCCCCCCACCTGTCATTAGCACATATTATATATTTAACCTTGGAGACAAACTAAACTCATCTTACAAAATGACTTTTCTGTTTGTTCACAGGAAAACAGTAAACTGCAGACCCAATTTCCAAAGAAAGAAAAAAAGTGTAATACAGTGCACCCACTTTGCTATTTTCTTAAGAGATTTTTTGTTCGATGTTTAATCAGTTCAGTTTTATTTATATAGCAACAAATGACAAAAAGATTAATCAGTGTTTCTGTCTTCCATTAATAACTTCATCTGTATTGCTGTCTTAATAAATGAACAACACTCCCCAGTGACCTCCCAGGGAGGCAATCCCATTACCACTGAGTCGTCCGCTCAGCAGTCTGAGCTCTACATCAGGGTGGGTTGGGTAAAAGTTAAAGGAGCCCTGCAATGCAGGACCAAAGGTCAACACATGATGATGAACATTAGCATTGCACATGTCAACAAAGAGGAAATGTAACCAGTGAATGTACCAGACCTGAGTGGGCTGGCTGACAATCAGAGAGCGCCCTCTGGAGGTCCCAAATATCACCTGATAGATGTAGTTGTTATCAATTTTCCAGAGATCTAAAATGTAGGCAAATAACTAATTTAAAACAGATTAATGATATAGATGATGATGATGCAAGTAGAGTAGAATACAAAGTAATTAAGTTAAAAAACAAAGTAATTAAGTGAAAAACTATGCACCACAAAAAAATAAAAATCTGTAAATAAATATCACATTAAAATAGATTAAATGATTAAAGAACTCTTCACATGGTTATAACGTGAAGCTAATATTTTAGCATCAAATGTCTCTGACCTGATCAACAGCCTCTCCATCAAACAGTTCCAGCTTTTGTGGGGTGCCATAGATGAGACAGACCACGTCGGCCCAACTATTATCGTAGCCGAGCGGAGCTGTGACGCATACGTTACAGAAGAGGAAGAAAGCGCTTTTTCATTTTGACTCTGTTTGAACTACAAGTTTCTTTGGTCTGTCCATTCCCCATATTCTCCCTAATTATATTTTAATTTATTAACAATAATTAACCTGCAAGAATGCAACAGTATGTATAACTGTGTATGCAAACAAATCACTAACAAATATGACAATTTTACAGTTTCAAAAATGTAGGTATGGCCTCAAAATAGAAATGTCATGTTTTGTGCAAGCCACAAACTAATATTTAAGATAATATAAACAAGAATAACCGTCCTGTTTGTAATACAAATAAGAGCTCATGACTGTCACACAGTGGCAGGTTGTTAATCACGAAATGCCTTTTGCTAGTCCTACACAGGGCTCTTTTCTTAAAAGTAATGCAGGATGCTACTCATTTACTCCAAGGAGAAACTACTACTTGTTACATTACTTTCACGTTTCTCTGTAAAATGACCTGAAACGCATTGTCTCATAATTACCAGTAAACTATATAAACCTGTAGGCTGCAGTCTCACACATCAACACAAATCCCTATCCTTATGAGGACACACATGTGATTTTTCTCTTAGTACTTAAGTATAAACAAAAAGCTGAAAACAGAAAGCAAAGATGAAAACCAGCACAAAGAAACAAAGCGATCCCCACAGTGATTCTGCTTTAGGGACATGAACAGGTCAAATCAGAGGCAGCAGCCTGACAGTTCATCTGTTTATTATCTTTTGAAGTTCAGGGTCTGGCTGCTGGGTTGGGGTCAGCATTCACTCAGCTTTAACATCACTCTGGGTTCTTGGCTAGTTTAATGTTAGCATGCTGTCTGTGTTAGCAATAAAATTAATGTGGAAAGTGTAATTCCTGCTTAAGGAATTCAGGGCAAATCTCATCCAACCCTCAGGCCCTGCCACCAAGGGGTTGTTTAATTTCCTCAGCGGCCTCATCTGCAGTAACGAGGGATCATCTCCAGACTCTGCTTCCTCTACAGGAGGTGTGTCAATGAGACTGAGGAGATTCTTGAATAACCGTAAGCACAGATGACAGTCAGAACCCATTCCTGACCCAAAGGCACAAAGAGACAACTGTCTCATCCACCAGGCAACACCCAGACATATAGGCGGTGAGCCAAGACAGTCTCTGAATCTTTTTCAAATATGCATGAAAGAGTAAAGCCAGTCACACTGTCATGACCTGACACTGAACAGAGGAAGACAGAGGACTTAAATACACAGAAGGGTAATTAGTGTGTGAAGTGTGAAGTGTGAACACCTGGGGAGACACAGCTGACACAAATGAACATGACGCCACAGGGGGGAATAAAATGAAACAAACTGAACATGGAAACACTAGACTCTTCAAAATAAAACAGAAAACATGGAGAGACATAGACATGACAACACAAGCTTGACAATTAGAACATGAAACTGGGGGATAGACTAACGCACAGGCATACCTGAAAGTAAAACACTGAGGATAAGACAGACTATGTGGAGGACAAGAAAAGACTTAAAATTACAGAGTGAAACCAAAACTAGAATGAAACTCAGCTAAATCCTAATGAATAATAACAACACAAGAACTAAACATATTTCCTATGTAACATAAGGAATCAAAAATACAAAATAAACTCATATTGCTGGGTCACAAACAGCCCCTGATCCACTCACTATCAGTGATATAGTGAAATCACCCTGTATTTGAAGACAAGTAGAAACACGTGTTCTCAGTTTTGTGTCAGAGGTCGATGGATTGCTCACTACCAGAGATGGGCATTAACGCGTTACAACTAACACATTACTGTAATCCGATTACTTTTTTCACGTAAAGTAAGGGTTTTCTATCGCAAAAAAAGTCATTAGATTACTGTTACTTTCCCGTAAGCACGCTAAACTGCGATTTTGTTTGTCAGAGTGGCTCATCAAGAATGGATAATATGGAGTGCAAGAGAGAGTACGACCAAACAGCGTTTAAAGCTTGAAAGTACTGACATTACTTTGAGTCTGATTCCGTAAAAAGTGACAAAAACATTAGCGCCCGCTGTACACTCTGCGTGGGAATAAAACTGCTTTCTACAGCGATAAATTAAGCAATAATTGAAAACAAGTAATCAATAAAGTAACAGGATTCGTTTTTGGAGAAGTAATCTGTAATTAGTAACTAATTTTTTTTTTCAAGTAACTTGACCAACACTGCCAGCTACACAGAACAATATATGCTGTCCTTGGCGTTTGCATCTTCAAAGTTTGACAGGAGCTTACACTCTGCACTTTTCTTGACTTTACTGAAGCTCCCAAAAAGTAATTATCATATTACTATAAAACTGTAAAAAAGCATAAACATATTGCAAACATCATTACTGACAATACTGTTACTTCACTCGGCACAGACCAAATGCTTTGACTTGAATACAAAAGGAAAAAGATTTACTCCACACCTAAACATCGGTTATTTTGGCTGCAGTTACATTTGATCAGACCTAAAAATATCACTCTTAAAAAGATTAAAAACACAGTTACTCAGTTTACTCACGGACAGATAGTTTCCAAGGCAAAAGTGGAAGAAAATAATCCACAGCAGAACTAGCTAGTCACACCACGTGATCTGCCATGGGTGACTACAACTGACTGCCAGAAGGTGGCACCGTGGTTCACAAAACCTCACAAACATTTAAACACTCTCAGACTGAGAGCAGAACACTACACATATGAGTGTGACTTTACTGTACGACACAATAGTTGATATACTTTGACATTATACTTTTTCCTATGCATATAGTGTCGGGAATGAAATGCAAAAGGAGATGAGTGAAATGACAATTTCAAGACAATAGTAAAATGAAAGTGGCACTGACAAAGATACGTAAGGCAGAAAGCTGGAGGTGGTAGAGTTGAAGATGCATTACTCATGCATATAATGTCCTCTGGCCACTTTATTAGTTGCACTTAATAATGGGTTGCACTGCCTTTTTCCTTCAGAACAGCCTCAATTCTCCATGGCAGAGGTTCAGCAAGGTTCTGGAAACATTCCTCAGAGATTTTGCTCCGTATTGACATGATGGCATCACGTCCTTGTTGCAGATTTCTCAGCTGCTCGTCCGAATGGATGCAAGTTTTTTTTTTTTGTCATGTGAATCACTTATCTCCCCAGTAGATGCCCTCATTGAGCTTCTAAACAGAATATTTGCAGTTTAGCACATATCTTCATACATCGATGAGCCGTGTATAATGGTACACAGTAAGGTACAGCTTTAGCCTGAATTTGTTAAATTATCTGAGCTAATAGAGCTTTGCTTTTGCTATTGTTGCTCATTAGATGCTGATGTCCCACTGCAGAGGACTTATTTGTATCTCATGTGTGCTGAATTTGTTTAAACTACAAAAGCAAAGCTGTTTTTTTTATGTAATATATAAATTCCCTAAGTGACCTTATTGTTTTGTAACAGGAAGTGACCTGATTTGTGGCTCCTACGGTTATACTGGCAATCTTTATTTTGAATATAACTTCTGAGAATCATGAATGTTACGTGCACACTCAGCTTCCAAAGTTTAGAAAAAAATTTTTTTTCCCTCCTAAGTAATCCTAGATGTCATCTTATACATTTTCCTTACTGCCCCTTGGTCATAATGCTACGAGCCCTGGTTCCAGTAATGCTTAGATTTAAGCGTGATCCTTTTCAGTGTGGTCTTGTTGTTCTCTGCGAGCCCTGAGCATATTAATTCAGAAAACAAAAGCCTGGGAGGCTGTCCATGTGGCTTATTTACTGAAAAGCTGCAGAAAACCGGGGCTACGTCCTAAGCCTCTGTAGCAGGAAGGGCCACTCACTCTTTTTGAAAATGTTTAGCACATTTTTATGAAAGTCAGCTAACCTTCAATGTTAATGTTAAAGCCATAACTGCATTTTAGCCTTGTTGCATTTATCTATAAAAAGTGCTCGCTGACAACATAACACTGGGCGGAAAGGGGTGATGACCAGTGTTCCCTTCACAGTCCTGCTCATATTTAACAAGTTTTGTCTGCAGGCAAACAAATCAGAAAAAATTGTATAGCACTATTCCCTCCAAGAGATTTATCCGGTTGGGTGTGGGATTAAACCTTATCTCAGAAACCATATCACCAATTTTTCACTGTCCCAGTCCTGCATCCTGCCGTGCCTAAAGTCAGCCACAATTGTCCCACTGCCAAAGCGTACTAACATTAGCAGCCTCAACGACTACCGACCAGTTGCTCTAACACCTGTTATAATGAAGTGCGTCGAGAAACTGGTCCGACGTCACAGCATGTCCTGCCTGCCACCCACACTCGACCCGCTCCAGTTCGCATACAGAGCTAACAGATCAACTGAAGATGCCATTGCTACAACGCTCCACACCACCATCTCTCACCTGGAAGTGCAGGGCCGTTACGCCAGGCTGCTCTTTGTTGACTTTAGTTCTGCTTTCAATACAATACTCCTGGACAGACTAACAGTTAAACTGCTGGAAATCAGACTTCCTTCTACCACCTGCCGCTGGATCAGAGACTTCCTCTCAGACCGTGTACAAAGAGTTAGAGTGGGGCCTCATCTTTCCTCAGCCCTCAGCCTTAACACCGGCTCTCCACAAGGCTGTGTACTGAGTCCCCTACTGTACACTCTGTACACACATGACTGTGTTAGATGACAACTCAGTCATCAAGTTTGCAGATCATACCACCGTGGTGGGGCTCATCTCTGGGGGAGATGAGATGGCGTACAGAGCTGAAGTTCAGAGGCTGTCAGATTGGTGTGTAGATAACAACCTGGACCACAATACCACCAAGACAAAAGAACTGGTAGTTGACTTCGGAAGAAGGAAGTCTGAGCTGCAGCCTGTCAGCATCAACGGGGAGTGTGTGGAAAGGGTCTCCAGTTTCAAGTTTCTGGGTGTGCACATAGACACAGACCTCCAATGGAGCTCTAACCTAAGCCCTAATCAATGCAAATAGCTGACCTGACTGGCTACCTACCTGGACTTTTTTTTTTTTTTTTTTTTTGGGGGGGGGGGGGGGGGGCGTAGCAACGGTAAAAACAGTAACAATAATAATATTTATATTTATAACAAGGTGCAATAACAATTAATGTGCAATAATAACAGTGTGCAATTCAAATACACTTATCCTTCTTTTTTATTACTAAGTTAATATACTGTGTTGTGTTGTTTGTGTTGCGTTGTGATGTGTCGTATCGTGTCGTGTTATATGTAGTGCCGACGTAGGACAGTTTTCCAATTTCATTGTACTATTGTACTATGTATGACTGTGCAATGACAATAAAGAGTTATCTCTATCTCTTATCTCTATATTATAGTACATAGAATCTACAGACATTGAATCAAAGAATCTATGTTATCAAGTAAGTGATGATTCTTTTAAACATATATTTTAAAGCCATCTCTCCATTTGTTAGTTTATGGTAATTTGATTGCAGACACATTTTAGATCCGTCTTGACCTTTTCAAACAACAGTGTTACTGCTCCCAGCACCACTGCTTCTCAGGTAGGTGCCAGTACTTTACCAAATCCATTGATAAACCCAAAATGTGGAGCTTAGCTGTGAAACAGCGTCTCTCCTTGTGTTCACTTTGTAATAATCTTAGTTGGTTTCTGGGTAAGTAGGCCCTGTTCTTAGCAGTGAGCAGAGATTTCAGAATTGCTTCCTAATTGTTTAACTGTTATTAAAAATACACCTCCTCTGTGTATATATCTAAAATAATGAAATGCATAAAACTGTTTGATAAAACTTCTATATAGGAGATTTTAGTCAAACAACAAACTTATTGAAGATAAATGTAAACAATAGCATTGTCTTATGAACTGCACATTCTATTTTAAAGAAAAAATTCAGGGAATATTACTTTTAGAGTTATTTAGGATAATAATTTTTCCCAGACAGGAAATTATACAACAGCTTTCAGAGGCTGGGAACTTCCAGTGGCCTGAAAAATAATCCTCGTTCAGCAAGAATTTACTGCGAATAGATGTGCCAATAAAGCAACTTCACAGCGGATGGTGACCAGTATTTGCCAGTAGTTTCAGTCTCACATATGTTTGAAAGGAATACCAACAAAACAGAGTTTTATTAGATGCTGGATTCAACATGCAAATTTCATTCTCGCTTAAAATTTTTGAGGTGTATCTTTTCACTTTTCTGGCAAAACATATTGATTTTCAGTCATGCATCTGGATGGACACATCATACTTCTGGAAAGGCACTGTGCAGTACTGGAGCTTAAGCAAGGATGATGCAAAAATGAACTTTTGCAATGCAAGAAGACTTTCTCAGCTGTTTCTTTTTTCTACTCTACATAATGACACACTTTTCCTCTGATAAGCTTTTGTGAGTTTAAACTGAGTGCAATCACTGCAGTTACTGTATGTGAACTGCATGCAGTGATAGTGGAGCAGAATGAACTGGCAGGATAGTGAAGCACTGGCTTCTGACCTTGAGTATGATACGGGGGATGTGTGTCCCCCACACAAGGAAGAATAAATTTCCAAAGTTGGTTCAGCTCTGAGTCAGCGTTACAGTAGGTCACGGACCCACGCAGATTCCAGACCACATAATCCTATGACATACACCTTTAAACTTTGATATTAAATCTATAGTATGTTTTCAATGTTTAAACAAATTAAAAACCCAATTGCCCTGTTTATTAAACTTTTATATTTGAGAGGATGATTCTGTAGTTCTAGTTTCATATTACTGCTTTACTGGGCAAATGACTAAACAAGTACGCTCTTTACATATTCATGCTGCACTTTATTCCTGCTGCATTTTAGTCATTAATGTATCTGGCCTTATGTGACATTGAAGATGATCTAACTCACTTAACAATGTAAACTGATGCAGCATTTTCCCACTGGGTCATTTACTTGTAGAAAGACATGTGTAGCTTTTATGGCTGTCTGTGGAAGACTGTACTGTGACAGCAAAAAATTGACTGGGAGCACAGAGGTGGCCTTGGATTCTGCTAAGTAAAGTACAATCTGGTCTAAAGTGCAAAAAATGTTCACTCTGCTAAGTAAGTATTGGTTTTGGCAGGCCACCAGAACCTGTTAGCCAGAATGTAGGAAAAGAGCCAACCTTTGAAATGAACTAGCAGACTGTAGCACAGGCAGCACATAGCAATTCAATTCAATTCAATTCAATTCAATTCAATTCAATTCAATTCAATTTAATTCATCAGCAACAACAGTTGCCTCTGTGATTATTTGCAATTAATTTCTAACGAGATACAAAATGAAAAGTGCTGTGAGTGTGCATCCATAATGTTTCTGCACATTCATACAGGCATTATGCACATAATGGAGGAGACGATCACGTGTCACGAAATAAGCCATGCGACAATGCCAAACAATTTAGAACAAAGGGTGCGACATGTCATCACAAGATGACATCAAGGTCCAATAAAGTAATGCAATAAAGTCATGATTCCCAATAAATTTATATATCAATAAAGATGTGGTTTGACAACTATTACAATAGTCTGGGGTTTTTCCAACCCTGCTGCTCAGACAGAAACCACCCTCACTGATATCTCAGTTGTTTTGTTGTATAAGCATGGTATATATGAGAAAAATATGATTTTTTTTTTTATAACACATGTCATCTAATGTTTGTTTTGATATTTTAAAAAGTAAAATTACCGCAAAACAATTCACTTGAATTTTAGACAGGAAGTATGCAAGAAATGACGCATATTTTATCTCCTTTCTTTTTTTTTTACCACAAACATTTCCCATACATTGACGCCCCAACTGCAGAGGAAGTCTCACTTTGGTTTCTTCTGGTTCATTGTGCGCAGTCACTGTAGACTGTAGTCTTTTTTAACCTCTGTGCCCCTTAGAGTGGTTTTGCATGTAGGTCAGTGGAAGCTGTACTCATAGAAACATCACTGATTAACCTTGAGTTGGGACACCTAGACCCATTACACTGTCATCAGCCTTAAATCTGTCCTTTATCGCCTGTTACATCAGAGTGTCATTAAATGCAGTTAAAATTAAAATGTCTCAGCTACTTAAAAGTGCTGAAGAAGCACTTTTCGTTGGAGTAGGTTAAGGGGTTGTATGAGATGAAATATTGATGTCTTACAGTCACATAGGCTTATAAGGTAAAGGTATGGACTGTATTACATGCTGACGTTGTAGCTTCTGACAGAAACACACAACGAACACACTGACTAAGAGTCTATGAACTAGTACAAACCAGTTTTTGTAAACTATCAGATTTGCTGCAGGAGAAAAAAAGAAACAAAAGCATGATTGCGTTAATCTGGTTATGTGTACTCAAAGTTCCCAGCAAGAAGATTTTGAGGAAAGGAAAATCAAAAACTCAAAAACAAAAAGGAAACCAGCTACGGACTGAACAAGATGAAATGATGTAAACCCTAAAACATGTATAATGTAGTTAAACTGTAGGTAACCTGATCATTCATAGACTTATAGACAAGATTGGATTAAAATCTTTAAAATTATTACAATTGTAATAAAAACGTACAATATATAGTCTAGTAGGACAACCAAACTGAAATCAGACACTTTCACCAAAACTGTGCGGAAACTGACACTACGCTTTCCACAATGAACTCACTTACACACGCACACACTGTGGGTTTACCTGCTTGTTCACCCACACGCAGACCACTGCTGTATCGGTTTTGTAATAAAGTGACAAATCAATTATGTGCCGAAATTTCCCCGCAACCTACACACAAATCAGGATGTCTCTACACTACACATGTCAGAGACTGATCCCGTCTACAACAGCACATGCATATGCTTCATGACCATGAAGCGTATCCTGACCCTTAAACTGATTTCTGAATCAAATCAATCCTCATGTACAGTTCAAACTATGGGCAGGACATTTTTCTTATATACATATGACCTGATCGAATATGATTTCAACACAGACTCAAAACAAGTTTCTTCAGTTGCACGCATACAGAACGTTAGTTTTTCTTTAGCAAGACTGAGTAAATTGTTTTTACATATGAGGTTTAAGTAATGACAAACTGTCAAAACATATTTTTACATTCTGTATAACTGTTTTAGGAAATATATCTACAGGATGACATCAAAATTAAATCATCTACTGAACCTGTTCAAATGTAATGCTTAACCAGGAACAACATCCAGTTTTGAGTCTAGTTTGTTTGCAACAATTAAGATGCGTTAGAGGTTACAGTCCAGCAAGGCCCGACAGTGATAACTGAATAAGTCTGAATGCGGCCTTCTTCTTCTTCACTGCCATTGTTGGTGTATTCAGATGGTTCATTGTGTAATAACAAGTGCTCACCAGCAGAAAAGCGTAACATCTACAGCACTGACACACTGTTGTGCATGTGAGTCCTGCATATGAATACAAAAAACTATTAAGTATTAAAAAGTATTGCTCTATCTTGGGTGTGCCTTTTGCATTTTCTTAGCATTGCCCAATAGCTGCTGCTCTATTACCAAACCACAAGCACTTTGTCTACCATTACAAAAAACACAATAATAACTATATTTAGTGATGACGTCATGGGAAAGTGAAACTGCCAGTTTGTTGAACGTGTCTGGATGAGTATCAGTGTATTTTGTGGGAAAGGTTAAGTACACCATTGGTAGTAAATCACCCCCTTAGGCAGAAATGACTTATACGCATAACACAAACTGAAAACCGGTCCATGAAAATCGTCTCTGTGCCAGAGTGTTTAAAGGTTTTCGCTCAAAGTTTTAATTGGATTTTTGAAAAGGATTTCCTTTGATCTTTTTTGATACTATCCATCCATCCATCCATCCATCTTCATCCGCTTTATCCGAGGCCGGGTCGCGGGGGTAGCAGCCTAAGCAGAGAGGCCCAGACCTCCCTCTCCCCAGCCACCTCCTCCAGCTTATCCGGGGAGAGATATAATCTCTCCAGCATGTCCTGGGTCTGCCCCGGGGCCTCCTCCCGGTGGGACATGCCCGGAACACCTCACCTAGGAGGCGCCCAGGAGGCATCCTTGTCAGATGCCCGAACCACCTCAGCTGGCTCCTTTCCTCCCTTCGGAGGAAGCTCATTTCTGCTGCTTGTATCCGCGATCTCGTTCTTTCGGTCACTACCCACAGCTCGTGGCCATAGGTGAGGGTAGGGACGTAGATCGACTGGTAAATTGAGAGCTTCTCTTTTACACTCAGCTCCCTCTTCACCACGACGGACCGGTGCAGCGTCCGCATTACTGCAGCTGCAGCCCCAATCCGTCTGTCGATCTCCGGCTCCCTTCTCCCATCACTCGCGAACAAGACCCCGAGATACTTGAACTCCTCCACTTGGGGCAGGAACTCATCCCCGACCCAGAGTGGGCACTGCACCCTTTTCCGGCTGAGAACCATGGCCTCAGATTTGGAGGTGCTGATCCTCATTCCCGCTGCTTCACACTCGGCTGCGAACCGTTCCAGTGCGAGCTGGAGGCCCTCACCCGATGAAGCCAACAGAACCACATCATCCGCAAAAAGCAGAGATGAGATTCTGAGGCCACCAAAGTGAAAGCCCTCCGCCACTTGGCTGCACCTAGAAATCCTGTCCATAAAAATTATGAACAGAACCGGTGACAAAGGGCAGCCCTGACGGAGCCCATCACCCACTGGGAACGAGTCCTTTTTTGATACTATTTATTTGTAAATTGTCATCGTCCTGTTGAAAGGTCTACCTCAGTCCATCTTCAACTTTTAGACAAGTTATCCTGAGCTCTCTGAATAGATTAATTGAATCGTTGAGTCAGTGACTGCACACTGACCATTTCCTCATCACGCTTTACAGTTAATACATGAGGCCCATTTTATTGAAAGCTACCTTTAGTCTGATGAATATGTCTTTTTCACTCATCTGCACAGATAACTTGACTAAACTGAATGTTAATTTAGGGACGTCATGAGCTTTCCTCTATCACTTCTCATAAACAACAACCGGTGAACTAGTAAAACTGACTGTTCTGCATGAATACTTTTATTTTAGGTAAACTCATAAAGCGGCCTTTTAATATTCAGCCTACATGCACTTGAAATTCACTTCACATATCTCTATGGATACTGTACAACTATGTACAGTGCAATCTACATGAAAAATCGTGCTCATTATTTTTTTTTTTACACCCATCATCACTCTAATGCTGCTCGTGCTCGAAAAACCGGTCGGACACGGTCAGCACGTGCCAGTGTTGTGCCACAAACTCCCGTCTGTCTCTTCCCGTCTTTGTACCTTCAAGACGTTTCGCTGTGAAGGACTGTTTATGTCTCAGCGCTATTGTGAATGCAAACGAGACATTTCCGGCGTTTCTTACTTCAAGTTAAAAGCTTTGAAATGGTGATCCAGCTGGATGCTTTTATTGTGAAGGAACTATCGGAGATGCACATAGGTGTGTTTACCGAACTACAATAAATTCAATAAATTTTTCTTTTCTTTTGTGCTCAGCGCGGGTGAAAAACACGGGCTGCACGTAACCGAAGCTGCTCACTGCAAAGGTCGGTGCTGGTAACCAGAACACGGAGGGCCCCCTCCCCCTCCACCGACTCATACAACTTTTTTGTCGTCTAGTCGTCACCAAAAACCAAAAAAACATCTACAACTTATACAAATTTAAATTACATACATACATTTAAATCTTACACTCCTCTTGCAGGATTGAGGAAATAGTTCGTACGTGCATGCGTGCTTGGATGTTTTATGGTATTTGTGTTCTTCTGTGTGAGGCTGCGTGTGCATGTGTGTGATGTGGACTCAGTAGGATTTTTTGTGGGTTTTTTTGTATGTCTGGCTGGAGTCGTGCAGGGAACAGACAGGGTTGAAGAAGAGGTGGGTTGAAGACAGTATTGCCAAGAACAACGTGTTCTTTCTTCTGAAAATCTCAAAATCTTTTTAGGATATCAGGATGGCCTGTGCGCACGCACAGCTGTTTTCAACTGTGATGAACCCCGTCACTCCATTATCCCACTGTGCAAGACTAGTTTCTTGCACGTTAACTGCTGTAAACATGCACGTTTCAGTCAGCACAGGAGAACTACATTTAAAGCACAATGTCAGCATCATCGGGAACATTATGAATCTCACATTAAAAATAAATCCAAGTAGGTCCTCTTTGAGTCCATTATAACAAGCGATTTTCAGGAGGTAGGAGTGTTCCTGCAGGTGTGTGTACACGTGTCAAGCTGACATTGCTGACTGATGAATGCATCAGTTGTGTGTTTTTGACAATAAGTGCGTGCATCTGCTTGTTTGCACGTGCATTTACTGTATATGCTCATATCTGTCTTGGTAAATCTATGTTTGTTGATCTGTTTACTAATCAATGGTGTCGCTGTGTCACAGTGGACACTGTCTGAATTTTTATCTCTTTCGTTCTATTGGTTTTGTGTAAGAATATCAAGGCTGATTGCTGACCCCAGAATGTACCCATTGTAATCTTCTGACCTCTTTGGCTGAACATGATCAAACCTATGTCATTATTGCTGAAGAAAATTGTGGAAAAATCTGGTCAAGAAAGTGAAGTTATTTGGGAAGTACAAGCTCAACTCAGCTCTGAACAAATTGGATTACTGAATCAGCTCAGCGTGTTCAGATCATTTGGGGCCCTTGAAACATTTGTTTGTTAATCTAAATGGTCAGCACTGAAAACTCATCTTTTCTAAATGGTCAATACTACAGTTGAGGTCCTTTTTGTTAAGACTTTATACCAGTATTATAAGAAATGGGAAGGATAAGATAAAAAAACCCCTCTCAAATCATAGGTGCAGGCAGATGTATGTCATTGCAACCATCAAGCCATTCAATATAAAAATGTACTGAGGTAGCGTAAACCCAATAACCCTGTTCTAACTGGGTGTTTTCTACAGACCACCTTCCTTTATGGCCTCATCCTTCCTGATTTGATGCCAAGCCGTTGACCATTTCCCCTTTTATATTGTTCAAAGGAAACCTGAGCGCGCCAGCTGCAAGAAAGTCCTCATCCACTGTCATATTCTTATATATAATTTCTTACAAATAATATCTTATATATAATTTCACTGTTTTAGTGATGCATTTACACATAAGGAGCTTTTCAGTATCTGGTGTTAACTTTGCTATGCATGATTCATTTTAATGTTCTGGATCATTTTGCACTAGTTCTTTAAAATCTTTCTCTCAAAAGCTCTCATGAAGTGTAGCTGTAAGAAGAATGTACTGGATTGAAACGTGCAACAGTGGTGTCATTCACCACTCATCCACATCTCAGCTTTGACACAGAATTCAGCTGTGCTCCTGCTAACCTTAATGGTAGAGCTGCAGAGCAGGTCAAGCTAATGTATCACTAGCTTTGGCTTTCAGGCGCCGTTGTGTAATCCCTGCATGAATACGTGTAAGCTGTGTGAAGAGGGAGAGGGAGGGTTAATGTTCACTGAAGCTTGGCTCAGCAGTTGTCCTGCTCATATAAAAAGTGGGAATGGCAGAGACTCACAGTTCAAACGCTTCATCAGCGCTGAGAGTCCTGACTGCTTCTTTAAGAGATTTTTATCGGGACATTCATCTCCATTCAGCCATGGGAGTTGCATATAGCGTTGGAGAGTAAGTAGAACAAATCAGTATATCTTTGAGCATTGTTATGCTGGGTGCTGGGTGATTATGGTGGTGCTAACTGCATTTGAATCAGACAAAGCTTTAGTTAGTTTCAGCTAATTCAAAGAAGTAAACGTGCACTTAAAACTGCAGAAACGTAAAAGATTTTGCACGTCAGACTTCAAGTGCATGCAAAAAGAAACTGTCATGTGAAAATGTTGAAATGAGTGTTCTTTATGTTGGATGCGTACATTGTGACATACGTTGAACCAAAGGAAGCAGCCTTAGTCATTGAGTCACTGAGATTTCTTTTCAAGAGTTTGCTGGCTTGCAGCAAAGAGTCTGGCATGGTAAACCAGAGAGGGATGGAAGAGACTAGAGGGGATTTCTGAATTGTCAGTCATGTCTGATTGAAACTGTAGACAAAGCAGACTCCAACATGGACAGTTGGAAATAGTGATTTCTCATTCCCACACATGTTCCAGGATTAACTCAAAGATGATAATTGCTCAAAAAGTTTAAAACAAGTATAACTGTTATGCAGTTTATTTCCAGGTACATCTTAGATCGCAGAGGCTTTTTTTTTTAGTTGTTATTATATTTTAACTTCTATGGAAAATGGAGAAAATGTAGCCTGTGTTGTTATTCACTATGAGTAACTATTTAGTTTTCTGATATTGCTATGTCATTGTGCTTCTTAGCATTTTACTTGATCTCAGGAACCCTTTAAACACTTTATCTAAGGTATAAGAAGTCAACCATCTACAGCTATATAAGTATACTGGTAACCTAAAAACCCCCTACATTTTATCAATTTTTTTACAGGGTTGACCACCTCTACACATTCTTTGCGCAGTGGTCACCAGAGGTCTGCCACAAAGGCGACAAGAACCAGTGGAAACCGCATTACGTCATCAAAGACAAAAACCAGAACCACATTCTGGTTGTGGAGAAGGACATCGCAGCGATCAATGAGATCCTCAGCAAGCCCATCAACACCGCTGCTAAAAAGTGGGAGGTAAGATATACACAAAAACACACATTAGGATATCTCGAAGGTTAAACACCCCCCCCGCAGAACACTCCAAGAATCAGCTCTCTGATGCTCAGGTGTTCTTACGGTGCTTAAAAATGTTTTTAAACCACATTTCATTAAAAGAAAAAAACCCAAATATTTTTTAGTTTGAATATTCATGGATAGTTATACTTTAGCTCTAAAAAATATACATAATATTCATATTATGCATTATTCATTTGCACATACTGGTAGGTTAACAATTACAGAAACATAAAACATGATTGTGTTAATTACCAATACTGTTAATTTAGTGCGGCTGTGGCATAAACCTTATAATGGGTGGTGGCCTGACAAATTTGTTGGCAGTTATTGTTAAAAGTTAAAAGTGAGGCTGTGGGAATGCCCTCTGTCCATATATGGACATCCTTTTTCCTTCTACAAACCTAACCCAGATTTCGTTTTCCTGTTTAGTGAGAAAAGAAACTGTTCACTGTCAGAGTTGACCAATGAGCAAACATCTGCTAAGATTTCCAACCAATAACACTTCAGACATTGAAAGGGAAAGTAACTCAGTGTATATAAAAGAGCTGCTGGATGGCAGTTTGGTTAGCAGACATGTGGTACAGCAGAAAGCAGCGCTTGACAGGGAAATCAGTAGCTATGAAGCGCCTACCAGAAAATATTAAGGTGCTTTACATCGCCAGTGACTGTATGGAGCCTTATGTTGAGGTAAGATTACTCTGCTGAATGTATTCATGTTAGGAGGTGCAGTGAGGTTACTGTGGAGGTTCAAATGTTTTTCTGTCACCATACTTTGCTGCTTTGTTGTCATCCAGTAGTTCAGTTATTGTGGTACTTGTGCTCAGTTTTAAATAAATCAAAACTTTTTAATATGCAAGGCCCCTAAACTTTTCTTGAATAACAAAAATGTGACAGCAGTGAGTATTACTGTGACAGTAAGCAGGGAGTGAATTTGTTTGATGACAATGAATATATCTTTGCAATTTTCTGCTTGCCTCACAGATCATCACTGTGAAAGACTCCAAACGCCGCCAGAGTCTGTGCAGCTCAGACGACTCTGAGGCAGAAGAACTCAGTTACAACGATGTTCTCCCTGTCCTCAGCGACCACAGCCTTCTGCTAGATGACCACCACCTGGAAAAAGTTAGTAAAACTAACTTTCACATTAAACTAGCTGGACATTTGGTGCAGATCACAATCATCAGACGTTTTTCTCTGAAAGTATTGAGAAAATTATTATTAGTCTGTCAGGACATAATCTGATGAGCAACTCTTTGTCAAACAGCTTGCTGCTCACATGCCAGCAAGGACCCGGGGTTATCAATGGCAGCTGGTCTACAGCACAGCCGTCCATGGAAGCAGCCTGAAGACTCTGTACAGGAACATGGCTGAGGTGGACAGCCCTGTGCTGCTGGTGGTCAAAGACATGCACAAAAAGGTTTGTATCCTGCTCTTTAGTCTCCAGCACTTTTCTGTACCAAGAACATTAAACTGATTCCTCCATTACCAGCATCTCCTTTAACAAACTGGTGTCTTGGTGTATTTTCAGGTGTTTGGGGCTTTTTCTTCAGATCCATTCAGAGTCAGTAAATACTGCTACGGTACTGGAGAAACCTTCTTGTTCAGCTTCAATCCCGACTTCCAGGTACGAGTTGAACTTTTATTAATGTTTTACCTCTAGTCTATTTACAGGATGATTTTTTCATGAAATAATTTCACTTATTGTAGAAATCTGCACAGAGTTTAAGATGTTTTTATGTCTTTCTTATCTAGGTATACAAGTGGAGTGGGGTGAACTCGTACTTTGTGAGTGGAAACAGGGATTCATTGCAGCTCGGTGGAGGAGGGTAAGTTATGAAGTTATTTATTTATTTTCCTATCAGTGAGTTTTCAAAGATCTGATATTAAAGTGCTATTGTGTTCTCTGTCTTTAGGAGTGGCTTTGCCCTGTGGCTGGATGCTGATCTGTACCGTGGTTCAAGCTTTTCCAGTGCGACTTTTCACAATGCACCTCTCTCCACAAATGAGGACTTTATTGTACAAGACCTGGAGGTCTGGACTGTGCAGAATTGACTGTGAACATCTAAAAAGCCGAGCTAAAAACAAAGCAGGACCTGTTGTTCTGTGTGGAGCTCGCAGACTTCAAGATGTGTGTGTCGTTTAGCCACTACTGTACGTATCCTGATGGAGCGTCTGCTGTCGTCTGTGCACATGGTTCAGAGTTCCTCTTGTACAGTATGAAGCCTGCTGACGGGGCTCTCGGGCTTTCTGCCTGCTGGAGCTGTGCCTATTGAAGATGAGTGCCCCCCTGTAATCGTGTAGTTCAGGGTCATGCCACTTCAGCTGCAGGCTGCTCACCAGCCCCTCTGTGCTAAGCCCAGTCAGTAACTGGCACCTGAAGCTCAAAGACCTCCTAGACTTCCTCTCTGATTAAAGAGAGCAGCATTGAATGAAAAGTTTGCAGCTGCTGTAATGAGATTCAAGATTTAAGAAAGAATCTATTTTTATTTTATTTTTACATCAATGCATATTTATAAAAATATGTTTTTAAAAGGATTTTTTACAGTTTGCATCTTTGTTGAAGTGTCAATGTGTTGTCATATTAAATTAAGTATTTAATAGTAAAATCACTGTAACACTGGTAGGACCAAAAACAGCTGATCTGGTTTTAACATTTTCCATGTAAGTGAGGACCAAAATAGGAGCGCTGAAAGTAATATAAGGACAACATTGCACTACAAAAGCTGATTGTCTGCTAGATGTGCTGCTTGAGAAAGAAGGGACCTTAACTGAAAAATGCTCAGCTTTATGTAAATGAAGCAACCAGCCTGTGAAAAACACTTTGAATAAAACGTCAAACACATGGATTTGACGTCAAATTGACAGATGTTTATCTGTGCATTTAAATGCGCTGTTCAGGAAATGGCAAAAAATGGTATATGACTGTCAGGCAGTGCTGGCGCTGCCACTGTTTTCTTGTGAAATCACATTAAAAGTTTGTGTTTCCTGTTATACTCGAGTAGAGGTGTCATTTTTCACTATACGCACTTTCACCACATCACTGAGTTAGTTACTTGTCATGAGGAATACGAAGGGACTAAACCTTGTGTGTCATTTTTAGGTGATTTCCTTATTTTAATCGGAAGCTGAGCTTTCGTGCAAAATTATGAATGAATATAAACAAGGAAATATTTCCGATTGAAGAAGCCTAAATGCATGTTTAAAATTTAAATCAAACTGGTAGTCTCACAGACATAAAAACTTCAGATACTTAAGAAAGCTTATCAATCCAAAACATTTTGTACAGTTTTGCAGTAAAATATATTTGTGGAAATTTTAGTCTCATTTCCAGCAACATCGAAATAGTTTCAAGCAACAGAAGAAGAAAGAGATATTGTGGTTTGACTGTTGAAAAAAAGGTAAAATTCACACTTAGCTCAGAGGGAGGAACTGTTTTTCAGATCTGTGGGCCAAAGTGTGTATTATCATTATTACTGGAACATTAGCTAACATTTTAAAAGTCTCCCTTATCAAGTGTGTTTTATCAGCTGTGGTGTTGATGTCAGACATCAGAGTGTTCAGATACCCACTTATGATTCTCTATATTTAGCCAAGTCATCTCAGTCGATGAGATAATAGTCCCATATCAGTCTTTCCGTATTATTCTGACTTATTTCACATGAGCAATCTTCATTGCCAAATGTTGGTTTTCCATTTATTCTTTTCTTTTCAGCTACCTGATCTTAGCTCAGCCGAGATCAGGGATGTCAAACTCATTTTAAATCAGCTGCCACATAGAGCGCACTTTGATCTTAAGTAGGCCCGACCAGTAAAAATCCCCTTTTTGTCAGTGGAAAAAAGTTTACCTACACAGTCGATCCCTGTGATATCTAAATATAAGAAAAAAAGTGCAATTTCAACAGCATTTCTCAGTTTTACCACATAAATAATGAAACATAATGAAAGAAATCTGTCAGCAACTCTTTGGGCTTCATTTGTAAACAATACATCTGTGAAATTACAGAAAAAGTTCTGATAGCTCATTGCCCAGACTGCCTTGTAATCATAAAGGAGTAATAGCCTATCTACCTTCCTATAAAGATGTTGATTTACTAACAAATCTTTTTACTAATCATTGTCTTTCTTTTTTAGACAATCAAAACCAGATTAGCTCCTGTTTTAAAGTCGCCCACCTGGATAATTGACAGGATTCCCTGTTGAAAAGTTGAGTAATTATGGAGGAAAACTCATTTACATGTTCATCTCCTTCATTTTATTTAACACTTCAGTTCGAGATGCGAGGGCTGCCTGTTTCTCAGACTTGGTTTCAAAGAGCAGAGGTAACCCCAAGGTACTATTTGACACCATTAGTGATATTGTTGCTCCTGCTCCACCTGTTGTCCCAATTTCATGGAATGAAGATTAGATTAAAAATTTTTCTTTCTTTGTTGAAAAAGTTAGTAATGTGAGGAACAGTATCTCTGCTTCTCTGTCTCTGTTGTCTGCTCCAACTCAAGCTAGGCCTATTATTTTAGAAAGACTTTTACCCGTGTCCTTACCCGAGCTTGTCAAATTAGTTACTTCAATGAAAGCATCCTCTTGCTCTCTTTATATTTTTAGCTGGATCTTTGTTTAAAAATGTCTTTCAGTCTATCGGTCCCTGTGAGCTTACAATTATCAATACTTCTTTGGTTTCTGGTCAGGTCCCTGTTTACTGTAAGCATGCTGTCATTCACCCACAGTTTAAAAAAAAAACAAGCTTGACACTTCTCTTCTTAGCAGTTATAGACCAATTTCAAAACAACCATTCATCACTAAGACTTTAGAAAAGGTTGTGGCTAACCAGCTCATAGCTGTTCTGGATGACTACAGCATTCTGGAAAAATTCCAGTCTGGCTTTCGTACAGCTCACTTTACTGAAACTGTACTTGTCTCCAATTACACCTTGATGAAATGTGATGCAGGAGAATGCTCTGTTCTTTTGATATTGGACCTGACCTCTGCCTTTGATACTGTCAACCATCACATTTTGCTAGATAGGCTGAGACACTGTGTGGGTATATCTGGGTCTGCTTTGATTGGTTCGCATCTTATTTGTGTGAACGATCCTTTTCTTTGGCTACCTCTAAGTTTACGTCTTCTTCTACTTCTTTTGCATATTCTGTGCCACAAGGTTCTGTGCATAGACTTTATCAGAGGTTGGATGGCTGACAACTTTCTTTAATTTAATGAGGAGAAAACCAAAGTCCTTGTATGTGCTCCTCATAATTGTTTGCCCAAGGTTATGGAAAATGTAGGTCATCTTGCTACATTTGGCAAATCTTCTATTAGGAATCTTGGTGTAACTTTTGACTCAACTCTGACTTTGGATGCTCATGTTAAATCTCTGCTTTGCTCCTGTTTTTATCACTTCGCCAGCAGGTCCCTGAGGTCATGTGATCAGGGCTTGTTGGTTGTCCAGCACACAAGGCTGAAATCGAAAGGTGACAGAGCTTTTGGCATTGTGGCCCCCAGACTCTGGAACTCTTTTCCTTTGAGCTTGAGATCTGTAGACTGAGTGGTCTTCTTTACAAATCAGCTAAAAACTCATCTTTTTAAACTTGCTTTTGGTTAATTTTTGCTTCTATGTTTTAGCTTCTGTGAAACACTTTGTGATTTTTATCTTGAAGTGTCCTATACAAAGCCATCTTACAGCTGATATAATCAAAAATAAAAACTCATGTAATTCCAAACTCATTTCTTAGTTTAGCGACAATTTTTTTGACATTTAAAAAAAATGCATATCATATTTGTCCTTGTCAGTTGACTGGCCCATGTGTTATGTTTTGTTATGTTTTTCCATGTCCCGGTCCCCTGCTTCTTCTGTGTGTATGTATGTGTATTTATGGGCAAACATCAGGCCAGAAGGAATTCCCGTGCTGAAGCCAGCCACACCTGTGGTCAATCGGCTGCTGCTGATTATTCGTGTGCGGCTCACCCCTTAACAGTGTGGCTGAGCTTCATTCGACGCTGGATCGTTGAGTGACATAGTACAGCCCTGACTCTGAGGTGAACCTGTCTTTTGCTTGTGTCTTTGAGTACGCCAAATTGATCATCACGTTTTTTCTTCATAGGAATCTGGAAAGGAGTGTGTCACGGGAGCGGAGCTGTTGGGAATTATCAAGTGTTGGAGTTTCACGACCAGAGGAGCACTGTGCAGGAGTTGGGAGTACCACAGAGGAAGCTACACCTTTGGAAACCGTTAACTTTATTGTTCTCTATTTCACTGTAAATAAACTCACTGTTGCTACTGGAAAGTCCTGCATTTGCATCCTGTTCTTGCACTGAACCTGACAATAATATTACATTAATCATGGAATAAAAGTACAAGATTTCTGACATAAAATCACATAGTAAAATTCAATTAATAAAAGTACTTTCCTGAAATTTTAAGCCTCATTAATTGCATTACAACAGTATAGGACAAAATTATTAGGTAATTTCACTGATTTTACACATGCAAATACATTTTTTAAATATAAAAATCTGTAAAAAAAAAAAACCCAAAACAATTTAAAGTTAAAAATCTTCAAGTTATTATCCTATTAAAAGCACATGAATTTACCGTATTTTTCCATAATGGCAAATTTAAAATATTTTATTGTTTTTTTTCTTGCACCCGAGTTGCTGAAATCCTACCACTTTACATTTTTTTTTCTTTTTTGCTGATGTACATGATGACTCTTGGATTTAAAAATCCACTCTGGTGGTATACAGATGCAATACTATGAACAATTTTGTTACTGAATAATTTTTTCGGGAGATAATTAACAAAGGTCTTCCAAAGTTTATATTCTCAAGCTCTCTTACACTCAGGCATTTTTACACAGCAAGCCCTCCTTATAGACTTACAGTAAGTGCAATCACAGAGCTTGGCAGTTATCCCTGAGGGTGTAGGGTCTATATATGGACATCCTCTTTCCCTCTACATCCCAGAACCAGACTTCACTTTCCTGTTTAGTGAGAAAAGAAACTATTCAATGTCAGAGCTGACCAATCAGCAGACATCTACTCAAATGTCTGACCAATAAGCCTGCAGGCAGAAAGGGAAAGTAACCCAGTGTATATAAGAACTGTCTTCATGGCAGTTTGGTTAGCCAACATGTGGTACAGCAGAGAGCAGCGCTTGACAGGGAAATCAGGAGCTATGAAGTGCCTACCAGAAAATATTAAGGTGCTTTACATCACCAGTGACTGTATGGAGCCTTATGTTGAGGTAAGATTACTCTGCTGAATGTATTTGTGTTAGGAAGTGCAGTGAGGTTACTGTGGAGGTTCAAATGTTTTCTGTCACCATGCATTGCAGTTTTGTTGCCATTCAATAGTTCTGGTTTTGTGGTTTAAATGAATTGCAACCTTTGTACTTAAGGCCATCAAACTTATATATAAATATACTTATAAAAACGTCCCAAATAACAAATAAAAGGAGAGCAGTGGATAGCGGTGTAACATGATGACACTTTTTCTGCTTGCCTCCTTCAGATCATCACAGTGAAAGAGTCCAAACGCTGCCAGAGTCTGTGCAGCTCAGAAGCCTCTGAGGTAGAAGAGCCCGAGTACCAGCTGGAAGTTGATGATGATCTTCCTGTCCTCACTGACCAGAGTCATCTGCTAGATGACTATCACCTAGAAAAAGTAAATGACACTTATTTATATATATGTGTGTGGATCACAGCTATCAAAAGTTTTTCTCCTGAAGAACTGAGAAAATTGTGATTAGGACAATTCCTCTCAAATCGTCCAATTGTTTAGAAGATTTTCTGCTTCACCATCTCCAGTTTCACAACAGTCATTATTTATGACATAAGCGGCAGCATTGCCCGGAAGTTGTGCTCACACCGTAAAAATTTTTTATGCAAATTGTAGACAGTCAAGCTGAAGAACAGTGTTGATTTTAGATAGAGTGATGCATTAGTTTTGTCAGGACATGATTTAATGAGCAACTCTTTGTCAAACAGCTTTCTGCTCACATGCCAGCAAGGACCCGGGGTTATCAATGGCAGCTGGTCTACAGCACAGCCGTCCATGGAAGCAGCCTGAAGACTCTGTACAGGAACATGGCTGAGGTGGACAGCCCTGTGCTGCTGGTGGTCAAAGACATGCACAAAAAGGTTTGTATCCTGTTCTTTAGTCTCCAGCACTTTTCTGTACCAAGAACATCAACACCAAGAAGAGCATCTCCTTTAACAAACTGGTGTCTTGGTGTATTTTCAGGTGTTTGGGGCTTTTTCTTCAGATCCATTCAGAGTCAGTAAATACTGCTACGGTACTGGAGAAACCTTCTTGTTCAGCTTCAATCCCGACTTCCAGGTACGGGTTGAACTTTTATTAATGTTTTACCTCTAGTCTATTTACAGGATGATTTTTTCATGAAATAATTTCACTTATTGTAGAAATCTGCACAGAGTTTAAGATGTTTTTATGTCTTTGTTATCTAGGTATACAAGTGGAGTGGGGTGAACTCGTACTTTGTGAGTGGAAACAGGGATTCATTGCAGCTTGGTGGAGGAGGGTAAGTTATAAAGTTATTTATTTGTTTTCCTATCAGTGAGTTTTCAAAGATCTGATAGTAAAGTGCTATTGTGTTCTCTGTCTTTAGGAGTGGCTTTGCCCTGTGGCTGGATGCTGATCTGTACCGTGGTTCAAGCTTTTCCAGTGCGACTTTTCACAATGCACCTCTCTCCACAAATGAGGACTTTATTGTACAAGACCTGGAGGTCTGGACTGTGCAGAATTGACTGTGAACATCTAAAAAGCCGAGCTAAAAACAAAGCAGGACCTGTTGTTCTGTGTGGAGCTCCCAGACTTCAAGATGTGTGTATCGTTTAGCCACTACTGTACGTATCCTGATGGAGTGTCTGCTGTCGTCTGTGCACATGGTTCACAGTTCCTCTTGTGCAGTTTGAAGCCTGCTGACGGGGCAGCTACTGTAATGAGATTCAAGAAAGAGTCTATTTTTATTTTATTTTTACATCAATGTGAGGCGTGTGTGCCGTTTAGTCACTCAGATGTGTAGATGGAGCATTTGCGGATTTTAAAAAAACAGTGTTGAATGATAGGTCTACAGCTACTGCAATGATATTCAGGGTTCAAGAAAACGTTTATTTTTATTTTATTTTTATATCAATGCATATTTATAAAATAATGTTTTTTTTGTTTTTTTTTACCTTTGGTTAAGTGAGTGTGTGTTAACAATAACTGGTTAATTATATTAACCAGTTATTGTTAAAATCAGTATAACACTGTTAGGACAAACAATTTTAACTGGTTTTAATGTTTTCCAGTCAAATCTGTGGCTGCTAGTAAGGACCAAACTAGGAAAGTTGAAAATAATATAAGGACAACATTGCACTACAACAGCTGCTGGATAAGCTGGATGTGCCGCTTGAAGAAGAAGTCAACTGAAGTGTAAAATGAAAAATTCTTCTTTTTTTTGTAAATTAAACACCAGCTTGTCTATTTGGAGAGAAAAATACTTTTATGACAACATCAAATACACACATATGCCCAGTTGTTTATTTTCTGTCTTTTTAAACACACTGTTCAGGAAATGGTTAAAGTTTGTCTATGATCTGTCAGGCAGCGCTGGCACTGCCACTTTTTTTGTGTGAAATCCCATTAAAGGTTTATGTTTCCTGTTGAAACTGAGTAGGTGTCATTTTTTACTACATGTTGCATCAGCAAGGTATTTAATACGAAGCAAGTGTTACGAGAAACAAACTGAGAATGCTAAATATCAGATCTGGGTAATGTTTCTGTGTAATATTATATATATATATTATGTGTAATATGAAAGAATAGAGAATTACTGACAAATACTCGCAATGTTAAAATATATATTTATCAAAACTTGCAGTCTCCCAGACATCAAACTGTTCAGTTATTCAAGAAAAGTCATCCATCCATTGTGAAGCTTCACATGTTTGAGATGATACTGCTCAATGACCTAGACTCCTCAGCAACAATCAAAAAAAAATAAAAAAAATCCTGAGACAAGAAAAAGAAAAAACAACAACAATATTCTGTATATTTGTGGGAGATATCGTGTTATTTCCAGAAACATCAAAATAGTCTCAAGCAACCAAGGATAAAGGAAAGTTGTGGGTTGACTGTGGAAAGGAAAAAGGTGACACAGAGTGATACAGAGGGGGGGCGGCTGTTTTTCACATCTGTGGGCCAAAAACAAAAGAAAGGTTACATTACTGTTACTTTAACATAAACTCAAAAAAACAAACAAAAAAAATCCAATTATTCAAGTAATTCAGCCCATTTTCTGGCTATCACTTGCGGTGTTGTATTGTTGTTGTTGGCTTATCATATTTGATTCATGATTTTTGTGAGTTTTTGAGACCTCTACATCATGAGTGTCTCATGCTCTCTTTGTGCTATCTTGCCTTCTCTCTTTATTTTCCCTGTCCGTGTTCGCCACCTTGCCTCTCTACTATTGCTGTGTGTGTGTGGCCTAGTGGGACTCGTGCCAGCTTCGTGGCTTCCTGATTCCTCTCAAAGCCACTACTCAAGGGAGTGGCTGAGATTCAGTCTTTGCAGGAATGTTAAATGAGTAACAGTTACTAGAACCCCAGCTCTGGTGCTTATTTTGGTGATCCATTTACTTGTGTGGAAAACCTACCTGTATTTTCTGTGTGTACATTCCAGTGAAGAGATTCTTTCCATGACAATTGCGATTTAATGGGGTCTGGAGAAAGGGTATCTGGGAACAAACAATCATGGACACACACACACACACACACACACACACACACACACACACACACACACACACACACACACACACACACATATGTATATAAATGTCTCCCCCTGTCCCTCTGACAAAGCAATTCTTTTCTTTTCCTGAAACTGCAGATTTCAATTTGACAAAAAGTAATTCTGAAATAAAACTGCAAACTTAATGTTTCTAATTTGAAGCAAGCAAAATCATAGCTGTTCATCCCAGCTGGCAAATAATTGAAAAACAAACAAACTGTATTAAACTAATAAAGGTTGAGATCAAAAATGACAAGATTCAACTTTCCGAATTAACTCAAAAAGAATCTGTATCAATACTTGATAAGAAATGAATCAAACAAAAGTATGATTTAATTTAACAATCAATTCAATGGTCGTTATCTCAGAATCAAACAAAGCAAACATGAGAATGAATTTAGGAATTGACTCACTCAGTTAACTACATATTAAACAGATAAGAGTCAATCAAAGAAAATCATTAGAATAAAACAGAATAGCAATTAATTTTAGAACTGTTAATGCTTATCTGTCTGACAAAAATCAATTATAAGATCAGGCTAAGATCAAATGTAAAAGCGAAACAACTAACCCCAAGACCAATTGCTTGTCATCAACCAGTAAAAGAAAATAATCTAAGATCACCTGCTCAATTAATAAGATCAACTGCAAGGATCAGAAACAAATACAGTTAAATCTATAGCTGTCAGTTGATTACTGATTGATAACAAAATCAATATTCCAAAACGGGCACAAAAACAAAAAACATTTAACTTTTTAGCTGTTTCCCGATATCAGAGATCAACTTAAGAGAGAATCAGAATACAAAACCAATTATCAGTTAACTTCTACTGGTATTAACTGATAACAACTGATGGCAAATCAATAGAAAAATCAGAACACAAAATGAACATAAATCAAATACCAGTTAGTTCTATAGCTGCCAACTGATAACAGAAAACAAAAATGTAAAGGAAACTCAGAATACAAAGTCAAATAGCAGTAACAGTAACTCTGTATGTATTAAATGATAACAACTGATAACAAATCTTACCCATGCGCTCCCTAAGCAGAAAAAAACTACACTGAGAGCTCTCACAACTCACCCACCCCACCCACCCACACACACACACACACACACACACACATACCTGTTTTTCCTACATCGTGGGGTCCACTGAGTGACAGGTGCCTAATGGGATCCACCCTTTCCAAAGGGTGTAAAGACATGATTTTCACTCCTAAATTCATAATAAATTCATCTAAACTTAAAAATGACTTGAAAAGTCAAACACTCTCAAATAAATTTTAAACCTGAATTTTTGTTTTAATGGGGACCAGTCATAACCTGTCTACTGATACTGGGGACCAGTCATGTGTCTATGAGCATACAGTCAACAACACTGATCCATGAAACCTTACTATCATATTACATAATGACTGAGACCCTGAATTGGTTAAGTGGAAGAAAATGGATGGATTGCTTTATCAATCTCATCCTGACTGCCAGATACTTATTTTATCAATTTATTTTTTTAAATCTGATTCTAAAATATTAGTTAGGCAGTTATGAAATTACACAAACACTATTTATGACATTTTAAAATGTTGCAAAAGTTGAGCAAAAGTTAACATTTTGTATAGTGTTTTACTTGTTATAATTGAACATATGCAAATAAATTTTAAATCAATTCAGTTTGTCAGTTGATTTTCATGAGATATGAACCATCAGATCTGCTTTAACAGAAAACAAAACAATATTTTTACCGAAACCACCACATGCCACGTTTTCTTCCAAACCACATTTGACGGTTAAAAGAAGTCACCTACTGTACGAAATGGGCAGACAAACTGAGCTTATGCCTTCAGGTAACATTTATTTCAGCCTTTTAAAGTCAAACATTCAGCCCCTTACATCCAATAAACAGTGTATGTGTATATCTATATATAGATATAGATAGAGAGAGATAGAGAGAGAGATATATATCTATCTATCTATCTCTATATCTATAGATAGAGAGAGAGAGATAGATATATATATATATATCTCTCTCTATCTATATATAGATATAGATAGATATATATCTATATCTATATATAGATAGAGATATATATATATATATATCTATCTCTCTCTCTCTCTATCTCTCTCTCTCTATATCTATATATCTATCTCTATATATCTATATATATCTATATCTATACATCTACACACACACAAGTATAAATATAAGTATATATAAGACAGTACTCCATGATAAGCAAGGCGGCATTTTTAGAACGGGAATGCCTTTTCCTTTTCAAAACATAATTAAAACTAATTAAAATGGAACACGAGTTCCATTCTTTCCAAACGTTTTTTTTTTTTTTTGACGTCCAAAAAAATTGGTCTAGCACAGAACGTAAAAACATTGCAAAGGGGCAAACAAGGCACAAATGAACAATTAAGAACAGGCTGTTAAACTCTTTTTGCAGCTTTACGCTGCATTGCAGTGATTCTATTTTTTACATAGAACTTAACCGCTGTCCAGGTTCTGTTTTGAAGTGCTTTCGGTGAAGCCTCAATACAGGCAACGCACTCCGACTTTCCTGGTACTTTACCAGACTCAATGAAGGACATTAGTGTCTTTTCCACAGCATGGACCTCAGCTGATGTCCAAGTCCTCTTCTTTGATGTTCCTAAAATAGAAAAGAAAGTGACTTAATACAGTTGTAATAATTAATTTAAGATTAATTAAGACAAAACTAAAAGGGTAGAAGCTTCAGTTTTAGAGTAATCACTTTCAAATTTTGCACTGTTTCCCCTTAGCTGTTGAGGGTCCAGTTAAATCATGAATTTTCAGAATATTAATAAAATAAATCTTTCAGTGAACTGGCAAATTACACATTAGGTTCTTGATACATCCTATGTCCCTGAAACTGCCTACACTTTTCTATCATTTGTGTTTTTTCCTTGCTTCTTAGTACCTCCCAAGAAGGATGGAGGATAGATACAAGAAAATCTAAGGAAACATCTACTTCTAACAAGTGAGGTAGCTAATCACAGTTCAGTTGTCAGTCAGCTTTAACAGTTGAGACTAACAATAATAGAGACACTTGAAAGCAGCATTATTTTCTCCCTGTAGCCGGCTTTCACTTTATCACCTGTAGATAAGTAACAAGCTGCCATCTGGATTCATACTGCATCCTGCTCAGAGACACAGAATCCACTTACAGAATTAGTGTCAGTATGTACTTAAGTTCTAATTGTGAACTTAATTTTTTAAATAATACAAAATATTCAAGTATATTCATAATACTATAAACCATTTAATTTAAATGGTTGACAAAAATGAAATTTCAAAGATCAAATCAGATGCTTAAAAACGATCTGCCTGTGAGTAGAAATAACAAATAACTTAGTTATCATTGTTTCTTGCTGACAGACTGACTTTATCCAACACACCATCAATGGTATGAAATTCAGTGATTATGTGATGGATTAGACCAGTTTGCTCAGCCACTTCAAAAAAATAAAAAATAAAATAAAAATATCAATAATATATAAATAGGGTGGCTTGTCAGTTGGAAAACTATGTTTGTGAAGCCTGCTTCTGTGAATGTTGCCTCACTCATCAAACAGAAATAAGAGCTTTGAGATGGCCTGCACGAGTTAGAATCAAACCAACTTTCAATTTAAAAAAAGAACAAGAAAATTAGTGAATTAGGATGCACCCAGTGTATTTATTTGCATCAGTATGACATCTTTGTCATCAAAAATGACATATTGTGGTGTGTTATATCTAGTGACACTCACTACATGCTATTAAAAAGATTTTTTAAACAATAACGGACAGGAAATGTTCGAATACATGGGAACTACCAGCCTAACAGCTGTACTGCCATCCAGAGTTAGAAAGTGGGCTATAAATTTCATCTTTAACTGATAGTAAATCTGATGTCATTTCTGTTTCCATTCTTACATTGGTAAATCATTATAAAATGTGGTCTTTTTAAGTACAAACTATTATCTCACTACGTCTCTCAATGTCTGTAAAAATGTAAATTTCTGCAAACTAAACCACTCAACTATGACCTTTGATGGCAACTTTATGGATGAGAAAAAGAAAAAAAATGCAAGTCAGCCATTTCAGATAAACCAGGAGAATGAGAGGAGTCAAAGAAATCCTGCAGGTTAGGTTTACAGGGTCTGACTCAGCATCCACCCTCACTCTGAAATGGAAAACCTGGATTACCTAGTTTTAGCCAAACATGTTTTCTGGCACAGAGCCCTGATTCCTGGAATGATCTTGTCCAGAATTAACATGACATAAAGACTTTTGTATGACTTTGGTTGCTTCAGGTAAAAGTATTCACCTACTGGAGCTCTCAAAAAAGAGCTGACAGAGGAAGAAGTGTTTTTCTGTTAAGTAACAACAGTAAATTCTTTGACCAGTAACAGTCATTTTGGACAAGAGTAATAACCAGCTAATCAACCATAAGTAGTCAGCCTTAATAAATTTGGCACACATTTTGTCTGCTGTAACGCTGACGAAAGCCTTGTACTGAAAGGCCTCCGTTTTTTCTTACTGCCTTGTTACATTAATCATTACTAACTCATCATCACGTCATTATCAAGTCTAGATAGATTGTACTAAGAACATTTGTACAACTTTGAAATAAAACCCTTATTAGGGTGAGAAAGCAAATCAGTGCTTATTTTAGTATAGCCTTTTTAGCTGTTGTGTGAAAAAGGGAATGGGTAAAGAAGAAATGTGGGCAAATGCCAAGCCTCAGTCTGTGGGATACCTGCGGTAGGGTGGTCACCATCAGGCTCATCTGTGGTCCACTGTCCTTGCTTGAATCTTGGTGGTCCTATGGGAAAAAGAGTAAACTGTAAGTAGAAAAAATATGTACCTTGTGACCCTGAAACACAGAAGACAAATACTGAAAAACATGCAAAATTGTGACTGCAATGCAGTAGTCTTATCACCCTGCTACATAACTCATCTACTGTGCTAAAATTTTAAATATCTAAAAAGTTTCAATATTACACTGTCAGTCAAATACCTAGTCCAGTCTCATTCAGTTAAAGAATGTGTGATTTTTTTGGCAGAGCTCTTGAAGGAAAACAATGACAAAGGTTGAAGCAAACTATTTTACCCATTCATGGTTCTCTATATGCAGAGAATTAATGCCAACTGAACTGACGTGGCTTGAAAATAAAATGGTGGGCAAGCAGCTAGCAGCAATAGAAAAAGCTAACAGTAATAAGCACGCAAGGGTACAAAGAAGGTTACACAATACAGGGAACAATAGTGCTATCAGGCTCTTTGGTAGGGGATACTCAAAATGATCAGTCTAAAAAAAAAACTTCTAACCTACTTTCTAAAGTACATTCAGTACATCCAGTTACAATTACAGAAATTGTGGTTTTCTTATGGATTATTGGAAATCTGCTCTAGACAGTCATACCAATCAAAATGTTTTCAGGTTTGCACAACTGAAATATATCCCAAAAAAGAACATCTATACTATCTGTGCTCCTGTTTGGTTTAATTCTACCAATTTGTAAAAGCAGGTTTCAACATAGGAAGGGGGGGCTTAAAGTTCTGTAGTTTGTGTGCAAATTACCCATTTTAGTGGCATCAGTGTCAGACTCCTTTTCCTTTGTTGAAGTTCCTGTTAACAAATTGAGATAACACAGAATCAAAATTCTGTAATTTTTTTTAGGTTTTTGTGAAGCTTGCTTAGAGGCTAAATTAAGACAGGTACCGGAGGCGAAACAGGGTGTGCGGTGGGTGTGAGAAGTACCCTCTTTAAGGTGATCAATGTCAGATCCTGTCTCCTTTCTCTTAGGTGTTGAGGATCCTGTTAAAAAAATACAAAATATATTTTTAAAATTTCTGTGTTTATAAAAACCACAAAATAATTAAAAAAGGTACCATCTGGTTAGTCTGCTGGATACCTGTGGGTGTTTCATCGAACTCATCAGTGGTTGGCTGACTTCTCGATCTTTGGGATCCTTTGACAAAAAAAAGTCAAAAAAGTCAGTAATGTTTTAGGGTTTAACTCTGTGCCCATTCAGCCTTCACACTACGCAATGTATTTTTTGTTAGAGGTATTAACTGTATGTAAAGATGAATGGCATGTCTCCACATCTTTGCACTATTCAAATATTAAGCCATAACAACAAGTGCAGACATCTGTTGCCTGTCATTTGGATCAAGTGTCTGCACAATAGTGATGGGGCAGTGCAGCAAGGGATACAGTTCTTGTCCATCCACCTGCCAGAAACTAACTGAAATCAGCTGTCAATAATGACAGCTCACAGCCTTTTATAACATTTAAGTACACTTCAAACCAAACTGATCAGAAAATTTAACAATTGAACATACATTCTCTCATTTTACTTATCACATGAAACTCTTTTGGAACAATTTGGCATGTACTTTGATGTTTTAGTTTGCCCCCTCTGTTAACAGTCTGCCACTAAAAGATTCCATGTTTTTGCTACAAATTTAAAAACTATCATGTCATCTATTTTTATATGCAGTAAATGGCTGGATGCTAAAAACAGTTAAACCTGTCACCTACTCAATGTTGAGGAACTGAAAGATGACTCCTTTGATGCATCCGTCTCTGAAAGATCACTTTCCACATCTTCCTGCATTTCTTCTGTAAAGCAGTATAAGAAAACCATGTAGCACAAAAGACATTTACTCTGAAATAAAAATATAAGAACATTTTGTTTACCATTGGGATTAATTTGGATTTGATCGAGGCTCATTCCCTTGAAGTCTGACAGTCGGCCTTGTTCTAGAGCAATGAGCACTTTGCTGACTTTAGCCAACTCAAGTGTTCCTTCAGGCAGTCTATAGTACTCCCTATGGACTCTGATATCATGGCCTAGAAAATTTGCAAGGATGTCCATCTCATTGTCTCTCAGGTTTAGGACTGTGGACAGTGTGGACACATGCTTTCTCAACTTAGTTGAGGACAGTGTTTCTGGATGCTTCGCTCCACATTCCTTTGCAATCTGTCTGATGGCATCTGATCCCCTGAAGTGAGTGTCTGCTTCAGGTCTCGAGAAGAAAAAGGGATTTTCATCAGACACACCACAGGCCCGCCGATGTGAAACCAAGGCTTCCATTGAGGACAGCATGTCTGGTGTTAAGAGGATAGGAACTTTTCTGTTCCTTTTCCCTCTTATTTCAATGCGCTGGAAATGGCAACAAAGTTTTTGTTCCAACTCTGAAAGTCCTACTGCCAAATCCGAATGGACTCCTGAAGTGTCTCGCAGGGTGAATGCAGTTAGTGGCATTTTTGATACCTCACCCTCTCTCCTGCGGTTAAACAGTATCACTTCGCAAAGAGTCAAATTGGCCAGCATTGACCAGTTCTTCTTATTGGGATCACTGGCAAGTCTGGTTTGGTATTCTTTTCTGTACCTATCAAGATACATATGCATGGTTTTTACATCCTCGGTGAAAGGGAGGAGTTGAGGAGTGTTCCATTTTCCTTCTTTTAGAGTTTGCAGGGCACGAGATGAAACACACACATCCCATTTCTTCTCGTAAAGATCCCGGCTTCTCTTCAGATTCTTAAGAAATTCCTCATCATGAAAATCTGCCATCTTTGCTTCACACTCAAGAATATCTGCAATCTTCTTGAGACTATGGCCCAGTTTCAGAGCCAATGATGGAGCTCTGTAGATGTTTTTGTCTTCATCAAAGCCAGCCACATCCTTTACTGCTTCAACCACAAACTTGAAATTTGAAGGTACATAGAAATCCTCCATTTTTTTCAGTGTCCCTGCTTCCCGTGAGCGCAGAAGTAATCGTCCTATTTCTCGCATTTTTCGTCTGATGTACTCATGTTTGGTCTTGTCATGTCCATGTTTTGAATACAAGTGTTCTCCTAGTCTCAAGATACTTTTCTCCTCTCTGATGATGTTTCTGACTTCACCCTGATGCATAGCATTCACCAGTTCCCAAACCTTTCTGCTGACACCATCTGGGACAGGCTGTGCAAAGGCACAAAGTGACTGGATCCGACTTTTGCCTGGTTTTGCTGTGGTGCACTTCTGTGAAAGCTTGTATCTTGAAATATGTCTCCATAATAAATGTCTTTTCAGCAGTGCCTGGCAGTTAACGCAGTGCAAGTAGTCATTTGGCTTCACTGGTTTTTTAGTTAGCCGACTTGGGATTAGTGTTCCACAGCCAGCTTTCAGAACCTCAATATTATGTGCACGGTTCCCCTTGTTTCTAATGAGGTCAAAATGTAGTTTGCGCTCCTTTGATTTCAAAGGAAAACTGATTGCTTCTGCTACAGCCAGTTCACTGCTGTGCTTGCGTATTAAGTGACTTGCCATTTTATGGCACTCCTGTGGACAGTATAAGCAGTGATGCTTTTTACTGTATACTCTAGCCCCATCTTTCTTTTTTTGCAGCTTCATCACAATGATATTTCCCTGGTTAGGTTGAGAGCTTTCGCTTTCTACTGTCTCATGGTCCTTACCCGAAGATGTACTTGGAAGTGCTTCTCTTCTGGAAGTCTTTTGTGACTTCTTTCTTTTCTTAATTTTCAACAATGGGACCCTGTTTGCAGGACTGTCAGATCCCTCTGAACTGCTTTCATTCCCTGAGTCTTTTGATGGAATATATTCATCATCAGTGCTTTCAATACAACGTCCAGAAGCTTCTGATGTGTCAGCCACCTTGGAGATTGACTGCAGGTGTTCACTGGTAAGCTGAAAAACGAGATAGAGACATTTATAGCTAAATTTGCAAGAACAATTACCCAGGTGTGAAACTCTTACACCGTCTGTGAGACCCCTTTAACACCTTCATTAAAGTGAACTTTAATTTGTTAGAACTGTTACCAGGTTAATGAAGGGTCATAGGATTTATTGATTTTCATTTTTATCACGAACTTTGGCTTTGTATACACAAACACTTGTTTACCAATAGTTTCAACCCAACCATAAAATTAACAAGGAAAAATTAGGGCTGGATGATACCATTTCAGCACTACCATAAGAATTCACAGCTGACAACCAAATGTCAAATGTTTGTATCAAACAAGATACAAAAAAACTCTCAAAAAACAACCTGTAAAATAATTACTGAACAGAGCTGTTCAAATAATTGGATGAAAACTCCTGTATTTTTTCCCCTCTCTCATTACTTTACATTTTCCTCCAAGGAGGCAGACTTGTAATTTCTAAAGTGCTCTTGAGCAATAGTTCTCCAGACATTCGGAAGGTCTTTCAAAGTTTTTCTTTGGACATTGGCTACTTTTTCACTCATTTGAGTCCAGTCCTTGTACCTGACTATTTTCAGAGGAATGTTTTTGTTTGTTAAGCTACTTAACAATGACCTATGAATCATTCAAAGCAAAAAAAAAAAGTCTCCTAACTTGAGAGATGAACCAGTGTTGTGTCCCCACATAGACAACTTAGAAAAAAAATAAAATTTAAATGTTATCTGTAGGTAATTTCTTTCTAGCAGACTGTCACTAAAACATCACTTGTTTCCATTTCATTAACTGAATCTATGAATAATGCCAAAGATAACAGTTACAGGTATAAAAAATATTTCAAATATCATCTGACAGAACAGAACAAAATGCAGAAACAGCCAAAGAGGACCTTTGAATGTCCTTCAAGAAGCCTGGAGAACTATACCCATATTGCTAGTAAAATACAAAGAATGAAGAGTGGCCCAAGATTTTTGTTAAGTACATATAGTTTAAAAATTGCAATGCTGCAATGCCAGTCTTCTACAGTAAGTTAAAGCCCTAATAAAAGTGTGGAAATGACCAGAATTATGCAAACTTACAAATATGCTGTCAGTTCGTTTGAGTGATGGCACATCTGGGTCAGCAGCATCAGAGTATGAACTTTCAGGAGTGATGATATCGATGTCAGTATCAGCATCAACATAAACAATTATTTCCTATGGAGAGAGGGGAGATGTAAGACATTGACAGCAATGACTGTAATACATCGAGAAAGATATCAACCCTGATTTTTAACTTCTCAACCCAAAGTGAATTAAGAAAGAAATTTTTACATTTTGAGTTCTGTAAGTAAACTGTAACAACCTCATGAGTTTGATTTGAATAACATATCTAGAAATTTTAACTTCCCATACATTTGCAATCCTATGTAGACTTATGCTGACTTCACCACACCAGGAAAACAGTTAATTTCATGAAAAATTTAACTCAAAGATTGCAAAGCATTAAAGCTGAAGCAAAGCCACCCATAGGCCAGATTGAACCTCCTGTTGTTCAGTTCTCTGCCAGGCCATGTGTGACAGTATGTGACATAAAGACAGTACATGCTAACAAAACAGTGAATGCATGGTCAGGGCTGTGTTTGCTGGTTCTCTTTAAAACTGACAGCTTAACTCACTCTAGCAAAAACCTGCAAGTTATGAAAAAGTTTCAGAGCTACTTATGGTCATATGGGATACGCTAAAAGTGCTTATTTGACACATACCATGCTCTCAGATGATGTTGGTAGCTCAAATGAAAGATCTGACAATGAGGTCTCCCCCTCTTGATTAAGACTTGCTGAGGGCTTTAAAATAAAATTAAAAAAGACACATGTATTACCATGTCTACATACATAATGTTAATGAAGAACATGTTAGATAAGATGTGTGGTAAAGCATACTTGCAATTTTGAAAGTCATGCAAGTCAATTCAGCAATTTGCACCTTGAAAACACTAAATATGAATGACATCTAATCCACATCAGAAACAGTGCAGACCATTCTGGCTCTCCTTCACCTCTCACACAGGATGGGTAACAAGAACACACCTTGAGTGTCAACATACTTTGCACACTATCTTAATATACAACCAATTTCTAAAGAAATTTTTATTAAGTTTCATGAGCTGTGGAGGATAACAAAGTCACTTTAGCATTAGATATAACTGTGGAAAATTAATTGAGTGTGGTTTAAGGGGGGTAATGAGTTATGGATTCTCAATCATGAGGTATATCCTGAAGTCCATTTCATTATCACTACTGTGGGCTGTGCTTGTGTGTCAAGTTCTGCTTCTGTCACCTACGTGTGTGTGAACATAACCCATCTTTTATACAAATTACATGCAGTGAAAGAAAGGCAGAAAAGCCACATAATGACTGGCAGCTGTCACATTTATTTATTTATTAATCAATCCCAGCACCACTGCTAATTTTTCATCTATATCTACATGGTAAACTGTTAAACTTGTAGAGTACTGAGCCTGTTATATACCACAAGTTAAAATCAATTTGTTACTTACCAAAGTCTTGGAAGCTGCAAGTTGCTTAGGTGAGAGCTGGGGTTGTGATGAAGTCTCACCCTCTTGGTTTGTTCTCTCCGATGGCTAAACATTACAGAGACAAACATTTCTTTTGATGAGGTTCACAAAAAGGTGATGAACAAGACCAATACACCCCTAAATGCATCCTCTGTTTTATTTAAACCTAATGCTGTGTAAGAAAACACAGCATTACTACACATACTTTGGTTTTGATGTCTAAATTCAGAAGGCTTTAATTACAGCACAACCAAAAGAAAAAAAAAACTTTCTATTAGCCTATAGTTGACTAAAACATGGCTCCATCTTAAAAAGTGTCCCTCAGTACTGTTGTAAACTAAGCTGTAGACAATTTCAGCTTGCACTGAGTGATGAGATGTACCAAATATAAGTACTGTACAGAAGTACAAAAAAAAGTAGTGAAAAGCTGAATTTCAGATCAGCCAGGCTGATAACACCCCCTGAAATACATGTAACTGTGTACACACTTTGCTTTTATGTATACATTTGTATACATTATACAAACTTTTACATTTTAGTTTAGAATGACATTTGGGTACAGCTTCTACTTCTTTATAAAAGGCTAATATGTCTTGCTTAAATGTCAGTCCTAGGTTTGTACACTATTCCCCCCTCCTCCCACACATGGCAAAAGCCATTTCAAATTAGTTAACTAAAGAGCTGACACGATGCTAAAGTTGCTTGGGTGAAACTCGGGCGTTACAGAGACACAAAAAAACTTCAGCACCTGGCTTTGGTGAAAAAAAAAAAAAAGTATCTTTTCAGTACACCTGCATAATCAAACCAACACACCCCTACAGAATGTTTTGGCACATGCATTCATACTGTCACAAATCTAAGTCAGAAGCACCACTGTATTTATTAATATTGTAATATGGGAAAAATCAAAAACCTATCATGATTACCTGTGTTTGGTGTTTTAAGGAGTCCATGGCTCTTGACAAGCATTTATCATGATGGTCTCTCAGGCGTTGCAAACGTGCCTTCAGTCTGGTGGATTGTTTACTCTGGAGGAGGTTAAACACAAAACAGCTAACATAACATGTCCATACCTGAAGTACACTAGTTTTATACATCAACAAGTAAGAAATACACACTTAGTGATAATGGGATAGTATTTAAGGTGAAATCCATAGGTCTACTCACATATGTTAGTCACTATAAAGACATGGTGCAAATATGAATACGGTTTTTAAAAAAAAAAAATCAATCTTTTGAATATAAGTCATAGTTTAAATTAAGCTGTGCAGTAGTCTGTTCACATGCTTAATATTGTTACATTTATTTATCTTAATTTACTATGATAGTAATTTTATTATTGAATATTTTTAGTACTTCATCGTTTGTGATTAAAAGCCATCAAGCCACTGCAGAAGGAAAATGTATTTTTTTTTTTTGTCTATCAAAAACAATCACAACAAAACTTAAACCACCACCAAATTACTTTCCACGGCTGAATATTTAAGTGAGGGAAAAGTCGGTCCGTCTGCTGCTCTGGTACTGTTGCTGTCCCCGCGACCTCACGCTTCGTTTGGCATACCACGACAAAACATTACACTTTAGCCATTTCTTAGCTCGTCACGACAATAATTGCATTATGAACTTGGGTCCTCGACAGCCAATGCTAATCCAGACTCCTGGATTAGCTTCGGCGGGTCTGTCTCGCTGCTCCGACTGCCACCCTCCCCGCCACGACAAAAACTTGACGCTTTGAAAAGAAATGACTCTGTAGCTGCTTAGCTTGTTTCTTGTTGACTTACTTACTTAAGGCCTATAGTTGAACAAAGTTGTTCTAGAAATTTACTCACCATTTAGAGCTAACACTATTGCTAGCTACTCATTAAGCTCATTGATTGCTCATTAAGCGTTCATTTTCAGTCCCACAGACGCCCAAAAATTACGACAGTAACTAATAAAAGTGTCCAAAACAGACATTCATGACTGCATGAATGTTAAGATATCAGATAAAAAGTGTACCGTTTAGGAGAATGTCGTCAAACACCCCATTAAGCTAAGTCACGCAAGCATTAGCAAAGCATGCTAACTACAGAGCAAACTGTCGGCTGCAAAGACTTCACTTTGCCTAATTATTAAGTAAACACTAAAACAGTTTGTTTAATGTACTTACCACATTTATCCGTTCATCCTCTATTCTCTGACTGTCGGACATCTCCACTTTCTCTCTGTCAGCTTCTTCATACTTTCAGCCGTCTCCTCTCGCCTCCGAGCTACGCCCCGAGTGTCTGGCTGCACCGAGCACGCGACTAATTAGCAACACCTGCAAGCCTGTGACTGCGACGGGTGGGGGATGGGAATAGGTAAAGTGAGGACCGCAAAAGTCAGGAAAAGTGTGTTTTCTCTACTGCAGTGGGTGGGGGATGGGAATAGGTAAAGTGAGGACCGCAAAAGTCAGGAAAAGTGTGTTTTCCCTTATCCCTTCCCTTCTGCACCAACATGTCAGCATTAGATTGCTGAACTTGTGTTTTAACAAAATATTAATGTATCCAAGAAAAACTAGTTTAATATGGTTTTAACATCCAAAATTATTAATTAACCTTTTATTAACCAAGCATAATTTAGGCCGCCTGGACTTTTTTGGTAATTTTGGTTGTAAAAGGGTCAAAAAACATACTATAACTGAATGCTTTTGCCCCATTTTATAGAATAACCTCAGCTTTCAATACCTGGCAGCCATTTTATATTATTTTATTGTTATGAAAGTGGAACAACAGTTTAAAGTAAAAAAAAAAAACGAACTTGAGATTTATAGTGGAAACTGATATTCAGCAATAACAAAATACAACACAACATCAACTTGCAATATGAACTATAATAAATATGTACAAAAATGTTTTTTTATCCTTGCTCACTCAGTTTTTAATTTATTGGCCTTTTATATTACAAGTGTCCAGGCGTTTTTGGCCCTGTGTGATAGACCCTGAAGAAGTTCCTACCCACCTGGAGACAGAGACCCACATTGCACTGCTCACCCAGCCAGGGAATTTTTCTTTTGCACAGAGTGCACTTTCGCCTTCCTTGGGTGGCCATGCTTGCTTTTGACTGTCTTTCCATGCTGCTTGTGGGGACAGCAAAATGGTTGGAGCTCGGTGCTGGTGGGCATCCCGATTTCAGAGAAACAACAAGGAGATGAGCACATTTCACCTGCTGATGGATTTCCAGAATTTAGAGGTGGCTGTACTACAGGGGTTCTTTTTGGGATAAACCTTGGTGGCTGGGGGACCACATCAGAGTCTTCAGTAGTTTTCCAGCGACAGCATGGTGACCGGCTGCGAACAGGATTCCCAGAAGTTCGATCCCTCTGTCAGCGAATCTGACCCTGGGTGACACTCCTCTCCAATACAGAAACCAGGAAACCAGCAGAAACTTCGGAGTCCAACAAAGCAAAATCCTGGCAACAGGAGTCCAAAACTAAACAGATGACCTGGGAAAACCAAAAACACAGAGTCCAAAACCACAGCTCAGTGGGCCAACCCGGAGGCCAGTGGCTCAATAATACAAGACGGTAACTCCGGGGGCCAACCCAGAGGTCGATGGCACCAGGGTCCAAGGTACACAAGTTCAGGGGGGCCGACCAGGAGGCCAGCAACAGAAACCAAGTAGTTCTGGAGGCCGGCCGTGCAGAAGGCAGCGGTGGCAATGTAGGCGATCCGAAGGCCAACCGTGTGGAAGGCAGCAGCAGCGTGGGAGCATTTCAGCATTTCGGCGACGGAGTCCAGTCAGCGACCTGGAAGGTGGCCGCTGACACCAAACCACACACAGACAAGGTCGAGCAGGCTGAGCCGGACGTGGACGAGGTAGCGGTGTGGCAGGACCAGGACCAGATGAGGCAGGACCAGATGACAGCGTGGCAGCCGCAAATGATGGAGTAGGTGGCGCTGCAGGCTGGATGGATCCCTCGGACCCTCCAGCGGGAACAGATGCAGAACCAGCAGGCACAGGGGACCTCTGGCAGTGTTGACACTGGCTGGAGATGAGCAGCACATTGGCTTGGCTAAGGCAGCGACAGCGGGATGCAGTCCTCAGAGCGCTGAAAGTGTTCACTAATACACCCAGCAGAGGATGGAGGCGGATGGGTGAACTCGCTGGAGCTCTCAGCGGGTGATGACAACTGAGACTGCTCAGTGGAGTTCCCAGGTGAGGTAGCTGGCACTGGCGCCTTAGCCTCCAGGGATCTAGAGTCGGCTGGTGGCTGACACTCAGCCTCTGTGGAGGCCCTGGAGGGAGTTACTGTCTCTAACATGGCCAGCTTTTGAGAACCAGCAAATGTTTTCATGACATGTGTTCCCTGCGTAGGATGAGTCATTGAACCAATGAGTGGACTAACAGCTGAGCTAAAGGTGAGTGAGCTAGGGGCTGGGCGACAGACTGAACAGGCAGTTAAACTAAAGGCTGATCTGCAGACTGGACTGATGATAAAAGAAATGGCTGAGGTGCAGGCTGTGCTAATGGCAGAGGTACAGGCCGTGCTAAGAGGAGCTAGCGGCAACACAGGAGGCTGAGCTAGCGGCAACACAGGAGGCTGAATGACAGACTGAGCTAAAGACGAGTGAGCAGGAGACTGAGCAGGAGACTGAACTGAGAGTGACTGAACAGGAGACTGTGATAATGACTGAAGTAATGGTTGAGGTGAAAATGGAGCTACAGGCCTGCGGCTAACTGGGCTACAGGCCAAAGTGGTAGTTGTGGTAGAAGCGGATCAGGTGGTTGAGTGACTGACTGAGCTAGTGACTGAACAGACCAAGCAGTGAGGGTTTCTAGAAGTGTGGCTGAGTCCTCCTTGCCTGGGCTGCCCATGCAAAACAGTTCAAAATAGAGCCTCGAACATGTGGGAACACAGCCGGGAGAAAGTAGACTTAACGAGATGGAGGAAGCAAAACTAGATACACTGACATAAGTCATGGACCTTCTAAATAAAGCAGGAAATCCACGGACAGAACTCAGAGGTACAACACCGACAGAGAACGGAGGGAACACAGAATACAGGGACCTGAGAGACATGAGACATGACTGGGGAACAAGAGAATAAACACAAGGGCGGAACTAAACCTAAAAGCTAGAATTCACAATCCCAGAAGAACAAGAGAACAGAAATCAATACCCCAATAGTCATGAACCAAAAGGAAAACAGACTAATAAAGCATAATACAAAATCAAAACATTGGGTCACAGGCCCAGGACAGTAACAGACGCATGTTCTGGTGAATTAGGGACTGCCTGCCGCTCTACCATTGCTCAGGCTGGATCCCCTTGTATTCTGACCATAATGCTGCATGTCGCTCCAGGACCGGAAAATGTGTCAGAGTACCAGTGACCCCGACCAACCTGGCCAACCTCCATAAGTGGAAGCACTTCATTGCTGAAATGGCGTGGGTCACCCACACGTCTCTGTTTTGTATTACAGAGATCAAATTTGAAACTATGCAAAGCTAGCATATTGCTAGGTGTTACGGCAATCTGTGTTCAAAATATTTATTTATTTATTTATATTTTTTACAAAACTGGATCATCTCAAATTTTGGGAATACAAGTGGACTGTTTTTGTTGGAGTTTAACTTTTTATATCACTTGTTTATTTGCTTATACTCTAATTTAGAGGATGTAGTTGTCTGTTGTGCTTGAATCTCAAAATGGTTGGCATTATTTCAAACTGCACTAAACAATTTGAAAAATGTGGGTTGACTTTGCATAATACAGTGATGCATTTTCCTGATTTTTTTTCTAATTTGTCATCAGCATATAGGCGAAATGATTATTTATCCCAGTTTTAGTGACCATTTATTCATTTTAAAAATAATAAGTATTATAGACTTTAGATTTGATATTTTGTCTCCTTAAATGATATCAGTTGTGTAAAAATAGTAAGAAAATGAAGTATAATAAACAAATGAGCTCCCTTAGTAACTGTGGTCAAATAATTAAAAAAATAGAAGTCTGGTTCACATTAAAGGTGGCAGGCTCTAATACTATTAATAAAGGAACAAAGTGGTATCTTATAAATACTTTCACACTTTGTCAGAAAAGGGATCCAATAGATGCAAGTTTACACACTGCAATACCATCTCGGACCACTGGGATACACAGTTATACACACTGTCAGGAAATGTCCCCACGGATGCAAATACACACACTGCAATACAACCCATGGTCATAGGGCATACACAAAGTTGTGAAATTGAATCTGTGGGGACCATTTTTTTTTTTGAAAAAAACTTAACCAGGCATATCAGGAGCCTGTTTTCTATTGAATACAATGGTTGTGCCCGTGGGGACCAGGGCTCGGTCCCCACGGGAAAAATTGGTCCCCATGGCGTGAGTGATATCTCAGGTCATGGACCCCAGGAGGATAGAAAAACAAACGCACACACACACACACACACACACACACACACACACACACACACACACACACACACACACACACACACACACACAGGTTTGATCACGTGATTTAGCAATTTAAAATTGCCTTTAAAACCAATTTCCTTGTTAACCATAACCTAAACTTGTAATTCCAACTTTATGCATAAAGCATGTATCATATCATATAAACACTTCATCATTTTGACTGAGAGAACTTCGACCACTCACCGCTCACATTTAAATTTGGTATGTATGCAATTTTGCAGATTTCGATAGAAACAGGCTCTGCTTGCCGTTTCTTTGAAGGCCTTCTGTGAGAGTGACCGGAATCAGGTGTCTCTTTAGTTCTGGCATCTGACAGCAACTCCATCAGGAGCCTTCCCAGTTGTCCTTTTCTCCTTTCCAACTGAAAAAATCAGGTTGGGGTCACCAGTTTGTCGTGTACAAATTTTTTCAGAAGGACGTACAGGAGAAATATCTGTCGTTTAGAAGATTTAATTTGCTTTGGCAGTTGAAATTACAAGTTTCAGTGCTGGACCTCTGTGTGAAATCAACCATCTGTCTTCACACAAAGGATGACCCTCATCGGAGTTTTTGTACTGCGACAATAGCAAATGATTATTATGGCTATCTTCTTCCAGAAGCAATGTGGCAGTCATGCTGTTTCCTTACAAATCCTCTCTGTTCACGTCCACTTCTTGTCAGCCTTCCATCTCCTCCTTTTTCCTGGAATCAAAAAGACAGGCACAAAACCTCTCCCTGCCCAGCCTTTATTATTTAATATTACTGATTCTAATATCTAGTTCAGGACATTCGTTTGGACTCCGTTGGCCCAGAGAATGGCCCAAGTGTGATATGTAAGCATGCTGCAAATTCCTCTACACTACTATGTCAACCCCCAATATGTCAGCTAGACACATTTATGAAAACACTGCCTTGTGTACACAAAAAATGAAAACTGCTTTTTAAAATCATTTTCAACCCTAACAAAATACACAGTAATTTTACTCCTTCCAAAACCTTTGAGTGCCCTTTGTAGTCGACAGCTGGATTTTGTTGTGGATTTTTTTGCGACATATATGCCTGTATACACTGGACATATACTCAATAATATACTATGTAATCATATATGCTCGTATACACCATATATGCCTACACTGGAGTGTATAATGGAATCACTGTGATAAGCATTTAACCTACATGATCGAATCACAAGAACCATGTATTTAGGTCAAATATTATCTACGTTTATATTGATGAAGCTCGTATCACTTGTTTTGTTTATTTTTTTATTATTTTATAATCACATGTTGATTAATACTGTTTGAAATGTAGTAATTAGGATAAATAAGTAACCTTTGATCGTGTTATGGCCAACGGTGACAAGTCCAAACATAGGGTTAAATAAACTTGATCCTGCTAAAGATGCAACTGGGAGCCTCTCTGCCCATCTTTGCTGCCAGAAAGTTGTGAACCACACTTCTTTAACAAATATATAGTATATAGTAAACAAACCCGAGAATGTACCTGGGGCTCTTGTTGCCCGTCTCTGCCTTTGTGAAAAACCCTTCCTTGACGCTTAACTTTTATAGTAGCCTATCCCTGGCAGCAAACCAGACAAAGTTGGATTAATTGTTTTTGCTCTGTGGTGTAGTTTTGGACTTTGGCCATAAAATTGTCAGTGGGACCCAATTAAAAGTGATGGCTGCTGGGAATAGTGCTTGGATAGTTATGTAACACAAGTGTTGGAAATGAAAAACGAACAACGTGACTCAACAACCTAGTACCTTTTAATGCTGTCAGAGGATGAGGTGGAGGATGGTCACACCTCTGAGCTTTCTCAGAGGAGGACAGCTTTTGAGGACCCTGAGCAGAGACAGTGTGACAGCGCTTAACATCCATAAGAAGAGGAACTGTGTAATATAGGAGACACAAGATTGTAGCCATTACAATATAATCTCAAAGGAGATAAACAAAGCTTTAAACTTTAAACTTAAAATCCAGTTGATTTATGCAATTTATGTAAATCTAGACGTCTCCTGTCTTTATCACTTTACTTTCAACTATAATGAAATTGCGTTGATAATTTTCTAGGATGAAACATGAAAACAAGACAAGCAGTCCATCGAAGTAACAAATGATCTCTTGATGGGGGGAGGAGAATAAAGCCCCTTCAAAAGTGAGAACTCTTAAACAGAATGCATGCTGCAGGCTGCCATGGATAGGAGATCTCCTTTTCCCCTCACAGGCTGGTGTCCAGTATGGTAGCTGAGAAACCAAATCCCACAACTTCACAGCCCTACTTCTTGTCCATAATGGACTTCGGGTGTCATCATTTTGACTCTGATCAGGCTGCTCAAAACCTGGTATGTCCTTCATCTGAACTCTCACCTTCTTGCTTTGATATCTGGCCCTCCTCCAACTCCTCTCCTGGCAGCTCTAAGTATGAGTCCACTTCCACACTACCTGACTCAGCCAGCATATCATTCTGACAAGACAAGACCTAATGTCCACCTCAAGAGACAGAAGATAAAAAAAAAAACAATAATGCAACATGCTTCTTTGAAATACAATACTTAGATTATCTTAAAATTTTTTAACTATCCAAACATTTTTTCATTTGAATATAAAAACTGAGGGTTTAAATAAACCAAGGCTGATTGGGAAAAGAGGAACAGGTGGATAAACAAAGCAGGTGTAACCAATGAGCAAGCAAGTAAAAGCAAGCGTGAGACACAAATTAGAAAAAAACTACCAAAGTAAAGCAAGAACATGAGAACAACAGAAAAGACACTGAAGGAGAAACACAAGGGAGGCATAAAATACAAAATGTAAACAAAACTATAAGCAGGAACTAAGAGCTTGAGGCTAATTATAAAAAGGAAAATACACAAAGAAAATAGAAACACTAAAGAAACTAAAACTATAGAATATATATACTGAAACCAAAACTTGAACAGAGAAAAACACTGAATCAAAGACTCATAACAATTAGGCAGTTATTGACTGTAAAGGATTTTCATCCAAGTATTTACAAAAAAAATATCAGTGTAACGTTTGTTTGTACACTTACTTTTGAGTCTGTCGAAATGACTTTTGCACCTTTGGCAATGCAAAGTTGACCACCTCTACATTATCTTTGTGCAGTGGTAACCAGAGACCTGAAGCTACAGCAACAAGAAGGAGTGCAAACCACATTATATCATTAAAAAGAAAATCAGAGCAAAATACTGGTTGTGGAACACCACTTTGCAACAATCAACAAGCTCCTCAACAAGCCTTTCAACCCCACCTTTAAAAGCTAGGAAGTAAGAGTTTCACCAACCTGCTCAGCTAAATGTGGAAGTAATAAACAAAGGTCTTCCAAAGTTTATATTCTCAAGCTCTCTTACACTCAGGCATTTTTACACAGAACGCCCTCCTTAGAGACTTACAGTAAGTGCAGTCACAGAGCTTGGTGGTTATCCCTGAGGCTGTAGGGTCCATATATGGACATCCTCTTTCCCTCTACATCCCAGAACATGGCTTCACTTTCCTGTTTAGTGAGAAAAAAAACTATTCAATGTCAGAGCTGACCAATCAGCAGACATCTACTCAAATGTCTGACCAATAAGCCGGCAGATAGAAAGGGAAAGGAACCCAGTGTATATAAAAGAGCTCCTGGATGGCAGTTTGGTTAGCAGACATGTGGTACAGCAGAGAGCAGCGCTTGACAGGGAAATCAGGAGCTATGAAGCGGCTGGCAGAAAATATTAAGGTGCTTTACATCGCCAGTGACTGTATGGAACCTTATGTTGAGGTAAGATTACTCTGCTGAATGTATTTGTGTTAGGAAGTGCAGGGAGGTTACTGTGGAGGTTCAAATGTTTTCTGTCACCATGCATTGCAGTTTTGTTGCCATTCAATAGTTCTGGTTTTGTGGTTTAAATGAATTGCAACCTTTGTACTTAAGGCCATCAAACTTATATATGTAATGCAATAAACATTTCCCAAATAACAAATAAAAGGAGAGCAGTGGATAGCGGTGTAACATGATGACACTTTTTCTGCTTGCCTCCTTCAGATCATCACAGTGAAAGAGTCCAAACGCTGCCAGAGTCTGTGCAGCTCAGAAGCCTCTGAGGAAGAAGAGCCCGAGTACCAGCTGGAAGTTGATGATGATCTTCCTGTCCTCACTGACCATAGTCATCTGCTAGATGACTATCACCTAGAAAAAGTAAATAATACTTATTTATATATATGTGTGTGGATCACAGCTATCAAAAACAATCATCTAAACAATCGTACAATTGTTTAGATGATTTTCTGCTTCACCATCTCCAAATTTATAGCTAAAATTTCACAACAGTCATTATTTATGACATAAGCGGCAGCATTGCCCGGAAGTTGTGCTCACACCGTAATATTTTTATGCAAATTGTAGACAGTCAAGCAGAAGAACAGTGTTGATTTTAGATTGAGTGATGCATTAGTTTTGTCAGGACATGATCTGATGAGCAACTCTTTTGTCAAACAGCTTGCTGCTCACATGCCAGCAAGGACCCGAGGTTATCAATGGCAGCTGGTCTACAGCACAGCCGTCCATGGAAGCAGCCTGAAGACTCTGTACAGGAACATGGCTGAGGTGGACAGCCCTGTGCTGCTGGTGGTCAAAGACATGCACAACAAGGTTTGTATCCTGCTCTTTAGTCTCCAGCACTTTTCTGTACCAAGAACATTAAACTGATTCCTCCATTACCAGCATCTCCTTTAACAAACTGGTGTCTTGGTGTATTTTCAGGTCTTTGGGGCATTTTCTTCAGATCCATTCAGAGTCAGTAAATACTGCTACGGTACTGGAGAAACCTTCTTGTTCAGCTTCAATCCCGACTTCCAGGTAAGAGTTGAACTTTTATTAATGTTTTACCTCTAGTCTATTTACAGGATGATTTTTTTCATGAAATAATTTCACTTATTGTAGAAATCTGCACAGAGTTTAAGATGTTTTTATGTCTTTGTTATCTAGGTATACAAGTGGAGTGGGGTGAACTCGTACTTTGTGAGTGGAAACAGGGATTCATTGCAGCTTGGTGGAGGAGGGTAAGTTATACAGTTATTTATTTGTTTTCCTATCAGTGAGTTTTCAAAGATCTGATATTAAAGTGCTATTGTGTTCTCTGTCTTTAGGAGTGGCTTTGCCCTGTGGCTGGATGCTGATCTGTACCGTGGTTCAAGCTTTTCCAGTGCGACTTTTCACAATGCACCTCTCTCCACAAATGAGGACTTTATTGTACAAGACCTGGAGGTCTGGACTGTGCAGAATTGACTGTGAACATCTAAAAAGCCGAGCTAAAAACAAAGCAGGACCTGTTGTTCTGTGTGGAGCTCCCAGACTTCAAGGCGTGTGTATCATTTAGCCACTACTGTACGTATCCTGATGGAGCGTCTGCTGTCGTCTGTGCACATGGTTCAGAGTTCCTCTTGTACAGTTTGAAGCCTGCTGATGGGGCAGCTACTGTAATGGGATTCAAGAAAGAGTCTATTTTTATTTTATTTTTACATCAAAACATTTTTATAAACTGACAATTTTAAAAGGATTTTTTAAAGTTTACATCTGTGTTTAAATGTCAATGTGTCTTCATATTATATTAACTATTTAATTGTGAAATCACTGTAACACTGGTATGAACAAAATCGCTGATCTGAGCTGCTTTGAACATTTTCCATGTAAGTGAGGATCAAAATAGGAGCACTGGAAATAATTTAAGGGCAACATTTTACTACAAAAGCTGATTGTTTGCTAGACATGCTGCTGGAGGAAGAAGGGACCTTAACTGTAAAATATAAGTTCTGCTTTGTGTAAGTAAAACGCCAGCCTGCCTGTTTGGAGAGAAAAACACTTTGAATAAAATGTCGCATACATTGTCTAGTCGTTGGTTATTTGTTTATTTAAATACACTTTCAGGAAATAGTAAAAGTTTACATATGACTGCCAGGCAGTGCAGGTGCTGCTACTTTTTTCTTGTGAAAAAATTTCCAGTTGATACTGTCGCTGTCTTTTCTTAGTATAAGAACTTTTACCAAGTCACTGAGGTAGTCAGCAGTTGTTACGAATAACGTCAAAATATCATGTTACTGATAGTCTGATATTGCCTCTGTTCCTTTGTTAATTGTTCTTTCTTTTGAAGAACTACATTAAAGTTTTTTCTTCCTCCTTACAGTTGCTTTCATCTTTCGCTGTAACAACTTTCACCATATCACTGAGATAAAATGGGTAAACAAGTAAAGTATTGAACACATCACCAATTTTTAAAGGTGCTATTCACACAAAACCCATCCAATCCACACGTTATGTGTAATAATGGGGAAAAGTATTGAACACACTTTCAAAAATCTATTCAAAAGCCTTTGTACAAAAGCCTTGTTGGTGGCTACAGCTTAAAAATGCCTCCTATATGAAGAGAAACTAGTCACATACACTGCCTAGGTGTGATTTTGTCCCATTCTTCCACACAAACAGTCCTGATGGTTCAGTGGACCCCTTCTGTGAACTCTGACCTTTAGTTCTTTCAATAGAATTTCATTTGGATTTAGGTCAGCTGATTGGCTGGATTATTTTACCAGCTTTATTTTATTCCTCTGAAACCTCCTTGGCTCTGTGTTCGGGATCATCAGTCTTGATGAAACGTCCACCCTTGTTTCATCATCATCATCATCCTGGCAGCAGATACATTTTTTCATTCATCCTTCCGTTAAGTTATATGAAGCATGCCAGTGTTGTATGCTGATACGGATGTTGACGTAGTTGCCAACATCTGGTTAGAATTTCATGTCAATAAAATTCTAAGAAACATATTTACTTAGAAAACTGTTGACATGTTCAATATTTATTTTACCTGCTGTAAATACCGAAAGAACGCACTTCAGATATTTGAACAGAGAATCCATCCAGGAAGGAAAATGGTCCAATGGCCTACACTCTACAGTTTTGAAAAAAAAAAAAAAAACCTGTAAAAAACTGTGGACTTTGAAAACTGACTAAACTAAAATAAAAATATAAGGGAAATATCCTTAATTTTATAATCTGTTAATTTAGTAAAATGCATTTCCAACTTGCATGATGAGGCACTGCTAGGCTTGATTATTGAGACTCAGGATGTCTACAAGCCTGTGAGTCAACTGTTTTCAAGAAGCATGTGCTTTTTGTAATACCTGTACTTGTTTGACCAAATTTTTCCTCTGACATAAAACTTCCATATCGTAATATTTGAAAAAAGAAAACAAAAATAAACCTAAACTGGTACTGAAACTAAGAAAAACTAAAAAAAACAAACAAACAAAAAAAAAACCTAAACATTTTTAAACAATAAAAAGTTAAGTTGAAACTAGAATATCCATCCCTGGAAATTAACTGAAAATAAAATGAACTAAAAAAAAATGTCAGTACGAAATTTAAAAAAAGTACTCCGAAAATACAAAATCATAATAACTGTAATAATTGTCAGTCTGTCGCAGGGGTAGCACATTGAGATAGACAACAATTCACACTTACAGCCAGTTTAAATTCACTAAACAGAGAACACACACAGAAAGAGGCCCGAGCCTGGCTGTGATCACCACGCTACAATCATCAGCTGCTTCTGTTCCAAAGAAACTAAACAAAAGCATTGGGATGAGAAGCCATGATTAAAAGGTACATACAGTAATGACTAATGATTTTAATTTGTTATTCTGTTGCACAGAATACATCAAGCCCAGCCCAAACAGGCTTCCAAGACCCCCCGCAACCAAAAATCACAGCCAGAGTAGCATCTGTGCCAAGATGGTAACTGAAGTCAGCTATGAGGTGGGGCCTCCATGGATCAGAATGAGTTGTCTAGCATGGCTGCCATGGATAGGAGATCTCCTTTTCCCCTCACAGGCTGGTGTCCAATATGGTAGCTGAGAAACCAAATCCCACAACTTCACAGCCCTACTTCTTGTCCATAATGGACTTCGGGTGTCATCATTTTGACTCTGATCAGGCTGCTCAAAACCTGGTATGTCCTTCATCTGAACTCTCACCTTCTTGCTTTGATATCTGGCCCTCCTCCAAATCATCTCCTGGCAGCTCTAAGTATGAGTCCACTTCCACACTACCTGACTCAGCCAGCATATCATTCTGACAAGACAAGACCTAATGTCCACCTCAAGAGACAGAAGATTAAAAAAAAAACAATAATGCAACATGCTTCTTTGAAATACAATACTTAGATTATCTTAAAATTTTTTAACTATCCAGACATTTTTTCATTTGAATATAAAAACTGAGGGTTTAAATAAACCAAGGCTGATTGGGAAAAGAGGAACAGGTGGATAAACAAAGCAGGTGTAACCAATGAGCAAGCAAGTAAAAGCAAGCGTGAGACACAAATTAGAAAAAAACTACCAAAGTAAAGCAAGAACATGAGAACAACAGAAAAGACACTGAAGGAGAAACACAAGGGAGGCATAAAATACAAAATGTAAACAAAACTATAAGCAGGAAATTATAGCTCAAGGCTAATTATAAAAAGGAAAACACACAAAGAAAATAGAAACACTAAAGAAACTAAGACTATAGAATATATATACTGAAACCAAAACTTGAACAGAGAAAAACACTGAATCAAAGACTCATAACAATTAGGCAGTTATTGACTGTAAAGGATTTTCATCCAAGTATTTACAAAAAAAATAAGTAGATTCAGTGTGACGTTCGTTTGTACAATTACTTTTGAGTCTGTCTAAATGACTTTTGCACCTTTGGCAATGCAAAGTTGACCACCTCTACATTATCTTTGTGCAGTGGTAACCAGAGACCTGAAGCTACAGCAACAAGAAGGAGTGCAAACCACATTATATCATTAAAAAGAAAATCAGAGCAAAATACTGGTTGTGGAACACCACTTTGCAACAATCAACAAGCTCCTCAACAAGCCTTTCAACCCCACCTTTAAAAGCTAGGAAGTAAGATTTGCACCAACCTGCTCAGCTAAATGTGGAAGTAATAAACAAAGGTCTTCCAAAGTTTATATTTTCAAGCTCTCTTACACTCAGGCATTTTTACACAGCAAGCCGTCCTTCGTGACTTACAGTGAGCTTACGCTTACACTCAGGCATTTTTACACAGCAAGCCCTCCTTAGAGACTTACAGTAAGTGCAATCATAGAGCTTGGTGGTTTTCCCTGAGGCTGTAGGGTCCATATATGGACATCCTCTTTCCCTCTACATCCCAGAACATGGCTTCACTTTCCTGTTTAGTGAGAAAAAAAACTATTCAATGTCAGAGCTGACCAATCAGCAGACATCTACTCAAATGTCTGACCAATAAGCCTGCAGATAGAAAGGGAAAGTAACCCAGTGTATATAAGAACTGTCTTCATGGCAGTTTGGTTAGCAGACATGTGGTACAGCAGAGAGCAGCGCTTGACAGGGAAATCAGGAGCTATGAAGCGGCTGGCAGAAAATATTAAGGTGCTTTACATCGTCAGTGACTGTATGGAACCTTATGTTGAGGTAAGATTACTCTGCTGAATGTATTTGTGTTAGGAAGTGCAGGGAGGTTACTGTGGAGGTTCAAATGTTTTCTGTCACCATGCATTGCAGTTTTGTTGCCATTCAATAGTTCTGGTTTTGTGGTTTAAATGAATTGCAACCTTTGTACTTAAGGCCATCAAACTTATATATGTAATGCAATAAACATTTCCCAAATAACAAATAAAAGGAGAGCAGTGGATAGCGGTGTAACATGATGACACTTTTTCTGCTTGCCTCCTTCAGATCATCACAGTGAAAGAGTCCAAACGCTGCCAGAGTCTGTGCAGCTCAGAAGCCTCTGAGGAAGAAGAGCCCGAGTACCAGCTGGAAGTTGATGATGATCTTCCTGTCCTCACTGACCATAGTCATCTGCTAGATGACTATCACCTAGAAAAAGTAAATAACACTTATTTATATATATGTAGTGTGGATCACAGCTATCAAAAACAATCATCTAAACAATCGTACAATTGTTTAGATGATTTTCTGCTTCACCATCTCCAAATTTATAGCTAAAATTTCACAACAGTCATTATTTATGACATAAGCGGCAGCATTGCCCGGAAGTTTGTGCTCCACACCGTAATATTTTTATGCAAATTGTAGACAGGTCAAGCAGAAGAACAGTGTTGATTTTAGATTGAGTGATGCATTAGTTTTGTCAGGACATGATCTGATGAGCAACTCTTTTGTCAAACAGCTTGCTGCTCACATGCCAGCAAGGACCCGAGGTTATCAAATGGCAGCTGGTCTACAGCAACAGCCGTCCATGGAAGCAGCCTGAAGACTCTGTACAGGAACATGGCTGAGGTGGACAGCCCTGTGCTGCTGGTGGTCAAAGACATGCACAACAAGGTTTGTATCCTGCTCTTTAGTCTCCAGCACTTTTCTGTACCAAGAACATTAAACTGATTCCTCCATTACCAGCATCTCCTTTAACAAACTGGTGTCTTGGTGTATTTTCAGGTCTTTGGGGCATTTTCTTCAGATCCATTCAGAGTCAGTAAATACTGCTACGGTACTGGAGAAACCTTCTTGTTCAGCTTCAATCCCGACTTCCAGGTAAGAGTTGAACTTTTATTAATGTTTTACCTCTAGTCTATTTACAGGATGATTTTTTTCATGAAATAATTTCACTTATTGTAGAAATCTGCACAGAGTTTAAGATGTTTTTATGTCTTTGTTATCTAGGTATACAGTGGAGTGGGGTGAACTCGTACTTTGTGAGTGGAAAACAGGGATTCATTGCAGCTTGGTGGAGGAGGGTAAGTTATACAGTTATTTATTTATTTTCCTATCAGTGAGTTTTCAAAGATCTGATATTAAAGTGCTATTGTGTGTTCTCTGTCTTTAGGAGTGGCTTTGCCCTGTGGCTGGATGCTGATCTGTACCGTGGTTCAAGCTTTTCCAGTGCGACTTTTCACAATGCACCTCTCTCCACAAATGAGGACTTTATTGTACAAGACCTGGAGGTCTGGACTGTGCAGAATTGACTGTGAACATCTAAAAAGCCGAGCTAAAAACAAAGCAGGACCTGTTGTTCTGTGTGGAGCTCCCAGACTTCAAGGCGTGTGGGTCATTTAGCCACTACTGTACGTATCCTGATGGAGCGTCTGCTGTCGTCTGTGCACATGGTTCAGAGTTCCTCTTGTACAGTTTGAAGCCTGCTGATGGGGCAGCTACTGTAATGGGATTCAAGAAAGAGTCTATTTTTATTTTATTTTTACATCAAAACATTTTTATAAAATGACAATTTTAAAAGACTTTTTTAAAGTTTACATCTGTGTTTAAATGTCAATGTGTCTTCATATTATATTAACTATTTAATTGTGAAATCACTGTAACACTGGTATGAACAAAATCGCTGATCTGAGCTGCTTTGAACATTTTCCATGTAAGTGAGGATCAAAATAGGAGCACTGGAAATAATTTAAGGGCAACATTTTACTACAAAAGCTGATTGTTTGCTAGACATGCTGCTGGAGGAAGAAGGGACCTTAACTGTAAAATATAAGTTCTGCTTTGTGTAAGTAAAACGCCAGCCTGCCTGTTTGGAGAGAAAAACACTTTGAATAAAATGTCGCATACATTGTCTAGTCGTTGGTTATTTGTTTATTTAAATACACTTTCAGGAAATAGTAAAAGTTTACATATGACTGCCAGGCAGTGCAGGTGCTGCTACTTTTTTCTTGTGAAAAAATTTCCAGTTGATACTGTCGCTGTCTTTTCTTAGTATAAGAACTTTTACCAAGTCACTGAGGTAGTCAGCAGTTGTTACGAATAACGTCAAAATATCATGTTACTGATAGTCTGATATTGCCTCTGTTCCTTTGTTAATTGTTCTTTCTTTTGAAGAACTACATTAAAGTTTTTTCTTCCTCCTTACAGTTGCTTTCATCTTTCGCTGTAACAACTTTCACCATATCACTGAGATAAAATGGGTAAACAAGTAAAGTATTGAACACATCACCAATTTTCTCATTAAATATATTTGTAAAGGTGCTATTCACACAAAACCCATCCAATCCACACGTTATGTGTAATAATGGGGAAAAGTATTGAACACACTTTCAAAAATCTATTCAAAAGCCTTTGTACAAAAGCCTTGTTGGTGGCTACAGCTTAAAAATGCCTCCTATATGAAGAGAAACTAGTCGCATACATTGCCTACGTGTGATTTTGTCCCATTCTTCCACACAAACAGTCCTGATGGTTCAGTGGACCCCTTCTGTGAACTCTGACCTTTAGTTCTTTCAATAGAATTTCATTTGGATTTAGGTCAGCTGATTGGCTGGATTATTTTACCAGCTTTATTTTATTCCTCTGAAACCTCCTTGGCTCTGTGTTCGGGATCATCAGTCTTGATGAAACGTCCACCCTTGTTTCATCATCATCATCATCCTGGCAGCAGATACATTTTTTCATTCATCCTTCCGTTAAGTTATATGAAGCATGCCAGTGTTGTATGCTGATACGGATGTTGACGTAGTTGCCAACATCTGGTTAGAATTTCATGTCAATAAAATTCTAAGAAACATATTTACTTAGAAAACTGTTGACATGTTCATATTTTATTTTACCTGCTGTAAATACCGAAAGAACGCACTTCAGATATTTGAACAGAGAATCCATCCAGGAAGGAAAATGGTCCAATGGCCTACACTCTACAGTTTTGAAAAAAAAAAAAAAACCTGTAAAAAACTGTGGACTTTGAAAACTGACTAAACTAAAATAAAAATATAAGGGAAATATCCTTAATTTTATAATCTGTTAATTTAGTAAAATGCATTTCCAACTTGCCTGATGAGGCACTGCTAGGCTTGATTATTGAGACTCAGGATGTCTACAAGCCTGTGAGTCAACTGTTTTCAAGAAGCATGTGCTTTTTGTAATACCTGTACTTGTTTGACCAAATTTTTCCTCTGACATAAAACTTCCATATTGTAATATTTGAAAAAAGAAAACAAAAATAAACCTAAACTGGTACTGAAACTAAGAAAAACTAAAAAAAAACAAACAAACAAAAAAACCCTAAACATTTTTAAACAATAAAAAGTTAAGTTGAAACTAGAATATCCATCCCTGGAAATTAACTGAAAATAAAATGAACTAAAAAAAAATGTCAGTACGAAATAAAAAAAAAAGTACTCCGAAAATACAAAATCATAATAACTGTAATAATTGTCAGTCTGTCGCAGGGGTAGCACATTGAGATAGACAACAATTCACACTTACAGCCAGTTTAAATTCACTAAACAGAGAACACACACAGAAAGAGGCCCGAGCCTGGCTGTGATCACCACGCTACAATCATCAGCTGCTTCTGTTCCAAAGAAACTAAACAAAAGCATTGGGATGAGAAGCCATGATTAAAAGGTACATACAGTAAGGACTAATGATTTTAATTTGTTATTCTGTTGCACAGAATACATCAAGCCCAGCCCAAACAGGCTTCCAAGACCCCCCGCAACCAGAAATCACAGCCAGAGTAGCACCTGTGCCAAGATGGTAACTGAAGTCAGCTATGAGGTGGGGCCTCCATGGATCAGAACGAGTTGTCTAGCAAGTGGATTGAGATCTGGGGGATTTGGGGGGCCAAGTCAACACTTCAAACTCACTGTTGTGTGTATAATAATATCATAGCATGCTACAGCTCACTATGTGATTTAGTCCAAAAAAACACATTTTTTTCACATTTCTGCCTGACTGCTCAAGAAATCCATCTCATATCACCTTGAACTACAGTCTTTAGCCTTGCAGCATAGTTTAATGCAGAGGAGGCGCACTTGTTTGCAAACACCTAACAACAGACCATAACGTATATGTACCCATTGCATGTGTCACAGGGGAAAGGAACTAAGAAAGACCAACAGTAAGGGAAAACCACGGCTAACCACATGAGTAAATGCAGGGGCGGGTTGGTAGGTGGTTAGTTTTGTTTAAGTTACAAAGTGGAGCAGTTTCACTGCAGCCTTGACTAACAATATAGCATCACTTAACGTCTATCTCAGTTAAGCTTTGTGCTGTTGACTTTAGACCTCAGAGTCTTTAATGCAACACTTCCACTTTAATATTCTCTAGCCTGAGCAAATTAACCCTTAGTTAACCCCTTCTATTTGGATCATATAGCAAGATAACTGACTGGTTTTGTTCTCTGACAGTAAGTGTTGGGTTTATTTTTATTTATTTATTTCTGTGAGACAACCATTCAGAGAGTGCTGAAAATACGACTTATATAAAAAGTTACATATGAGGGCCCTTCTGTTTTCATCAGAGAAGATCAAAGGTGCGTTTGACACAATTGTTAGTGTGCGACAGATTCGGTCACCAGAGAAATGAGAAAATATGTCGCCCTCTTCTGACAATTCTGTTCCCTGACATCTGCAATAAGGATCGACGAACGATCGAGCTTGATGCGTTCGATGTTCTCTTGGATCGACGCAGCATGCCTGATTGTTGACAGCTCCATACAGCACAATGGCCGAAATCCAGGATACACAACCTGCTCGGGTTGATATTTCCAAAAGCAGCAGCAATTTGCCAGCCGAAGGATATGACAAGAAATGTATTTTCTGCAGGATTGTAAACAATGAAATGGGCACAGAGCTTCTTCACTGTGTAAGAAAACTGTAATAAATAATTACGAATGCGTTGCTAGCTAGCCTAAGATACTTTAATTGTCAATACCTGCGTTTACAAGTAGTAAAAGCTCTAAAACTAGTCCTTCAGAAACGTTTAATTTCACTGTATACGAGTGTAATTGAGTGGTATTGTAGCTACTTAGTCCGATAGCTGTAGAGTTATTGATTTACTGTGTTGAAAGGTGTGGCTCCCGACATATACCGAAGGCTGGTTGGTTAAACCGTAGCATCAGTTCATATTAAAAATACAGAGAATAATAAGCACATATTTATACATATACATATACATAAATCAGACTCCAATAAATTACATTATATTCAGTATACTAATTGCATTTGGCACCAATGCTAGAGGCATTCTGTAATGTCGTTCACGTTTAAAGTGTAAATATGTGTGTGTGTGTGTCTGTGTGTGTGTTATGTTGTGTTATTACTGCAGGATGAAGAGATCTCATGTTTCAGGGACATCAAACCTGGAGCCCCCCATCACTACCTTGTTGTCCCAACCAAACATGTAGGAAACTGTAAATCCCTCACTAAAGACCACGTACCATTGGGTAAAGTTTAAACTGCATACTTTTTAAGTAACGCTTATGGATTTTCATTTTATATCACCTCAGACAATATTGCTGACATATTACTGACTAATGCTATGGATGGTTGGAAAGTATTTTTTTAAAAAGTAACTGTAAATGTTTAAAATGGATCATCTTTTTTTATTGTTTATGTCCAGTGAAGCGGATGGTCGACAAAGGGAAGGAAATCCTGGAAAAAAACAACATAACGGACCTCAGTGATGTCAGGTGGGTTTCATTTTGGTACTTCACAGCTCTCCATGGTAATTTACATTAGTGGGTTATGAATGTATGACCTTCAGACAGTTTTAGTCATTCATCTTTTGTTGCCAGACCACCAAATATTCACCGTTTTGCGGTCAGTTTTGTTTTTTAGTTACCAATAGAACAAGCACTTTATCTAGTCAGAATTATAGTAGATCATTTGTAATGCAGTTTAATTGCTGATGACTAGCATAGCCTTAGTTACAGTTTGCTTTGTTGTTATATCAGATAAAATGAGTTAAAAAAAAAACAAACAAAATAAGTAGTATTTCTAAACCCTTTTCTTTGTCTGCAGATTTGGTTTCCACTGGCCTCCATTCTGTTCTGTCACACACCTCCACCTTCACGTCCTGGCACCTGCCAGTCAAATGGGCTTTATGTCACGTCTCTTCTACAGACTCAACTCCTACTGGTTCATCACAGTAAGCCCCGTACTTCAGTACTACAAGTTACTGTGTAGAAACTTTATTTAAACTTTTTGTGTGGTATTGGAAATTTCAAATGAAAAAATGTAGACCAGTGTCAGTCTCTACCTTGGTATGTATAAGGACATTGCTGTGTAAACCTGGTTTTAAGTAACTTGATTGCATCAGTGAACTGCCCTCTAGATTTGCATTGTCAACACATTAATATATTCAGTTTGGTAACTCCTAGTGGCATCATCTTAGTTCACCCAGGTGACGTTTTAGGGTCTCACAGAAAGATTGCTGACAGTCTGACTTCTGTTCTGTCTGCCTTTGTTAATGTTTTGCAGGCAGACCAGCTGATTGATCTTCTCAACTCTAAAGGCGAGACAAACTGATCACTTGGATCTTGCCATACGTGACTGACTGCACTGAGGTGACTTGCAGATCAGGCGTCTTGCAGATATCATACTGGAAACTACTTTGCTGACTGTTTGGCTACAACTAATGACAGTATTTTAAACAGGTGATATACCTGCGTGAGATTTTATATCCTAAGTAGTATGAGACATAAAGCCTTAAAGCCTCTTTTAAAATCCCTAACAAGTGCTGTAAGGAGCACTGGAGTTTTGACAAGATAGGTAAATTTATTTAAATCTGCTCTAATAAAATTGTATTGCTTTTAGGGACCAATGAGCAATCAACTTTGAATTCCTATAAAATAGAACAGTGTGTTCATTATCATCCTGTTACAGAAACACTTCAGTACGCTTTGCTTCCTTCTTCCTTCTTAGATTACTGTATAGTGAGCTCAGTTAGACAAACACACTTGGGACACTACTTTTTTTTTGCATTAAAGGTACTAGATTGTTGGCTAAATATAAATACTGACATGAATGTTTGTGATAAGTCCATATTATACCAAGCATATCTCAGCAAATTAATGAAACGTCTTTCTCTCTTTCTTTTAAACTGACTGTAAATTTCCCTTTGACACAGTGCAAGATATTATACAATGTGGGTAATGGCCAGCGGTAGTGTGCTACTTTCTGTGAGGCATTATGGGCTACTTAGAGTGCCCTGTACACACTGACACAGAGAGAGCACAGAAGATACAGTGTCAAACCCACTGTATAGTGAGTGTTCTGGGATTTCAGATTTCTCACAGGCCGTTTGATTTCCTGTCTTGCACAACTGCTTTTGTGCCTTGTATTTTTGCTGTATAACATGAAACTGCAGAACCCCCCGAAAGTTTGCATTATTGATATCAATCATATATAAACTGATAATCTTGGCTTTGCATTCTTACATCAAGCTTGCAATTTGTGAAAACCACTCAGTGATCCTCTGACGCTGATAGTAATGTTAATTTATTTTGTTCTTCATGACCTCATCAAGCAGTGAAGTACAATGGGGTGGGGGGGGGGGTGGTTCAATGTCATGTGGAAAGATGAATGAAAGTATGTGCTGTGAAATGATGTTATACTTTACAATGGTAATTGGAATAAAACCAACAACAACAAAATGTACTGTACAAAAGGTATGCACTTTAAAAATGGCTTTAATTTAGAGTAAACAGTATTCTGTTGCTTCTCAGTGCCTTTGTAGTATCTCAGTATGGTTTACATACAGACCCTTTTTCAGTTTCACTCTTAACTCACCTGCAGTAACACTTTAACACACAAGACATTGTTTCTTATGTTTATTATGATACAATTAGGAGACAGTGTTAATCTATTAATGCTGTGTGTTTAAAAAAATATATTCCTGTACTTTCATACTTTCAATAAGAGCTGGTACTCAGTCTATAGTTCCTTATGATGTGGTTCTTATTGCTTTAAAGCTGCACTATTAGTTTCAAAATTTGGAACTGTAGCAATATTGTGTCATTGCAAAGCACACTTAAAATAAATACATGTTGAAGCAGTCAGGCCAAGTCGAGTCAAGTTCATCCTATAGCACCATTATGTCTGTCACAGGCAGCCTCATGTTCTCTTTGGCTTCGGTTCAGTCTCATTAGCGAATCTGATGTCATCTCAACTGCTCACTGCTCCACTTTCACCTCGTCAACCAGCTGCTGGAGGAAAAAAATGCTCAGGTTCGAACAGTTACCTTTCACATTTTGACTGACATTTAGTGGTTTCCCCACGTTCTTTGTCTGCACAAGCTGCCACATCAAGTGCCTGTGTACCTGCGTGTACTGCACGCACAATGAATCAAGGCATCTAAACATTTCTGGTCACTGCAACAAAGTGATAACTACGTGATCATCCTTCCCCTGCCACAGCATCTCCCCTTCGAAGTCAACCAGTCTCTGTTTCCTCGCTCGCAGAAGAATCCCAACCAGTTTATTCGAGATAGTCACATAATGCTCAAACAGTTTTCCAAATCTTACAGTAATCACTTTCCCATCGCTGCCCCCCGACTCCCCAATGCTCCTTATGACCTCACACAGCTCCTGAACCTCTCGGCTGATGTGTGTGTGAGCATCCTTCCCACGTTGCTCTGTCAGGGAACCCTGCAGGGGTTTCCCATACTCATCCCCTCCCTTCGGATGGACCACCGTGCTCGGTCTGGTGTTGTGACTGAAGGGATTGTGCTTCTGGTACTCCTGGTGTTCGCTGGACCATTTCTGCCAGTTTTCCTTCAAGCCTTTCACAGAAACGATGCACGCCGCAGGAGTTTGGGCGTTCTCTTCTGTTTCCACGGTGGTGCTCTGGCTGTTTGTTCCCATGTTTGACTCTGTTCAAGACAAATTTGATTATACAATCATTTCTCAACAGAGAAATACAGCATCTTAATGTTTCTAATGTTACTTTATTGTTTCCAAATTCTTTAAGTCTTACCTACTTATTTTTCACACAACTGTTCTTGTGATCCAGCTGTGTGTATGATCACATCAGTTATGACTGGCAGCCGCAATCTTAAATCGTAAATTCAGCTGACAGCTCATTTAAACGAAATTACTTACCACAGTTAATATAATATCATTATCAAAACAACGAGTCAACATCTAGCTTTGTAAAGTAACCTGGAAGTTTTCAGTCCTTCAGATTCTCGTAGTAAATGTAAATAGTGACACACTGACCTGATCCTCCCTTCACCTGCAGTTACGCTTCATTGCGACCAAAGAGCAAGAATCCTGGTTACACTGTTACTAAGTAATACAACTTAACAACACTGCAACAGTGCTGACAGAGGCAAGAGTGCGGATGGATGCCTTTTTGTCACCAGACAAAACCACTGTGATGGACATCAACTTCAGCCAGTGACACGGCAGAGACAACCCGGACAGCCAATCAGTAGGAGGGGCGGTCTTACAAGACGGCTCTGATGTAAAGCAGATTACAGACTTTATCCACACATGTATGACCAGAATAGTAAAGCATACCGATGTGTACTGATGACAAAAATTTGCTTACTTGTGACATTAAAAAGACATATACACACAGGTTTATGAAAAAAGTGATAAGGAGTTTTTTTGAATGCAAATAAAGGTTGCAAAATAACATTAAAAACGAAGTATTCACCTGTGCTTATGTATGATAATGTTAGCATAAAACAGCGGCAGAACAAAACTTAATACGAGTGTATCATAGCTAAATGAAACACAGTACCTAATTTTTCTGCCATTTATAGAAATACATTCCCCAAGCGGTACTTTGTGTCAGAGCTCGGTTTCAAGCCGGACGTATTTTTAAATTGCGACAACAATGGCTGCCTTCAGTAGTCGATCATGCCTCCAGTATTTATTGCATCTTGCCCAGGATAATCTAGACTTCAGGTTACCGGTAACAAGCATCAGATATTGTCGGTTTCTCTTTGGTTCACAGTGATTAACTGTTCGTGTAAAAAGCGATAATTTGCGGACTGGAGTCTCCTCTGACTCTCGGTTTGTGTTGGGCTCATTCAAAGTACGAGCCCAACACAAACAAAAAAAAGTAACCTTCTTTTGGAGACGAGATGTCTACAATTTGATCACAGCAATAAATCAAGCTGGAGCAATGGTCTGGCAGATAGAGCATATTGCATTGTTTTATGGCATTATTTTATGCCTACATCACATAGAACCAGTTTGTAATCATTTAATTTAATATTTCATATGTGATTCTTCTGTTTAGTATTCTCGCTTTATATGCCGTCTTATGCAGGAAATAAAAGCTCTGTTGGCTCTCAGAGGGAAACCATTTCGTCCCTGTGAAAACTTCAGAGAAAAGGTTTGCATGTTGAGGGGCTTATTCTAGAATGGTGATGTTTCTCTTTAGTAGATCCCACATTTCCCGGCAGTCACTCCACATCTCTCCTCTTCTCCGTAGTCTCCTTTCTGGTGCCTGGATGGTTTGTCTGAGGAAGATGTCCGCAGCATCATGGCCAGATCTGTGTGTGCAAAGTAAGTGTTTAAGCTTTGCAGTTAGGAAAGTGAAAGAGCCACATGATGGAATAACTGTATGCTGCACAGATTCAAGACTGGCTGAGATGTGGCTTTAGTTCATGTTCATGTTGGGTTGTCCTTCTAGGTCTGCTTTTGAACTGTGGGGCCACGGGCAAACACTCAGTGAACTCAGAACATCCCTTCTGAACTTCCCCTCAGAAATCATGGTTTGTTGTTTAGAGTTTGTATCATACTATTCTGTTGGAAAGACAGATTTTTGCAAGTGTATGAAATTTAATTTCAAATGTTTACGTTACACAATAACACATTTCATTTCTGTTTCTGCTCTTCATTCCCTGCAGAGTCCATTCATGCACAAAGATTCCACATACAGGATAAACGTCTACACATTCAACAAAACTTTGCTGTTTGCAGACAGAATCAAAAGGATCGATGTAAGTATTTAGATGTGTGAGTGCATGTAAAAACATATAAATATGCACATAAAATAATAATAATACTAATAGTAAAATGCAATCTCACCAGGCTTTGGAGTATCTTCCCTTTGAGGGGACAGTAAGCCTTAAGAATCCCCAGCACATCTTCTGCTTATTAGAGGATTACGGCACAGACCCCAACAATATCCCAGAGGATCCCAATTACATCTACTTCGGCAGATGGGTAAGATGCATTTTGCTACTTGTGTACATTAAATGAATGTGGAGCGATCTACAGCTGAACTCTTCCATTTTACAGATAGCAGACGGTCAGCGTGATCTGATTCGCTCCCACAGTGTGAAGAACAGACACTTCATAGGAAACACCAGCATGGATGCTGGCCTCTCATTCATCATGGCCAACCATGCCAGGGTCAAACAGGATGACCTAGTTTTTGACCCATTTGTAGGCACAGGTAAGTTAATCCAGTCGTTGCTTCCCCCCACAGACAGCTATAGACCGCAAAGTAAATACTTTCTTTAATGTGAGTCAATGTGTTTTAGGGAGCCTGCTGGTTGCGTGTTCTCATTTTGGAGCTTATGTATGTGGAACTGACATTGATTACAACACTATTCACGGGAAAGGTAAGCTCTGCTCATTAGAGATTACACCCTGCAGCAGTTGAAGTATTACAGGTTAAGGATTGCAGTTTTATTTTATGCTGCTTTTCTATTTGAATCAGATCAGTCCCCTGTTCAGATTTGCTGATGGTGCCTTTTGTCTTTTAGGTCGGTCAAGCCGTAAAAACCAAAAGTGGCGAGGGCCTGACGAGAACATCAGAGCCAACCTGCGGCAGTACGGGATACAGAAGATGTACGTGGACGTGATGGTGTCTGATGCCTCCAAGCCCGTGTGGAGGGATGCTGCTCTGTTTGATGCTATCGTTACTGACCGTAGGTCCTTTAGTTCACCCTAACCAGACCACAAGGGATTTAACATCTCATTTCATTAAATATCTCTGTTATTCTTTAGAGTTGATTGTTTCTTTGAGCTGTTACAAATAAATAAAAAATGTTCTGAAAATATACAATTATCAGGATTCTGACAGGGAGTGAAAAGCTTTAGCTTTGGTTCAGGCTGTAATTTGAAAATTATGTGCTGCTCATTAGAGTCTATTGAACACATTATTTCTGCCTGTTTCATGGATCATCTTTTTATGTTTTGTGTGGCTCTTCAGCTTACGGACACTCCAAGAGTTTTGATGTTTCTTTAGAATTTGAGTAGCAGTACTGCAGCTAGCATGTTCCTCAGCTACATCTATTCTGTCTGTGTTCTTCGTAAACAGGAAGAAAACTCTTCTTGTTTTATTTTTTTGATACTCACTGTGTGACTTTTCTTGTTAGCTCCATACGGTATTCGGGAAGCCACGAGGAGAACAGGCTCCCACAAGGACATTACTAAACCCGCTGAAGGCGTGTAAGTTCATTACATATTATAGTTATACCAACATCCATCTATCTATCAATCTATCAATATACATATACATATATATACATATACATATATAAATAACTGGGGAATTAGTCCAATGTTTAGTCCTGAGGAAACTAGTACATGAAACGCCAAATAAAACCACAAAGTTTTGCCATCACTGCTCTGTTCTAAATGTTGTATTTCATTTCAATCTTCTGCACAGTTTTGAAGAGTCTCACGTCCCAGTCTCACAGGCGTACCACCTGAGTGACATCTTCACAGATCTGTTAAACTTCTCCGCCCACCACCTGGTCATGGGAGGGAGGCTCGTCTACTGGCTGCCTGTCTACAGGCCAGAGTGAGTAAACAGACTTGGCATCATCATCTAGTCATAAACATTTTCAGAGTGATGATAAATCTGTTCAGTGTAGGAGGTAACTTACCAGTTATCTTGTCAGTACTTAAATTTGTAGAACTTTGTAATTGTTAGCATTTTAGGGTGGCGTCAGAAAGACTTCTGATGCCAATTTCTGAATAAGAGGGGAGCTGAAAGCTTCTGCTTTTTCAATGCATTCACAACAAATATAATATACAGCAGTGTTTCTGGGTCATTTTCACATATCTTTGCTTCTTTGCATGATAGAGCTTTAACCTGCATTTTTGGATGGCACGGCTGACTGTGTTTACACATAATGTTTTTAATGCAGTGTCACCCGAGGGCATCAACAAGCTAATGTTTTTTTGAAATAGTAATAACTAACTAATAAGCATCATTTTTGCTTCTTGTTTATGCCCTATCCAGTCATGAATATGTCCTTTCAACTTGTTATGTGTATTTGGATTGACATATATACATATCCATACACATGTGCAAACACAAAGTGTATAAATAGTGGGTCAAAGCCCTAACTTCTCGCTATACCTTGTAAAAACCATATTTTTGTACCTCTTTGACTTAAACCGAGTCACGCTGACACATTACTACAGTTCAGCAGCTCCTTTACTTTCCCCACAACAAAAAATATTTGTGTTGCAAGTAATACTAATTTTAATACATCATATATCTTACAAATACCATGTGTGGAGCCAATACAGAACCCTGGAGGAAACCACGTACAGAGTCCAAGCAGTTACAGGAGTATTCACACAGCTTCACAAAAAACATGTATTAATTAAATGTTGTTTTTACTCAGTGCAATATAACCCTTAATTAATATGTCATGACTGATTCTATCAAATGTTTTTAAAAGACCTTGAAGTCCTCCAATTGCATACCGTTTCTAAACAATAGCATCTGTAATCTCTTCGATTGATTCAGTTAATGATGGTGACGTTGATCTGAAACCATATTGACCGTCGGGGAGTAATTTAAATGTATCGAATAATTTGTTGAATCGGTTATTGAACAGGTTTTCTAGAGGCTTGGAGAATTGTGGGAGTTTAGAAACAAGCCTATAATCTTTGAAGTGGTGTCTATCCTTAGTTTTATACAGTGACACAATTTAAACTATTTTCATATTTTGTGGACTTTTAGTGGCTCTCAGATGCTTTTAAAACCTTCAATCTTCATATCAGTATCATTGCAGTCAGTGGATGCTTTGTAATTACACTTATTTACAACATTAGTAATTTCTTTTTCCTTTATTCCCCTTTTCACTGCTGTAAAGAACACTGAGTTAGGATTTCAGGATTCATTGCAATATTCTTGGACTATAACAAGTTATAAGGAAACACCCGGGCTGTGTAAGGTGAGCTGGTGTGTCACTGCCAAGATAAGATGGCAACTGCATGTTTAGTTATTGTTGATTACCAACAACAGTTTTGAATTCGGAATCCAGATTTTAAGCTCAAACCTCATTATCTCAGTTTGTCTTTGCCTTTCTTTAAATAATGATCTGTACAACAGGGGGCAGGCTTACGCTATAAACCAGAAGTGCACAATGCAGGCCTGTTGTAAGCACAACCGACAAGGTTTAAATTTGTTTTTGGCCTAATTAATTACCCAAATAACTAAACAATATGAAGCAAAGAGGGAATACATAGCAGACACTATTACATTTTATAAAAATGACTGATTACTGTCTATAATTAAAACTGGCTTTGTGATTTTTATTAAGGGAAAAGTGAACCCGAGAGACAGACGACAGTGTTTTACTGGATTTGTACACTCACAAAGGACCTTCTACTATCTTAGGGTATTTCCCTTTATTCTGATTCCCATGTCTAACCACCTGTGTGGATTACAGTAATGTTCAGGTGTGCCGAGGCTTTCTTGCCCATACAGCTGGGCCACGGCAAACCACAACTGACAGCAATGTGCACTTTATATGCTGCCTAAGACGGCTCATCAGAGACAAAGTTGTGTATTGTTAAAGGTTCTGTGCGTTTGCAGAAAGCGAAGTGCTGGCTCTCAGTGCAGGTGTTCATTTGTGAAGGTATGAACCACAACAAACTAAGGCAGAAACGGACGTTAGGCGAGGAAAAGCGCCACGGGGCTCAAACGCTTTCTGGTCACTCATTAAAAGACCAGGAAGCAGATGGGATAATCACAGATCCAGTCACCGGCTATTATTGTATCCTTGTGACTGAGAGACATCAGTTTGCAACCCTTTGACTTTTATCCATTTAGCCACTTTGTGTTTCTGCACGCATCGAAACATATGCACGAATGTGTGTGTGTGTGGTCCCGTGTATGCGCACGTGCACACGTTTGTGTCACCATGTTCACACATTTGTCTTTGCTACTCATCTCATCGGTGCTTGACCCGGTGCCTGTCAGAGCGCCGTGCCAAAATAAACATCTGAGGCCAGGCAAGTCACATGTATGAACTATGTCTCTATGGTGTGCAGGCTGATCTGCGAGTGTGTGTGTTTGTGTTGTTGGATATGTGTGTCTGTGTGTATAAACCCAGACGCAGCCTGTCTCCTGGGTCTAATCTGGGGCTCTACAGGGGAGATATCAGGTTTCCAATACCCCCACATACATGTGTGTGTGTATCTGCGGCAGTGGCTGTGATAGAAACAGTGGGGACTGTGTGTGTGTCCGTCTGCCTCGTGAAAATGGGGGCTGTGTGCGTGTGATGACAGGGGACACAGAGTCCTGTCAGCAAAAGACAGAGCCTAGACCAGGTCAGACCGCTTAAACTCTCTTCCTTTTTTGCCCTCAAAAAATAAATGAAGAAAAAGTATCGAGACGGATGATGTGTTATCCATCATCAAAGCCATAAAGTGAGCTAATTACAACATAAATAAGGGAAGTAAAGATATGAATCAGCTGCATAGTCAGAAGTAATATTAGATGAATAAATGAGTAGTGGTGACATTTTCAGATTGTAATTTCTTAGTCGAGTTTAAGTTTCCAGAGAAATCGTATAGCAATAATTAAGCTTTTGCATGCTTCTACATTCAGTGTGATGCAACAGTATGGTTGTAATTTTTAGTTAAACTGTTGAACTTAAACAGCAAGTCTTCTCTGTCAGTTACAGTAAAGCAGACACTTGGAAGCGATACCTGTAGTACCCAGAAGCTGTGACCTGTCTATTGGAAACGTGAACATCAGTCTGTAAACAAGAAAGACTTGCAACTCAGACCTTGGTGGAGATTAAGGGTGCAGCACTGAAACGGGGCAAAAATAATGTGTCAGTGCAAACTAGGGCTGCCACGATTAGTCGACTAGTCACGATTACGTCGACTATCAAAATCTTTCTTTCGCTGCTCAGGTTAAACATGATATATAAGTCACTTAGATAACTTAAAAATGTTATTGTTTGGCTTTTCTTTTAGTATTTTATTTGTTCCTGAGTAAATTGGTTTGGCTGAGATTAAAGTTTTAGTTTTTACACAGGTGAATAAACATCAAGCAGACAACTGAGAATATACTCCAGTGTCCCGTTATATTTTAGATAGCAAGGAGTTTATTAAACTTCACCGAAACAATCTGCAAATGTCATTCATTTGCAGATTGTTAAAGCTGTAAGCTAATGACAGTTCTATAAGAGCAGATGCTGCTGGTGCAATAAGCTGTACGTTTTACGTCCAATGGATGCATGATCTGATTAGTCGACTAATTGCAAAAATAATCGGTGACTAGTCGACTATCAAAATAATCGTTTGTGGCAGCCCTAGTGCAAACCCCATATAGCTCTCATAGGTGTGGTTAGTTTCTGGTTGATTTACAGAAGTTGTGCTGTTTTCTAAGCACAGGCACGGTCGGTTCATTTCAAAACCAAGCGCAAATAATAAGATATGTTTTTTTTTCTGTTATAATTAGTAATAAATTCTGTTTTGCAAACATTAGTAAATAAGTTTGCGTACTTGGTGCAACAGGGTCCGTCACAAAAATCTGAGTTTCCACCATTTAAATGCAATTTTGTCTTTATAAATGCAAACACTACTTTTTCTTCTTCTCTTCTTTTTTTGTTCGTGCTGGTGGAGTGTTAGTAAATCTGGCCCCGGAAGTCTACAGCTATCATTTATATACAGACTATGTTTGGACTGTCCATTTGTTCACTCTGTGGTGAGTTATAGTGAGTGAGCCAAATTGTGATACTGTTTAAATCTATAGATTTTTTTAAAATAATCTTTTCGTTTATTTACTAATTTATTACAGTTTCCCATTAGAAATGTGGGAAGTCTCGAACCAGTTTTACTGTGAATCTTAAATACCTGTCCAGACAAAACAAGAATGTCAAACACACAAAAATGGGCTCGCGTCCATGATGAAAGTTAAAAAAAAGGGGAAAAAAGAGCTAGGGCAGGAGATCAAAGCCATCTCATCTTTTCAATCTCAATAATTAAGATTAAGTAATTTAAAGGAAACAAGTCGTTAAATAAAATAGGCTGTTAGTAACATGGTACGTTGTAATTACAATATGTAAGAGAAATAGGGATGGAAAAACAAGAAACTCATCCTTGTCATGATGCAGTTCATTTGTGCGGTAGAAATACTGAGCACCTGATTGGCAGCTCAGAATTGCTGCCTGGCTGCATCACTGCCTAGTCACCACGACAACCAAACATCCCATTACCCCAGAGCCCCAACTGCCGCCATGGCAACAAGGCAAACAGTCATGCACAAATCAGACTGAGTTGCTGGCGAGACGGTAGTTCGGAGAAAGTGCTACTGACACAAATATGCAAACACATACATCAGCTGCCGTTAATACGCCCTAACCCGGCCTGGCCGGTGATGACAGAGCCAGCAGCCAACCCGACAGGTCACATTCACTTTTTCCACCTTCATCTTCGCACAAAACGAGCTACCTTAGCCTCGCCAACCGTGGTGGCACCGAACCTCTTGAATGTTTCGTGTTTATTTGAGAAACAGAAAGAAGCACACACAGAGCAAAGAAAGACATTAGAGTGTGCTGAAAAAACCTCCAAAGAGCTGGCAAAAGTTAGGTAGTAATCTTGACAGAATTACTGTGTGTCCTGGCAGCCTTTTAATGGCCTCCAGATGAAATCTGTAGCGCATTGTTATCACAAGGGACTTACACTTCCTCTCATTCAGACTTTTAGATGCGTACAATCAAAATTTATTAGAGTCAGATGATGGATATTGGTTTAGCTTTATATCTCTCTCTTTGTTTCCTCCTCATTTAAACTGATCTATAGCATGTGTGTGTGCGTGTGTGTGTGTGTGTGTGCGCGTGTGTGTGTGTGTATCTGTGTGTTTGTGGGGACTCTTTCCAGGTACTGTGAGGAGATGGTTCCTCTTCATCCATGTCTCCAGCTCATCAGCAACTGTGAGCAGACCCTCTCAAGCCACACCTCACGGCGTCTGATCACCATGGAAAAGATCAAAGAACCAGAGGTGTGTCCATGTTGGGTGTTTGTGTAAGAGATGAAACAAAATGAATCAGTTTCCTAATTTACAGAGAAGGAAAATATTTTCCAGTTCCAGTGCGAGGACATGCTGTTTGTCGTCACATGATAGCAAATGCAGTAAATCAGGCTGCGTCGGATGTTGATTAGAAGAATTAAATAGATGGCATTTGTCATTATTTTTCATTCTGTTAGCTGTTTGCTTCAGGTGATGTCATTCATCCAGTTACTGTCCAGATGAAGCCAAGGGATTTTAAAGTGCACATTTTCATCACAGCTAGCTAAATATGTTGTTTTTAGGTTATCTGTTGTGGTTGCATCATTACAAATGACCTCATATCTTCACAGCAGACCAAATTTGTGTGCGTGCTGCAGAATTTGTTTATGTGTGTGCATGAAACACACATAAACTGATATAACATCTTTTTCTTCTAGTAAAATGAGAACATGTGTTTGCCTGCCTGTTCCTTCATGCGTTTAATGTTTTTTCATGGAGTTTTTTTTTTTCTTGTCATGAACGCACGCGTCATGAGACGGATGTAGTATGTGCGTATGTGTGTTCTTTTATATGTCTCCCGCTGGAAGTGATGGTGTCTCTCTGTCTGTCTCGGGTAAATCCTCACCATCTGGCTGTGATTGGCTCATTTCTTTTATACTGGAACCCTAAAAGGCATAATCACACATTGTATGGAAAACAATCCATCTTTGGATCTGACATCCATTCCGCTTCAAAACCCCAAATTGCTCCCATAAAGCGCCCGGTATGACACGCACACACCGAGACACGTTGTGTGAGGTTATCTGACTGGTATCTATAGCTCAGGTCTGTAGAGTTTTTTTGTTTTGTTTTGTAGTTTGTTTGTTTTTTCAAATTGGCCTCTGTCTGCACCTATCTACATGCGCTCGTCAGGATTCGCAGCCTGATGTGTGTCAACACTATGCGTGTGTCCGCAGTTTCCCGGTTTTGACAGTGGAGGAGTTGGCCTAATTGTTTTGAAGGTTTCCTGTAAAGCTCCATAAAGAAACCTCACCTCTTCTTATTTATGTGGTGTTAGAAAATTTGTTTGGTTACCAAGACCGCTTGTCATTCACCTCATTTTTACATTCAGTATATGTAACTCTCCACCTGAAAGAGTAAAGAACCACTGTTTTCTTCTGTGCCAATTTTGTAGTCACGTCTTTTTATCCTCATCAATCTGGGGTCGTGCTTATGTTGTCAGTCTTTTTACCTTTTAAACCTGAATCTTTTCCTCAGAATGGCAATAAAAAACGTTTCCAGGTTGCTTGGCAGCATCGGCAAGCAAAGAGGGGGTGTCTTTGACAAATTACAGGCCACAGGATTGGAGTCATCATTTCTCAACTCACCTCATTTACCTTAATAGTGGAGGTAAAACTGAGATTCACAACAGCTGATTTTCAGCTGCGTAACAGATAAACGGTCTTGTGTGCTTGTGAAGCACTACTGGAGGGATCAGCCATTTTTCCCAATCCTATTCCCTCAGTTGGTGTTTTGATGATGGTGGTGGAGAGTTGTGTCCTACGGGTGTTGAGTTGGGTTGAGATTTGGTGGCTGCAAAGGCCACAGCATATGATACACATTATTTTCATACTTAAACCACATTCAGTGCTCCCTCTCTATTGCTGCATGGATGGGGACATTCTCATCAAGGGAGAGACCACTGCAATCAGGACGGAAATGTTTCATTTATGTGATAAAGACGATCACTCAAAGCAAACTTGGGATGATTGATGTCACGGTAGCGCAACAGAACCCCTCATTTTCAGAGTTGAGCAGCATTTCGGGGCTGTTTATGATACTCGTGCACTTCTCAGCAGTATGGTTAAGGATGCCTCACAGGCTGTCAGCACTTTTTCCACATGCAGCTTCTTTTCTTCTGACAATAATATCTAATGTCAATAATGCACAAACATCACAAAGCCATAATTTGTTACCCACTATGTACTCTTTCCTGTAGATCTAAAGCCACATACCATTTTAGTCACTGTTCCTGTTAAAACACTGCCCACCTGAGAAGCCTTTGAGACTGGCACGCTTGCCATCTGCACCTTAGAAAAATCCAATTTTCCAGAAGCATTTAATTTTTTCCTTTCTCCCATCCATACAAAACCTGGAACACCTGCTCAGCATTATTATACGTGCCACGAGGCGTCTTTTGTGTTGAGTTTTCCACATCTCCTTAGGTTTTTCCTTTATTTCATCACCTGTGTGTGTATTATTAATACACGCATAACCCTTCCTATTCTATAAACATGCCAGACATGTGCACACCTTGTGAGAGAGTACTGTGTTGATTTGTAGGAGGAATTTAGCAAAGCAAAAATAAAAGCTGCCTTTTATTCAGGTGTTTCTGATTTTGTTCATTTATTTATTTTCTTCATTTCTTTGTTTTCAAGATGTAATATATGTTATTCATAATGAAAACTTTATTAGCAAGACTTCATGTTGGTTGGAGCAGCAAGAATATTTTAGTAAACTGAATAATTTGTTTTAATATTTGTGGGAAACTTGTAGATTTTTAAGTTAAGCAGGTTCAACACAGTAACCTCTGCGTCTCTTTCCAGGAATTTGATAGCCTGGCCCATCTGTCAGATCCCCGCTTCAGCGCCTACCAGGGTCACAATGCCTTCAGAGAGAAGTACTTCAGTGGACTTAACAAAAAGTCCACCAAGGAGAACAACAAATCTGACGTTAGCGGGGACTGAACGCATCAGTGGGATGAAGATCACCAAATTTCCTCAGTGTCTTATTAAAAAAGATGAAACTTTTTAATCAGCGCATTGTTGTCAGTGCTCTCAAAAGAAAAACAAGTTGTCCCATTTTTTAAAAATCTATTTGTTTTTTATTTCTTTGCAAATAAACCAAAAATGTGCGTGTTCTTTCTGAGTGGTACTTTTGAGAGTCTGAAATTAGGTAAGAGAAAGGGAAACGAAGTGCATCTCTATAACAAATATTTTCTAATGTAACATTTATAATTTAGCTGTTAATTGTAAAATGTGGTAATTAAGAATTGACCAGACTCCCCAAAACATGGATCCATGGTTCCATAATGCAGGCTGTGCATAGTTCATAATGTGAAACGTTCTACCTGGAAGACACCAGTGTCTATGTATGTCACATGCTCAGATACTAAAAACCCAAATATAAGATTGCTGATGTCATTGTCATAACACAGCTCTGCCATAACCACATTTCAAAAGTGTTTTCACACTCTGTTACCTAGCAACTGGTCTTTATGTGTAAAATTGATAAGTCTATATTTTCCATATTTACTATAATTTTACCCCCATGATGCCAGTGCACCTTATACAGATGAGGTCAAAATGATTACCCGCCCTATAAAATTGAAATTTTCTGTCAAAATTTTTATCAAAAAAGTGTTTTTTTTTGCGTAGCATTCCTAAAGATACTGATTTTCCCCATAAAAGATAAATTATTCCAGAGAATAATTCAGAACAACAAAAAAAAAAGACCAGGATCAACATTATTAGCCCCCTGAGAAACTGACCATTTCACTGAGCCATAGTACAACCCACAGCTGTGTCTAAGAATCCAAAATTAAACTGGGATGTTTGGAAAACCTGTCTTAAAAATGACTTGCTCTGTTGAACAGCGCTTTGGAAATCCTTAAACAAAAGATTGAAATTTCACAGGGGTGCTAATAATTCTGTCCTCATCTTTACATTAGCTCTGTCAGTTTAACCGACTTTAACTGTCATAGAGCCCACATATTGAACAAAACAGAATGGACATTTATATCCACGGTTCTGCTTTGGCTCAGAGTAAGGGAGCATGTTTAGGTGGCCTCCCTGTGCAGGCAAGAGCCCAAATCACAGGGCGTCCCCGCTTCTCCACCACTACAGTTAGTCAGCAGCTTTTGTTGTTTTCTGACCACAGTTTACATGCAGCCTGGCTCATTATTCATCTCCTGAGAGCGACGTAGCAGGCCCTCATGTGCATTACCCCTTTGCTCTGTTTATCAGTTGGGCCTCTGCCTTTCCACCACACTTCCCCTTCGCCCTGCTTCACAGGGAGAGTTCCTGGCACCATCACATGATACCCCGCTCACCATCGTTTGCGGTGCGTGTTGTTTACAGTTCCCACAGCGGCCTTTTGTTGTCCATCATCATCAAGCGAAATCAAATTATTCCACAAGACAGAGACCTCGGCTTTCCTTACTTTTCACTTCTGCCCTCTCGCTCTTGGTATTTTCCTTCCCATATTCACCACAACAGAAGAACACTGTTAGTTGGAGATGGTAGTTTTAATGCACATGCTGTCTATTACTGTGTGTGTGTGTGCTTCCATAATACAGTGATAAAACAAGTTCTCAGGAGCCCTCAGACTCCAGTGATGCAGACTATAATTAGGGAGAGAGAGGGAGGGTATGTAGGGGGGGTTCCTCTCTACACACCACGTAATGCTGTCCAGACGCTGAGGAAATTCTGTTTGTGCCCATGTTTATACATGTGTGTACTTGCGAGATCTGGTTTTGTTTTATGTTGGATGCTAGCTGCAGCAGAGCAGTTTCCTGATGTCGGTCTGTGATAATAAAATGATTCGAGACCTAACTTGTAAATATAATCATACTCCAAACACTGGTTGGATTGATAATTACAGAGATGCCTCCTTCTTTACTTTCTCCTTTTGTAGTGATATACATATTATTTGATGAAGCAATGGTTCTCTTCCTGCTCCATTCATCTCTTTATACTAAATCTTTTATCCCTCCCTTTTGACCTGTAGCAGTTCTTCTCTTCAGCTCCTCATTTGGTCACCTCTGCCCCTTTCCTCCTCTCTTTTGTTTCTCAGAGGGGAACCCCCTGAAGGAGTGGAGGTCCACTGTTTTGGAACAATGACTCCTGATTAAACTCCCTTCAGTCTGAAAGTGACCTTCAGCCTGCTTAATCAGTGACAACAAACGGCACACTTACGACACTTGCATGCAATCGATGACTTAAATCTAATTATTAGCATCAGAACAAACTGACTCCCAGGTTCTCCACACAAAAACAATTTAGAAAGCAAATTTTGAATCCAAAGGAGAAGGTGAATGCAACTGGAACTGAACAAAAAAGTTATTTGACTCATTATTGCTATCAATAATAATAATTGCTATCAAAAATGCAATTTGCAGCCCCTAAGTGGGACACAGTAAAAATGAGACATTTCAGTCAAACTCTGGGCCACAGCAAGATGACTACATGAAATGTAGTCTATTCGTGACCCAATAAAATACACTAGTTTCTAGCTAGTTGTCTGTCAAAAAAATATGAATTAACCCATTAACAAAATGTTTTGTTGTACTGTACCACAGCGTAAGACTTGAATCTTTGTAGAGCTTAAAACAATCTATGTAAGAGCCCACATTTTCGCTTGCATTCATGGTTGTGCGGGTGCTGTATGTGTTAATTACCATGTAGGTTGCTTTCCGATAGGAATTTGCTGACATTTGTGAGTCCTTGTGTTGATGCTATCAAAATGATTCCTTATATTTAGACAATTATTTTATTCTCTCACTGGTAAATCCAAAAACTGCAACGAAAACGTAGCCAGAAATGCACAGGAGGAATCAATGGTGCTAAACAGACCAGTCTGCAACATGATGGATTTGATTTGATTTGATTTTGATATACCTTTATTAGTCCCACAAGGGGATCGTTAGAATTCTAGAGAAATGCACGTCAGGTAACACTGTAAGTTGCAGTATAAGGTTTCAGAGGGGTTTGCAGTTAAGGACTGGTAGCTCCAGCATAGATTTCCCGCTGAAGCAGGAAGTGTCCAGCACATAACAATGACATTTCCTTTTTACCCATTTTTTTTTATCCACTGCCAAACGCTTTCTAAAATGTTAAAAAGAGACATCTAAAGTGTGGCTGGAGGGCTTAATTTTGTTAGCTTTGTTCTTTTCACTTTGTTCCCTCGTTGTTTCAACATCTTCTCATTCCTCTAATCCCTGGTCAGAGGTCACAGTATTGTCTCATGATGTCCTCATCAGATCTGACTTGAAGATGTGCCACGCATTTGTTTGCTAGTGACAGATAGCAAGTGATTATACACCTACTGACCCATGACACGAGCTAACACGTTGGCCTTTTTTCACAGAAATGTGTGGAGCACCTGATGCATGAGGGCTTCAGTATGTATGTTAATCCTGTGTGGGTGTGTGCGCTTCAGAAGGGGTGATGAATGTGTGAAGGCGAGAAACTTCATAGTGCACAGCTGGTGTACAGGATTGCCCAAGCTAACACACATGCACACACACACACACTAACATATGTGCTGCAGGTGCTGTGCACCTGTCCATAGCCAGAGGAGTTTGAACACCTGCAAGTCCTCCACCCTTTCTCGCCTTGCATCACCCACCCTCAGGTCAACTTGGTGCCCTCATCCACCCCGTGAAACCAGGCTTTGCTCTTGTAAGTAATGATCAAGGTAAGGTGAGAACTGTCATCTTAATGTCTGGGAGGAGAAGCACAGCAGAGGAAGAGCCATTATAGTGCTACAAATCACCACCAGTCCCATCTCACACAGCTGTGTGAAACTCAAACCATGCTCAGAAAAAAAGCACACAGAAAAAAAAACAGAGGAAAGAAGGCGGGAGGATAACATCGTGTGATTAAAGATACGCCATTATTTTGCAATCAGCGATACAGCACATCCTGTGTATTTTCCTTCTCACACTGACTGAACATGGTGCCACTAGATGACAGCCTTGAGCAGAGAAAGTGAAAATGATGGCCATAGTTCCTGTGTGTTGTACATGTACTGTACTCTAGAATGCAAACTAATTCTGTACAATCAATGGTCTGCAACTTGTAAACAAGCAGTTCAGAGGCGTTTGAAGTGATAGAGCTGTGGCTGAGAAAGTGCAGAGCAGCTCTGAACACATAACATCCTCTTTAAGACAATCGCATGGAAGTGATGAGGGTTGTCGACCCAGGAAATAAAGGGGGTGACTGAACGTCTTGTCACACAACTTCCTCGTCCTTCTTTCACCTTTCCAGAGTTCACTGTCAGCAACCACATCCGACTGTGATATCACAATCATCTGCGGTTCTATCACACATTAAAGCTCACTGAAGCTATACTCCAAAAACCCATGCTTAACTTAGAAAAACCAACAGAAATTCCAGTTTGTGGTTTGGGTAACCCCTTGTTTTCCTATATGTGAGCCTCTAAGTTCTTAAGGGGACTTCACACATGTATTGTTGTATTTGCAAAATGACTTGTTTTTCTTTGCAAACACTTTTACAGTGGTCTGAAAAAGTGTTTGCCCAGATTGGGATTTCCTATTTTTTGTATGTTTGTCATACTTAAATGTGTCAGATCAAACCAATGTACTTATTAGACAAAGATGAACTAAAGATAACAAACGTGTGAAAAAGTGAATGCCACCTTAACCTAATAACTGGTTGGGCCACGCTCAGCAGCAACAACTCCAATTAAGCATTTGGTATAACTGGTAATGACTCTTTTACAGCACTGTGGAGGAATTTCGGCTCACTCATCTTTGTGGAATTGTTGTAATTCAGCCACGTTCTCAAGCACGAACCTCCTTTTTAAGGTCATGACTTTGACTAGGCCACTCCAAAGTCTTCATTTTGTTTTTCCTTAAGCCATTCAGAGGTGGACTTGACTTACTGGTGTGTTTTGGATTATTGTTCTCCTGCAGAAACCAAGTGCACTTCAGCTTGAGGTCATGAACAGGTGGTCAGACATTCTCCTTCAGGATGTTTTGGTGGTCGGCAGAATTCATGGTTCCATTTACCACAGTAAGTCTTCCAGGTTCTGAGGCAGCAAAACAGCCCCAAGACCATAACACTACCACCACCATATTTTACTGATGGTACGATGTTCCTTTTCTGAAATGCTGTCATTTTTACGCCAGATGTAAATACTGTGTGTGCCATTTCGCACAGTATTTTCCCAAAAGTCTTGGGGATCTTCAAGATGTTTTCTGGCAAAACTGAGACGAACCTTTTGCTAAGCAGTGGTTTTCATCTTGGAACTCTGCCATGCAGGCCGTTTTTTGCCCCGTCTCTTTCTAATGGTGGACTCACGAACACTGACTTTAACTGAGGCAAGTGACGCCTGCAGTTCTTTGGCTGTTTTTCTGGGGTCTTTTGTGACCTCTTGGATGAGTCATTGCTGCACTTTTAAGAAAATTTAGATCAGCTGGTCACTCCTGGTAAGGTTCACCACTGTTCCATGTTTTCGACATTTGTGGATAATGGCTCTCACTGTGGTTTGCTGGAATTTCACAGTTTTAGAAAGGGCTTTATAACCTTTTCCAAAATGAGAGATCTCAATTGCTTTGTTTCTCATTTGTTCCTGAATTTCCTTGGATCCCTGTGTGATGTCTGTCTTTTCGGGATCTTTTGGTTTACTCCACATTGTCAGGCAGATCCTATTTAGGTGATATGTGGATTGAGAACAGGTGTGGCAGTAATCAGGCCTAGGTGTGGGCAGATAAACTCAGGTTTCTTAAGATGTGTTACACCACAGTTAGTGTAGTGTTAAAAAATGCAAACTTCCTATACAAAAAATATGAAATCAGAAAGGCAGCAAACATTTTTTTTTATACCGCTAAATGTGTTTGTGGAGGGCATCACACTTATTACCACCAAAAATGAGAAGGGAGGGGAAAAACGTGTTTGTACCAAAGAGCAGCAGGGAGCAAAGGGCGCTAAAGACAAACAGGCAGTGGTTATGTGTGTGTTCTTGTATTTGTCAGTGCTGTTCTTCATTAATGACAAGTAACCACTCAATGGCTCCCTACCGCCCTTTTTTAATGACTCTTAACAGCCAAGTGGGTACTCACACACACACACACACACACACACACACACACACACACACACACACACACACACACACACACACACACACACACTCGCATTCCCACACACACACATGCAGCCAAGATGGCAAACAGGGTGGCTGTGACACATTTCCTCTTCAACTCTTGCAAGGACTATAAAGCCACAATGTTGTGAAGCAAACCTAATATAAGACACCAGTGAGGATGTATCATGAGAGCATTTTTATATCCATTCATACAATTTCCATTGATAACTAGAGATTCTCTGAGCCAAAACCAGCATGTACCAAGGCTCAATGCATGGAAACAACCTGGACAGGAGACTAATCTGCCGTAAAATAAATACAAGCACACACCCACTCACTGACATTCCCACTAACGAGCAAATTTGCGTCTTCAGCCTCAGCAGACCTGCATGTATTAGCAAAGTGAGAGGAAATGGACTGGCCAAAGGAAATATGCGCAAACGCAGCGATAATTCCACGGAGAGGAAATATTAACGTTTTCTGCTTCATGTGATTTGCAGGTGTTTTAAAATCTGCGTTTTAAAATGCACTCTGTGACTCCTGCTAGAACACCTCTAATTGCACTTTTAACTGCTGCATTTTCAGACTTTATCAACCACACGCTGATTAGGAAAAAGACCCAGTACATGCCCATTCCTCCACGTTGTTCCTTAAGGTCCCTTCTTTATCGCTCTTCCACCTCCAGCCTACTTTGCACGGTCCCTGCATCCCCCACATCATCCCTCTCCCTTAGAAATTACATCTTTCAGGATGAGCTGCTCTGCCTCTCAGCAGTGAAGTGCTGTCTAAGCAGGGCTTGAATTTCAACGATGCACCTCAGTGCCTCTTGGGAGGGTCTGATTGAGGTGTAGGGGTACTCTGTGTATGTGTGTGTCTATGCTTGTGTATACCGGCAGGTTGTGTGTCTGAGAGCATCCCTTGCCGCGTATACACTTTGCCGAAGTCACTGACAGCTCTCATGGCTGTTTAGCTGAGCGGAATTTGTTATCCATGGGGGTGTGCGTTAGTCGAGGCCAGGATACAGGCATGACGCTCAGATGTTTTCTCCTGTGGGGCTATCACACCCGTATGCCTGCTGGGTACATTCATGAGGTGCCTCCTCCACACTCACACCTGTCCTTTCTGCACAGGTGAGCTATCTGAGCTTAATTACGTGCCTGCTGGTCTGGCTGTGTGTCTATGTGAGTCAGTGAATGTATGTTTGTGTGTCTGTTTTGTTTTGTCTTTGTCTGGCTGCACTTTCTGTCACTCTGCTTTTGTTCTCTTAAACTGCTGGAGGAATAAACTGGAGCCACTTGGCAATATTTATTAATTCACACAAAAAATAAAGTGTCTAAAGATGTGGAGCATCTTTAATAAGTCAGGCCAAAGTAAAGATGAGGAACAGAACAGCATCCCCTAGAATCTAAGCACCAGTTTTCATGGAAGACATCCAGCGGATGTATAAGAGAAACTTTCACCTGCAAGTCCCAGGATGGAGGGAATATGGGGGCAGGGAGGAGCTGGGTTTTGATGAATTTAAGAGCAGAAAACAGCCAATACCTGTCTCAGAGAACATGGGCAGAAAGATCATAGATCATGTTTTAATTGTAAATGGTGGCATTTTAAAAATGTGGGAAAGTAGCATGACAGACAAGCAGAAAAGCAGCAAATATATATAAAAAATCACTAACAGGAATGAAGGAAGAACATGAGGAACTGGATCTTTGCTCATCTGTCACCAAAGGTCACAGCTATATGTTTTGTTCATAGAAATAAGAAATGTACTTCAAAATTATGTTACCAGATATCAGACTATTTCATCTAAATGCCAAATGTAAGTGCATTGGGAAATGCTTCCAGGGGTTACTGGAAATTATTCATAAAGTTAATCATATTTTTATTGTATTAAATAAATAAATTCTACAAATTTATAGATGAAGCCACAACCAATACCTTACTGTACTTATATAATACTTGAATTCAATTCAATTCAATTTTATTTATATAGCGCCAAATCACAACAAAAGTCGCCTCAAGGCGCTTCATAGATACAGAGAAAAACCCAACAATCATATGACCCCCTATGAGCAAGCACTTTGGCGACAGTGGGAAGGAAAAACTCCCTTTTAACAGGAAGAAACCTCCGGCAGAACCAGGCTCAGGGAGGGGCGGCCATCTGCTGCGACCGGTTTGGGTGAGAGAAGGAAGACAGGATAAAAGACATGCTGTGGAAGAGAGACAGAGGTTAATAACAGATATGATTCAATGCAGAGAGGTCTATTAATACATAGTGAGCGAGAAAGGTGACTGGAAAGGAAAAACTCAATGCATCATGGGAATCCCCCGGCAGCCTACGTCTATTGCAGCATAACTAAGGGAGGATTCAGGGTCACCTGGTCCAGCCCTAACTATATGCTTTAGCAAAAAGGAAAGTTTTAAGCCTAATCTTAAAAGTAGAGATAGTGTCTGTCTCCCGAATCCAAACTGGAAGCTGGTTCCACAGAAGAGGGGCCTGAAAACTGAAGGCTCTCCCTCCCATTCTACTTTTAAATACTCTAGGAACAACAAGTAGGCCTGCAGAGCGAGAGCGAAGTGCTCTAATAGGGTGATATGCTACTACAAGGTCATTAAGATAAGATGGGGCCTGATTATTTAAGACCTTGTATGTGAGGAGCAGGATTTTGAATTCAATTCTGGATTTAACAGGAAGCCAATGAAGGGAAGCCAAAACAGGAGAAATATGCTCTCTCTTTCTAGTCCCTGTCAGTACTCTTGCTGCAGCATTTTGGATTAGCTGAAGGCTTTTCAGTGAGTTTTTTGGACATCCTGATAATAATGAATTGCAGTAGTCCAGCCTGGAAGTAATAAATGCATGAACTAGTTTTTCAGCGTCACTCTGAGACAGGATATTTCTAATTTTAGAGATTTGCGCAAATGGAAGAACGCAGTCTTACATATTTGTTTAATATGTGCATTGAAGGACATATCCTGGTCAAAAATGACTCCAAGGTTCCTCACAGTGTTACTGGAGGCCAAGGTAATGCCATCCAGAGTAAGAATCTGGTTGGATACCATATTTCTAAGATTTTCAGGGCCGAGTACAATGACCTCAGTTTTATCTGAGTTAAGAAGCAGAAAGTTAGCGGCCATCCAGGTCTTTATGTCTTTAAGACATTCCTGCAGTTTAACTAATTGGTGTGTGTTATCTGGCTTCATGGACAGATAGAGCTGGGTGTCATCTGCATAGCAGTGAAAATGTATGCTATGTCTTCCAATGATGCTGCCTAAGGGAAGCATGTATAATGTAAACAGAATTGGTCCTAGCACTGAACCCTGTGGAACTCCATAATTAACCTCAGTGTGTGAAGAGGACTCTCCATTTACATGCACAAATTGGAGTCTATTAGATAGATATGATACAAACCACTGCAGTGCAATACCTGTAATACCTACAGCATGTTCTAATCGCTCTAATAGGATATTATGGTCAACAGTATCGAATGCTGCACTAAGGTCTAGCAGGACAAGCACAGAGATGAGTCCACTGTCAGAGGCCATAAGAAGATCATTTGTAACCTTCACTAAAGCTGTTTCTGTGCTGTGATGAACTCTGAAACCTGACTGAAACTCTTCAAATAAACCATTCCTCTGCAGATGATCTGTTAGCTGTTTGACAACTACTCTTTCAAGGATTTTTGATATGAAAGGAAGGTTGGAGATTGTCCTTATTTTCAGTGCAAACAACTTAATTGGAGATAATTTATGTGAAATTCAGGAACAAGACCATACCTCACACACTCCCCTTCTGGTTTCCTTTGTCTATATATACTGTCCTGTGCTCCAAGCTGTTTGCTCTCATTTTCGTACCCTTGTCCTTTTTCAGTTCATTCACCTCTCATTAGTATATGGGGATCTGCCTGGCCTAGGAGCTGCTGCCGGTCCTCACTGAGGCCTTCCCCAAACCGCAGCCTCAATTCATGCTTACTCCGTTTGTCATTAACTAATAGAAATGCTGTTAAATCAATATGGGGACGTGGCCTCAGCTGTTGATTGTCTTCTTTTGTTGCTATCACCTTTTTGATCTGACAAAAAATACACATGAAAGCAGTTGGGTGAAGCGCTTCTCCAGCGTCATTTTCCCTTTAGCTGTGCTGTAGGGCCAAAACCTCCTTGCCAGTATACGGACAGTGTGGAACTCAAACCAAACAAACCTGGTAGATTTGACTTAGTGCTTGCTCTTGTTGTTACAGCTTTTCAGCTTGGCGCAGGGCAGTACCCAACACGGATTCTCATCCGTGTAGCGTTGAGAGCTGCCCGCAGCTGTAACTACTTTATTATATTTTGCAATACGGCAAGAAAAACTTCAATAGTTTGAAAGATATATCTTTGTTGCTAAACCCAAACATGATAAATAAAAATCTCAAGGCATCTCAAGCCTTAATTGACTGTAAAAAGAAATTTAAAGGGACTGATACAACTTGGTCTGTCGGGCATAATGCTGGAGGTTTAAATGGCTGATACTGAATTAAACGTTATGGGCGGATTAACATAAGCACACCGCGTTCTCCAGCAAACCACAAGAAATGCTGTTTATTTTTCTTCCTTTTTTATGATTTTTAAACAATGTTGCTATGCTACTTTGTCTTGCTGTAACACCATAAACAATTTGCAGACCGCACAAGACCCTGCTGGTGGCTGAGGGCTTACTTGTTTGGTTGCCAGGTTGCTGGGATATCCAGTACATATAAAATACAGTCATATAAAAAGATTTTGTTGTTTTTGCCCTTCGATATTCCCATAATTCTTTTCCTACACACTGACTGGAGTGATGTCGAGGCCAAAGAACTACAGGAAAACTTGAAAGAGCGCATTAAAAAGACGCCCTTGATGTTGAATGTTGGGTGCATATTACAATCTACATATAGTGTATATACAGTATGAGGGAGAGGGGAAGTTGGTTTAATTTGTTTACCTGGTGTGTTTGGATATTGTATGATGGAAAGTTTGTTGTTGTTGTTTTATTTCATTCTTGCTTAGGTTTTGTTGAATATTTTGAGGTTATATGAATCCAAATAAATAAGAAGTGTGTTTGTGTAAGCTTCTGCGTGTGCATGCGGGTCCATGTTAGTTTGTGTAGCAGCCCGAATACCCACAACAGCGTTCGCACGCCTGTGTAACTTTACACTTTATATCATGGGGGCTTTCCAGAACATCTTTGTATTTGCTTGTACATACTTCCTCCAGTTTGCACACACTGGAATCTACACTGTGCACTACCTCCCACCTGCTAGACCTGTGCAATGATTCAGCAACCACGGAAAGCTCAAACTTACTACCCCTTTTTAAACTATTTCAAGTTTAAGATTAAATTGTGTGTTTCTTTAATCGGTAATTGTTATTTGTTAATGAGGGTCATGTGCTCATATGCAATCATTTCTATAACAAAAATCATTTTATCTGCTTGCACACTGTTACATTTGTGTAAATCCTTGAAAAAAAGAAGAAGCTGTTAATATCTGAAAACTGTAACATAGACTAAGCTTTAGTTATTGTAGTGTTTTGTAGTTTTTCTGCATACCTTTAGCACCATACACTAAAAATTGCTGCTGGTTCCTTTGAATAAAGCCAGATGGCTGGGGGATTTTGGCAACCCAGCAGAGCTCCGAGAGAGACATCACAAAGATTTTCTCCAAAACTAGTGATGTTTGTTTACTTACTTATGATAGGTACCCAAAAAAAAGGAATTCTCCATTTGGGGGTTGTGAATTTCTGTCTGCTAAATAAAGATATTAACTAGCCTGTGTAGTAACAAATTAAATCTCTTTGTCAACTCTTAAATTGGACCACCAACGAGCTCCCCACTTTCTCATACCATGCCATAAACACAAGATCTCGCAATGCAAACAACAACTGGAGGTGGTCGCACTTTGCCACCCATTCTGGTAATGCAGTAAGCAAATGACCAACTTGGCTTTTAGATGCTCGGTTTAGTTGTTTAGAATAAACAGAAACTGAAACGGGTCTATGGGCCATCTGACTGCCACTCGGGTAATTCCTTGGTAAATGGTTAGTCTCTGATTGAGCTTACTAAAGGAGTATAGGAAAAGCTGTATACTGGCACCAGGAGTTTTATCTATCCCTTTATTAGACTCTTAACACTTCATCAGAACTTTCCAGATATTGTGGCTGTTAAAAAAAATGACTGGAGGCATGCCAACCTGCAGCCACGGTAAGTATGACTAGAAGGTGTTGGTGAGTGTTTCAGTGGCAGTTCCTGGAATGGGCCACACTTTACTGGGAACTGTCTGAATCTTTTATCTTTTTTTATACCATTATCTGGAGGTCAAGGTTATTTGTATCAGTCGGCTACGTTTAACAGACTTAAGATGGCAGCTATACTCCATGTTTGCCTTAAAGTATTAGATATTTCATAATATTTAAAGAAACATCCATATTTTCTCCACACTGCCTGCTTTCAACCAGATAAATTGACGAATATACCTTTCAGTGTCTTATTGAAACTGGTCTCAAGAGAACCTTTAATTCCTACCTCTTCCACCAATAAGGATCAGACCTCTGTCCCTCCGTTTCTCATCAAAAGGTACATGTGTCCGCATTGTAACACTGTGTGCTTCCAACAGTCATTTATCATCATATACTTATTTCCAAAAAGGAACCATTTGGGCAATGAAAGCTTGGAGGGGAAAAATGGGAAGGAAAAAAAAAACTTTCAACCTGTAATAAAAAACAGACATGCCATGTTGGAGGCAAGAAGCTGACGTCTCATTTGCTGCCAGCACTCCCCAAGGTGGTGGCGGTGGGGGGAAACGTTACATTATAAGGAATGAATTAAGGCTTGGATGCAAAGAGGGCGCTTTAGATGCTCTTCACTTTCATGAAGCCACAGGCAGAACCGAATGCACACTGTTAGGTTGGCTCTTAATAGTTGAATGCTCTTGCAAAAATGGCATCACCATCAACTGCCATGTTCCCAGAACTGAGGTACATTTTTCCACTGTTAAGATGTCCCCAAACAAATTTCAAGACTGCAAGCCCAGCAGAAGGCAGATGTCTCTGGAAAGTACACTGAGAAGCAGAAAAAGCTGTTGATGGAACATCACAAAAGAATTAATGCTGATATTAGACACTATATATATATATGTAGATCTAGATTTTGCATGTTTTTCTTTTTAAATCTGTGACTGTGCAAAACTAGAACTTACATTTGACAAACGAAACAAGATTAAGAGCTAAGCTGGTGTATATGGAGAACATGTCAGTACTTTGAGCTTAGTGCCAGTGCTTTCCATGCCTGCAGTGGCAGTGCTACAATGCTAATGCTACTGTTAGGCTCATGCTCATTAATTATCACCATAACTGAAGTGTGGTTTAGCTACTAATATTTACTCAGTCATACAGTGTACAGTGCTAGTTACAAAATAACACGTTACTGTAATCATATTACATTTTTTAGTAAGGTTGTAGCATAACACATTATTGTACTAAATTCAGCAATTGCATTACAGTTACAATTATTTCATTACTTTTGTTACAAAGGTTCTTCAGTTAACGAGGAATGTGGTGGAGTGGTCTACAGTGATGCAGCTTTTAAGGAGAGAACATAAAGACACTACTTTTATTTTAATTGCACAAAAGAACACGAGTGTGATGGTAAAGTGGAAACTGCATCCACGACAGACAAAACTGTATTATGCTGCTAACACAACTTTGGCTACAAGCATGCTAACTCAAAGCTAGCAAAAACCCAGAGTGGTTTTAAAGCTGTGATTGCTGACTTCAGTCCATGGGCCAGAGCCTGATCTTCATCAAGGAACAGAAGCAATGATGAGCAGTCAGGCTGTAGCATCCACTTCTATCTTTTCATGTTTCTACCATGGAATCACTGTGGGGATTTTTGTTGTCAGCTTTGTGTTCAAGAATGACAGTATGTGTTGTCATTGGAACAGGGGTTTGTGTTGGTGTGTGAAACTGTTGTTGCAGGTTTATATTATTAACTAATTACTAACTAATTACTTACTAAGAAAAGCAACAAATAATGTGTAATGCATTCCTTTTCTTGAGTAACTACAACACTGTTGGTGATATATGAAACTATTGTCGCCACAGACAATTCTCACCATGAAGGATGGGTTGTCCTAGGACCTAGAGATCCTCTTTAACTGCAAATTGTCACCTGGAAGCTATCACAAAAAACTTGTGTAAATCAGATCAGAATATGCATGATAGCACAAAGAGTGCAATGTTAAGAGCAGGGAAAACAGTCTCAACTTTCTAAATCCATCTTGCATGGTGCAAAAGTGTGAAAGTTTTAGTAAGAGTTAGAGGAAGCAGGGATGTGATGTAGAGGAGACAGGAGTGGAAGAACAGGTCATTCTCATAAAAGTGGTTTACACTTAGGTCAGTGCAAACAGATGTGCAGCACTGTTTTTGTCCTACATGAATTTCTAAGCTCCATTAGCTTAGATAATCCTAAACAGGTGAGCAGTGGGTTCTTTTTAAGTGCTGCAAAATTTGAACAATAGGCTTAGCAAAGCAGGTTCTTTTTTATATGGAGACCTCCATGTAAGACTGCAGCATTTTTTTTAATATATGTTGAGATTAAACACTTGTACCAAATCTTGACAGAAAATAAAATACTATTGTGATTTTTCATTTTCACCTGTTTCCATTCATCGTGCTTACTAAGCCAAGTCGGCAAAATGAAATACCTACACTATTTTTTATGTAGAAAGAAACCACCTAAAATCAACATTGTTCCTGTTATTATAATAGTGAAGAAAAAGATTTAAAGCTGTGACCAGATGGATTATTGTGCTGTATTTTTTCATTGATAACAGGGGAAGACATTGAAACCTCTGTGACTTTGTGTGCATTTAACTGCCAGTAAATGGACGGTAATTGATCATTGATGTTCTTTATTGACCAGAACACTTTCAAAATTTAGCCAGATCATGTTTTCTTGCATAATTCTTTTATGCATGTGGAGAGAATAATAGCCATGAACCTCAAAAATATATGGACATTATGTGCAATATGCAACAACTTGCAGTTTGAAGGACAGGTTTTTGGATAGGGAAGAATAAAAGTTCTTTTTTATGCATGTTTTATGTGTAAAGCAGTCATGACAAGCAAGGAGAGCAGTGCTTGACCACTTAAAATATTACCAAAATGAAGGCGATTTTTCTTCACAGATTTAAGAACAGCTCCAGGACCACATGTAAATTACTGCCATCTTGTTGCAGATGGTTATTATCTCAGGAATCTACCTCGACTACCAGCTGTGAAATCTGTCTTTTTTGTGGATGTTTTCGTGTTCCACTTACAAACCTTAGAGCTCGACAAGCTCAGAGTGGAAGTTCGGCAGTGCACATGCAGACCTGTTATTGACACAGACGGCGTGCTATTGTACTAGTCAGACTGACCATGCCTTAGTTATGCCCACTCTGACATGAGTTATAATCTGCACAGTATTATACAGGTGCACAGGTGTGTGTGGAGGTAGCAGTAACAAATATACAAGGAAATTACTGTGATTTATCATCTTAGCAGATCTAATCTACTAGAGCTAAGCTGATCAACGATGAGATAACAAAAGTTAATGCTGAGTGCGAAGCAGCTTTTAATAACTCACTAGTTAGCTTTCTGAGAAGATTCCGATAATGGAAAGAGGATGATTAACACAGGCAAGTTTAACATGTGGAGGCTCCATCAGAGATCTCCCCACATGACAAATCAGCAAATTAGCTGTGCTAAGCTTAACCAACTAATTAGTGGATAACACCACCTTATTTTCTTATTTATATTTTTAATACTGAATAGATATTGACAGTTGACTATGCCACACAAGATTCAAGTCTTTTATTTCTTTCACTTTTTATTTTTTTTATTATATCAGAATATTTTAATATACTTTGGTATTTCAGGTTCAGGGTTATTTTTGATTGAATGCTAACCAAAAATAATATTCTGAACCCTCTTTAAGCCAGGAAGATGTGTAGAAAGATGATGCCCAGACATTCAGCGCAGGATAGAAAGGCAGGCTGCACAATAACAAATGTTTTAGTCTGGTATTTGTCTTGGAGTGTTAAACAGTAGAATTATTATTATTATTATTATTATTATTATTACTATTATTATTATTATTATTATTATTATTATTATTGTTGTTGTTAATAATAATAATAAGAAGAAGAATAAGATTTTTTTCTTTTGTTTGTTTGCTTGTGTGTGTGTGTGCCTATATCTTCAGGCTAGCATGCTAATTGGTGTAAACTTTACGGCATCCAATCTATTGTGGGCTTTTCCTTTAGTATTTTTTGCACTAAACATAGTTTGTATATGTGAGATACAGGATATTCACAGCTGCTACTCTGTTTATAGTCCATCCATAACATCTAAGTTTCCCTTGTTTAATTTTACGTTCCAACTTGCTAATCATAGTAATCATAATCACCGGAACTTTATTCTCTGTTCCCAATTATTTTCTCCTTTATTTGTGCTTTATTTCCTGCTGCTGTCATTATGGATAATGAGGAAGTTAAGAGAAGCTTACTGATACTGTGAGACAGACTCAGTGTTGCTGTTAAATATCTTTAAGTGCAAATTGTGGATTATTTTAAACAGTTGAAGGTTGTTCCCACCGTGTGTTGTGTGGTGTTACAGCTGATCATAGCAACATTACACATATAATTGTAGAAATCAACCCACCAACAAATGTGTAGCGGAGCTCACTATTTCGGTTTATCAAAGGACTTTTCATTAAAAGTATATGAAAAGACACAAAAACTGAAGCCGCTTTTGCATTCTCTCCACTTTGCCAGCTTTTCAGTAGTAGTATGGTAAATATATTTTTATGCTGTATCGATCAGAGGATTAAATCGAATAAATCTCATGATGTTTTGCATTTAAGCATCTCGTATGTTTCTTTTAAATGAATAGGCAGTTAAATAATGAGCTCCTGCACATATGAATCCAACTGAGGAGGAATAAACAAACGATAACGATCAACACCAACATGGAATAAGTTTGAATGATGTGACAACTGATATATGTGGAATAAAGACTAAATGCTACATCCTGAGACATGTTTCAGTTTCTAAACAATACAGCTAGTGCCAGGCTGATCGATGAAACATTTATGGTGTATGGCACAAACTATTTTAGTATCTGTCATATTTGCAGAAAAAAAGGTTTACAAATATCTATCTATCTATCTATCTATCTATCTATCTATCTATCTATCTATCTATCTATCTATCTATCTATCTATCTATCGTTTTGAACAATTGGCAGGATGTAATGTAATATGTGGATGGGTGCAGTAGATATGCATGCATTTATGCACACACTTGGAAGTGGAACAAATAAAGCCCCGAGGCCTCAAAAGGGAGAACAGGTAATATATTAGAACAATAAATGTCTTATTTATAACTTCATAGAAATTTCCTCCAATGGGAATGAATCTGCGCTTTGGATATGGTTCATGTAATTCCAATTACATATTTGAGAGCTGATGATGCCACAGATAGTGTCTGAGAAACCAAAGCAGACATTGGATCAAGTGAAGATCAAAAGTTGCAGAACGTGCCAGACTCTATCATGACCAACTCTGCTCATTGACCAAGTGGAAAACATTACCTCAGTTAGTTTACGAGTCTCACAACATGGTGAGCAGATATTTATAACAAAAAAAACAAACAGGCAAGCCACAAAGACCATGTCGGGCTCTCAACCAGCTCCACAGGTGCTCAAACAGAATAAAAGTAAAAATGGGAAGAAAACCAAATTTGTCTCTAGGCTGGAGGATAGAGAAAAAACTCTGTGTTCATTTGTGTGTTTATATTTCTTTTGTAAAGGGCGAAAGCAAGACAATAGCAAATTAAAAACTAGCTGCAATTTCACCTGCCTTGGCTACACACCAGTGTTGCTCCTGTAGGCCACACCTGCAGGAGTAACCAGATGCAATCAAGCCAGCTGATCACGGGCAAGTCTTCTTATGTCAAAAGAAAACAGAACATGATAGTATTGGTAACTACAGGAATATATAACAAAACAAAATCTAATTAAACATGCATCATTTTAGAGACACTGGAAATTTTATTTTAACTTAATGCAAGTATAATACTGTATATCTGCTTTACTTTAGAGTTTGAGTAATGATAGGAACCAGCGGTGGTGTTTTTCAAGGAATATGCGAAAAAGGCAGTGAAGTGTTTGAAGTGTTTGTGGCGTGGCGAGTCTACAATCTTTGTTCTGTGTTTGCACAAACTTAAATCCAAAAAAGTTGGGACACTGGGTACAAAAACAGCACAATGATTTGCATGTGTTATATCTCAATAACACATGTTTTTATTAACAATGGACCACAGAAAACATAGAAAACATGTCCAATGTTTAAATATTTAAATGTTGAAAAAATACTATTTTAATCCATAAGAACCCACGTCACCGCCCCTTTAAAGTGACATTGACTCTCCCAAAGTTTTCCTGATGGTAAAAATGTTTCTGGGCTCTTATGGGTTAAGCTCGTTTTAAATTTAATGGCAGCAGCACATCTCAAAAAACCTGGAACAGGTCCATGTTTGCCACTGTGCAGCATCCCCTCTTCGTTTAACAACAGTCTGTAAATGTCTGGGAACTGAGGAGAGCAACTGCCAGACTTGTTAGGTAGGACAGGATACTGGATTCTAGTAGGTAAGCAGTCCTGGGTCTTTTTTGTCATATTTTTAATGTCATGATAGCATTGTCTAGTCCAGGGGTAGGCAACTCCAGGCTTTGAGTGCCGGTGTCCTGCAGGTTTTAGATATTACCCTGGGTCAACACACCTGAATCAAGTGATTAGTTCATTACCAGCCTCTGGAGAACTTTAAGACATGTTGAGGAGGTAATTTACCAATTTGAATCAGCTGTATTGGATCAAAGACACATCTAAAACCTGCAGGACACTGGCCCTTGAGGCCTGGAGTTGCCTACCCCTGGTCTAGTCCCTAAAAAAAGACTTCATCTAAATGGGTTCATATGTTGCTGTAAAACCTGTATATGTTGTTCAGCACTAATGGTGCCGTTCCAAGCTGCCCATTTCATCCACTGATGCACCCTCGTGGCATCAGACATGGAGGCTTTTGAACTGAGCACTGAAAACGAGCTGGATTGGTCCTTCCCCTCTTTAGCTTAGAGGATGTGGCGTCCATGAATTCTAAAAAGGATGTCAAATTTGGATTTGTCTGACCACAGAGCTGTTTTCCACATGTTCGCATGTGGCTTCTTCTATCCGTCAGAGAGATGTAAGCAGCATTTGTGTTCACAGACAGTGATTCCTGTAAGCGTCCCTGAGCCCATGCAGTGATGTTCATGACCCAATCGTGGCTTTTTTTTAAATGCAGGGCTTGATGATCACAGGGAATCCTATATTGATTTTTAACCTTGTCCCTTGCAAACAGAGATTTCTCCAGATTCTCAGAATCCTTTGATAATATTATTTACTGTAGCTGATCAGATCTTCAGTCTTTAAAATTTTACAATGAGTAACATTATTTTGAAATTGCTCCACAGATGCAGTTTTTTGCACATTGGTGAAGCTCTGCCCATCTGTACGTCTAACTGTTTTTATACCCAGTCATGTTCGTAACCTGTTGCCAATTAAGCAAATTAGTAATGAAATGTTTCTTTTTAGTACTACTTGCTTTTTTGCTTACTGTCGCTTTAATGTCCCATTCCACTTTTTTGAGACATGTTGCTGCCATCAAATAAAAAATGAGCTCTTTTAAAAAAAATAAATAATAAAATGTCTCAGTTTAAACATAGGATGTGTTTCGTTGCTCTATTGCGAATAAAATATGTATAATTATGAGATTTGCAATCATTGCATTCTGGTTTTATTAACTTTTTACACGATTACCTAACTTACTGCATACATGTGGTGTTGAATCCAGAAAAAATGTGAAGAACCGTATGTAGCCAAAATTTGCAAAAGTCAGAGTAATGGCGAGACGCTACAGTCATTTGTCAAAACTCTAAGACACTTTTACTTGTGAATATATAAAAGAATCTGACGTTGTATGAAAAGAAAAATAGATTGATGAGTCGGAAAATGCTCTAGGTGAATCCAGCATGGATGTTCACATCAGGTTTGACGTTACAGAAAGTTCATCAGGTTCAACTTTATGATACAATGCTAACAGAACCTAAAATGGAACAAGCACGATGTTGGCACTGACTTGCAAGTGGGGTGAGGCATGATTTGTTTTCATTTGCACACTATGAGGTATCAGCCCCACATAAACACATGTGACCTGTATCACTCAATCTCTCTGACATACTGAGCTCTAAAAAGCACAGAGGCACTTGGCCTTTTCAAGCTTGGTCAGCATTGTTATGATCCTCTGTCCTCATCTGTAAGCAAATGAAAAATTATAAATGAATTATAAAAAGAAAATGTCAGCTACTTGGCTCATTGTCTCAAATGAAATCAGCACATCATCTTTTTTTTCCAACTCAGTGCTTTCTTTAAGCTAAAATTTTTCATGCTTTGGAGCAGCAAAGATGCATTTTCTTTGTAATTCATAAAGATCGCGCTGTTTCTCTAAACAAACCTTGGTAGCCTGTTGCTCTGCATGCCATGTTTGCAACTGGTGTGTCGAGCATATATTGGCTGATGCTGTGATGCACCTGGCACATGCTCTCTGGCTTCCTAACAGGGCCTGACAAGTCTGCTTTATGCAGGTCCAGAAGAGGAAAATGCTGTAGCTATGATGAAATGGCAGGTCATTACTAGTATCTCCATGGGATCTGTACGTCAGCCAGAGGCCGTATAAGGGAACACAAAACTCAACCTATTTAAGTACTTGCATGGCAGTAATATCCAATTATTACGAGATCGTGTTCTTGTTTTTCCCAGTAAGTACAAGTTTGTACTAGTCTTAAGATTAGAAGGTGAGAGTGGTACATACACACATATTTACACATAAATGTACTGTATATACTAGCTCACTAAATAACACTAAATAATGGAGAAAACTGACTTGTTGCTGAAGTGATTGCTAGAAAAATGCTGATGCGTTATATAATTTCTGCTTCTACTGCACACTGTATGTGTCCTTCTGCCCGGTGTGCCTTTGCATGCAATGTACGTGTGCACTTAAAATGTCCTTGCATTTTTTATGCTTTTCGGTGTGCGTATGTGTGTGTGCGCATGCATTTTGCACTTTTGAAGCACCCCTCTTTGATGTCAACTACCTGAGCTGAAAGGGTAACGTGAGAGCGCAGGAGCCACAATGCTGCTCTCACCTGTGTCCTTTGATGATAGGACAGAGGCTAAGTAGACCAAACCATGAATGTCTCTGTCATGGAATACACACACAATCATGCACACAAGAGGAGATATTCTCCATGACCTTTTATTGTGGTGAGTGGACAGTTCAAACCACTCCAACTGCCTTTGTTGGCTGCAGCTCTGATGCGCTCCTGTTACGGGGGTGAATGGATGGGTGTCAGGCTCTCTCCATCACTCACCTCTTGCTCTAAGAGTCACTGAAAACTTTGGATGATACTTCGTGTCTCTCTGTTTCTTTGTTTAGTTGCATTTTTTATGATTCACTTCCTGCTTTCTTTTACTTGAGGACTGGCTTCAAAAGTCATTGTTACAGCAGCATTATCATGATTATTAGTTGATTCCCCCATATTTCGGCTGTAATACATAATTTCTGCTACAAGAGGGTGGTGGTGGTGGGGACTGTGATGATCTTTGACAAAGTCGTAAACTATTTGTCGTAAACACAAATAAACCTTATCTATCGAAGTATATATATTCACATTTTATTTAAGTTAAATGGGCAGCATTGACGCTTGGTCATGTGGGACAGCTTTGCCCACAGGAGGGAGCAAAAGGGACATTTGTCATTATGATCCACAACCTTGTTTTGGTTACAGTCTTTTTAGTTTGTTTCCTTTTGGTTTTTCAGAATCCAGTTAAGTGAAGTGTGTTCCTATACCATCTCATATTATTTTTTAATGTTATGTTTGTGTTCTACATTGAGTTTGTGGTACTAGTGATGATCAAAAGGTTTTGGGGGTTTTTCAGCAGTTTAAATCTTCTAAAGGTTTAAGGTTTCGTGAACTATGTCACACCTTTTTGCAACACGTTTTACAATACGTCATTGTTTCCAAAATGAACTAGTTGCTGGTCCTGAGAGTGACAAGACTGAGAAGATCCCCTATGGACATTTGAACCAAAAACTGTGTCAGGTCAGTACAAGGTCAGACCAGCGAGAGATTGTGTGTGTGTGTGTGTGTGTGTGTGTGTGTGTGAGAGATAATACTTCCATGAGGTAACAATTCGTAATATCTCTCTTCTCTTCTGTCCCTCTGTATCAATCCTAACCCCTCCTTTCATACACAAACCCACCGTTCAGCAGGCAGAAGCAACCCATTGTCAAGCCAAACAGGCACTGAAGGGTCCTGTCCTCCAGTTGCTTCATCCCTCCAGTCATCCCTCCACTCCTCAGAGGGGGTGACAGTGACCTCTGTCTGAAACAGAATAGGTGCTGCACCTGTGGACAGAGGAAGTCTCATACAGGCTACTTTGAGTCATTCTTCTCTTTGGCCCTCAATATCAATGTCATACAGCACCAGGTTCCAAATAGAGCTGCAAACATAAGCCGTTTTCACACATGCACTGCAGCCCAAAACTTTTCTAGACATATGCTGACAGAGATGCACGTGAGAACACAAATGTTGGACTTTAAATGGTCTTTAAGTTTGTGTGTAATTAAAGGTCCTGTGAATGTAGTTAGTGAGTCTTTGTCCTGCCTCCTGCACACTCTAGTCAGGCAGCCCCCTCAACTAAATAAAACTATTTCCAGACATGAGAACAAAAATTAAGTGGACTATCTCCTGCTATGAGCCTGAAGCCTTATTCACCGCCCTTCCAATTAGTAGATGACCCACTCTACCGCCTTCACTACAGCCACCCCATAAAGGCAGCTTATCACAGTACCGCACATTAATTCAGGGAATTGGTGCTTGATCATGTATATCTATGGCAACAGGACAAAAAACACCTGAATTCAAAGATTAAGAGACTATACTTTTGTCCATATAGTGTAAATGACTCCAACCAACTCATTATTTCTCAGCTGGACAACTTGATTTCAGTCCCAATTCTGTCATTCTGTCAGTGACCCTGTCTGAACCAGCAGAGCTTTAATCACAGGATGTCCTCTCACTGCTGGTTGACAAAGCACGATCAGCCCTCCTCTCCACGTGAGATCTGAATTTGTGATTCAGATCTCATGTGGAGAGGACGAGCACACCACATGAAGGCGGGAGAGAGTGAAGGACAGGGAGAATGACAGAGATACGCACTCACACATGTCATATAATGTCTGTGCAGTCAGAAAGAAAGAAGTAGTTGGAATTTATTGATAAAAATGATCCACTCTGCGTTCTTAATCTGGAACTTCAGAGTACAAAGTGAGCGAGGCTTGTGGCAACATTTTTCTCGTAGCTGACATGCTGTCTGCCATCTCCCTTGTAATGCTGAATTCAGGCTGCAACATCAAAACAGTGGCTTAACAGATGAATCACATTGCATTAAAGGGCTAGAATGGATGCTGAACACAGTGCATTGTGTTTTAATGTAAAAAGTTTCTTCATAGTCCAAATGCATATGCAACCTCTTATGGGTTTCATCATTAAATGTTCCAGTTTCTTCAAGTTGAGTTACTAGAAAGAGGTAGTAGTTATTAATGGGTCTGATCATCAGCCTATCAGTCAGGCACCTGTTGGAAAAGGGGGGAAAAAAGGTGCTACAAAGGAGGCAGGGCCCTCTGAACTGAGAGGCTGACTTTGCACTGCAACACAGCATCAGAGCGCAGAGCATGCCTTGTTAGTCTTCACAGTTGCACCTAGTTACGAACAACCATTATTCTAAACTCTTGAAAGGTTTCAGGTCATACTAGTTCAACCAGAATTTGCACAGATTATTTTTTTGTTGTTGCTAGTAATACATTATTACATCAAGTCTAATGAACTTATTTAACCATCTAATAGATGTGTTTCTGTATGAGTATTGTGAATCTATATTTCTCTCTGTAAGTGCAACAAAAATAGAGCCTGATTCCGATTCCCTGTTGGCCAAATCCTTAGAAACTGAAACTGTTAAACTCATTTTCAAGAAGCATCTGTTCAGAGTCAAAGCTCAGACATTCTGTCATCAGATAATTATATTACAAGTATACACAATGCTAAGATATTAAGAAGTATTAAAAATCACATTCAGACAGAACCACTGAGTCTTCCAGTAGCTTTGTGTCGGGACGAGATAAAGAACAGCGCATCTGCTTAGTGTCAGTAATCTGCAGCGGCAGCGGGTTGGAGGGATGATCTGGTCGAAGGGAGTGTGTGGCACTGGTGGGTTATTTAAACTCATGAGGTGATGGCTCTGCTTTTCCTCTTTCCAAACGGGGGGAATGGCCTAAAAACATATATGATTTAATACACACCTCCATACTGTCTTAGCGGATCAGGTTAGAGCCAACATCTTCCTCTCTTGTTACATACTGACACTTGGTCAGGAATCCTTCTTCTTTAAGACTGGAGCGCTATTTTAAAAGTATAGCACTATTTTCCAGTGTGCAGGGTATTTCCCGAGAAAGCCATTTTGCCTCATAGTGATAAATAACAACTGGTAGAATTCAGAATAAAGAGGGTGGTTGGGATAACAGGAAGACACGAGTTGGGCCCTTTGTGGAGATGACATGTTCTCTCCACGCTTTTGTGAGTTTACTCCAGCAGCATGGATTAGTTTTGTTTTCTATTATTATGATATGCTGGTATTTGTCATACTGCAAAATTTAGTTTGCAACAGTACAATAAGACAATACAATAATATACTTGACTCACAGTAACCATATCCACTGTGGCTCCTTCGCATGCTTGAGTGGACAAATTTAAGCAAATTGACAAAGACTACAGATTTCCTGTGTTTTTGTAAGTAAGTTTTGTAAGCGCACAATATGATTTCACTTTTTATGTTCCTCTAAAGATGAGTTTTTATGGTACTTTTAATAAACTTTCTTGTTTTTTGCCACACCTGGATTTAGTTATAGTTAAGTGTTTGTAGTCAAAACCTGCTTATATTTAAACATTAAGTTGATGATTTAAGGATAGATGATAAGCTTAAATTTTCAATCATAAGAATAAGGAAGGTGGATCAAACATCAATAACTGAGCTATGTTGAACTAATTAATGTTTAAGCCCATGTCTAATATTTCAGTGACTTCTCTGATTAGGTGCAGTTAGCAATCACATCAACACACCAAGTGACCCATGCCTGGGTGAGGGTTGCCAACCTTTTAATATCAAATAAGGGACACTCCAGAGAACAATTCATAACAAGCTGGGCACAGTCTAAATATGTGACATTGCAAATAGCGATCAATACATTTACGGTAGAATAAGGGATGAACCAATTTTGCTCATTATACCTCCATCCATCAATTTTCTACTGCATATCTAATATAATGGGGGTGGGTTGGGGAAGCCTGTCTGACAGACTCAGATAGATTTGCCAGTCCTAATGTAAAAAGACAGACAACAAGTCATACTCGCATCCGCAACTATGGCCAATTTAGAATCACCAGTATGGGGGCGGGTGTACCTGGACCTGGGATATAGAGTATGTTTGGGGAGTGGGACTGTCTGTGCAGTGTCTATTTGTATCTGTCTACACGTTGGGTGAGTGCCGAGTATTTGGTTGTGTATATGGGGTGGGAATGCACGTTTGTGTCCGCGTGTGCCTGTTCGTCTGTGTCTATATGTCAGGTTGGGTCTTAGATTCAACCTCTCTGGGTACATCTCAGGCCCTCCAAAGTACAGAGGCCTACTGCAACCCCCTCTGGCCTCTGCTCCGTAGCTGCTGGGTGACCTCTCGTTTGGGGCTCTACTCAGCTCTTCCCAGGAGGGTGGCACGGTTCCCCCCCTTTTGGTGGTCCTCCTCGGGTCCTTGTACTCTGGGGCCTCTGGATATCTGGGGCCTGGATCTCCTCCATTCCTGCTTCATACCCTGGGGGACGGGGCTACGGCTCCCCACACTCCCTAGCAGATCGTTACATGGAGAAACCTTTGGAATACAAGCATGCTGATCCACACAGGTGTACACACGGGTGTTCACAGATGCGGACTACACCTTTCTTGGCTGCTGACTCAAAGCACATTGTGCGCTGTCTATCTTGCGTGCTGCACAATATCGTTTAATATTTAGTATCTACTGTTATCTACTGCTAGCTAGTTTATTGTGATGGTGCTGTTTTTATTATGTTGCTCTTTTTTTGTTTGCTTTCTCTTCTGTTTTTTTTCTCCATACAGGTGATCCAGGTGTTTTGTTTGTTTTTCTTTCTTTCTTCCCCCCTTTCTCACCGTCTCTTCTCCCCTCTGGTTTTCTTTCTTTCTCTCCCTCTCTTTCTTTCATTCTTTCTCCCGGTCCTATCCCCCAGTCATGTCCCGTTTGTAGCAACCGGAAATAAAATAAATTCATAATTATAATAAAGGTCAATCAAATGGACCAATATGGCAAGGCCATGATGATCCACTTGGTAAAATAAATCCGCTTGGCATCTTTCTTGGCCTTAAGACAACAATTCTGACGGCTAAAGATCCAAACGGGAAACAAAATTAAAAGAAAAAAAAAAAAGAATCACCAGTATGGAAGTCTTGGGGTTGTGAGAGGAAACAGGAGTACCTGAAGAGAACCCGCACAGACTCAGGAAGAACATTTAAGCTCCACACAGAGCTTACCTGTTCGAACCCAGAACCCTTTTACTGTGAGGTGACAGTGCTAGCCACACACTGTGAACAAAATAGGGTTGAGGATTCTGTTTAATTTCCTTGTTTTGGTCAGTGATCACAAAAAATAACAGTCATATCAAATACAGGAGATGTCAGCCAAAACCCAGAAACCTGTGTTTATACACCACTCTGCATTTAATCTTTTTTTTTTTTTTTTAATTAATCCATGGCTCTCTTCCACAGTGTGCCATTTATCCTGTTTTCTTCCCTACACCCCCAACTGGTCATAACAGATAGCTGCCCTCCGTGAGCCTGGTTCTGCTGGAGCTTTCTTCCTGTTAAAAGGGAGTTTTTTCTTCGTACTGTCGCAGAGTACTTGCTCAAGGGGAGTTGTTTGATTGCTGGGCTTTTCTCTCTAATAATGACAGTCTTTACCTTGCAATGTAAAGCACCTTGAGGTGACTGTTAAATAAAAATAAAACTACAAATAAAACCAGTGTAACAACACCCTAAATTTTGTGAGTTTTTCAAGAACCGCCGTGATACTGCACTGAATATTTTAACGGAGAGAAACAGAGATATCAGGTAAAAGCTAACAAAGAATCTTCTCGCTGTTTTCTTCTCTGGTCTCGTTAACCTACCGAAAAGTGTACTTCTGCCTTGCATAACAGCTCTTAAGCATGACACTAAAAGCCTCTTTCTCTCTTCTCCCAAAGCTTACTTCACTGCATTTCTCCCTCTGATTAAAACTCTTCATCTTATCTCTCATTAACACCAGTTAATTATTTACAAAATTATCTTAGACACTGGAAGGGTTTATGGAAAAGTATAGCACAAAGATGTTATCGTTTTATGACTATCCTACTCTTTTCCTTAAAAGGCTTTCTCTGGTTCATCATCTATGGGTGTCTGCATAAAAGTATCTACTTAGAACTATAATAATGGTTCTAGTTTTGTTTTTTCTTTCCATGTTTCTTGTGTTTTCTAGTACAGTATAGCATGCATGCATCTCTGTGTGAGTGTTTATATGTTCCTGTCTGTGTGTCAATGTATGTGTTACCTGGGGTCATAACTTTACCCAGGACAGTTTTATAAAGTGTGGTGGAGCCAGCAAAGCAGCAGTAAATCAGTTTTATTTGCTGTGTGTTGGGGGTCAGCTCTCTTGACACCCCAGGACCCTGACACCGCAGGAATGGACTGGCTGGCTTTTGCTTTTGCAGCTGTGTTGTTGCTGGTAGTGAAGGGGGATTTATTTTTACATAGACGTGGTTCACCTGAGGAAATGGAACGGCTGCTAATGCGTTTTTGCAAAACTGAGTTTAGTTTGGAAAGCCTCTTACAGGAATGATTAAAAAACATGCTTATTCATTTTATTGTGAAATACAGATGAGAACCTCTGTGCTGTCAATTCAACAGAGGGAAAAAATAGCCTTGCTGTGTCCAGACATAAATCTGTCTATCATCACATTAAACATGTTCGTGGGCTTCAAAAGTGCTGGTAGAATTTCTTTTTTTTTTTTTTACCTTTTAAGAGAAGCATGCTATTCCCCCTTATTTCCAGACTTTATGCCAAGCTAAGCTGCTGCTGGCAATAAATAAATATCCACCCGTCTTACAGTTATCCAGTTCCTAGCCTATCCTGGCTGTCATAGGGCAAGATGCATGGTACACCCTGGACAGGTTGCCAATCTATTGCAAGGCTAACACACAGACAGGTGACCATTCACACTCACACCTTCAGTACGGCTACAGTTGCTTGCTGTGAGTTTATTGCATTAATCACGGCACCACTGTGCTACTCCTATGAATAAATCTAATAAACTGGATTCAAATAGACTGCGCATCAACAACCCTTTTTCTCCACTGCAGTTTAGGTTGATTACTGCAAAACATATTGTAAAAGAAATTTCACACCAAATAAATGTCATCCCTGTAAATGTGGTTAAAACTCCAACATCATCTCCTGAGTCAAAACTACAATGTGGACGTTTAACCCCCCCCCCCCCCCCCCCCCCACACACACACACACACATACACACATAGAGAGTCAGAAAACCCCCTTGTGACTTGGTGACAGTAGAAAGGAAAAACTCCCATTTAACAGGAAGAAACCTCCAGCAGAAACTGCCTGAGTGACTGGCAGCCATCTACTAGGACTGGTTTAGGGCAGTGGTTCTCAAAGTGTGTGGCGCACCCCACTGCACTTTTCAGTACATTTCTTTATTTGCAGCTGTCGACTTTAGGCTACAGCCTGCACACATGGACAACAACAACAACAGGACCTAATTCATTCTGTTTTAAGCCGGCGAGGCATGATTGGGAATGACGCTGAGGTAAGTCTGCCTCCCCCGCAGCCATGCCGCAGGCCCCGCCACAGCTCTGCAGTCAAAAACAGGCTGACTGCAGCCACTAAAAGTGAATAGTATTAAACTCTCACTTAATTATATATTTTTTAGGGCTGCCACAAACGATTATTTTGATTGTCGACTAGTCACCGATTATTTTTGCGATTAATCGACTAATCAGATCATGCATCCATTGAACGTAAAACGTACAGCTTATTGCACCAGCATGCATCTGCTCTTATATAACTATCATTAGCTTACAGCTTTAAGTGTTTAAGGTATGTGCTAACTAAAAATAAAGACAAAATGATAGTCTATTAAATTTTAATTAAATTTGCAGATTGTTTCGGTGAAGTTTAATAAACTCCTTGCTATCTAAAATACACCGGACACCGGAGTATATTCTCGAGCATCTCACACTTCTGATAATCAGCTGTCTGCTTGACGTTTATTCAGCTGTATAAAAACTATAACTTTAATCTCAGCCAAACCGATTTACTCAGGCACAAATAAAATACTGAAAAAAGCCAAACAATAACATTTTTAAGTTATCTAAGTGACTTATATATGTTTAACCTGAGTAGCGAAAGACGACGATGGGTTTGAAAATGATTTGCCGGGAGTCCGGTGTTCTCACGGGCTCTAGTGAGCCTTGCCCCCGGCTAGCTATCGAGCTAGTGGGTAACAGACGTCTCCGAAAATGTCGTAGCGCTTTTGAAGATATGTGGTGTCTTGATAAACTGAGCAGATATTTGAGGTTTACACAGCTACATTCTCGCCTGAAAATATGTTAAACGTTTATTTTGTGACCCAGAAAGAATAATAAGAGTAATATAAGAGTGTATGAATGTGAGAGTGAATGAATAGTGGCATTGTAAAGCGCTTTGGGTGCCTTGAAAAGCGCTATATAAATCCAATCCATTATTATTATTATTATTATTATTATTAAAACTAACTAGCTGCCGCCATTGTTGGAAACTGAGCTGGGCGCTATGAATTCTGGGACAGAGCTACTTCTTCTTCTTCGGGGTTTGACGGCAGCTGGCATCCTTGTACATGCAGTACTGCCATCTTCTGTTTCAGTCCGTTATTACACTCTTAAATTCCACTACTTATTCCTGCGTCTTTTGTGATCTTACAAAGCTTCAAACGCGTCGACTATTAAATCAGTCGTCGACGATTTTGATTAGTCGACTAATCGTGGCAGCCCTACTATTTTTCATCTCTGTTCACAAGTTTCTGGATTTCTTTTTTTTTTTTTAAATAAGACTAAGATTGAACTTATTTTTCCATGTTTGTCAATGATCACATTCTGTTTAACTTGCTGCTTTTTTGAAGAAGTGGTGCAGACGAATGAAGCAGTCTAGTGACAAAAGTTACAAATAGTTGTTTGAAATGAAAGTTGTCTGTTTAAAACAAAAATTACTGAAGGATTCATTGTGAATGAGTTTATCATCTAAATAAAGTTTCAGCTAGGCTTTTCTGTCATTGTTTTGTTTAGATGGGGTGTGAAAATATTTCTTCCTGCCATGTGGGGAATGATGTAAAAAGTTTGAGTTTAGGGTGAGGTGAACGGGTTTGGGGAGAGATGAATGCATATTCAGTGTTGGGAAGGTTACTTTTAAAATGTATTCCACTACAGATTACAGAATACATGCCCCAAAATGTAATTTGTAATATATTCCGTTAACGACTCAATGGGAGTAACGTATTCTGAATACTTTGGATTACCTAATATACTGTCATGCTTTTTACGACTACATGGATGTACTATTGATGTGTGATTTATTACTATTACTGGATGTTACTGGCCATAAAAATACTAACTAGATTTTTAAATCTTAATATAAAATGAGTAACAGTAGGGTGGACATTAGGTAAGGCTTCACTTTTTGCAGTGATCTCGTATAGAAAACTATTTCTGTATCATTATTATGTTTTCTTTTTGCATGCTTTCAGAGCTGCACATGACAGCGAGCAGGTTGTTAATGCTATCCATCAAGTCTAACAGTCTGCAGTCTATGAACTAACCTCAGCTAACGCCAGCTAACAATGTTAGCTTGGTGGCGAGTAGACTTCAGTAATAATAATAAACCACACAGCAATAGTACACTGAAGATACTGAACTGGCACATAACCCAAGTAGCTACCACAACTAACACAAGGTAGTTGTGGTAAGCTAATATTAGTTTTTACTTACTTTTACTTACTTCCAGATATTTCTTTAGGTTGGAGGTGGAGTCTCTTGATGCTGAGAGCAACTTGGTTGCTGGCAAACAGAGTTTGCATTGCACAGTCAGATTTGGCCCATCTCTTTCTTCTTTAAATGTGAAGTGGTGTCGGAATTTCCAAGTAAGAAATGCATTCCTGCCCGTGCACTGCTGGGTCTGTTGTGCTGGCTCCAAGTCCATTGTGTAACTGATGCCACCAACATTAACAGGACACTTACCTTAGTGCCTCTTACTGTGTGTTTTTTGGGGGTTTCCAGCAATGTGTCTAATTACCAAAATTAGAGAGGAGCTAGCCTAAAATATGAATCAGACTGCCGTGTAATCCATTTATGTGAACAAAGTAAAAGTATTCTAATTAAAACTCTTTTTAACCTCCTAAGACCCGAACTCTTTCATGGCATGCATTTTTAATTTCTCTTTGCTATTTGGGCTGATTGGGATCTGATGAATGTAAAAACAAAGAATTATCTTTTTACCTGATTTTGCTTTACAAGGGCCTGATATCCACATATGAGGACATTTGTTTTAAATTTTGATAGAACAGTAGCAGTATAATGTTCTCGTAAGTGGATATCAGGCCCTTGTAGAGCAAAATTTAGTATTGTGGTCTAGACAACCCAAAATGTGATGTCCACATATGTGGATGCCAGGTCCTAGGAGAATTAAGCGTTAACTGTAACGATTACTCATATTTTGTATTTTAAATATGTAACGCTGGTACACGTATTCTGTTATTCCCCAACACTGCTCATATTGATATTATTTCAGCACAGACCAGAGATACAGTCAGGCTATCTTTTTACAAAGTTAATCAGATCATTGCAATGAAGGAATTAACTGCAATTAACGGATATGTCTTTAACCATCAACATGGTTAGCTGACATACACAGACTGATGAAGCCACAAGCTTTGTTGTTTTTGTTGTTGTTTTTTAGAACACAATCAGCACTTTTCAGCTAGTTATGTTTATGTTGGTTTAACAAATCAGCCTGTTACAAACATTCTTTTTTTATTCCATTATGTCAACATCAATGTCAACCTTAGTGATGGGTCAGTCTAAGCAATAAGGCAATTGGCTCGTGAGTATAAATGAGCATTAAGTCAAATGTCTCAATCATGGCAATTGTAATGGTTACTTGCATATCCAAATATCATTAACGTTCTCTGCATACCAACTTCTTATAGATGTGCACAAAGTCCTAAAGAGCCAGGCTGACACGCACACCCTTGATATAAACACTGCATGGGAATGCAAACAGACTAGTCCTGTCAGTTCAGCAAATTCCTTTTCAATAGCTCATTCCTGAATCTTGGTTGAAAATTTCCAATTTTTTTTAATATCTCTTAAACAAACTACTGTTTTATTTCGCAAACTGACTTCTCCGTTATTGTTTGAAAATGCAAACTGTGGCTTGCAATGAACCATTGATTGTATGTGACTGAAGCGACTGCTGGTGAAAAAATCTAACCAGTCTAAAAACACATAAAACTGATTTCCTGCCTGTAAGGACACCTTTATTTTTATTTTTTAGATAGTTGTGTTTGTTAGAATAATACAAATCAAAGTAAAAGCTAAGACCAAAACTCATGCTTTTACATTCAACATTTGCCAGCTGTGCCACAGGGAAACTGGTTCAAACAGTACCCACACACCTCTGCACATGTGCTTTGGTGTGTAGATTAAGATGCATTGATATTCAGCAGGATTAGGAAAATTCCCCTTCACACATTCTGTCAGTCTGGGGGCAATTTCCCGTCCAAGTATGTGCGTCTGTATGTATTTGCATGCACCTGTTTTATGTTTCATTGTTATCAACCGTGGAGGTCTTTCTAAGCACATTACAGAATCCAGTAGTCAACAGATGCCTCCTCACTGAGTGAAAACTTGCACACAACTTCAGGTTGTGTGTGTAAGACAAAAAAGTAGAAAGAAAAACCAACAGAGACAACATTCTTTTTCGCGCGCACCTAACTGACTAAAGTTTTAGTTTTTATTAGATATCATAAAGTTATAATTTAAGACTTGTTGCACAAAAACATTTAGTCAGTTTGATTTGCTCAGATGTTAAATGTTTAATTCATCATTTCTGAAACTGTTTAAGCTAAATATAGATTCCGTGTTGTGTCTTGAACCAAAATCTAATCCAAAAAGCCATCAGTTGGTTCTTTTCCAGAGGACATGGACCCATTTTAATGCAATATGATTAAGTCAAGGTCCTGTGACAGACTGACCCTGCTGCTCATCCTATGGCAGGTGGGACATGCAGTAGGAAAATGAATAATGATAATAGATGATAGGTTTTTATATATCAGAACAAAAGAGAGTGACAAGACAATGAAGATGGTTTTAATTCATGTTTGAATTCAGAGAATTCAGATAGAATTTAGATAGAATTCAGAATTTAAATATCTATATTCTTTAAATTGTTAGAATGAATTAGAATTAAATGTTTTGTACAGACATACTCTGTATGATAAGACATACACCTAATGCAGGGAGCAGGTCCTACTTACCACTGGCTTCATTTGCATTTTGAATGTTGGTTGGCCACAGGCTGTCAAGGCAGGGGTACTGAATGAAGTCAAATGGCTACAATCATATTTAAACACCAAAAAATAGCAAAGGTATTCCCCCAAAATAGTGTCTAAATAGAGTGCAAGTGGTGTAATCATCTAACAAGTCACATTAGTACTGTTTAGTAAGTTTAAATATTGAGAAAGCGAGTTTGGACATCTATGAAAAAATGTGTGTGTTTGAACTGGAATCATTTTTTCTGGGTCAGCGCAAAATTCAGCAAAATTCAGGAATGGTGTCAAAACTGGCAACAGCCTAGAGTCGTTATGGCAGCACTTCCTGGTTAATGGTGTATGAACAGCCTTTGATCGCCTTTCAGAGCCTAAAGCCACCATCAGAGCAAAGCAGGAAGTAGAAAAATGTGTTGAGGCCAGCAAATGACTTGCTAATTATCAAAACTACCCCTTTTTTGTATTGTGGTTATCTACAAAATGAGTTTAAAATAGTTTCCGTGGCCTGTCCAAACACATACTATGTGAATGAATTCAACTTTAACAATCCCTGAAGAACATGCAAGACTGTTTTTGATCTTTTCCTTTTTTCTTCAAATTTTTCAGTAAAACAGCTTCATGGAAGTGCTTTGAGTCTCTGATTTACGCTATAGATAAAACCCGAATAGCAGCTGCTACCAAGCTGCTCTTTCAAACTGAGAAACTAATTTAGAACATTTCCCTAAGCTTTCAGCAGGAATATGGTACGTGATATCATCTGCGGTGTACAAATGGATTTAAAAAGAAAACAGGTCCCGTGATTTTGCCTGCTTGAAAGTTGCAACCACATCAAAAGCAATAAAACAGCATGTATGTCTAGCGGCTGACAAATTATATTAAGCCATTTAATATCTTCAAAAACAAAATTATATGTAGTCTGCATGCAGTTTACACTGACATTAATTTAAATAATGTTAACACAGAAGTACCAAGCGCTGGTATCAGTGAATCTTAACCATAGTTTTGAAAGTTTTCATGCTTCAGTTGTCTTTCCGTAAGAGCATTAATGTCTTATCAGGATTGTTATCATCCGCTGTTGGTATGCATAGCTGGAAAATTAAAGTCACACTCAAATTAACCTCTTGACAGGCATGCTCACTCTAAGCTCAGTAATTTATGAGCGAAAAAGTGAGGAAGAAAAAAACGCCTCCTGCTCCAGTGTGTATTTTTATTAGTAAATACGATGTATTGTGCCCCAGAGCCCCCTCTTTTTTATTCCAGCCTCCTGCCAAACGTCAAAGCCCAGGCTAAATTAATACAAACCATGAAGCCATGTGCTATTTAACTGGACACAAAATCCTGGCAGAGCACCAGACGTCCATTATTATTTATTAATTTATTTTTAATTCTCCAAATGCTTTGCAGATGTTTCGCATACCTCATGTTTTTGAGAGACGACGTGAAAGAGTAGTAGTGGTATCTAACATGTGCTGAACGTTTGAGAAAGTCTGCAGCGGCGCAGTCTGTTTTAGTTTATTTTCAGGTGCGCCTCTATCTGAAATTCCTGCACCATCTGTGGTTGTGTGAGATAGAATTTGTAACAACCATGAATCATCCCGGCTTTTCTTTCTAATCTGCTTCTTTGTATTTTGGACAGGGGAGTTTACATAAACACACAAACACACACAGAGAGGTCATGAGTATGCCATGTAGCTATAAGACATCTTATATTCATTGTTTTACAATCCCGGTCTAAAGACTGCCAAAGCGGTAAAAACATGGTGCTCGGTGACTACGCGTTGTGTCACCACTGTGTTGTATAGGTCTGTAAACCATCACTCCTCTTCCAAAAACTCTGATTGAGTCATTAGATCCATCCGGCAGTGAATCTTTGTGCTTATTTGTAAGTACAAAAACACATTAAAGCCTATACTTCCTACACAAACACACAGAGCTGCACTTAGTGTACGGTACAATCATAATGACTAACTTTGACCACATTAATACCGAGGAACACCAATAAGACCACAACAGTCCAAACCTCAGCTGTTTATAGAGACTTACTGTTTTCTCCTACAACAAAGCATTAGACTGCTTCTGTAATGGGGCTTGTTTGAAGTCTTTAATTACTTTTTAATGGTATGGGGTAAGGTGGATATTAAGTACTACACGTGTGGTTTTATGGTTATTTGCCATTGCAGTACTCTGTGTGCTATATTAGGCCCTGCCAGATGCACTTATCGTGTAGTGTGTTGTCTTAAATAGCAGTCTAACGATATTAATAAACAGGTGCTCTGTGAAATATTTCGTCTTTAGTGAAGCAGAATCTGACATCACCTCATGCTAGAGCAGCAACTGGGTTGCGATATTGTTCTGGCGAAACAGAGTCTGTCTGTTGCCATTTGTAGCCTTTAGTGAGGTCTACAAGCTATGTGGGTGTTTTTGTACATATAGCCTGTTTGGTGGAATGGATCACCAGTGACTCACGTTTTGAGATGTATTATATTTATTTTTAATGTGGTAAAAGTGGGCTTTGTTCTGCATGTATATGTAGGTGCGTGTCCACTGTCTGGGAGGGGACACCTCGGTCTTACTGGAATTTTGTGACCGCAGTGGTTAGCGGTCACTTAGTCATTGCACAATAATAAAAGTCTGTGCAGCTTTGATAGCATTTTTGAGAGACTGTACAGCGCTCCTTTGAGCTAAATGGCAGCTTGGCCTCAGTAATGATGTGAATCCATTTAAAGCATTATTATGAAAACAATTTCTAATTATTACTATACAAAATGTACAGCTGATTAGTTCAGCAGATCAAAAAAAGACGTTTTGAACGATTCAAACATTAGACATTTTAAGTTTTCTATTGTTTATATCTGATTGCATTATCAGTAAGTTAAAAGCTAAACTCACTTATATTCTTCAAATGATCCTGCCAAGCTCACTTTCTGACTTCCTCCTTTATTCTGTAATGAGATGAGTGAAATTCAAATAGGGCCAGCGGGCTGGACTTTATAGGCCTTGAAGTGGAGACCCGAGTTACAGGTAAATGGGGACCCTGTTTGCAAGGTGCAGTGCTTTACAGGGGTCTAATCCAGCAGTAAAGGCGCAGAAGAGAAAAAGAAAGAAGGAAAAAAGAGAAACAGTGAGTGTTCCTTTACATTTGCCCACTCTCTTTCCTTCACATTTGGTCTGGAATCCAGTAACATAGGTTTCATATATTTTTCCATGATTTAATTGGCATGGGTATGCCTCCAGTTTTTACACTCATTGGGGTCATGGGGTTTGTTATAAATGTGGTAAAAATTATCCACTGTTCTGCCACATACATGTGCCTGTTAATGCCTGGTGAGACCTAAGCTTCTCAGGCATAAATCTTGCTTACATGCATGAACAAATTCTGCAGCTTGCAGTGAAAAAACAAGCAAACAAGCATAATATTCAGTATTAGTTAAGTCCAAATTTAAGGTGAGTTCTCTGAAAATTACATTCAGTGTCAAAAGTACTCGTGTCTTAATTTATAATTTCAGTGTAAATGGTAAATGGCCTGTATTTGTATAGCGCTTTACTAGTCCCTAAGGACCCCAAAGCGCTTTACATATTCAGTCATCCACCCATTCACACACTGGTGATGGCAAGCTACATTGTAGCCACAGCCACCCTGGGGCGCACTGACAGAGGCGAGGCTGCCGGACACTGGCGCCACCGGGGCCTCTGACCACCACCAGTAGGCAATGGGTGAAGTGTCTTGCCCAAGGACACAACGACCGAGACTGTCCAAGCCGGGGCTCGAACCGGCAACCTTCCAATTACAAGGTGAACTCCCAACTCTTGAGCCATGATCTGTTGATCAGATTTCACTTTGCAAGCACAGAAACTAAAATTAATCTTCCCCATTAAAACTGCAAAATACTCAAGAGGTCTCATGAAGGAAGTGAAAATGGTGTAACCCTTAAAAATGGATCAAGCTTTGCGATTTTGAGCACTTTTGTTTGACGCCTGTCTCGTGCTTTCTATAAGTGCCAGGCTTTCAGAGTGGTGGCAGTGGCTTTGGGTTCATTGTGTTGTTTTCCCGCTGCACTGGCATGGCCTTGGTCACGTTTGATGGTTGATTGAACGTGAAAACACTTGACTGCATTCTGGAAGCTGCTAAACTGTCAGGCTTCCTCTCCCCCCGTGAAGTCTAGTCAAGACTGACAGTGGTGGAGAGACAGATGATCTTCAAGACCTCAACACTATAAACTTGATCTCATGTTGACAACCAGTAGACAAGTGCTGAGTGATAAATGGATGAGTTTTGGGAAATGAGAGTAAGTTTACTTGTCCTGGTATTTCACATCCAGCCGTGCCTCTCTACATGTAGGTCGACAGTCACACCTAGGTTAATGAGAGCTCACTCAGGCCTTTGTGCTTATTTATTCTCTTATAACAGGGCTAATGGAAAGCAGTGGTGTGCGTAGGGTGGCTCTACACATTGTAGCTGAGTGTTTTTTATGTGTATTACTATATATTGCACTCGCCTTGGTAGTAATTCTCCATCACACTTTCATGGCTACGTGAGAATAGACAAGGGTTTGTTTCAGTAGAAGCTATTCTTGTCACTCATCTCACCTTTCAGCCTTCATCATATAGTTTAATAAAACACGTGCCAAAAAATTACCTTTGATTTGATGGTGTAACTCTAACCAGGCTCCCAGCTTTCATTATGTCAAGCCAGACTAAACTCTGCTTTGCAGCCAGCTGTTAGGTAAATATCCAGACACCCAGCGATGACCCCACAATTATGAAAATGAAGTATTAATAGCTTAAAATTGCACCCAAATGGCTATCATGCAGGCACACAAGGAAAACCTGTTTGTTTTTACTTTCCGTTGAAATCATTAGCAGAGTTTGGAAAATTTTCTTGGATGAAGTTCAGAGGTATTCTGGACATTTGCAGTGTGTTAAAATAGGGAACGTGTGTGTGTGTGTGCATGTAAACCTGTCCATTCTTTAGTATCTAACATCTCAACCTCAAAGCTCAGTCTGACAAATATCTGGCAACTACACTGTTGCCAAGTTATTGTCATAGCCTGTTTGTATAATTCGTGGTTATATGTGTGTTTGTGCATGTGTAATTGTGTGTGCAGTCACGGCAGGGGGAGATCTGTAGAAAATTTACCTGAACTCGCGCTGTGACATTATCTAAATAGTTTCTCCGTCTGTTCCATCCAATAAGCTTTGAGACTAATAAACGTTTACATCTGATAAGAGGAAGGGATGTTTTTGTGAATTTGATGGCTAAATGAGAAAGTACTGCAAAACCAAAAACAATTGTGTTCCCACATTGTTGTCTTAAAATGTAAAATGTGAAGACCTTTTCTCTTAAATCTTGTCTTACTTCTTATTTTATTTCGTTTATATCTCAATTTATTCTGTTTTGAGTCAATTTCAGTTGGTTTAAGAGAAACCAAAATTAAGAATACTGAAAAGCCTGAAAACGCTGAATAAGTAATGGAGCACACTGCAATGGTTAAAATTCAGGTGTCGAGAAAAACTGCCACAACCTTCAGTTTTTGGTCAGATCCTTTTTCTTTTTGTCTTGCGTGACTGATTCAAGGAGCAGTTTTGTGTCTATTTTTACTGTACAAGGTTGTTAGAGATACTCTCCAAGTACTTTCATTTGATCCCAAGGTGTCGTCACAGCAGGCGGATCCACATGTTGGATCTGGTACAGATGTCACGCCGGATGCTCTTCCTGACACAACCCTCTCACGGGTCAGGGGTTGGAGTGCACTAACTTGCGACCACCTGAGGCTGAGTGTGTATCTCCTCCCGGCCTCGACCGTGCGTTCACAAGACCGATGTGTTAACTACTACAGATGCACTGCTCTGACTGTCTACATTGAAAGAGATTTAAATGGTAAAATAAATGGCCTGTATTTATATAGCGCCTTACTAGTCCCTAAGGACCCCAAAGCGCTTTACATATTCAGTCATCCACCCATTCACACACTGGTGATGGCAAGCTACATTGTAGCCACCGCCACCCTGGGGCGCACTGACAGAGGCGAGGCTGCCGGACACTGGCGCCACCGGGCCCTCTGACCACCACCAGTAGGCAACGGGTGAAGTGTCTTGACCAAGGACACAACGACCGAGACTGTCCAAGCCGGGGGTCGAAAGGGCAACCTTCCGATTACAAGGCGAACTCCCAACTCTTGAGCCACGATCGCCCCGTTTATTATTTATTCATTTTTGTTAAACTATAATTTATAAAATACATTTTTAATGATTACGTCAGTGCTGATTCCTTTTGTACCCTGCATACGAATGAAGGTACTAAGCACAATTTCGCTAATATTTGTAAAAAAATAATGTAGATGTAAAAATACAAATCCCATTTAGAGTGTTTTCTTTCTGAATATTTTCTTGAATATATCTACTATGTGAGTATTGGTCTGTGCACTGTATGGTACCTGATGAGGAGATATAATCAAAATATTTATAACTTAAAATTAACTTAAAACATTAATATTAATAGTCATATGGGGATTATTTTACATTTTAAAAAAAATATGTTAAGGTATCCACAGCAGCTGGTAAATGTTAGAGAATGGTTTTTGAACTGAAGAGTTAGTTACATTTAGTCAACACAAGAAAATTTACTTATCTTAACCAAAGTGCTTTTGTTCCCAAATTCTAATCACATTCAGCTGTATGCATGTCTCTGATGTGAAAGATCAGTGCTGTGCCTCTTGCCTCTGTTCCTAAGCATAAGAGCTCCACTTGAGACGCAGAGATGTTACCCACAACACAACAATGTGTCAGAATATGCAGTCAGCTTTGTTCTGATTTATTCTATGTTCAGTTTGCTTTAGAATTCCTGTTTTGAATGTAATTATTTGATTATTATGTTTATTATTATTATTGTTGTTATCCATCAATTTTCAGATCTACAGAAAAAAACAGAAAAAGCAAAATAGTAGAAGCACATTCTATTTTTTGACTAAGCTAGTTACCTGTATTCTTGAACACACAAAAAATGTTGTTGTTTTTTTTGGTTTTTTTGTATTAATTAATTTTAGGGATTGAATGTTAATGCATTCCAGCTCAAATGTGGCTACAAAAAAAGGTGGATTTGGTTTGTAATTAGCCTAATAAATATCAATATAATTTTAAAAATGTAAACAGTTTTTTAACAGATTTGTTTTTCCTTGTTTTTCTGACAGGGTACTCTAATAGATTTGTTAAGCACTGTAGCTGACTTTATGGCTCATTTCATAGTCTTTTGTGCTCTTTCTTTCACTTTTTGCTGCAGCAGTCCAGAAGAATGTTTTGCACCTTGATGAGCACTGGCTGTGTTATCTTCTTTACAGGACGAATTATCTCCAGTGCAAATAGCCAGACAGAAAGATTATGTTTCCAAAGCCTATATTAATTTAATCGTGCAGCATTGTTAACAGATGTCATTGCAGTGTGCTTGGCCCATTGATCCTTCATCAGCATGTGTTACTGCAATCAATACTCTCATTAGCGAGCTGTTGGGCCAAGGAAATGCTTAGAGAGAAGTCTTATTTCATGTTCGATTACGCTGTAAGTGCTGAGCTGCTGTCCAACTTTGGTGCTGGATGAGGTCTGTGTTTGTTTCACATCACATGAGGGATTTTATTCTGAAACAAGAAACCTGATTTTACATTTGCTGGAGAGTCTGAGAAATGGATGATGTTTGCAGCCATTCTGTGGTTGATTGTAATGAAGTCTCCTGTGATTACCAGTCTCAGACATATGCACTCTTATCCAAACCTCTCCCACATGTACAAAGTATTAGAAGGGTGGGTTTAAAATTGTATGCCACTGCAAAATTACAGAAAACATGTCCTTAAACGTAGCTTTAAGATACTTGTTAGATTACGTTACATAACATGCTAAAGTTTTAAAACTTATATTCCATGTAAACCTGTGGATGATTGTAGGCTGTAAAGAATACTGCTACCAAAAGTATGTAAACCACTCTAAATCTAATCATTTCTGGAGTGATACACAAAAACAAATGCAGTGTTTCTTTAAATGTACAAATAAGACAAAGTTTTGTTATTTTGATAATTGCAACTGAAATTTGCTACTGGACAGAAACAGTTTGCTAAAAATATAGCACTTATCATGTAAACTAGTTTTCTCTAACTTGTTTGTCATTAGCTACACCTGCTTCATAAGCTAGCTGCAGTGCTGACAATGCTAATAGTGTGGCCTCCAATCAGCTAGCAACTCAGGTATCTCACACATTTAATTAAAAATAATATTTCTACATAGTCTATGGTGTGATTGGGTACGATGCAGTATTAGGGCCACATTAAGAAAAAAACATAATTGATCATTTAGAGAATAAAGTTGAAATTTCAAGAAAAAGAGTCAAAATGTGGAGATTAAATTTGTTTTTTTTACAGACAAATTGCCATGGCTGTTATACCCTCTACAAAATGCATTGTGTAGATGAGTTAGTGAAATCATATTTCAGAATCGGATATTATTTGTCTTTTAGTACATAAATACAGTGTGGTGATGGGTATAAGGATAAACTTGGAAGAGTTTGTTCACTAATGTTTTTGTTTGTTTCACTAACTCATCTACACAAGGCATTTTACAGAGGCTATAGTATAGCAGCCGCGGCATTGAAAAAATAACTGTAAGCTTTACATTTTGACTTTTTTCCCCTCATAACAGCATTTTTCACTTTTTCCTTGAAATACAATTATGGCTTTAATCTTGAAATTTTCACTGTATTCTCAAAATATTCAATAATATTTTTTCTTAATGTGACCATAATACACCTTTGTAGACCAGGAGACTTGTAAGAAAGCTTTTTTTGTTTAAAAAAAGAGAAAAATACACCCTACCACAAGGTGACAAATTATAAGTAGTATCTGGATGAAGCAAGCAGCTTTATTTCCTGGCAAGCAGAGGTTGCACTCCACTGTAGTGCTGCAATCTTTTTTGCCCTTTATCTGAGTGAAATGATCCTTGAATTTCCAGGACAGAAATGCATTCTTGCCCTGACTGTGTACAAATTCCATGCTCTGGTGTTGTGTGTGGACAGGTAGGCTATACTGCATGTAAATCAAGGCCTTAACCGAACTTAGCGATGATTTGAACTGTGCATCATACTGCACATTCAAAAGCAAATAATGGAGACTGAAAGAAATCGACCAGTCTAAGTGATCTATTAATTTTAAGAATTAATGTATTAAGAGTGTATTTAGCTGACGTTACTTTTAAATTTTAGTTATTAAATAAAAAGCTAGTTGTGGAAAGCAGTCAGAACTAAAAAGGTTACTAGAGATCAGTGTCTTTTTTATGCTTGAGCACTGCCACATTGGAGGATTTGCAAGCATAAATTACTCATTTTAAGGTTCACTGCAGCATCTCCCAGTGATGTTTCAAAATGCAACATAGCAAACCAAACATTTTTTAAATTACCACAGATGGACAAAAGAGTTACAGCTCCATCTGTCCATATATAAACATTTTAGAAATACGCTTATGTGCACACACTCTTAATTCCTGATGGACATTATCAGACTTGCGTATCTCTACAAGGCCCTATCTGCCCACATGTATGCATGGATTTCTCTCATATTTGATAGCTGCTAATAAACAATTTATGGCACTTAACTGGGGTAATATATTATATCCCGAAACACTGTTGAGTAACCACCTTGATTTTTTCTCATCTTCCAGTTGTGGAAAACAAAATACTTGGCGCTCATCCACAGACAACACTGAGGCCCATTATCTTCAGTATGCTCGCCAAGCCAGCTTTGACAAAGGGGAAGCTCAGCGAGGCCTCCTTTGTTGACCAGGTATTAGGTGTTGAATAACCACCACAATTTATGAATTTCCAGACTTTTGAGCAGTTGTATAGATTCTGTGCAGCCCTGATAATTTTTAAGCACATCATCCTAATATTAAAGATCGTTTTACTCCATGACATATGAGACACAGCTTATAAATGAGAACATATTCCTTCGTGATGTTTTGGATGATAGAAGGTTCTAATGCTATATAGTAATGATATGATGATGGATTGCATGGTAATTTAATACAACTGAGGAAGTCCAGAGGATTAAGTGACGAAGGTAACACGTGCAGTTTAGCTTTTTGCTAGCACCAGGGTATGAACAAGCATGCCTGCACAGAAACAGTCGCAAACATGCACATAACCCATTCAGCACTCTCTCACATGTCATATGGAAAACAAATGATTCCCCTTCTGCTCCCCTCATACACACATTCACACACACTCCTCTGGGTGCTATCAGTCCTGTGTGTCTCTCCAGAGGGAAACTGTATCAGACAACGAAGGTCACGTGACCTGGGGAGTCAGCCTTCCTTAATCCTACTGTCAGCCCTAATTGGGCAGTAGGGGATTGATCTACTATGCCCTCTGTGTGTGTGTGTGTGTGTGTGTGTGTGTGTGTGTGTGTGTGTGTGTGTGTGTGTGTGTGTGTGTGTGTGTGTGTGTGTGTGTGTGTATTCTAGCTGGCCTCTTATATGAAGTTCATTTTGACAGGGTGAAAAGGATGAGAGGTTTTTGCCATTTGATCATTTTTAAAAGGGATAAGTAATAATAATAATAATAACAATAATAATAATAATAATAATAACTGCAACTGGCTGATCTATGTTTTTAACACAAAGCAAACTAGAATAAGAAAGGTTTCTTTGACAGGGAGAGAGATTTGTGTATCCTGGAAGGCATAAATATATATTAAAGTACTATAAGACAATAAATTCTGAATGTTTTCACCATCACGATTTTGGAACATTATTACTAAAATCAAAAATGTAAAACACTTCACCAGTAGAGGGCAATACTGTGACTAAATACAGGGATCATTGCCCAACTCTCTCTCAAATCCACACATCACGTGCATCATTTCTGTTGTTTAATGTAGGTTTAAAGTACTGCTGTGAAAGAAGTTGTATATTCATTGAACAGCAAACTGTAAGAGATTAAGCAGTGATGTGTCTTGTAACAGCAAAAAGAAACAGGCGAGGTGGCCGTTATTCATGACAAGCCTGACCCAGCATTGCATTCAAGGCCATAGGAATTCATTATCATAGATCATTTTTATTCTCACCTCATGAACCTGCACCGCCTATTCATTTCTGATCTCTTTAGTTTGTTAAGCACGTGACTATGAAATTTACCGTTTTTACAGAGGTGAGAAGCAAGGTGACCAGATGGGTGAAACGAATCACTTTGGCTGTGTAGCTCCCTAAATACATCAATCAAAAAAGTAAACTCCTTTTCTTTTTTTCGTCATTTGCCTTTTTTTTTCTTTCTTTTTTTTTTTTTAATTTGGCTGTATAACTAGAACAATAAAGTCATGCAATAAACTTCAGGAACACTGTGCTTGCTGCACTCCCACCTTCATGTTCATTTTGTTTGATCATTTTTTTGGCTTGCGACTTCATTTCTTTTGCTGTTTTATTTGGTGTTGGCTAAGATTCAGCTGTAAACCCTGCTGAAAGCAACTTGACCAGTGTTATACATTTTGACTGGACATTAGAGGCCTGTCCTAATTACCAGCATAACCAGGAAAGATGAAGACAATTTTGTGTTTTAGAAACTTGAAAAATCTTACACTGTTCACTGAGACTGTGGAAAGAAAACTCTCTGTACTTAGATACCGTGAATAAAAACTAAAGACAATTAAAAAGTAATAATAATAATAATAGCAAATAAATCTAGGATATCTTGCCAGATATTCTGCAAGTGAATCTTAAGTACCTGAAGGCTCTTATCTATATTGATGTTCTGGCTTGCACCATGTTGCCTAGCAACTGCCTAGATGTGAGATAAATTGGCACGCTTTTAGCATTTATGCACCTATAACACTATATGAAACCATCAAATCATTTGTATTCAATGAAAATAACATCTAATCCACAAAATTTCAGCATGATATATTATAACTTTACGTATGCATGACACAGTATGTTTAGCAACCACCGAGCACTTTATGCAAACACAACACCTTGTAAAAGCATAATATGGTCAAACAGTACCAGTGTTATTAATCTGTGCTTTGCTCATAATGGGAAAAAAACAGAAAATAAATTTGGTCTAGGACTTTAAGTCGTAGAGAGTCTAAACCTTTCCATACAATATCCAGTTCAGGTTAGCAGAGCAGGCTTGAACATATCCCAGCTGTCACAGGGCAAGACACATGGTACAGGCATAGTTTACCATGGACAGGTCACTCTTTCATCATAAGGCTAACAAAGAAAGACAGGCAGTCAGTCAGACTTACATTCAGACAAATAATCAATTTAGATTCACCATTAACTTAACATTCATATATTTAGACTTTTGGAGGAAACCAAAGTATATGCAGAAGAAGAAATGAAGGCCACACCAGTTAAGAAGGTTGAAATCTGGAAGCTTCTTGCTGTGAGGCAGTGCTAACCACAGCACCACCTTACTGCTTCTGACTCTAAGTTGTATTAGTATCAATTATTATATTTATGTATTAAATGAAATTATTAAATAAAATTATTATTATTATTATTTTGGCAAAACAAACAGCTATCATCCCCCTGTATTCTGCTCTAGTAAAAGTTCTTGAATGACTAATATACTTTTCTGAGTCTTCAGAGAGCGGTTGTTTAGACAGGTAATGGTCTGAGAGAAACATGACCACAGAAACCGCAATTACACCTGATCTTGTTGAACACCAGTGTGTGTGTGCGTGTGTGTGTTTGCTTATGTGTCTGTGAAAGCTTTGTGTGAATACCAGCATTTCTATGCAATATCATCCAAGTACTGGCATGATTTTTCATATATTTGTTTATACATGAAAAATGGTGTGTGTGTGTGTGTGTGTTTCACGGTAACTTACAAGGTTAGAGTGCCTCTGTTTATTTATTTACATAGCAGATGCCCTTATACAGGGCACTAGGCTTTCAAGTCATTTAGCTCATTCACATATTTACACAGGTGGATATGAAATGATAGGGAGATGCTTGATCAAGCAGTTTAAAAGGCAGAAAGGAGGTCAGACTTGCTCCTTTTTAACTTTTAGTACATACTAGGAGTGTGTTCCACATACTCATGTCCCTTATTCATTTTATTTCTTTTTCATTATTATTATTATTATTATTATTATTATTATTATTATTATTATTATTATTATTATTATTATTATTAGCCATCCATCCATTCTTTTATCCTTATCATGGTTGCAGTAGGGAGCTGGAGCCTATCACATCTCCATAGGGCATACGTCCCAGATAGGTCACCAGTCTGATGCAGGGCTAACACAGAGAGACAGACTAGCATTCACATTCACATCTATGGGAAATTTAAAAACACCAATTAACCTAAGACCTTTATTTGTATGTCTTTGGACTGCGGGAGGAAACACGAGGAGAACAAACAGACTCCACACAGGCCAGGTGGTTAAGTTGAACTCAGGACCTTCTTGCATGCTGCCTATAATCTATTCGACTGGGGTTACATCTGAATATATGATTTTATATAGCATTTCTGATATGCAAAATATAATATTGATTTTATTGCATTGAATATTTTTTGAAGGAATAACAACTTCAATAATATTTCTTTGAAATGTGGGTAAGCAAAGGTGTTGGCAGGATCCGTGTCTATGTCGAGATAGGCTCCAATAATCTGGCAATACACTCTAAAAAAATTTTTTGATTGTTTGTTGTCTGATTTTTTTCTGCCTCTTGTCAGCCAATCAAATCAATGTGCACTGCTGTAAGCAACCTGAACCATCCTGGTACCAGCTGACAACATCAAGGAGGAAAGCTACGGTGTGTCTACAAACTGAAAGAATCACTTTCTGTTCTGGAATTTCTTTTTTAAAACTTTCATTCTGAAAACACCTCTAACTTCATTGTATATAGTATAACATGCTTATCAGTTGTGAAACAAATTAAAATGCTGAAATAATGAACAACTCGGCCATTTCTGCTTTATTGCTTCAAATAAGTGACCCTCCCAACACAGAACTTTGCTTCACCTCTATTTCAGTGCCTAGATGCATTTCATTCCCATCATTCTATGTCTTTTATTCTCTCCTGCCCGTTACTTCCCCTTCTCTCCATAGTTTGTTGCATAATTCTTCACACTCTTCCATCTCCATGCCCACCATATCAACCTCATACTCATTTCTGTTCTACCTTTCTTTTCCCACCTCCTATATCCTTTACTCCTGCTCCCTGTTAGACCCTCCCTCCTTCTTTTTTTTCCATACATACAAAAGCCACATGGAGGGTCTGCTTCTAATCTCCGCATGCTGGGGTCTTCATTTGTTTTGCTTGTCCAGGGACCCCACAATGTAGTTTCCACACCCAGGACCCACTGAGTGCAGATTTAATTAGAAAAGACGAATGGTGGAAGGAGCTAGAGAATTGGAATTGGACATGGGGGCTTTACAAGGAGGGCTGGTCTGTCCTTGGCACTGCATGTGTCCAACACAACAATGCACTTCACACTGAGAAGGGCAATGAGAAAGTGGAAAAGAAGTAGAAATGAAAATGAAGAATGGAGATGACATACTTAACTCTACCCTTGTAGTAAGGCCGTGTTCAACCATTGTGCTTATAGCCTATGCTCATGGTGCCACAGCTACTCATGCCACTCAGCTTTAAGGCCTAAAAACCTTAAAACTATAAAAATGCCAGAGGAGAACATGTAGGACCTTCTATGGCTTTACAAAGGGCTAAAATATCAAGATTTAAAGTTATTTATGTTTTAAATTGTTATCTCTATGTTTTATAGACATGATCTCTCAGATCTGCTTCTGAAAATATTGCTCTATCGTGAGTGAGACCGAAAACTGACTTTCATAAGCATCTGCAAAGGCTGCCGCTACTGTCTTGTATTTTATAATTATCATGATCACAGCATCAGCTTTTCCCTGTTGCTTTTCTTTGAAAAATGCTACAATGGTGTGATGTTCACAATGTGGAGTATGAATGTTTGGTTGTAACAGGAATAATAACATTTTATGATTAGCTTTCTTAAATTTGCCATCCACTTGTTATATGTTATTTTCACCTCCCAAAAAGTTGATTCTGTTCATCTGGACGTAGCGTTTTCACTCATCCAAGTAACTTCTTCAGTGTCAGCTGACTTTATAAAGACTCCATTTGCATAATGACTGAAACTAGCACCACTGGCGAACAATGGGCTGTGAGGTCAGTCTCTTGATCACTAATATGCAAATTCTCATGACCATTGATCAACAACCACTCATCAAAGACCATTGAATACCATTCATAGAGAGGTGGGAAATGCCTGCAATCACAGCATTGTGAGATAGTGAAAGATGTATCCTTAGGCCCTCTCCTTGATTCAGATATGGTCTTTCCCCTTTCACGTAAATGGCCTCCTTGACTTGACAGGCGTTCCTTCCTGTCCAGGATGTATACATCATCATTGGCCAAGAGTGTCTACTGGCCTATAGGTGTAAACAGACTGTAGAGTCCTGGCCTGACGAGTTAGCTCTTCTGTGTTGTGCCATCCGCTTAACCAGAGGTTGTTTGGTTTCCCTGATGTATGGCAATCCTCCTGGCACCTAACAGTTACACTATATTACTCTGTTTGTGTTGGTGAACCAGTTTTTGGCGCAGTGTTTTTTGGGGTTTAAAAGCCACAGAGATGCGGCATTTAGAGAAAATGTATCTCAACTGTTCTGATACTCCTGACACCAGAAATTACTTGTTTTCACTTAGACGGCAGTTGTCCTTCTCTCCTTGATCACCTGGAGCAGTCTTTATATGTCTTTATGTGCCTTCTCAGGTTTGATAAATGTCCAGCTGGGATAACCACATTTACTCAGGGTCATATGATGTTCTTCTGCTTTCTGTGGGGTTGGTGTTCGCTCTGTATTGTAGTGTCCTGATGACACCCAGTTTGTGCTCCAGTGGGTGATGAGAGTCAAACCTTAAATACCAATCTGTATGCATTTGTTTATGGTACACATCAACTTTTAAATGTCCCTGGGTGGGGTGAGGTCGGCAGTGCCGCGGCAGGGAAGGTGGATGCATCTGCGCGGCATCGCAATCACGCCTTGCCAGCTTAAGAGCGGTGTAGGGTCCTGTTGTGTTGTTGTTGCAGACATGTGTGGCTGGCAGCAGGGAGCTGCAGTCGTGAAAGTGTGTAAGCAGCAACCGAGTGAAATTAAAAAAAATCTTCCAGAATGCAGAATCGTGGTTGCGTCATGCCTCATTCCTGCCACAGTCCCACATCACCAGTATTGGGAAGGTTACTTTAACATAAGTTAACATAAGATGTGTTCTTTTTAAAGACAAGTTTTTTTTCTGGCCATTCTTCCACACAAGCCATATTTGTTTAGTCTTTTAATAATTGTACTGTCATTAACTTTAACATGCTAACTACATGACCAGCCAATTGCCAAAAGTCCTGCTTTGATAGAGATGCTGCTCGGTTGATGATCAGTTACTCAAGTAAATTTGTTTAGCAGCACCTGGCCACTACCTACCCTCTATGGAAGCGGTTTTTCACATGGTTGCATAGAGTCCTGTCTGGCTGTATTATAAAAGCAAGCTGGCCAACCTCCAGGCTAGCATTTTAACCTCATTACTATCAAGACAATAATGATAATAACTTTGAATAAAACCTTAACCTGGAGAAAATAAAGTGTCGCATTGACCTTTTAACAAGGGTCCGCAAAAGAATTGGCAAGTGTTTTTTAAACCAATGTGACTAATATAAATCTTAGCCAGAGCATGATGATGACCAGCATGATTCAGCTGGGTTTGATTACAGAGCACTGACTGTCCCAGACAGTCATTAAGATGATTATTTTCACTATTCCATTTAATTTTGTTTTTCTCGAACAGAAGGATCTTCCTGTTTTAATTGCAAGGAATGCAACACATTGTCACACAAGTAGGATCCAGATAAAGTGACATATTTGCTACTACTCATTGTTCCAGTCATTTCAAACTCTTCATGGAAAGTATTATTGGCAGCACATGTAGTTCCTGTTATGTCTGATGAACTGCCCACCTTGCTGAAGAAATGTAGCAACTTCCATTGTAACTGCATCACTGTTGTGATATATACTCTCTGAAGCCTATTGATGAAACTGTTTTGACTAAACAATACACAATAATGTAAGAGATCAGAGGTTTCTTCATGTTAAAAGGGAATTTTTTTCCCCCTGTTGCCAAAGCGATTGCTTAAAGGGGGTCAAATGATTGTTCTGGTTTTGTCTGTTTTCTTTGTATTATTGTACGGTCTTTACCTTACAATATAAAGTACCTTGTTCTGATTTGGCGCTATATTTTTGTGCCATATTATGTTTGGCAAAGTCTAAGGACCTTAGCCCTATTGTTCTCAACCACCTTTGTTGATGATTTGCCGTAGGACTTCTAGGCTCTTTCTCAATTCTCAAGTACGCGAGTACGTACTTGCGTTCTCGGCGAGTACGTACTTGCCGAGAACGCACGGGAGTACGGACTCGCCGAGAACGCGAGCACGGACTCGCGATTTGTACAATTGGTACACCAGCGTACTTGATGATGTCACAGGTCCGGAGTTTTTACTGCCGTCCCCTCTTAATTTAACTGTGAGTAATATGTTATGAAGCTTAACTTTAATCACAGCCAAACCGGTTTACTCAGGAACAAATAAAACACTGAAATAAACCAAACATTAACATTTAGAAGTGATCTAAGTGACTTATATATCATGTTTAACCTCAGTAGTGAAATCTCTATTAATAAAAATAGTGTACATGTACATACGTGTACATATCTTAATAAAAACAAGCAGGTGAGATGTTAGAACGCTTTTATTTTTATTTTAGTGGACACTCAGTACAATAGACAGCTACTGGGGTTTGGGGTTTGTTTAACCTGAGCAGCGAAAAGACCGCGGGGGGGGGGGGGGGGGGGGGGGGGGTGTTTGAAAACGATGTGCCGGGAGTCCGCTGTTCTCGCCGGCTGTAATAATCCTCGACCTCGCTGTCTGCTATGGAGCTGGCGGGTCACAGACGTCTCCGAAAATGTCGGAGCTCGTTTGGAAATATATGATATCTTGATAAATCGAGCAGATATTTGAAGTTTACACAACTACATTCTCGCTTGAAAAGAACTTAAAAGTTTATTTTGTGACCCAGAAAGGGTCGACTGATGACGTATCACGAGTACACGAGAACGCAAGTACGCACAAGTACGCATATTGAGAAAGGCCCCTAGTCTGTATCGCAACACAGATGTTCTGTATGCTATCCTGGTGTCTTGGTTATATTTCTCTGTGTATGCCATCCCAGGTTAACATCTTACATCCTGCTGCTACTGTATGTGTTGGATAGTCTCTGGGGCACCTTTACACAGTCTTCAACCTGGGTCTTGTCAGTTATGGTATACTCCTGCCTTTATACTCTTGGTGCTTATGGCTTATTCTTGTGCTGCCATGATCAGAGCCTCTGTTCTGCCTTTAAACAGGTCTTTTTCAGCCAGTGATCCTCTATCTGTCAAATCATTCTGTACATCCCAGACAGCAGATTATAATATGGTTATAATAGTTCCTCCTCCTGTTCAGGAGGTTTTTATGATACTTCCTCATCACTGTTTATCTTTAGCTGCCTAAGGCATTCTTGGAGCAGCTCATTGGCTCATCTTGGGGTTCCATCTTACTGATGTATTCACTGATCCTCTTTGTGGCTGTGGGGTTGTAGCTCAGGTGGCAGAGCAGGTCAGCCACTAATCAGAAGGTTGGTGGTTCGATCCCAAGTTGCCTCCTGGCTGCATGCCAAATATCCTTTCCAACCCCATGTTTGCCTACTGGTGGTGGTCAGTGGCGCCAGTGTCCGCCAGCTTCGCCTCTGTCAGTGCGCCCCAGAGCAGCTGTGGCTACAATGTAGCTTGCCATCGCCAGTGTGTGAATGTGTGTGTGAATGGGTGAATGACTGAATGTAGTGTGAAGCGCTTTGGGGTCCTTAGGGACTAGAAAAGCACTATACAAATGCAGGCCATTTACCATTTTTACCATTTGTTTTATCCTGGATTGTGCCTCTTACCTCTTTAATTATCATCCTCCATTTTTCCATTGCTAGGGTGGGTGCTGGATTTTGAGTGGAGACCTCCGTGGATTGTGAGGTGTTTTGTGTCTTAAAATTACTGACATCTATCTCCTCCTCTGTCCAGCGTATTATTCCAGCTGGGTATCTGAAGATGGCTTGGATCTTACCTTCTTGATGTATTTGGCTGTGGCTGACCTTTGTGCATCTTTGTCATGGTTCCTGTTGGCCTGTTGTATACCGAGGTACTTGTAGCTGTCCTGTATATCTGCCCTCTGGTACCTCCACCCTTTCAGTCCCTTATCTCTCTTTGGAATCTTTCCAACATCCTGATGTTCTCACTGTAGATTGTGTTGAGCTAGATTAGTGATTTGATATGTTGCTCACTCCTGGCATACAGCTTGATGTCATCCATGAACAGGAGTTTACTGATGGTAACTCCACTCCTGAATCTGTATCCATATACAGATTCAGGAGTGGAGTTACCCTCACAGCGTTAGAGGGTTGAGGCATTTGCAAAATAGCAGTGAGGACGGTGCACCACTGTGGTATATTCCCCACTTGATGGTAACTTGAGCGATTGGCAGGGAGTCGGTGTTCCATCTTCCACAGTCCCACTAAGTTCCTAATATCATATCATACTCTCTTAGGGCTATACAGACAGAGGAGATCAGCTAAGTAATTAGGATCAGTGAATACATCAGTAATTATTTAGAATTTTATAAGTAAACAATACGATTTTGAAATCAATTTGATATTTAATAGGAAGTCAATGTAAGTTGGCTAGAACAGTGGTGATGGAATCATACCTTCTAGAGCCGGTTAAGAGATGTTCTGCGGCATTTTGGACTAATTGCAATCGCTGAAGGAGGGATAATTGGAAGCCCAAGTAAAGAGAGTTACAATAATCTAGTCTTGAAGTGATGAATGCATGAATAAGTTTCTCTAGATCTTTACGTGGTATATAAGGTTCAGCCTTAGAAATGTGGTGTAGTTGATGGAAGCTAGTTTTTATCACAGTAGGCATCTGCTTATCTAGTTTGAAGGAACTATCCATAAAAACTCCAAGATTCCTAACAGTACCAGTGAGGTGATTAGCAACAGGCCCGAGTATACCAGTTAGTTGTCCCTGAGGAATGTGTCTATGAAAAACATTAATTTCTGTCTTACGTGATAACCAGTCTTTCTTCACATCCCTCAAACAATCAAACAGATGAAGTAGTGAAGATGAAAATCCCCAGTCAAGTGGAGTTAGATTTGAATATCATCAGCATAGCAATGAAAAGAGACATTATGTTTTTCACAAATTGATCCCCAGGACAACATGTACAGCGAGAACAACACCTGATAAATGTTATGGATGTGTGTGTGTGCGTGTGTGTGTGTGTGTGCGTGAGTGTGTGTGCATGTGTGCATGTATCACAATATGTGGTATTTATTGTTTATTAACTCTGAGTTTTGGTTTCTTTTTGGTTCATGTGTTTCCATCCCAGGAAAACTCTGAGGCCAGAATTATACTCATTTTCTAAAGCGCACAAAAACAGCTATGGACACCGGGGACCAGTAGCTGTTTCTATTTATAGTTCTATATGAGTGTACTCAGAGGACACAAGCTTAACACCAAACTGGGGACATGCGGATATCCACAAATCTTTTTGAATTCACCCTGATAAAAATGACATCACTTAAAACCAAGCAAACAGCACAGCAGATAAAGAAACTACCATAGGTGACTTCATTAGTTTTAACCTAACAACTTTCCCTTCCAAAGCCAACCAACAGCCTCATCCCCAAATTAACATGGAGTGCATAAGTGTATGATCGCGATTGCTGTCCACTTCTCCTTTTACTCAAAAACCTTTGATTATTAGTAACTTTTCAGTAATCTTTAAGTAATTACTACAGATGAAAAATATATGTCATTTACCGGTTTATCCAAGCAAATTTCATCTCAGTGTGGTTACTGAATGATGACATGAAATACATGCTCTTTGCTTCCTGATTCCATATTTGAAAAATGTGAGATGTAACTATAAAGTCTATTTCCCTTTATTTGGCATCATTTTGCTGTTAAATATCCATCCTCGTAGTACAAGTTCCATGACGGTTCAGAGACGTATTGTTCTGTGTGAACTGCTCTCTCTGTTTATCTTTACAGATTCCAGACAAACTCTTGCTGAAAGGACAGTGGCCAAACATCTGTGTGCTGGCACTGAACAGTGACAGAGCTGCTGGAGACTGGTAATGTGCAGAAAAAAATGCAGAGAGATACTTAACACACATATTCACAGATACACAGTCGTGTACAGTCACATAATGCAAACACATAATCATGCTCAGAAAGACTCACTGATTATGTATATAGCAGGTGGTCAAAAAGTCAGCTTCAAACAAAGACTTAGAGGTGCAACAGCTGGAGAATTATGGACACCTTACATCTACTCATAGCTGACCTTGAGATCACCAGGCAGAAAGAAAACAGTACAGATGAGTATGAAAAATTCAGTTCCAAAGCTACTCTGTCCTTGAAATGTGAAACACAAGCAAAGCAAAATTATGCTAAAAGAGCACAAAAGCAGGAAAAAAAGGTTATCACCTAATTTCCAGGACACAGATGTGATTGTTTTAACTGTGATACTGTTCCAGTTGGCCCAGGTTCTCTGGACTAAATATGTTATTAAGCCTCTCCCCCTCATGTTTTTCTATTCAAACCATGCTTTTTATGAACGTTGTATATCTACAACAGAGACCATTTTCCACTGTTCAGGATGACACGGAACACCTGCTGTTCATGCTCTGCACCGAACTCCACTCCAACATAAAGACTTTTTTTTTTCTCACTGCTGTGGAGTCAAGAACAATGAGAGACAGACTCTGATAGTGATAACCAAACTCACATCTTTTTCTTTTCATATTTGTGTGACTCTTTCTAGGCCCCCTTTTTTGGCTACAGTAAACCACATATCAAGAAACCTAGACATGATGACTTTTCAGAGCCAACGTAATAACACTAAAGACATTCCATGGTAGTTGATATTCACAGACTGCTGCATAATCATAATCCTAAAGAGCCCAAGTAATGCTGATCTAACAGCATTATTTTGATGTTCTTTTTTCCCCTGTGAAAAACAGCAGGTTTGTGTTTGGGCAGATGGACGGGAGTTGGCTGTTGCTCTCTGGGGATGAAATCAACTCTGCCATAGACTAAGGTCCATGTTTATCTTTGAGCTTTATTAGATGTTGATGTTGGCTGTGTGAGAGAACCACTTGTTTAAAAAACTATTTTTAAAGGAAAGGGAAAAGGAGAGAGAGAGAGAGAGAGAGAAAGTTGGGCTGAGGACAAAGGCTGAAAAAGACAGCACCACTACATTATGGATTTAAAGGTACAGTAAGTAATTTTTTTAAAGTTATTTCATAGAAAATATGTTGTACTCAAAGATATACATTGATTAGCATGTAATTATGTCTTCTAAAAAACTGATGCATTCTTAGAAACTTAGAACAATACATAGAAGTAGGCATTGGTTCATGGAAGTTGTCCCACTGTTTCCCTAATTGGGTTTTATGTATGTGGCTAGAGACTGGCAATTTGTACATGTGTACTGTCAACATCTCTTTCTCATTATGTCTTTCTCCTCTTCCTCATTATCTGCTTCCAACACCACAGCTCCCCCTCCTCTGTCATTTCCACCACATCTTCTTCCTCCTCAGCTCAAGTCTCACATTCTGAACTGAAGTCAGGACTCTAACACAATAAAATGTGCTTATTTATTGTTGATATTGTCACAATTACTAATTTCAGCACATTAGACAGGCCACCCTCCCATTTCTGGCAGCTCACAAAGAACCAGCTAAATGACAACAGTTAGTTATAAGCTAACATTATGTCAGCTAATGCTAGGTTCAACTGTCCTAAAAATCACACTTTCACTCTGTTTGATTCTATTTTCTACATGATATGAGAGTTTATTCATTAAGTTTCTGAGTCCAAGAAACTGCGAAGAAAGTTTTACAAACTCTAACTAAGAGCAGCTTACCTGAGGCTAACAGCAGCTAACATAGGTTAACAGCAGCTAACAGTGGTGAAAACAAACATGCTTACTGACAGAGAAGTTCAGCATCTCCTCAATATCTGTATCACTGCTATTGGACTGAAGTGAGCTTCACTGACTCATCGACTGGTATCTCGCTCCTTTCAGAAAGTTTTACAGCCTCCTCCAGACTGCATAGAAGTGGACATCTAAATGATGATGATGAGCAGCTAATTGTACAGTAGCCATCAAAGATAAAATTATACACTTTTGCTATGAAGGGTAGGGAAACAAAATTCAGTTGACTCCCATCGACTGTGGGTGGCTGTAGCTCAGGTGGCAGAGCAGGTCAGCCACTAATCAGAAGGTCGGTGGTTTGATCCCAGGCTGTCTCCTGGCTGCATGCCAAATATACTTGGGCAAGATACTAACCCCGTGTTTGCCTACTGGTGGTGGTCAGAAGGCCCGGTGGCGCCTGTGTCCGGCAGCCTCGCCTCTGTCAGTGTGCCTCTGTCAGCTGTGGCTACAATGTAGCTTGCCATCACTAGTGTGTGGGTGAATGACTGAATGTAGTGTAAAGCGCTTTGGGGTCCTTAGGGACTAAGTAAAGCGCTATACAAATGCAGGCCATTTACCATTTTTACTGACATCTACTGGTAAACTTTTACACACTGTACCAAGTGGGCATCTTGATGAAAGTAAAATGTGGTCAACTGATAGGACTTCAAATGAATTTAATAATAATAATGGATTGGATTTATATAGTGCTTTTCAAGGCACCCAAAGCGCTTTACAATGCCACTATTCATTCACTCTCACATTCACACACTGGAATGCGAACTGCTGTAGAGCAGCCTGTCCATTTTTCAGTTGTTTCTAACACCATTTAACTACCAAATAAAAAATATTTAGGTCCCTCAAAAATAGAAAAAGGAACCCCAAAAGTGAGCACACTGTGACATTTGGGCACTTGTGATCTGCATACAGCATTCACAACACAATTGTATGCCAATTTTTAAAACCAGCATACTCAATGGCAGAACTTTTTTTTTGGCAAGGTTTACATATGCTTTGTGGATAAATCCGGTGCATTTCTGGTTACTGTGTACTGTGTGCTTGCTTTGCCATGTTTGAAGTCCAGCCTTCATTTCAACACCACTGGTCCAATTTTTAACACAGCACCAGAGTTTTTGATGGGAATCTGCAATGTGGATACTGCATTATGTGCTAGCATTGTGTTTGTGCAAATGAGGTATAGGAGAAGTGTTATCCTTGGAAAGCTCAGCAGTAATACAGCTGTCCATCACATTGCCTGCAACAACTTATGATTTTAGACATTAGCACAGCAGTTGCTTGATTTGACCCCTTGCTGGTCCCAGTGAGTGTAAGTGTATTACACTATGTGTGCTTTGTCAGCACTTGGAAAACACACTGCTCTGACCTACACCTACAGCAGGACAAGGAAAGATGTTTTTGGTTTCCTTCCATTTAAACAAGGTTCAGTCATGTCTGCTTACACCACGTGTAGAAAGCAGGCTTCTTGCAGCATGTCAAAGCATTTTGGACTTTGCAAAATGCAACAGCAAAACTACACACAGCACTGGATTTTTGTGTCTGTTTAAAACTAACTTTTTAAATCTTACATTTGTAAATGGAGCTGTCTAACTAGATAATCCAAATTACTTGCATGAGTTTTAATCACAGGTTCATTTATGCAAAGAAACATATATTTTAGATATACCAGCTTCTGTCAAAGCAGCAATATGTAAAAGAATGTGTTTTGTTGAATTCTTAGATGTGATATGGGCACACCCCAGAGACTGGAGTCTTTCCCTGTTTTTTCCCAAAACATGTTGTTGATGCAACTCTTAATCTGCCTGTTTCGGGCAGTTATTATGGGAAACAAACACGTTCAAATTTGTGAAAAGAGCAGAAAACGAGTGACAGACATGCAGACATGATTGTCATATGGACAGATAGACAAAACAGTAAGGCAAGCAGGCACACAAATATTTAGACAGACTGTAAATGAGTCAGAGAGATCGGAAGTCTGTTAGAAAGGCCAGTTGAGACACATATAAAACAACAAAGTCAAGTGACAAACTGTCCTGATGGGTGAAAGGATGAATGTAAAGCACAGTGAGGAATGTGGAAACCGTGGCTCAACAGATAGATGCGAGAGAAGACAGATTAACACTCCGAATGAAAGACGAAGAGAGTGTAATGGTAGGATGCAGTGGCACACTAGTACACTGACAGACAAGCAAGGACTTAGGGTACACACACAGGTGCTCGAAAAATGCAATTATCCCATCATTTTTATGCTGTGATTGTCAGCAGAAAAATGCTGTTGATGTCTTGTGTTGAGAGTTTTACCACTTTATGAAGATGTGTAATTTTAAATGCAACTCTCTGACACTCTTGGGAGAAAGACATTTAGTTTGGAGACATAGCTGACTATTAGCATGACACCTGCCCAGCAGCTGGTGGGAAGATACAGTGTGCCAAGACATGGAAGAAGATGACTGTGTCTTGCACCAGCTCCTAGTGAATGTATGATGATGACTGTAAGGTCATATTGACAAGTGGGTTAGTGTGCTTTTTATTCCAAGAAAGAACATGTTTGGCTGTGACTAAAGCCTGGTGCCAAACTAAATAAACAGTGTATCTGCTTTCCTTGCAAGGAAAAAACGGGAATCCTGGAATCACTTTGGTGTCCAATAGATTTTGTTTAAGCATGTTCTGTTTTTGCACAGTGGTAAATCTTGTTACTTGGTGACATTAAGTATCACTTTGTCAGAGCGCTTATGACTTAATGCATGCATTTTATGTTTGAGCCAATATGTCACATAACTAGTTTTCAGCATCTTATTTCAAGGGACTTGCCACTATGTTTGGGAAAATATCCGTCTTATAAGCAAATGTGCAGTCTCAAGGTTATGTAACCTTGAGATTGTGCAAGCTTTTGTAATATACCCTAAATTTCAGTTTACTATGACTTACTAATACTCAAGATTAAGGAAAAATAGCAGTGGTCAAAGAAAATAAAGTGCTCCACAAGGTCATTACTGACAGCTGGTCAAAATGAACATCTCTGTTTTCCTTCTCACTCTCTCCCCCTCTCTGTCTGTCCACCCCCACCACCCATATCTGTCATGCTAGTGTTATTTATTGCCTCTGTCCTCAATCCCCAGGGTTTATTTATGTGCTTTGAAACCCTTCTACAAAATGTGTGTGAGCAAGGTGGTTTATTAATGGGGTGTCGAAGGCAAAAGGATAGGCTGGCCCAGTTGAGGCACTTAGAGAGTTGTTCAGCCAGCGCTTATTATTACTGTTACTATTTGTTTCCATCTTATTTCATTACATGTTCCTTACACATGACCTCCACCACCTCAAACGTCAGTGCTGTTAATCAGATCAGGGTCATGTATGAAGTACTCTTGGTATAAAGATACCTTGGGCTATTCATAGAGATTGTAAGATTAATAATTCAAAACGTATTGGCAGAAAAGAATATTGCCATAATTACAAAGGACAAAGAAAGGAGATTAAAAAACAAAACAAACAAACAAAAAAAACAGAGGAAAATATTTTTAGTACGTTTAAAAGAGAACAGTTTTGTGCATCGGGACAATTACAGACTAAAGTAAAGCTCTTGGAATTGACTAAAGTATGTACGAGGTTAAACAGCTCTTACTTAAATAAGCAGTTTGATTTGTGTCAGCCTTTCTTCTTACAACATCCTGATCAGCTTTTGATTTTATTAATGATTTCTCTCAGTTCTTAACAGCACTGTTTAATTTAAATGCAGGAAATGTAAGGCTAGTTCTCTCTCCTGGCTGAATTACTATACACAATTGCTTAAACTGCAATGCAGAAAATTGCAGTTGTAATGGAGGTCAGTAATGCGCACAATTTGAAGGGAATCTATGTATGTAAAACTGCCAGAAAGCACTTAAAGATATGTGTATTTCTCTCCAGAAATAGTCACAACCCAAGGGCATTATTTTGTGTCATAAAGTTTGACCACAGTAAAATGTCTGGGTTGAGAAACTTCCAGCCCACTTTACTGGGAAAATTGAGTCCATTAATATGTAAATAGCACAAGAATTTTCGACATACTTTAAGCTATAATACTGATTCACTCAAGTTTTTAACCATGCTCTGATTTTTGATAAGGTTTTTAAATGTGTGTTGATTAAAGTGCGTCTATCGTCAACATTGGTTGATTTCCCATTAACTCCTGTATTGTATTATTATATTAGGGTCTACCTTACAATATAAAGTGCCTTGAGGCGACTTTTGTGATGTGTATAAATAAAACTGAATTGAACTGAATTGAAGTTTCTCTCTGGATTTTCCAAGAACTGCCAATACGAAAAACAACAAGGGACCATAAATCAAGCTTAGGGTGCAACAGGTACCTCAAGCACCAAGCATCGGTACTGAACTTTAATTCTTAGGTGCAGAACATCCGCTAGAAGCTGATATTCTTCAGATACTGAGCTGGCTTCTGCATGTTGAGACATAAAAGATATGCATACAATCTATTTCACTAGTGCTGTAGTGTTTTAAATTTATAAGCACTTGAAGATCAATGATCATGTATGATTGTGGACCTTTAGACTAATCACAATGAACACACAAAGCAATTCAATTTTGAAAAAAATTATAAAAATGTTAAACTAGCTGTTTTTCTGGATGCAGGACAGTGTCTGAACATTGGGCTTTTACCACATTTCATCACTAGTACTGGTCCATAAATATCACACAGAGTGCGAAAGCCACAATTTTGCCAGAGCCCACACAAGTCTCTCCAAAATCACCAGCTTTTATGTATATTCAGTTTTCCCCTCGCTTGTATGGTTCTGCAATTTCAAATTTGCAAACTGAAATCTTTAGAAATACAACTTTATGATAGTCTTCACTACGTTGATGACAGAGTCTGTGAAAAGTAGATTAACAAGAGTCACCAGTAATTTGTTTTTACAGGAGCTGAAGTTAGTTTCTTGCTTTCTGATGTTTCTGCAAATCTTTCTCGTGGTATTTGCCATGAAATCAAAATGATACAATGCTTTTATTAGGTGTATGTATATGTATAAAGCAACTCTTTTGAGTATAAATAAGTTCTTATAGCAGCGAAAATAAAATTATTGGCTCTTTCATATATTATAGGTGCATAGACACATAGCACACATCATTTTACCCGTTGCTAGGTGGTTGCTGGCCAACCTGATGGTGTCATAATATAATATGCATAACACAAGTTTTGTGGCTATAAAATAGATGTTATTTGGTGAAATAAAAACCACCCAATGGCAGTAACTATTACTTAAAAAACATCACTTGATCCAGCTCTCTTAGCTAATTATAAGCTATTCTTCAAGCTTCTTTTTATCTCAAAAATTCTTGAAAGAGTAGTTGTAAACTTCTTTACACACTATGGTTAAATATGGAAATCCACAGGTTTGTGTGCTAGGACCAGTTCTGTTAGCTTTATTAGAAGGCATTGCTATGTAGATGATTCCCAACTTTATATGTCCATGAAGCCAGACAACACACACCAATTGGTTAAACTGCAGAAATGTCTTGGATGACCTCTAATCTTCTTCTTTCTTTCATTTGTGCAATGTCTCTAAAATCTGAAACATCCTTTCTGAAAGTGATGTTGAAAAACTAGTTCATGTGTTTATTACTTGTTTATTTATTACTTGACAATCATAATCCATTATTATCAGGATGTCCTAAAAACTCTCTGAAAAGCCTTCAGTTGATCCAAGATGGTCCACCAAGAGTACTGACAGGGACTAGAAAGAGACAGACCATTGCTCCCATAATGGCTTTTCTGGGATCCAGAATTAAGTTTAAAATCATTCTCATTACATACAAGGTCTTGAATAATCAAGCCCATCTTATCTTAAAGATCTCATAATGCTGTATCAATCCAATACAGCACTTCAAGCTCAGGCTTACTCGTGGTTCCTAGTATATATGAAAGTAGAAGTAGAGGCAGAGCTTTGAGCTTCTAAGCCTCTCTTCTGTAAAACAAACTCCCAGTTTGGATTCAGGAGACAGACACGCTCTCTACATTTAAGATTAGGGTTAAAGCTTTCCTTTTTGATGAAGCCTATAATTGGGACTGGGTAAGATGACCCTGATTCCTCCCTTAGTTACGTTGCAATAGGTCTTGGCTGCCGGGTGCTTCTCACTGCCTGTTTTTTTCTCTCTCACTTTTTTTCAGTCACTATGTGTTTATGCACTCTGCAGTTCATCATTAGTTATTATTAATCTCTGGCTCTCTTCCACAGCATGAATTTATCTTATCTTCCTCCCCTCACCCTAAACTGGTTGCGGCAGATGGCTGCTCCTCCCTGAGCCTGGTTCTTATGGGGGTTTCTTCCTGTTAAAAGGAGTTTTTCCTTCCCACTGTTGCCAAAGCCCTTGCTCATAGAAGGGTGTTTGATGGAATTTTCTCCGTTTTCTCTGCATTATTATAGGAGTGTTTGCAATAAAAAGCACCGGTTGTTGTGATTTGGTGCTATATAAATCAAACTGAATTGAATACAATGTTTTAAATACTGTGTTCTATATGCATAAATGGCAAAACATCATTTTAGGCACACTTTCTGATATAGATATGAACCTTGAGAGTCTAAAGCTGGCCTAAGATGTACCTGTGTACCAAGTTTGGTTGCTTACCTCCTCGTAGGATTTGGCAGCCAAGCAAACAAACAAACACCCAAGCAAAGGTTTTATGTATTAAGGAAAGATTCATCGTCATATTTCTCAAATGCATGAGTGGTGTACACTGTGGTAGCTTCATTATTTAATATTACTTTATTATTAATTGCTTAAAATCATTGAAATAAGATAATGGGTTAAGTTGGGATCTAACTGAAAATTACGTTGCCTCAGATTGGTGAGCTGTCTCAACTAGGTCACATTTCAAGCTGCATTTTTATAAATGTCTCATCCATTTACTGAAGTATTTGTGGATGTGTTCCCAAAACTACAAGGGCGGACAAAGCCTCTTTAATAAATACAATAAATATCTGCCAGTAGCTGCCACATTTAGAAAACTCTAAAGCACCTATTGTCTCAGTCTTACACACACATACACATTACCACTCTTCTCCCCATCTGTGGCCCATGAAATGAAGGTGCTGATGAGCAGCTCCTATCAGCAGATGCCATCTTGGTCTTGTCATCAGTGGAGTGCATGGTCACAGTGAAAGAAGCTGGTGGCTTCACCTTTCAAAGACTTTTTGCTATCCGCTGCCTCGCCTCAAATTCCTTCGTTCTTCAGTTCTTTATGCTACGTTTATTACTTGCACTTAGATAATATCCTGTAAGATTATCTTTTTTTCTGGTCAAATAATAGCTATTCCGAAACCACAAGTCCCCTGAATGAGCTGAAAGCTGACATCACCATTATGACCACCATTTCCCCCTAACCTATTGCTTTTAGAGCAGAATACACAGAGAGCTTTATTAATTAATTATTAAGTGGGCAAAGTGTAATTGTGATGTTAACATCATATGCAGATGATATATTGATATTTAATAGTGTATGTATAAACTGATTCAATAATGATTATATTAGTATTAGGATATAATTATTGTATAGAATGAAACTACATCATCAGATGTATGTATGTCTCAGCATGGTCACATAAACATGCATCTCATTCTCAGGTTTCACTAGCAAATATGTTTGCCTGCAGTGTTTGTGTCTGTGCCAGACACAGACACAAACACTGTTTCATCTGGTGTGTGCAACTCTTTACAGGGAACCAGCATGCATGAGTCAAATTAAAAGTGTCAGCGTCAGCATCCCGGGAAGACAAGTTGAACACTGTGCACGTCTGGTCCCAGGACTCCACAGGAAACATGCACTTTCAGAGGACACCTGGTACCTGTTTCCTCTTCAAAGGATTGTAGAAAAACAAATACATGGGTGGTAAGGCAGGGGATTTCTCTCCGCTGGCCATCCATGAAGTCAAACAAGTTTTCATTGCTTTCCAAAAGTGACACTTAAATAGGGATATTACATAAAAGCAAAAGTAGTATCATTTTACTAGCAGAGAAAGTACAGAATAAGTGCTACACAAAGTCTGTGTTTCTTTAAAGAACAAATACTACTGGAGCTAAAACTAGTATGACATGTAACATGTATGACATAGTATGACATGTAGTATGACAAACTAGTAGTCATGCTAATTTAGACTTTTCATGGAGGACTGGATTGAGTGTTAGACTTAGATGCAACTCTTAAAAGGAGTGGAATAAATACCTTATCACACGGTGGCTGTGGCTCAGACAGTGGAGCAGTCATCTACTAATTGGGCGATGAGTGGTTCAATTCATGGCTGCTCCTTGGGCAAGATACTGAACTGAGTCACTACTTGTGCGATCATCGAACTGTAAATGTGTATGAATGCTAGATAGGAAGGACTTGGACAAAAAAAAATATTTGTGTGAATGGGTGAATGAGGCATGTTGTTTAAGGCAGCAGTCCCCAACCTTTTTTGCGCCACGGACTGGTTTATGCCCGACAATATTTTCATGGACCGGCCTTTAAGATGTCGCGGATAAATACAACAAAATAAAACTAGTACCGTTACCGAAAAAAAGAAAATGTATTCATAACACACGTGAAAAGACCAAGGAAAACTGAGTAAACGATAAAAACGATAACAAAATAACGCTGAAAACCGATAAAAACCCTGAAAACTATACATTTCACACCTGAGCCTCAACTCTCACGGACCGGTACCGGTCCGACGCCCGGGGGTTGGGGACTGCTGGTTTAAGGCACTGTGAGTGCTCATGTAGAGCAGTAGTGAATGCTATACAAGAAATGATCCATTCACTATTAGTCTTTAAAATATAAAAGTTCAGTAAGAAGCAGTATACTATTGTGATGTAGAACAAACATAAATTTAGCATGTGCTGAAAGTTGTTTTCTGTCATAAAATTTCATTGTGATGCATATTGTAACAGAATTTTTAATAAAATCCAGAAATCTGCATTTAAACATTTCCTAAAATGCCAACTTGGGTTGTCATGGGTGTTATTAAAGTGCTATTATATAGATCCAGTCGCTCCAGATGTCAGGGAGCAGAGTTCACTCACCTCACCTCTAACTTTCGTGCTTGTTGCCAATGTCTCTCCATCCACCATTTCACCCAAATTTGGGCTTTTTTAATCTGTTTCCTTTTTCCATTCATTGTAACGTAACCGAGCAAGCCACATTGTATTTTAATGATTGTCCATTTCTCCTCGCCATCACACACAGGACTCTATCATTGTAGTCTATGGTTGTTTAGTGTCACTGTAATTTCTCACTCATTCGGTGGTGGCAGTAAATGATTACATATGTGGTGTCTTGGTTTTCATAAAGCAATCTGCAGGTCTCTTCCCATCTTAATGTACTTTATGAGATATACTGAAATTTCTCAACAGCATGTTTTTCCATGGTGGAGAAAGTAACAAATAGAATCTGTTCACTATAATGCACTCCAGAAAGTGAATCTATAAGGTAACTCTTTCAGATGCATATGTTACAAGTGTCATTAAGAATTTAGAAGGATGAATGTTCTTTTTGGGATTTGCCAAACTCAGATATTAAATTATGACTTCATCTTACAAGGAGAAGTCATTCAAACATACTCAGGAACTACGACCTTTAAAACTATTGCGGGTGGGTCATTAATAGCAATTTAAACACTAAATAATAAGTTACACAAGTTTCAAACATTACACAGTGCTGTTCATGCTTTGCATCTGCAAAAAGCAAACCTTGGGTCATCCTTCTTCTGTAGATAAACATGTCAAAGACATCTAGAACTTTAAATTAAGAGTAGCCCTGTTGTTTTGGCCAAGATAAAAATGGAGGTCCTCAATCTAAAAAATCAGGACTGATCATTGTACAATTGTCAGCTGCAAAGCTGGTGACTGTGTAGGTGTGATGGCCACACACATTTCCCCTGATACACCACATACGCGCGCTCACTTAATAATAATAATGGATTGCATTTCTATAGCGCTTTTCGGGACCCCTCAAAGCGCTTTACAATACCACTATTCATTCACTCTCACATTCATACACTGGTGAAGGCAAGCTACAGTTGTAGCCACAGCTGCCCTGGGGCAGACTGACAGAAGTGAGGCTGCCATATTGTGCCTCTGGCCATCACCAGTAGGCGGTAGGTGAAGTGTCTTGCCCAAGGACACAACGACCAAGACTGTCCGAGCCGGGGCACACTATACACTATACACACTACACACTATTCCTGAGGGAAAATGCTTCACTGCAGAACAAATTTTAAAGACAGCAGTTTAGTCTTTTAATCCAGAGACACTCTAAACACACTAATGGTTGCAGATTTATAAACAGAGGTTTTGATTTCATTATATGACGTGCTCATGCAAGACAACGTGAAAAAAGAGCTGCATTCCCTCCAAAGGCCTCAAACTCTGAGGGGCAAATGAGTTATCATGGTGGTTACCACCACAGATCTGCTGCTTCCTCACATCACCATGCTTTTATCCGGTTCACATACGGGTAACCTCACCACCCAGGAGGAATCCTAAGTCCTATTTCCTAATGCTGTGCTGCCCGAAGAAGCTTCAGGAGAAGTCAGACCTACTGGCTTTTTTCAGCTGGATGAGTCATCTTAGTTCTGCACACTCACTCAAATACTGGAAACTCTTGGTCCTCCTCCACAATGGGGAAATCTAATACTGGCAAACACACTTTCCCTGTCTCATAATTCATCCGAATGACGTACACTGTACTAAAATATTGAATATGCGTATGACCATGCAACATTTAGCTACACAATCGTTCAGACTTACCATAAGCTACGTCATGGTAAACCCACATCAGCACTCAAAGAAATATATGTTTCCTAGTGTAGTCTTGATGAGGTGATGGCACTGTACTGATGTCATGGTCACTATAGACTTTGAAGCTATTTTTTTCATGGAATTTCAGATCATGAAAAAATGACTGGGATTTCAAAATGTCAGAAAATGCTTTAAAACTAAGGCCTTTCAGTAATAAATGATAGCAATAAAACTCAAAAGGAGAATATGGAGAATCTTTGTAGAGCCTATGACATAACCTGCACAAGTGGGCAGTGTGGTTCCAGCCTTTATGCTTGTGCTGGTGCATTATGTGTAAATTACTGCTTGGGCGTGTCCCGGTGTTTTATATGTGGTACTAGCGGATAGAAATAAATGAAATGGTGGTATTTTTTTCCCTCCAGGGTCCCCACTCCTTGTTGTGGCAAACATATTTGCCTCTCAAGTTTTTCCATTTCTTTTTATATTCCTTTACGTCCATTTTGATAATTCTAATCTTATTCCTGGAATTTCCTGACATTTGTGAGCCCCTATAATGACGATATCATTATTATTCCTTATGCTGGGACAAGGATTGTTAATCTATCACTAATAAATTCAAAAAATGTGGCGGAAAAGTAGCGTGCAACGCATAGGAGGAATCAATCACCACGACAGTTGTCGGATGCCCCAACCTGATGTGCAGTTTCATTTAAGGGGAATGTCAGGTTAGAACATAAGTTACTTCATATTGTCTCAGAGGTGTTTACAGTTACAGCGTAGCTTAGTAAAGTAGATTTCCCGCTCAAACATAAATCCCCAGTTAGCATTCAGTGTACATAGTATTCAGCTTTCTGATAATTCATCACAGATTTGAGGTACCAGTGCAGCAGTCGTGTGGCTGCCCTGTATATTTTCCACAATTGTAGATGTGTAGATGTTCCCAGACTGAGAAGAGCCTCACAGGCCAACCAGATAGGTGTAAAAGATATAAAAGTGCATTTCCTGCTGTTTTGTTGCTGAGTGGGGCCTACCGCCGATAGGTGGGTGGTGGGTTTGGGGCTATGTTGTCTACAACTAGACCCTTACGCTGCTGCACTGCATAGGGAGTGCAGTCAAAATTGCATCTTCTCTTTGACTCCCTCGCCCTCCATATGCGAGCGGAGTAGTAGGCTCTGTGTGCTAAGTGTGTATGCGTAATTTGAAGCGACCTAGGATATTTGACTGGGCTCGTAAACAACTGTAAGAGCAGTAATTAAAAGCACTAATAAGTGCTGTTTCTGCTCTGCCTTTGTCTGACAAAGCAAAGGCCACCCTGGAGACTGGCATGGTAGCACAATATTAGTGTTAATTTACTTTTACAGAGACAGGGGGGTTCGTGTGTGCATGAAGAAGAGAGCGTGAAAAAGGCCTAATTCAGACTGTTGCAATGTGTGTTTTAACTTTATAAATGTCCCTCATTGTAGAGGGATTTTAAAGGAGTTATTTATATAAGCTATTTATATTTTGAGTGCAGATAAGGCTTCATTTGCTTTGCATAGAATGCCATGTTAGTGACTCTGTGAAGCTGTACAAATAAAACATCTGCACACTTACTTGCATGCAGAATGTCAGGGGATGGAGTTGAGGGAAATATGAACTTTGTATAAACACTCAGAACGAGAAATGTGAACCTTATAGTGCCCAAGAAAAAGTCACGAAATCACTGAAGTCACGGGGCTATATCTTCTCCAGGCCAACAGTATCTGTACAAAATTTCCTGGCCATCCATCACATAGTTGTTGAAATGTTTCACTAAAGTCCAAAAACATAAAGTCAAGAACAATTTAAATCATAGATGTCTGCAAATGGCTATGTGACACAGGAGTGTGTGTGCGCATGTGTATGCATGCCTGTGTGTGTGCATCCAACCCGCTGTGTAATTAGACATGTGGTCACTAGAGGTGACGAGGAGAGCAGGCCCAGGAATCCCCTCCCCTGTGTCCACGAAGAAATCCCAAAAGAAGCCCTTAAATGCACACGCACACACACACTCGTGCTCTCTCCACCTCAACAAGCCCCTGCCGCTCTGGCTTCATTACCTTTCGGCCCCCCTGAGGACTCCAAGAAGGTGGGGGCAGACAGAGTTCGGGTTCTCCTTCTATCCGGAGCCCCGGGGCTTCACTGGAATTTACACCCCTGGTCCTGAGAACGGACAGGATCCACACTCCTCCACCCTCCTATTGTTGAGGAGTAGGCGAGCTCTAGGCCTACAGAGAAGGAGGAGGAGACTGGGAACACACAGAGAGGAGAAATGAAACTGATTTCCCTCGTCTGGAAGGGGGGTTTAGTGCTCATGTGGTGATGGAGATCAACTATGGGAAAACTTTGCTATAATTATCTTCATCTTTAAATAAAAATGTATCCTTTAAAGTTGTTTTTTGAAACTTATATTTTGAAACTGCTTTTTCCTCTGAATGTCTACATTGATGTTCTCCTAATCTGTGCCACAAAACACTGACAATTTCCCTTCATTTAACAGACGTCATGTCACCACTGCTAAGGTGACAATAAGGTTATCTCCACGAGTGTCTGTCTGTGAGCTCCAGTGTACAGTGGGTGTCTTTTATAAATTCCCCTGTAGAGAAATTTTCATCGTTCTGAATTCATTAGTTCACACTCACATTGTGTGCATGTGTGATAGTCCCAGAGAGGCCCATAAAAAAGCACTTCCCCTGTAATTGAGGTGGTATCATCTCCTTCCCTTCTTGTTAAAAACAAACTGAGCAGGCAGACAGACGGAGAGAGAAGGCAGGAGGGAGGGAGAGAGCAAGCGATCTACTACCTGGGGTCTGTGAGTGCATGCTGGCCTGCTAACTAAAAGTAAACACAGTAAATGGTTTTGACTGTAAAAGCTTAAGTTCTGCTGCCCTTTCTCACGAGGAGGGAGCGACATGAGCCCTTTGCTTTGAACTAACCAACCGAGACAAAACTGAGACAAGATGTAATTTCAGTTTTATTGAAGCATAGATTGGGATTATTGTTTTGGTTCCATTTGTCTTTTTTGTTTTGTTTTTAATGCCACAGGTTGGTTTGTGTTGACCTACATGAGTGCCGTTGAAAGTGCTAATTCCTAAACTTCTCTGCTTTTGGAGTCTCCATCACAAACACCCTTCGCATAAAATACAGTAGGCCTATATTTCTGAATGATTTTCTGGAAATGGAGCCTTTAAGCTATTGACAGCTGTGTTTAATCCTATTTTACGTGAGAGTTCCTCATTCATCTCTATTTAATGCTTCGTGAAGCCGACTCATTGTGCAATGTTTACACCAACACACTGGAACACGGGGCCCCATTGTGCCTGGTCCCGGCCTTACAGCTTGCGAACTGAGTTATACCACCAGCTGGGCCAGAGAGCCCCATTAGCTTAATGGCCATCTAAAATTTCACAGGGGATGCATTGCTGTTATGGCTCAGAGCTTTGCGTTTCCCTTTTTTATGGCTCCATCGGATTCACAACACCCAGAAATACGGTTTAGGGAGGAGAAGAGAAAGAAGAGGTGGAGAAAACAAAACCAAACAAACATAAAGGCAGTTTTACTAGGAGTGGGCGAGGTCTGTCGAGTCAGGGAGGAAGAGATGATGCAGGAGGAGCAACAGCAGAAAAGGCAAGTAAGAAAAAAGAGAATGAGGAAAAGCTAATTCTAAAATATTAAGACACATGGAGGCTGAAGGATTTAGAAACAAGTCTTGAATCTCACTGTTTCTTTTGAAGTATCTCTCTTGGGTTTTAAGTGACTCGACAATTGATGACCAACTGATTCACTTTCCAATAGTTTTGACCTCAGTGACTTGTTTGCACAGCTAGTAAGAAAGCAGTAGGAAAGAGGGTTCAAGTTGCACTCTAACAGCGGGCTGACACAGCTTTTGCTTTCATGTGTAGCAGGGGAAATTCATTTTTATGTTCATTATTTTCTTCACTTTGTCTTTGTCTTGATGTGTCTGACATAGACTACAATAAATGACCAATGAGCCAATCATGCATTAGTCAATCATATATTAAAAATGTGAGTTATATATTTTATGGACCAGCTGGGATACAGAATTGATAGCTGATACCTTTGTGGACAGCACTGATCAATAGCATCATTATACACAAGAATTCCTTTTTCATAAGCACAACTCTATTTTGTCAACTGCAGGCAGGTATTTGGATTCTCTATAACTCAAAGGCAGTGCACTCATTGTTGGAATATCATGGCCACTTACATACTGTCTTGTAACTAGTGATATGTTATTTGACGCTGTTGCAAAGTGCAATGACCGTCTACAATGGCAGTGAATGTACTCGGTCACTATCATATCTACTTGGCATATATTGGGCACAGGGCCAAAGCTATTGAGACTAACCTCCCATGACATACGTTTGTCCTGCCATACAAAGTAACATGATACTATTATATGGCTTTGTGGATTGTGAAGTCTCTAACTGGCCATCTGGTATGCATTAAGGTAAAATAATTGTGATGATTTGGCTTTTATTTGAAGATGAGTAAGGCAGTGGTACTACAGCAGCACTGACATGACTTTAAGTCCTCTTGCACACCCAGCAAATATGATTAAAACAGTGACGTCCTTTCCACATATACCAGTGGTCCTGTCAGACTCTCCACTAACTTTATTGCAATTCACTAGCTGGGTCCACGTCCTCATTTTAGGTTTGACAGTGTTTTAGTAGGGAAAGGTGAATGCTTGGACATGAATTGAGCTGCGGTTTGAGGAAGGCCTCGAAGGGGACTGATGACAGCTCCCGGGCCTGGCAGATCCCCATGCACTAAATAGAAGTGAAGAAGTTAAAGAATTGAAAACAAGGAGGGAGGGAGGGTGGTGAACGTAAACAAGAATGAACAGCTTGCAGAACTGGGGGGACCTAGATAGATGACAACCGGAAAGAGCATGTTTGGTGGCGTGGTCCTGCTCCTGAAATTCTGATACATAACCTCCAATAAAGAAAACAAATGCATGCATTTCTGCTTTTGATTTGCATTTGTTTTAGAGCCTTATGGGACTTGACATCATTGTGAGTAGACAGCTTAACAATGTCATTCCGCATACATAAACTTCTATTTTGAAAAAATATATTTGTAAAAAGTGCATAACATTTACATATATCTACAGGTTATGTGTTGTTACTTGGTAAATTTGCTCATCTGGACTGACACAGCTGTTACCTCCAGGCCCTCTGATGTTAATCAAGTGGGTTGATTGGTTGGCTCATTAGAATGACACTGAATTGAAAGGTGGGGGATCCTGAGCATGATTGTGATCATAGAGGAGCATAATTATATGGAATTCTTCACTCAAGTGATTTTTTGTTTGACATTTTTGTAACTCAATAAAGGACACTATAAAATGTATTGTACACATTGTAACCTTGATTAAAAGATAGTCCAAGAAAGACATCCAGGAAACTTTCAAGGACATCAAAGGAATATTGCTGACATTGTCAATATATTGATTTTTTTTAAAAAAACAACAACAACAATTTTTAAAGCAATACTAGATGTCAAGGATAGACAATCAACCAAAAAACAAGTCCTAACCAACATTTGAAATCTGTTTCTATGTTTGATCCTATTTTGTTTTGAGATTGTGTTGAGATATGACTCACATTTTGACATTTGTGATCATCTTGATTTCCTTGGAGCACTATGCAGGTTGCTTTAATGAGCATCTGCTTGTCACTGAGAACATGTGACTGTGATTTATGACTTAGATTCAGTATTTCGACATGAGTGGGATGAATGGGGTAAGAGATAATGTCAGGGAGTCATAAACAGAATGACAAAAAAATCAACTTAAATATTTCATATTTACTTTTATGGGCAAAGGTCACATTTTGTGTAATGGTCTGACGTTATAATACAACTTAGTATAAACATCCTGATAAATGTTAATACCAAGATGAGATCATGATTGCAGAGGGAATGTTACTAAAGGGAGACGTGTCAGTTGCATTTTGTCAATTTTACCTACTGACTCACATGGACTGCAGAGTATTAGGCTGTGAGCCATCAGTTGATGTTATTATACCTCAGCCATAATTCGATAGGCACCGATCTGATCTGTGTCTCTGACAGGGTTGACATTTTGTGATAGAAACAACACTGAACTGAAAGTAGCAGCACATTATTCTGGAGAACAGAAGGAACAAACTCAATAGGGTCGTGTGGAACACTTGTGAAATTATATTAATCGTTCAATGTTTCTGTGGCAATAAACTAGACTAGTGACTAGACTGTCACAATCCTTCTAAGATATACATAGGCTAATTGGTTTATTTTTTTAAAACATATGGGGAAAATATTAAATATAGAATCTCCCATCAGGTACAGATGAGGAGAAAAGTAACAACCCCGTATAAAATTCAAATCTTTTTTCAACATAGCATTCTGAACATTGCAGTTTTCTTTGGAAAGCACAGTATTTTTTATTTTCACACAATAACAGAATTATTTTAGTAAAAAAAAACAAGAATTAAAGAATTAAACTGGTCAATATAATTAGCTCCCCGACACACTGACCTTCATAATAACCAACAGCATAAACCACTGCTGTGCAATGATGTGCTTTAACTTTGTAACACTCAAAGCTAAAAACAAATTAACACTCAGGGTTGCAATGTACACACAGTATAAAAACTTCAGAAAAGTCTCAAAAACTGGATTGAGACGTATCATCAAGAAAGAGAGCAAAACAGTGCAGAAAAAGGTTGGAAAAGGTAGGAAGCCAAAGATTTGGAAGACTCTGGTAAGAAAAATAGTGAGAGATATGTCTAAAGCCCTGAGAAAACTGCCTAGACATTATTATAGTAATAATAATAATAATTATAGTAATGGACTTTGCCAAGTCAGGATTGTACTCTCAAGGAAACAATCACCGTGCACAGGAATGGACTGTGACGAAATGACATGTTTGTGATAGACTGAAGTATGCTAAGTTCAACCTGGAGAAAGATTATGCATACTGGAAGTGCGTCCTTGGGTCAAATGAGATGAAATTAGAGGTCTTTGGCCTCAGAGACAATGCTTATATTTGGTGAAAGAAGGGGGAGGCATACAGCACAAAGAACAGTGCCTCCACAGTGAAACACGGTGGTGGGAGTATTATGTTGTGTGGATGCTTCAGTGTATCTGGACCTTGAACTGTCATCAAGGTAGAAGAAATCATGAATAAATAATATGTGAAGGTTTTGAAAGAAAACCTCAAACAGTCAGCAGCAAAACCTACTCAGAAGTAACTCAACATTCGCAAAAGTCAAAATTTTGGAACATGTAATTTAACATGTGTAACTCAAAAGTATTACGATCTTCAAGCAGCATTTTCTGTTTCTTTCTAATTAAACTGTGAGTGCCAAAACACAGCTACTAAAAGTTACAACATCTTAGATCAAACAGGGATATACAGTACTAAATGACATGTGTATTGTATAAACAAATATCTAAAAAGTCAGGCAAATTCATCATAATATGACATTCTGTCTCATATTAAACATCATATTTTTTAGCAATAAAAAACAAAAGTGCACCATGTTTCTCTTCATATTTACTGTAGAGGTAGTTCCATTTTACATAATGTAAAATACAATTAGCCTTTTTTCACTGTCTTCCTGCCATAATCATTATAAAAGTCTCTAGTATTGGTATAATGTTTCAAGTGTTCAGTTTTCTGTAACCATCGTCTTCTGTTTCTTGAAAAACAGCAACAGTCAGCCTATTGTGATATTGGACTTCGATTGTTATAAGTAAGAGGGACCACTGGGACAGAAGACCGCCATATATGGGTGCGTTCACATACCATACCCGAGTTGACTTCAGTCTTGCCTACCACCACAAAGCAAAACTGTGTGCTTTGATCCAGTAAATAACCCCGGTGGTTTGTCATTTGATAGAGGGCTTGAGTGTGAGAAGCATGGTACACAATAACATTTGGACATATTTTGTCAAGACATGGTCTAGCTCAACTGGCATAACCTACTCTGGGATTAGGCACGTCACTTATTATCAAAATAATAAATGGAGTGCACTTCATAACACAAATGATTTTTATGTATACTTATTTTTTTTTTGCTAAAGGCCTTACTTGTTTCAGAGGTACAGACATTCTGTACTTAAGTAGAAGTCTTATTTGTGATTGATAAATTAAATCGTTAAAGAATGATTAGTGCATTCAATCAAATTCAGCTGTCTGCGTGTCTTTGCCTTCAGAAAAAAAGAAAGACGTATTTTAATTTTTCTGAGTAACTAATTTCCCTCAAATTGCAAATAGTAAAATTAAAGTTCCGTCTTCTGACTGACTTATCTACAATATCCACAATATCTACCTGCACAGGTAGAGGTCTTTAATTTTTTGTCTCTGCTCACCACCACAATGGATTTTAAAACATTCAACATGTGATTGAAGTGCAGACTTGCAGCTTTAATTTATGGGAGTTTTGCAAAAATGTTGCATTAACTGTTTAAAATTACAGAATTATTTTATCACTGAGTTCCATGTTAAAAAAAAGACTGTAAAGACAAACTAGCATAACATTTAACATAATGATTGTTTTTAATACTTGAATGGAAATCTGATTTCTATCCTTCTCAAAACTTTTCTCTTAACATCAGAAACATGCCAGTTTTTACATATTTTTTGGTGATTTTTTTTATCTGGCATTCTTGTTCTTGATTGTAACCAGGGGTTTGCATCTTGTCATAAACACTCTGTATTTATAGTTTATAGTTATAAAGCCATCTTTTGTAGGCTTTCACAGTGTTACACCTCAAGAGTACTCTTGACCTGGTTAGAGGTTGTGACACTGTTTTTCTCAACCATGGAAATAATTCTGTCATCATATACTTTAGTTGTCTTCTCTGCTCTTTCAGGCCTTTTGGCATTGCTGAGCTTGTCAATGCATTTCTTATTTTATCGTTTTCACATGTTTTTTCACATGTTTTTTCATACTAATAATGGCCACTGACCTTTCACTTGCATAACCAGAGTTCCAGTGAATACACATTAAATCTTGAAACTGTAAAATAGATTCTAAAATACAGGTCAATTTTGAACACATTTCAAAAAAGTTAGGACAGGGGTGCATTAGCTATTGTTGCAGTCTTTTAAGGAGACTGTTTTCCCATTCTTATTTGTTAGGATTACAGCTGCCCAACAATTTCCCTACTCTGTGTTGTTTCTAATTGGCCTGACTGGACTGCAGACAGGCCAGTTTATCACCATATGTACATACAGTACATGCCCCCCCCCCCCCCCCCCCAAAAAAAAGAAGACAAATACTGTCCATAAACACATTCACAACACACACTTATAAAACATTATCAACCCCTCTCCTTCCCCCTGAGCCACTGTCCTCTGACAGGCGCTTACCCTGACTTCTCTCTGACAAGTTCATCAAGGTCAAAGGCCGCCTCGGCCATGCAAAGAGCTTGAAGGAGGGATGGGGGTTGAAAGCAAGGAACTGCGGATCTCTTTAGGGCACCAAACCGGGGAATTCATGAGTATTCCCTTTGGTTCCTTGTGGCGCAAAGGGGCAAGGGGACTAAAAAGGGCCACATTGTTGAAGAATACTTCTGATAAATATGTTATTTGGGTATTCACGAGGCCTGCTTAGCAGCTGTTGAGAGTAATGATGTAGTGTGTGAGCTTACGTGTGTGTAATTAATGATTCTCACTGCTCTCTCCTACATACCAGCTGCTGACTGAGACAGGAAGTGAATGATTGATGGGAATTATTGATACCTTTTTTCTTCAAACACATATATACATGTAGCAGTGCCATACAGCCCCTGGTTGCTGAATTCTTGATAGGGTTTTCAGTTTCTTGCGTTTCTCCACCTCATCACAAATGGACTCATCAGTCATTGGTGAAGGAATGTCAATACTCCACTGTGTTTTAAGTTACCGTCTCCCATATGCTCTATTCCCCCCCCCCCCCCCCCCTATACTCAGTGTGTACTAAGCCTCCCTGATACGGTAATTTCAAATTTGATTACTGATTCAAGCCAAAGGAGTGGCTTTAGATAATGGATTGAAGGTAAAATAAATGGATAGAATCAGCAATGGGGACATAACAATGTAACTTTTCACTGAAGCAAAACCTTGACTCGGCATTCCTGGGTTGGACCACACCCATCGTCACGCATTTTGACATGAACTACACATCTGTGAGTTTGTATAGATTGGCAGGCACTTATAATTCTGCCTAAGGGCTCAGTCAAACTAGAAAAAGGACAGAGACCTCCTTGGAACTGGGAATAATCAGTGGCTGTTTGATGATTCCAGTGCTTGTGGCAACCACTTTTTGATTTTCAATTGCATGCCATTTGCACAGATTGCATGGTGAAAAAAATCCTGGTTTGACTTTGAGTGACGACATTCACTCTCAACCTGTCTGCAACATCAAATTTATTATTTCATTATTCATTATTTTCTGTTTAATTGCTAAAGAAGCAATTTTGCAGAGTGCCTATGTCAGGTAATCACAGTCCAACACTAACTACTTCTTTATTTGTGGAGGAGTTTCAAATCTACGAGTTTCTGGCTGGAATTTGAACGTAACGTAAGGTGACTTGCAACAGAAGCCCACAGGTTTACAGTGTTGCATGTAATTGCCAGCTTGGTCCCATTCAATCACAAATTGATAGCAGACGATAACAGACTGATAGCAGTCTGACTCCATCTTATTGCCATTTTACTATCATCTTGATAAACCAAAGTCACTTTCAAGATAGCAACTGACTGCAAGTGGTTGCAGACCTGGTCTAAATCTTCAGAGCAAATAGTTCAAAGGCAATGAGGTCACAAGTTGATTGCACATGGTTGCGATAAGTTCATTCATAATCTCTAACCACCGTATATACTAGTGTGACTGTAGAATAAGTATTCACTGCCTTTGTGGCAGTCCTTGAAAAAATCTGCCAAAAGACATTTGATGTTTAGATTTTGTTTAGAGTTAGGAAAACTATGTGATTGTTTTGTGAAAAAAGGGTTTATATATATAACTTGAAACATGTTGCATTTGCTACAAACACTGGCAAATGGTTACCCTTCACCATGTTCACGAAATAGAACACATGCTCTTTGACCGTGGCTGCAGCTGCCTCTTTGCTAGAATGTACTCTTCATCATCATTGGTCAACTTGTCAAAGAGAAGAGCTTGATCACCCTGTGTCTGACCGATCATTTCTTCAACAACCGTGGGAATTTCCTTTCGATCAAATGTTCACTGAAGTCCCCCTCAAAAAACCAAAGGTGGCACATCAAGAGCATAGCAAGCAGTATTTTAGTAGTTTGTCTTTTTTTTTTTTTTTTTTTACATATTCAAGGACTGTCAGAACTTTAAAGTGGAACTTTGTTTTGAGGCCACTGATATCCTGACATTTGGTGTGTGCCACATTTTGCATGCACACTGTGCCCTCCTTGCCCAGTATGGCTCCATGCAACTTTACCAAAATAAAAGATTTAAATTTTAATTTGAATCTGGTAAAGCTTTTGATTTTTTATTCAAGCATACTTGTGAAACTGAGTAAACTGGAACAACCTGACTGACACACTAATGTTGACTGACAGACTAGTGCACACACAACACGAGGGAATATGACAACAGCGTGACAAAGAATAGTGGGAGAAACAGACAATGTATACGATGGAGGGAATCAGGGTAGAAAGGACACACCTGGGGAGCACAGCTGAACATAATCTAACTGATGAGACGTGGGAAGCAAAACTGAAGATATTGCACACAAGATGAGGGACTGTCAAAATAAAACAGGAAGTGACCTACTCATACTGATACTCATAAAATGGACACAGAAGAGAGAGACCAGAAACACACTGGGATACAACCAGGGAGACTGGGATCACAACAGGAACTAACAACCAAGGAACAGAACTAGAAACATTGTTAACAAACTCAGAAGTTCGGGGAAATAATAAAATACTTATAAGGATGCAACACTGTAGAACCGAAACATAAAATCACTTCATAAACCTACAACAAATCACAAATTGACCGAATTAAAAACACCGGGTCATCAACTCAGGAACCATGACATATAATGTATTTTTTTTATTTAGAATGTAATACCATTACAGGTACTCTGTATGACTGTCTTGCCAACTTGCTGTAGCCTTCCATAATATATTTTTGCATAGTTTGAATCAGGAAGGCATTTATAATAACATCATATTTAATAATATTTCAGTTAATAGTTAGCATGCTTCAATCAAAATCATCTGCTGAGTGTTTCCTGCATCATGACTTCAGCTTGAAATCATGTGGTATGTTACACGGTATGTCAATCTAATCTCTTCATCCCAAATGACCTCTGGTGATACACGGGGTAATGTGAGCATCTTGGCAAGTTCAAATGACTGACTTCATTTAGGGGTTGGCTTTTGACCTGATGTAACTCTAGATTTATATATCCCTCAAAGAAGTATCCAGGAAGCCACAAATCAGTCTTAAGGCAATGGGATGTTGGGACGAGAGAAAGAAGGAGAAAAGTCTGGGATGGGAGGTAGAAAGACGGAGAACTATATTGGTATTAGAAAAAACACTGAAAAATAAGGGAAACCTACACATGCCCTTAGATCTCATGCTACTCTACATGTGTTCAATGTGTGACTTGGTGTGTGCGCATTTACAGTATAACAGCTCCAGAAACATGTGGCTGCTATTATCACCACAATCCCTGGTCAGTGTAAGGGACCCACCATCTTTTGTAAATGTGTGTGTGTGTGTCTGGAAGGCCCAACTGTAGCTGTAAGACAGTTGTGTTTGAACTCTGGATCATATGTCAGTCTATATCACTTTAGGATTGTTTATATGTTGTTTAGCATAAATTAAAGTTTATAACCTGATAAAATCTTTCATTGATGGTGCATCACATCATACTTTCACTTGTAAATCAATTCAGTTGTCAGCTGGAGATGGGAAAATTGGCACCCTGATAACCATTTCACTGCAACATCAACAGGATACACCGTTTCTGTCCTCCCCTGACTCCTCCAGCTGGATTTTAGCTTACAGCTTGTCTCTCAGTGGGAAACTTGTTGCTGGTTGTATGGCAGCATCACATAACCAGCAACAAGCTTGTTCATTTTCCCAAGGTAATAGCGTTGCCCAACACTGTGACACAAACTCCCGTAACAGTGTAATACTTACCATCACTAATGTTTATCAGTTACACTGAGGCAATAATAGGGACAAACATAGTTACTAGATTTGGGAAATCAGATTTTTAAAAATGCGCTAACATTGTTTCTATTCATAAGAACAGCTATTCTCTGGTCATTATTCATTCCATCAGTTCCTGTTATCAGAGATGGGCAGTAACGCGTTATGCATTACTGTAATCCGATTACTTTTTTCAAGTAACGAGTAAAGTAAGGGATTACTATTGCAAAAACGGTAATTAGATTACTGTTACTTTCCCGTAGGAACGCTGCGTTACTGCGTTACTAAAACCATGATTTTTTTGCGAGAATGTCTCATGACAGTGACGTAAGCAAGTGCGACGTTCGTGACAACAGCTCTGTGCAGATCAACAATGGATAATATAGAGAGAGTATGAGCATGCAGTGTTTAAAGCGTGGAAGTACTGACCTTACTTTAAGTTTGATTCCATAAAAAGTGACAAAAACATTAGTGTCCGCTGTTCACTGCGTGGGAAGAAATCTTCTTTTTACAGCGAAAAAAAACCCCTAAACTTCCAAGCAAGCACCGAGTGCGCTACAACTTAATGGGAAACTCACAGAGGAACTGCCGTATCGTTCCACTGACCGCTGTGGCACACCTGCACCAGGGTAAACCTCCGCCTACCTACTCCTGCTTTACAGGTGAAAATAGAGCAACAGGACTGCTAGTCTTTGACTTTATTTATTTTCTGCAGTGTTTTACTTGCATCTATTTGAAAGAGTGAGTGTAAACACAAATATATATATATATATATATATATATATATATATATATATATATATATATATATATATATATTCAATTCAATTCAATTTTATTTATATAGCGCCAAATCACAACAAATGTCGCCTCAAGGCGCTTCATAGATACAGAGAAAAGCCCAACAATCATATGACCCCCTATGAGCAAGCACTTTGGCGACAGTGGGAAGGAAAAACTCCCTTTTAACAGGAAGAAACCTCCGGCAGAACCAGGCACAGGAGGGGCGGCCATCTGCTGCGACCGGTTGGGGTGAGAGAAGGAAGACAGGATAAAGACATGCTGTGGAAGAGAGACAGAGATTAATAACAGATACGATTCAATACAGAGAGGTCTGTTAATACATAGTGAGTGAGAAAGGTGACTGGAAAGGAAAAACTCAATGCTCATGGGAATCCCCCGGCAGCCTACATCTATTGCAGCATAACTAAGGGAGGATTCAGGGTCACCTGGTCCAGCCCTAACTATATGCTTTAGCAAAAAGGAAGGTTTTAAGCCTAATCTTAAAAGTAGAGATAGTGTCTGTCTCCTGAATCCAAACTGGAGCTGGTTCCACAGAAGAGGGGCCTGAAAACTGAAGGCTCTCCCTCCCATTCTACTTTTAAATACTCTAGGAACAACAAGTAGGCCTGCAGAGCGGGAGCGAAGTGCTCTAATAGGGTGATATGGTACTACAAGGTCATTAAGATAAGATGGGGCCTGATTATTTAAGACCTTGTATGTGAGGAGCAGGATTTTGAATTCAATTCTGGATTTAACAGGAAGCCAATGAAGGGAGCCAAAACAGGAGAAATATGCTCTCTCCTTCTAGTCCCTGTCAGTACTCTTGCTGCAGCATTTTGGATTAACTGAAGGCTTTTCAGTGAGTTTTTTGGACATCCTGATAATAATGAATTGCAGTAGTCTAGCCTGGAAGTAATAAATGCATGAACTAGTTTTTCAGCGTCACTCTGAGACAGGATATTTCTAATTTTAGAGATGTTGCGCAAATGGAAAGAACGCAGTCTTACATATTTGTTTAATATGTGCGTTGAAGGACATATCCTGGTCAAAAATGACTCCAAGGTTCCTCACAGTGTTACTGGAGGCAAAGGTAATGCCATCCAGAGTAAGAACCTGGTTAGATACCATATTTCTAAGCTTTTCAGCGCCGAGTACAATGACCTCAGTTTTATCTGAGTTAAGAAGCAGAAAGTTAGTGGCCATCCAAGTCTTTATGTCTTTAAGACATTCCTGCAGTTTAACTAATTGGTGTGTGTTATCTGGCTTCATGGACAGATAGAGCTGGGTGTCATCTGCATAGCAGTGAAAATGTATGCTATGTCTTCTAATGATGCTGCCTAGGGGAAGCATGTATAATGTAAACAGAATTGGTCCTAGCACCGAACCCTGTGGAACTCCATAATTACCTCAGTGTGTGAAGAGGACTCTCCATTTACATGCACAAATTGGAGTCTATTAGATAGATATGATACAAACCACTGCAGTGCAATACCTGTAATACCTACAGCATGTTCTAATCGCTCTAATAGAATATTATGGTCAAACAGTATCGAATGCTGCACTAAGGTCAAGAAGGACAAGCACAGAGATGAGTCCACTGTCAGAGGCCATAAGAAGATCATTTGTAACCTTCAATAAAGCTGTTTCTGTGCTGTGATGAACTCTGAAACCTGACTGAAACTCTTCAAATAAACCATTCCTCTGCAGATGATCTGTTAGCTGTTTGACAACTACTCTTTCAAGGATTTTTGATATGAAAGGAAGGTTGGAGATTGGCCTATAATTAGCTAAGACTGCTGGTCTAGAGATGGCTTTTTTGAGTAAAGTTTAACTGCAGCCACCTTGAAGGCCTGTGGTACATAGCCGATTATTAGAGATAGGTTGATCATATATAAGATCGAAGAATTAATCAATGGCAGGACTTCTTTGAGCAGTTTTGTAGGAATGGGGTCTAAAAGACACGTTGATGGTTTGGAGGAAGTAATTATTGAAGTTAACTCAGAAAGATCGATTGGCAAAAAAGAGTCTAACTTAACATCAATGAAACTAAGAGTAGCTGTAGATAATATTACATCTGTGGGATGATTATTGGTAATTTTTTCTCTAATGATAAAAATTTTATTTGTGAAGAAGTTCATGAAGTCATCACTAGTTAACGTTAAAGGGATGTTGGCTCAACAGAGCTCTGACTTTTTGTCAGCCTGGCTACAGTGCTGAAGAGAAACCTGGGGTTGTTCTTATTTTCTTCAATCAGTGATGAGTAGTAAGCTGTTCTGGCTTTGCGGAGGGCTTTCTTATAAAGCAACAAACTGTTTCTCCAGGCTAAATGATGATCCTCTAAATTTGTGACACGCCATTTCCTCTCCAGATTACGAGTCATCTGCTTTAGGGTACGTGTTTGAGAATTATACCACGGGGTCAGGTACTTCTGATTAGAGACCTTAGTTTTCACTGGAGCTACAGTATCCAGAGTCGTACGTAGTGAGGAGGTGAAATTATTAACAAGATAATCGACCTCTGTTGGGGTAGCGTTCAGATAGCTGCTCTGCTCTGTGTTGGTACAGGGCATTGACGATGATTAACAGTGGCTGGATTATATTCTTAAACTTAGTTACAGCGCTTTCAGAAAGACATCTACTTTGATAAAGTCCACTCTCCACTGCTGCGTAATCAATTATTGTAAATGTAAATGTTATCAAGAAATGATCAGACAGGAGAGGGTTTTCAGGAAACACTGTTAATGTTCAGTTTCTATGCCATATGTTAAAACAAGATCTAGAGTGTGATTAAAGTGGTGGGTGGGTTCTTTTACATTTTGAGAGAAACCAATTGAGTCTAACAACAGATTAAATGCCATGTTGAGGCTGTCATTTTTAGCATCTACATGGATGTTAAAATCACCCACAATAATTATTTTATCTGAGCTCAGAACTAAATTAGATATAAAGTCTGAGAAATCAGACAGAAACTCTGTGTAAGGCCCAGGTGGACGATAGATGATAACAAGTAAGACTGGTTTCTGAGTTTCACAGCTGGGGTGGACAATGCTAAGCATCAGGCTTTCAAATGAATTAAAAGTCTGTCTTGGTCTTTCATTAATTAATAGAACTGGTGTGAAAAATTGCTGCCACACCACCCCCTCGACCTGTGCTTCGAGATTTCTGGTAGTTAGAATGACTCGGGGGTGTTGATTCATTTAAACTAACATAATCATCCTGCTGCAACCAGGTTTCTGTAAGGCAGAGTAAATCAATTTGTTGATCAATTATTAAGTCATGTACTAACAGAGACTTGGAGGAGAGAGACCTAATATTTAATAATCCACATTTCACTGTTTTACTCTTTGGTTCAGATGTGGATACTGTATTGTTCTTTCTTTGTGATTGTTTAAGTTGTTTGTTGCTGGTTTTTAGTTTGTTTTTTGTCTTTTTGGAAGCAGACACAGTCTCTATGGAGATGGGTTTTTGGGGGGGTAGCAGGAGGAGAGAAGCTGCAGAGAGGCGTGTAAGACTGCAACTCTGCTTCCTGGTCCCAACTCTGGATAGTCATGTTTTGAGGGGTTTAATAAATTTGTCGATATTTCTAGAAATGAGAGCTGCTCCATCCAAAGTGGGATGGATGCCATCTCTCCTAACAAGACCAGGTTTCCTCCAGAAGGTTTGCCAATTATCTATGAAGCCCACATCGTTTCTGGGACACCACTCAGACAGCCAGCAATTTAAGGAGAACATGCGGCTAAACATATCACTCCTGGTCTGATTGGGGAGGGGACCAGAGAAAACTACAGAGTCCGACATTGTTTTGGCAAAGTTACACACCGATTCAATATTGATTTTAGTGACCTCCGATTGGCGTAACCGGGTGTCATTACTGCCGACGTGAATTATGATTTTATTGAATTTACGTTTACCCTTAGCCAGCAGTTTTAAATTTCCTTCAATGTCGCCTGCTCTGGCCCCTGGAAGACAATTGACTATGGTTGCCGGTGTCTCTAGCTTCACATGTCTGAGAACAGAGTCACCAATTACCAGAGTTTGACCCCCGGCGGGTGTGTCACCGAGTGGGGAAAAACGGTTAGACACATGAACGGGTTGGTGGTGTACCTGGGGCTTCTGTTTAGGACTACGCTTCCTTCTCACCGTTACCCAGCCTTTCCCCAGCTGCTTGGGGTCTGCCGGGGAACAGCTAGCGGGGCCTACGCTATCTTCGGCTGCACCAGCTACAGGGGCCTGGCTAGCTAAGGGTGAGAGCAGGGTGCAAAGCCGAGTCTCCAATTCAGTAATCCTGGCCTCCAGAGCTGCAAATATGCTACATTTGTTACAGATATCATTACTGCTAAAGGAGGCCGAGGAGTAACTAAACATCTGACACAATGAGCAAGAAAGTGCAGAAGGGACAGGTGAAGTAGCCATGGTGCTAACGGGTCGGCTACGAGCTAAGCTAGCGAAACAGTACAGAGACAGTGAGTGAATACTATAAATTAGGTAGTGAGTACACAGAAAGTGTGCTTCGGATGAAGCACGTGAAGATTATACTGTGAAAAAAGAATGTATTTAAAAGTTGTTAATTAAACTGCTAAGCAAATAAGCTACTCAGAAACACCACTGTGTTTGAGCAGGAACAGGAAGCGATACTATACCACAGAGCGAGCGAGCGAACACCAAGTGGTATATATAGTATATATATATATATATATATTATATGTGCTGGAATGTGCAGAAAATAGGTTTAAATATTAAACAAATTTCTTCCAGTCAGAGAATGTTGCATATAATAAAATTTTTGCTTGATGCATAAAGTTAAAAGATTAAAACTAATAAAACAACTTTTAAAAAGGGACTTTTCCATTTGATTACATTTTGTATGATGAATTATGCAGAAAAAGTAGAATTGGGCTGAAAGATGGTAAATGGTAAATGGCCTGTATTTATATAGCGCCTTACTAGTCCCTAAGGACCCCAAAGCGCTTTATATATCCAGTCATCCACCCATTCACACACTGGTGATGGTAAGCTACAATGTAACCACAGCCACCCTGGGGTGCACTGACAGAGGCGAGGCTGCCGGACACTGGCGCCACCGGGCCCTCTGACCACCACCAGTAGGCAACAGGTGAAGTGTCTTGCCCAAGGACACAACGACCGAGACTGTCCAAGCCGGGGCTCGAACCGGCAACCTTCCAATTACAAGGTGAACTCTAAAGATCTATCGCTTTATCGCCTATTCAGGTTGTAAATCGTGTTTTTAAAAAGTAACTAAGTAATTAATTACTTTTGAAAATAAGTAATCAGTAAAGTAACGGGATTACTTTTTGGGGGAAGTAATCAGTAATTAGTTACTGATTACTTTTTTCAAGTAACTTGACCAACACTGCCTGTTATACCGAAGATCAGATGTAAAGTAAACCCTGCGATGCAAACTGCTAAGCTATTGCAGAATAGCAGAATATTCAGTATTTTGCAGCATCTGATTTTTATTCACTGATAACATTCACTACCAAAAGGTTAAAGACAGTGGATATGTCCCTATGTTCCTAACCAGGTTCTTTGGTTTTACACAAGACCTTCTCCAGAAAATGACAAAATCATTTATTTTATTGTTACATTGTAATTATATTTAAATAATACCAAATTCACTTTACCACATTTAAAGTGAATTTTTTTTCTATACCTGTGAAACTTAACAGTGCTCACCTACCTTGTAAGAGAGGCTGCAGTAGCCGCCTTACATCCACAGCTTGTGTTCAGTGTCTTACATGTACTGTTGACAGCCAGTTGGTTAAATCAGACATCAAACAGCGAGGCCTGATGTTCGTCTGCCACATCTGTCACGGGGCTGCTCACTGTTTATTGTTTCATCTTTACTTTATTTACTGTTGGCATAATTATTTCCATGTTTGATCTTTGGAGGAATGTTGGGGGAAGTCATATTTCCTTATGTATCCACACGGTTGCACGCCCACACACACACTCACAGCTCCCCTGTTCACTCACAGGTGACAGAGACTTTAGCCACAAGATGGATGACTGTCTGCCTGCGACATCTTAAACCTGTTACCTCTGAGTGGATGTTTATTTGATTTCTCCTCCCTGCTGTATCATGTACAGGGGAGACTTCTCTTGAACTGCAGCAACAGGAGTGTAAATATTATGGAGAAAGCCACTGAGACATGAAATGTAGCTTTAATTACAACACTGATATATCAAGGTCAGTCTCTGCGCATGTGGAAGGAACTTGACCTTTCCTTTTTCTGCCCATGATTTCCTGTTTGATTTGGTGTACACACTCATTAAACAAATGTATATACTGGATTATATATGGTACAATATGTTTGTAGAAGGGCAAGATGTATAGTGGAGGCTAAATGGGGTTGCTAGGGGCTGATTCTGAAGCAATTATGCAACTGGACAAAATATCAAAGGTACGCACAACAATGAAATGAAACTCGTGGGGTTTTTTTTAGCGTGGAGCATGCATCAAGCATACAAATAGTCAGAATTTTAACATTAAATGAAATGTATTACCAAAGTGCGCTACATGTTAAAAGTCAGAGGGCCAAATAATTCATGTGTAAGGCGCGTGGTGAATTATTATTGTTACACTGATGGAAAACCTCAAAGCTTATGCCAAAATCTTATCCTGCCCTAATGATATGTGGATAACAATTGTTCATCACATTCATAAATTCCACTCCCATCCTTGGATGGATGGATTTAGACACTTGTCTGTTGCATCATCTGTCTATATATATATATATATATATATATATATATATATATGGAGAGAGAGAGAGAGAGAGATTTTTTAAGTAGGATATACCTCTGTTTATTAGATGTCAGATAAGAAGTACTTCACCAGAAAAATGGAGACACAGAGATGCGGGTTGGTTGGTCTCAGTTCTGGAATCATGAACAGAACACAAAAAACCCTATAGTTCGCATTTAAATGGAAGGCAAGAAAAGACATCAGTTCATAAAAATGAAAAGCAGATCATCAACCACTCATATTCAGTGTTGGGAAGGTTACTTTTAAAATGTATTCCACTATAGATTACAGAATACATGCCCCAAAATGTAGTTTGTAATGTATTCTGTTACTCAAGTTACTCAATGAGAGTAACATATTCTGAATACGTTGGATTATTTAATATATTGTCATGCTTTTTACAACTACATGAATGTACTATTGCTGTGTGATTTATTAATATTACTGAAGGCTACTTGCCACCGAGCTAACTTTGTTAGCTGGCATTAGCTAACTGCACATGATTATTTGCAGCTAGCAGGTTGTTAATGCTATCCATCAAGTCAAACAGTCTGCAGTCTATGAACTAACCTCAGGTAACACCAGCTAACAATGTTAGCTCGGTGGCAAATAGCCTTCAGTAATAGTAATAAATCACACAGCAATAGTACATCAAAGATACTGAAGTGGCACATAACCCAAGTAGCTATCACAACTAAAACAAGGTAGTTGCAGCAGGCTAATGTTAGTTTGTTTAAAAAGAACTTACTTCCAGATGTTTCTTTAGGTTGGAGGTGGAGTCTCTTGACGCTGAGAGCAACTTGGTTGCTGGCAAACAGAGTTTGCATTGCACAGTCAGATGTGGCCCATCTCTTTCTTCTTTAAATGTGAAGTGGTGTCGGAATTTCCAAGTAAGAAATGCATTCCTGCCCGTGCACTGCTGGGTCTGTTGTGCTGGCTCCAGGTCCATTGTGTAACTGACGCCACCAAAATTAACAGGACGCTTACCTTAGAGCCTCTTATTTTGTGTTTTGTTTGGATGTCTGGCAATGCATTTAATTACCAAAATTAGAGAGGGGATAGCCTAACATATGAAAAAGGAAATGTAATCCATTTATTTCAACAAAGTAACTGTATTCTAATTATCACCTTTTTAAACGGAATACAGTTACTCATATTTTGTACTTTAAATACGTAATGCCGGTACATGTATTCTATTACACCTCAACACTGCTCATACTGGCAACCGCATCTACTAACCAATAACAAAGTAAGGTCTAATAAAACTGAGTACTGGTGATTTATTTGATGTGAAGTGAGAGTGGTGAATTTTATATACTGATATTGGGAGATGTATTTCTAAACAGAAACCAACTGGCTGCTTAGTTTTGTATTACATTCTGTCTCACCTCATTTCCATCTTCATTTGACCATACTGGCCTTGACTTGTTCTAGAATACACGCATAAGCACGGTGTAAAGTATGTGTGAAGTCCACACACTTTTACCGCATAGTCTTCTATTACAAATACCAGTTTATGTGAGGGGAAAGCCATACGCTTTTTGTCTGTACACTTTGTTTATACAGCCGGCCCCTGGACTGCCACGTTCTAGAAATAAAGACCTCTTTCTCTCACCGTGTCAGTGTGTGAATCCATCAAATAACAGAATTTGTATTATTTCAGTGTTTTACATAAGATGTTCTGCCAACATCAGCACCCAGCATCATCTGCGCTGATTTAAATTTTTCTTAGTCAGAAAATAAAATGTCTATGAGTCATCACTTTTAGAAAAGAAAAGGTGTTCATTGCTTTGAAAGAAAAAGATGAAATGAAAATGGTTAATTTATTGAAACTTCTTTGGTGGTTCCTCAAAGGTTACACATGCATTGTGAGACCTGATCCAAAAGCTTCAGTTAGCCCCAACTTTATGCTGTTGTGATAAAACCTCTATCTGTATAAAAAATGTACAATGTGGGAGTGGCAGGTATCTATCCTCCAGTTTAGATTACTGGCCTAAAGAGTGAGTTTTGATAAACATGTCTTGAGACCACAGAATAAATTGGTAATGATATTATTGGATTTTCAAATTAAATAATACAGATATCATATTTACGTCACATAACTTATTGCATGCACAGTAAATCATTGTTAAGCAGCAAAGAGCAACCAGGGGCGCCTACTGGTGTGTTTATATGTGGGGGTCTTTTGGTTTAAATGTGCAGACAAACAGAGACTCTCCAGCTTACGTACCAGGCTTTACTCTGGTCCCCAAAGGCAGTACAGTCTCTGCCCCACTTGCTTCTCCCAAAAGGAAACAATATAAACTTTGAGGGGGGGAAAGTATTTAAGACTTACCTATTGTTGTCATGCCTACTTCATAATTTAATAAAGCAAAAACCAAATGGATGAGCTGCAATAAAGATGGTATTTACTTGCCCCAGCTACATGTTTGTAACCCAATACTCAGTGCTCATGAATGTAAGACCTGGTCTAGGCCAACCTGTGCTGCATGAGGTCAGGATACGTCTCTATGTGGCTGTGCAAACTGGAAGGCGCTTAAACACACGAGACGTTCTCAAGATGTTTCACAGAAGGGATCGGGTCTGATTGTGTTTTGGAAAGAATTCAAATAGGGCAATGTCAAAAAGTCACAACACATGAGGCATTGTACATTTAAACTTCTGCCCTTCCCAACTGGACTTAATAGGTATTCTTTGGATGCTAAAGAGGGACACGGGCTTCAAAGGCGAACCAGTCAAATGGATTACTGGAGTGTGCGCTGAATTGCCAGTAGATACAGCATGAATGTCTGGCTGTGTTAGCCCTTTGATAGACTGGCTACCTGCCCAGTCCATGCTGGGATAGACTCCAGCTCCCCTGCTAACATCCATTTTTTTTGTTTGCTTTAATGGTATCTAATGTTGGCTCACTTGAAAATTAAAAAATTCAGTGATGATAAGTTTGAGTCTAGGCGTTAATCACCGACCCAAAAACTTTCTAGTGCACTACTCCAGTGACCGAAGAGATTCGGCAGTCTGCCAGAAATGTGGGGGTTGTTTGTGATGTTTTTGCATTTTCATGCTTAAGAAAATGAAAAAGTGCTCCAGAATTAGGTCCATTCTGACTGCCACTGACTTGCACTAAGAGATATAAGCATATTACTTGCCAAACTTTGCTGGCTGCAAGTTAACTTTTCCAGTGATTTGACAATTTTTCTTTTCAATTTTAAGCACTGCATGGCTTTGTTCCAAATTAAATAAAGGACTTAACTCAGGACACTCACTTAGATCTATGAAAAGGGTTTTGCTGATTACTCCGAGATCTGGTGACTGAGCTGCTGCTATTAGAGCCCGTTAACTATGAAGGAGTCTATTCGTTGACATCATGGAAGCTCAATCATTGGTGTCCTTAGTGTCATCTTCTATCAGAGGATAGCACTGTCGCCTCAGAGCAAAAACAGTCTAAGTTTGAATCTTCTGGTTTTTCACTGCTTCTCTGTGTGGACTTTGCATGTTCACCTGTGTCTGCATGGGTTTCCTCCCACATTACCCTAACATGCATGCTGGGGTAACTGTAGATTGTAAATTGGCATTAGATGTGAGGCACATTAGTCTCACAAGCAAAAGATCCCTGGTTTGAATATGGGAGAAGATCCAAACCCCTTATTTGGTTGCATTAGGAAGGGTAGCCAGTGTAAAACAACAACAACAAAAACCATGCGAAGCTACCAGTCATGGTAACGAATTGTAAATAACAAACAGGCCCAAAGCAGGTTCTTATTATTATTATTCACCAGCTGGGTGGGACCAGATCCTCAGTTACGATGGATAATGATGGATGAGGGAACGTGAATTGATGCTGCGGTTTGGGGAAGGCCTTGAAGTGGACTGGCAGTGGCTGTACTAACGAGAAGTGAATGAAAAAGAAAAAAGAAAAAAGGGGGTAGGATGGTGGGGACTGAAAATGAGAACAACAGGTTTTAGTGAAGGGGGCATATATAGAATGAAGACCAGAAATTCAGGTAAGAAAATATTGATGAATCACTGATTTGTGTTTGAAACGTTTGTACGTACAGTTGTGGGAGTACACACTGTTCATAAATAGAGCCTAATGATCCGGACATCTTGTGATTTGTTCAAATCTAACTTTGTAAACCTAAGCTGTGCTGCCATGTTCTTTTAGAGAAGACGCTTTCCCCTGGCAAACTTTACAAACAAGCCACACCTGTTCAGTCTTTTTGTAATTGTACTGTCATAAACTTCAATGGTTAACATGCTAACAGAGGCCTGTACAGTCTGAGACAGTCTAGTACCGTCTAGCTCTTGGGATTTTTGACCTGAGTAGCTGAACTTCATGGGTTATCATCTTATTTTCAAAAACTCTAATTAACAATGCACTTGGATATTATTCTTTAGGAGACCGGGTTGTTTGGATGAACATGTGTGTATCTCAGCAAATGTTCTTTTACATCTGCAGATATAATTTATTTTTATTTCATATATCTTTTTCATACGTCTCCGCTGGTGCCCTCCAGCTTTTACTTTGTGGGTAATAGATCTGGTCCTGTGGACATGAGACTAATGCATTGGCAAAACTAAGAAGAACTCTGTTATGTTACAGTGCTTTTGGTAAGTGTATTTCCAGGCCGCCTTGACCAAGTTGCTGACATGTAGAAAGAAAAAGGTTCCACACCATACCAGGGTTTCCTCAAAGTTACTGAATATTCAAACAAAATAGGAGATTGCTTACTTATATGGTTGGATTTGGAGACATATTTGACAGACGCACTGTTATGATTATCATGCGGGACATAATTCCAAGTGGATAAATGAGGTAAGGACACATACTGTGTGTATATACTTTATGTACCGCACCAATCCATCAATTAAAATGTACTTTAGCCATCAGCAATTGAAATGTGAAATAATGGAGTATTTAGAAAGAACAACTGATACTGCAAAGCACATGCAGCTGAGAAACTGTCAGCAAGGAGCTAGAGTTTTATGGACGCAAAGATTTTTTATTCCCAGTGGCTGTCTTGTGGTTGGAAAAAACACAGTGAGATGCTTCTCACACAATGGGTAAGCCAGCAAACATAATGCTGCTTCAATTCAACCATAAAAGAATGTGTATTAGTCATTTGGGTACATTTTAATCTATGGTTTTCACAATCCATGTGAAAATACTGCACCGTATAGTTCCTGTGATTTAAAGTAGTGAAAAAAATATCACTATCTATAATTTTACACCATCTCTGACGATTTATCAAATTAAACACAGGGCGTGTAAATTTCAGCTCCAAGGAAATGCTGTAAAAGTTTGAGCTGAACCAAGCTTGGCTTTCGGTGGCTGTACTGTGTAATCAGTCATCATTCAACCAAAACAGAATGGTAAAACAACATTAACCTCACAAGATTCAAAAGGTATATGTTTCATATTTGGAGCAAAGCTATAATTCACATTACATTTTTAACAATGTGACATTCTGTATGAGGTTTATTCAAGCGAACTAGACCTGCCAGACTGTGGATCTGACTCAGAGGAAATGTGAAAGTGCAGCCAAGTCTATTGTCCTGCTAGTCTTTTATCCCAATAACATGGTCCCACTGTGGTGTACGGAGCAGATAAACAGTCACATAACTGGGAAGCCACCACGACTGTTTTCTATAACTCATAACGATGAAGGGATCCCATTACAAAACAGATGGACTGAGAAATGGGGAAAGAAGGAAGTCAGAGGGGAGAGAACAATCACAGAAAAGGGGTTTAGACAAAGATTTAGAAACATGATCTGAGCAGTCGAAGGATTGTCCTGATTAGAAAAAGTCTAAATAAGCCGTAATGTCTGCTGACTTTTGCATGGGAGGGTAACTCACCGTATTTTGCGGCCCACATCCGCAACTAAACCAAGAATTGACACCATATCTGATGATTAAATGTGCCCAGCAAGAATCTGATTTCTTAAAATAAAATACACAAATTAGATGGTGGTACTCCACTCTATACACACATACTGTTCCACAGCCTTGACCTCAGTGCTCCCGCCAACCCCTGACGAGAATGATTTTACAAAACAAGACCCTCAAACTGATAGCCATGCTCGGTGCAACTGTACTTACTGACGAGGATGGTCTGGGCTATGTGATACATGAAAACTGCGCAATAAAAACATTTGGGCTGATGTTAGGCAACCACTAAATCTAAAATCTCTTGACCCCGATAGAACGTAAAAGTCCTGCATTTCAATGCAAACTACAAACACTGAGATAAAGCTTTTGCAAGAGTAAATCTCAGGGGAGCATCATTCCAATACAGCAAATTCTGCAGTTTGTCTGGTAACACCAACTTCTGCTATGAAGCATTGAACCCTGAAACTAAGTTTGCATCAGTATCTTGTGTGATCATCTTTGTCAGTTCCATGAACAGGAGTAATGTACCAGAGGTTAATTCTGGGCCTTTCCTTGATTTAGGAAATTGGGTGTGCAGTACACACCATCTCACAACATTTGTTTGGCTGGAACATGTAAAGCCTCACTCATGTTGACGAATGGTTGCTCGAGGTTGCTGCCTGTCACTAGGTGTAACTGAGCACACCAAAAACCTTCTTGTGCCTGACAGCAAGCAGATTGCCCACAGTTTTCACTTTGCAACTTGTCACCAACTTGCCATTTAATCTCCAAGCTGTAGTGAAAGTTCAAAAAAAGTGATTCAAAGTGGAAAAGGAGAATGTTCACGTCAAAGTTGTAGAACCAACTTTTAAACCTTTCAAAAGGCCCAACTTTTGCTTTTAAATAGATCGGTCTCTGTTTCTGGTTTGCTTTGCACAGTTTTACTACCGCTTGCAAACACGTCTGTGTCTTCTGTGCAAACTACCAGCAACCGCAGCAACCAATTGTTCAGTTGTTGTACAACCAGCAGCAAACAGTGGCAGAGTAACAAGTACTGCTTTTCCTCAGTAAGATGAAAGAACTGTATGGAAACCTGGAACCTTGCAAAAGGATACAAATGCTTTCCCTCTGTGATGATGTAGGTTTGCTTAGTTTGTTGATATAGAGCGCTGCTTGACAGATGTTTCCTCATTTGGTAGATTTGACAGTGGTTCCATCAAACATGTAAGTTCTTTGGTACAACAGTAAAAGATGTTCACTGATTTTGCATTTTGCACTTTATACTCTATCAGACTATAAAACCAATGTAAAATTAGGGTAATTAAAAATTACTTTGGAATGTATGGATTACATATATGAAATTGAGCTCTAGCAGTCTGCATTGGGAAGAAGTGTTGAAACACGTGCTTTTATCTTAGGCAATCCTACATCAGTCTGCACCTCTCCACACTCCTGTCATTGACCTGCAGTCTCCATGGTGGATGCACAACTAAAGAGCCAGGGTCACTGCTCCTGACATGTAGCCTTCACTGATCTGTCTGTTGGCTAGACACATTGACAGGGATTTAGTTACTGTCAGCAGGGTACTTCAGAGGATAACCCAACGCACACACACACACATACACACACACAGAGTGGTTTGTGTGTATAGCAGATTCAGATGTTCCTTCTCTTTCCTCCTCTTTGCCATCCTCACAGGCACAAATACAGGTCTAATGAAGCTTTGAAACAAACTCATTTATAGTCCTACCATGCAAAAACATGTACACATGCATGCACACACACAGACACACGCACATACACAAACACACAGAATGAAGGTGCTTGGAGGATAAATGTAAGCAGGGCTGAGGTTTGATCTTAATTTCCCAAAGAACTGATGCTGCCAGCAGTTAACAGCCCTTGTCGTGCTAAAGTAGACGTACCTCTGTGTAACATTATTTACATACTGACCTTTTCACAGTTTTTTTTAAGTAGTTGCTCTGTTGCCCTGAGCTCTCTCAGGGTGCAGAAGTGTGCGTTGTGCCTGTTACCTGGTACAACATACTCAGACGTGCGTGAGTGTTGACAGATTAACTCTTAGCATACTGCAAGGTGTAATGCTCTACAGAACTTGAAATTCAGATGAGAGGAAGCAATTGTAATTTCATGGCTGCAGTCTTCAACTATTCTAGCTTTGAGACCTGGAATGTACGCAATGAACTTAAAATTTATTATAAATTATCAATTCATCAGAAATGACTGAGTCAACTTTATCAAATGCATGGTGACGTTGTTAAAATGGCATCATGGATTAGAGGCTGTAGTAGCTTGGGTGTCTGCCTAAAAAGCCTTTAGATTAAGAAGCATACTGTATATGTGACTGTCAGAGGAAGCTGTTATCTGTCACCTGCATCAGTTTGGTCAGAGTGCACCTGTGCAAGGTAAGGTAACTGAACTGGAATGTCACAGAGATCTAATCCAGCCCCCCATTTGTTCATCATACCCTGTGTCCTGTGGACAGCACAGCTTCAAAACACTAAAATTAACTCCAATATGTAACATTTGCAAATTTGGAAGACGTCTTTCCCCTTTTTTCACCCTTCATTCTACTGAGCGTCCCCCTCCAGTTTCTCCGGTAACCTTATCCCCGTGAATCACCAGGTGATAAATGATCATTTCTTTCCAGCAGAGTATGGGTGGCTTCTCCTGACCCAGCAGCTCGACCTCGCTCACACAGACAGATGGATAGAGACAGCGCAACAACAAACTGCCATTGTGTTGGGCTGGTTTGGTAAACTCCGGGCTTTCTCATCTTAACACCAAAGGCAAGATGAGAAAGAGGCAGCAACACGGGGATTTTGTTGTGTGTTCGGCAGCATAGATCAAAGTCAGCATACTTGAACTTCTGTCTGCCTCAGCTTACATACAGGCTAATTAAAATGTTGCTACTGACATGATGATCTGTTGCAAGCTTTGTATTTACAAAGGCGTTTAATTTACATATAATTAAAAATCTTTTTTCAGTCATTAACACATATGTACAGCTAAATGTTGTGTTTTTCTTTAGATAGAAAATAATGTTTAAATGTTTTAACATTCAGTATATTAAAAAAAAAACAGCATTTCTTCCTTTACTTTTCCTCCTTTTTCCAGTATTTCCCATATGGAGTGTCAAAGGTACGTGTTTCTTGCCCCACATTTCTCTGTTATATATGCGCCTTATCAACATAATTACATTTCAACTGAGGCATACAATCCCTGGGAAAGTCTTTCCTGAAACTACATGTGTGCACAATAATATCAAGAACTTCCATCAGCGATTTCAACACAGCACAGGTTTCCTTGACAAAAACAAGCAAAGGAGGCTCACAAACTTTGAAACAATGTTGATAGTGTAAATACCCTCCAATTAACATCCCGATAAACCTCACATGCTCTATTGAGTGTAACACCCCTTGATCCAATTTGGAAGCTCTGATCCAGAGTGACAAATACAATAAATGTACTGGAGTGCAAGTATTTGTGATTGGCTCCATCTTGGAAGATCGCATCAAAGTCACTTAACCTGCACAGAATGCACTTTGGTAGTGTTTCTGTATTTCCTATCAGAGTGAAAAACAAGGGAGGGGGTAAGAATCATTCAAATTATTAATAGTGTTGGGAAAATTGCAATAAACAACTATGAGGGAGTGTTGTGAGTTACCACAGGAATCTAGCATATACTTGAACAATGGAATTAAGGTTCAAGTGCACCTGTAGGATTCTTCAGCATGACGTGTGCCCTTCAGTATTCCTATCATGCACGGCTCACGGGTGGGACGGCCGTGGGAAGCAGCGGTTTTGAGTCCGACGCGCATTCCTGTCCCCAAGTGCACATATGAACACACACATAGACAAACACACACACGCAGACACACTCCCCCAGCCCGCCCACCTGGGCTGGATGACCCCCTAAACAGCTCCAATTACCAGGCACTGACAGACAGACAGATTAGGTCTGAACAAGGGTGCTGAGGCCTGCAAAGACAGACAGACAGAAAATAAGGCAAAAGCAGTAACATGGGTAGCACCAGACAGCCATGAAGAGACGGGTTGAGGATGCAGAAAGACCGGTGGGAGAGAACGTGAATTAAGAAGCAATGTCTGCCATTAATTACAGTCTGTTTACACGACGCCCTCATCAGGCCAAACCACGGTGGAGATTAGTTTGCTCTTTCACCGTGACTGACGTTCCCATGTGCCTCCCTTGACCTCGGCTTTGCACACACACATACACACAGACCCACACATACAAAAAAAGCAATTTTTTTGCAACCTCCTACGCCCTGAAAACACTTTTATCCACTAGGTGAAGCAGATGGAAAAAAAACTTTGATAATACAAGAATCAATGGCCAAATCTAACACACAGACACAAAGTGACAAGAGCAGAAAAAATCCTTTAATTTCTACTTAAATAAGGAAGAAAGGAGGAAAGGATTGAATATAGCATTTTCAGGGTGTAAGTGAGGAAAATCTAATAAACTGACTCCAGACCGTGATGACAGCAAGAAGGTACCAACGTGTATGAGATGATTACTTGGTCAGAAATTTTGGACTTCTGTTGTTGGGGTTTTTTCTGTGTTTTGGCTTCTTTGGTCAGCAAAACATTTTTTTTGTTTTGTTTTGTTTTGAGACTTTAGGAAAATTGCTGCCCATGTTGGATTTTTTTTTTCCAATTAAGCCAGCGTTTATGCAGCAGTGGATGAGGTGATGACAGAGCACACTATGTGGGAGAAAGACTGCCCTTCTCATAAGGATTTTGGGAAGCAAGTTTAAAACAGTGAGTTTATTGTTTGGAGAGCTTTACATGATACAGCTGATCCTGTCTGTCCAAACCCAACCACTAACCCACTGTGTTATAGAAACACACACACACACACTAATTCCTAGCAGAAAGCCTTCACAGATCTCAAGATGATTTCTGCTTCTGATTGTAGAGTCAACTCCACGAAAATCATGTAAAAAGGCAGTAAAAACGATAAATGAAACAATTATGTACCCAGCAATGGCTGTGTTTGCAGCAGCATAGATGTCAAGTGCAATTTTTTTTTTGACTAATAGATCTCATGTGTGGCACTGAGTTAACCCAGTGTTGTTTTCTTTGGCTCGTTGTGTTTTTTCTGGCTGCAATAGTACATGTTTGTGTGCTTTTTTTTCTTTTGTAAAAGTAACAGTGGGGAATGAATTAAATTACTAGTACTCACGAGTCCAGTTTTGCTCATTTTTTAAAATGTATTATTATTATTACATCTGCTAGTTGCTTAAAATGGGGGTATTTTTGTATTAATATTAACCGTGTTGGGTGTAACCACCAAAAGTAATCACATAACATTTTGCAGTACTGTGAGGCATTACTAAATTCTTACAGTTAGAATTATGGTATTACTTGTGTTACAAAAGCTCTCCAGTTACCTGGTGAGGTGAATAGAAAGAAAACCACATCAACCAAACTCCTCCTTCTCCCTGCTCACTCAGTTCATCGCATTTTGCTGCTAAAACAATTTTGTAAGTATCTGCACAGACAGCATGCTAACACAGAGCTAGCAAAGAACTCAGAGTGATGCTAAAGCTGATTATAGGCCGACCCCAGTCTAGCAGCAAGGTCCCAAACTTCAGCAGCTAACACACACAGTCATAGAGGTCAGACTTACAGCACTGTAGCCCTCTACCTGTCCATGTTTCTAAAGTAGAATGGCTGTGGCTTTAAAGTCTCTTTGAGCTGGTTTTCATCGTGGCTTTGTGTTGTCTCTTTTTTTGCATGCATAAAAACTTAAAGAAATATCTTTTGTGCCCTCGTTACAGTAACACAAAAGTAATCTAATAAATAGTTTAACAAATTACATTCTCTGGGAGGTAATTGAAAGAAGTACTGCATTGCTTTTAGGAAAACTAATCAGTAATGTGTAATGCATCCCAACACTGATTGTCAGTAATCCAAACATGAAGGAACCGATTGGAGGAACTTGCAGAACCCCAGTGGCTGAAATGGAAAAATATATAAAAGGTGATTGAAGGAGAAACACTTCATTCAAGACATCAAAGCCCAAAATCTTTGAAAGAGAAAGCTTCATACTGTGTTTCTAAACTACAAGCTGGGTTTGAAAACCAGTTCAGGACAAATGTGAGGTGCTTTTGAGAGTGTCTGGACAGACTGGCTTAGCGAAGTGTCTGATTAGAACCACATTTCCCATTCAAAATGGGAGATTGACTGAAGAAGAAAAAGGAGAAAGGAGATGGAGTACAATAGATCAGAAAGAACCTGTGAGCAGAAGGCACGGGAAGGTAAATGAATAAGAGAGACAGAACAAAGAACAGAAGAATCAGAGAAGTGAGTTTGTGTAACTCTGTCAGGAAGCCCCTTCAACAAGTTCAACAAGCAGACTTTCTCTAAGCAGCTCATTGGATCCAGATGACGACTTCTTCACTCCGTCCAGCTCAGTGTTGTATTGATCAGCCAGAAGACCCACGCGTAGCATGAAAGTGCTGCTTCTGAAAAGCCTTAATCAGTCATTATTTTGAGCGTGCCTTTTCATGTTTTATTGTATGATGCATGGACAAATTGTTATATTTTTTCACAAAGAGGCTTTGTGGTCAGAGCGGTATGGAAACAGCTGTGGAAAGTGGACAGATTACAAAACATTTCAGTTGTATGCACGTGCTTTTTGCTTGATTTCTGTCTCCGAGTTGTGATAGAAAGGGGGTTCGCAAGACATATCTCGCTGCCTGAATGCGGTTTTTTAAAGTTTATTTAGCATTCAATCATTTGTATGAACTTTAAACAAGATGTCCAGTGTGAGAGCATGGAGAGATGCAAATACACAGCACACAGCGATGTGACATGATGCTTGAAGAGAGAAAGGGAGGGGGAAAAAACTTGCTGGATGGGATTTTTAACATGACTGCTTTTTGCTATTATTAGCAAGAGTCCTGGATAGGTAATACATATCCTACGATTACAAAAATACTAAGTTTCGTCATTTGAAATTTTGCAGTGAGCACCACTCATCTTTCAACAGGACACAGAGATAATATATGGGTACATGTTTTCAATTTGTTGTCCAGAAAAGTTTCCATCTGGTTTTTTGCATTTCAGTCAGTGAGGGAAATAGTTTCTCACTTTTTAGTGGCCTTAATGCATCATGGGATCCTGGAATCTTTATGCCATTGTTAGAGAAATAGAGCCTAATGCACATAACGTGTGATGCAGCAACAGAGAAACAGTGTATGTAGATTTATAGATACTGTTCCTTTACATGTTGTATCAGCTGATCAATTCAGAAATTCATACAAGACATGTGATACAGCTACTTTGATAAACATTAGCTCACAGCAGTTTTTATCTTCAGTGTAACTTTTTTTGAAAGTCAGTTACTATTTAAAAGAAACTCATCCTTTGGGTAACAACGTTCTTTATATATGTCAATATCCAGTTTTGATCTTTTCCCATTTTTGGATTATACAGTACTATAAAATTTTGCATGAAAGGAAAGGAAAAGTTAAGAAAAGCCTATTTACGGATAAAAAAAAAACTGGCTGTAATACAAGACATGTCTGCATTTATGATGCATTGCTTTTCTTGCAGAAACAAACTAAAATATACAAGGAGGACCATGTAATTCAGAAGCCACAGGCAAATTGACCAGATATCAGTTATTGTTTCAAAAAATGCTTTCCTTGGTTGTTTAAGGATTTCAGGCGTCTCGGTGAGCTTTCACCAAGACAAGTTTTCCCCTTCGAGTGCTTACGAAGTAAAAGTGGATCTGCAGAAGTACCGACCGATTGTAAATAATTATTTTTCTTTGGTTGATGACTCAGTCAGTGTGTGACAGCAGCACCAAACAGAGCTGTCATGAGAACATCAAAATCCTCTGTCTATGTGGTATTACTGAATCAGGCCTTCGATTGGAGCTGTTTCAGCTTCACTTGGTGAAAGTGCAACTGAGTTTTTCTTATAGTTTTTCTTATAGTGCAGATGATTGTCCTATTTAATGTCCATTGCCATAAAAAAAAAAGGCTGATCTTTGAAAACTGAACACTCTTAAAATCCAAATGCACTACTTTATTAGTAAAAATAATAACATTGTATTATAATTATCATTAATTATTAAGATTTATTTACTTAAATAGTGAGTTTCTGGAACAGAGGCTAAAGTGGTCCTCAGGTATCAAGAGGAAAAGTGAATAATAATGATTTAAAGTAGGCCCACATGTTTTGAATTGCATGTTTTAGTCATTTGAAACATGCACCAGGTAAGTACAACAACATGGGTCGCATATTCATGAAGGCGTTAAGAATTGCTGCTGATCTTAAATCAGTATCATTTTTCATCTTTTCGTCTTTTGCATTTATGTGTCTCTCCTCTGTCCTGTACACTAAAAAGACAGCGATTCACACAATCCTCCGTGGCATTAAAAGACCACATAATAGCATCCCTTATGTTTGTCTTATCTGGGAAACAAGAAACAATGTGTTTACAATGGGACTGCACTTAGTCACAGAACGTAATTGAAGGTGAGTGTTAGTATCTGGGCTCGGCCAAAAGAATGTGCATGGCCCCAGAGACTCATGGGATATCACACCCACTCCTTGGGGTTGGTTTCAGCTGCTTTGCATGTCTAAAACAAACCACTACATCTGTTTTTAGTTCTTGTTTTGTTTGCGGAATGAAAAAAAAAACAGAAAAAAATAAGGGCTTCAGTAAAAAATAATTGCATTGCATACATTCTCCTGGATCTCCTGGCCTGAAACGGGAGAGCGATCGGTCGATCGCGACAAAGGAGAGGACAGGATGTGGAGCAATTGGAATTAGACCCGACTTATAGAGAGAAGGTCATGAGAAGAGAAAAAAATGACCAGAATGTATGTTCGTTCACATGTGCACACACATGCGTACTTAAAACAAAGGCGGATAGGATTTCTGAGTGGAAACATCAAGATGTCTCTGCTTTGCTCTGCACGGCTGGAACACATTGAGGTTTAAACATCAGCTCGGGACACTCAAGTAGAGAACTACTTTCCTCTTTTCTCCCCCTTTTTACTATGTAAAGAGCTACAAGAACACAGTGTGATAGATTCAAGGAGTGAGCCTCCATGTTTCATCACATCTGAGGCTTGTCAGGTTTTGCAGATGTCTTTGTTCATGAAAAGTAAAAGTAATTTCTATCATCTACTTTATAATGAACTGCTTTCTTAGGTCCATGTGTGGTTACTTTAATGCATGCTTGCAAAGAAGCCTTCTTTACACACTTGTCAAATTTTCTGCAAGACAGACAGGTGCTTAAAAAGATAAAAATCTTTTTCCCGGAAGATTTTTGTCTGTTAATTAACACCTTGCTGCTGCACAGCTCATTTTCACAAATCTTCTCAAACAATTATCCACAAATGTTTGGCTGCTTATCATCTGTCCATCTGAACGGCCTAATGATCAGTGTTTTTATATATTTTGGACTTGACGTTAAAGCTCACTGACAGGCTTCTAGGTGATTTGTGTCATGACCACACATAAAATCCCAGAAAGCCCTGGCCTGACTTAATAAAAGCAACACTACCTCACACCAAAATATTAATATAACACTGGAGGGGGGAAAAAGACCTGAGTAGTTTCTGAGACATGCCTGTATTTGGCTAATAGGGTTTTTGAGACAAACAGCTAATTAAGGCTAAAAACCAGATGATAGCAATGTGAAAGTTAACCAGTGAAATAACCTATGAGCACTATAGGATGGGAGATTATGTCAATATAGCTTCATTTCAATTTCATAATAGGTATAAATGGAAAGAGAACCCACACAGGCCCGTGGCACAGGTGTGAGAGTGTGAGATTTGTTTGTTTGATAAGCATTAACTCCCCTCTAGCTCTCCTCTCACATTTCTCCCCCTCCTCCTCCCCTTTTTCGTTTTTACCCTTCCTCTGCTTTCCTCACCTCGCCTCCTTAAAAGCAGCTTATCTCAACCTCTTTACCTGATTATAAAATACAGTTTCCTCTTTTCTTTTACTCTCCTCTGCATTGACAACTGTTCATACTCACCACGTTTAATTGCTTTTATTCTTTCCCCCTCTGTCTCGACACAAACTTTCACACAAACACACAAATTCAGAGGAATTTGAGGAATGTGTGCATTCCTGCAGCATCATGTTGTTGTTGCACATATGACTGCACCCCAGAATCTGAGGAGTGTGAGTGTTTTTCCAGAGCCGATGGATGCACGGATGGAGGCATAGGATGATTGATGAAGAAGTGGGACACTGATGACCCGGCTCTCAGTACTTCATCTCAAGGTAAACAACGAGGAGGTAACTCAGCAAAGAGTAGAAGCAAACAACACACGCACATTTCCACTGTGAGAAGTAGGAAGTTGTAGCTGATTTATTTTTACTGGAACAATTTAGAGAATACAGTCAGACACACTGGGCTGGTTTGGGCTATCCTAAGCTCAGTTTATGAGGACGTAACCCAGAATTCTTTTCACATTGTCCCGCAAGAATACTTTCCATCGCTCTTCATCTAAGCCTATTTTCTCAGCATAAGCAAAATACACAATTCTTTGTCTGTTTATAAAACTTGTCCTATTAGCATAGTCCCAAATCCAGACATGTCTGAGACCTCCTTCAGTGTGTGATGGAGAGGCGATTTATTTGGATCCATGGATGGCTAACCTGATGGAAAGTGAGATAACCAACCTGCTCATCTGTGTTTATATGTGGAAGCTGAAATTCTGTCTTCGCAAGGCTAACAGCTGGTGTAAACAAATATCTGTCAGCTAATGTGCATTTAATTGCTACCCAACATGCAGTTTGCTTACTTTAAGCTTTAGGCAACCCACTTTGGCTGCAAGATGTAAAACAACAAGAAATGGACAACCGTTTCTTCTGAATAAACAGCAGACTACGCAAATGTTCAAATTAGTGCCTCAGAACAAAGTTTTCAGAAACAGGGCACAGCAATGTCTGCAGTTAGGTGTGATTTTACTTTTGTTAAATTGTCATTAATTTTAGTAAATTTCTCTACCTGCCCAGTGTTCTTAAAGCCACACAATGCATTTGAGACGCCATATTTCTATCATCATGGCACCTCTTGCCTTCATAAAGTCCAAAGTAAGGGTCAAATTGTGACATGTCACGAGTACTTCTGAATAAAATTGCAAAACACAGTGCATGCCTCCTATTGAAATCACTAAACTCCAAGTGTTCGTCCTTACTTCCCTGGTGGGATGGGGAGTTCATGTGTGTAATGATCGCAGCCGCCTCCACTCCCATCTTTCTTATCAGCTGAGAGATGGAGAAGTCCATCTAACCGGACTTAAGCTTGTCTCTTTGTTTATCCTCCTGACTGATAACGTTCATCTGGTGAACTCTGCTCCACACTCGCTGCACTGATGTTTTACCTTAAATGGCGTCGTCTGGAAGAATGACTTTGGCATTTTTTTATTAGAAGGTAGCTAATTATTACACAATAAAACATTGTTAACGTTACGGTTATGTTTAACCATCAACTACAAGTTGACTAGGAATATCTTGGGCTGAGGACACAATCAGACTCTGCACCCTCATGATATCTCCAGAAGGCCAAAAACCGGATAAAAGTGGACACAGCCTTTACACAAAACACTCCAAAAGTTTGTCTGCCTGCTCTGTTTTTATCATCCCAGTCTGGTAAAAGTACCTCAAGCTGCTGTGCACCTGTTCACCCAGTTTGACCCTATTTTACAAGTCAAGAGTCAGATGTGAGACACAACCAGCGGGGTGAAGCTCCTCTTGTTGTGAAAGATTTCAGGATGCATAGAAGTGTAAATGGGAAAATAGACCTGGAGTTTTCTTTCCCAGCAGACAATTTCCTGGTTTAAGGTCATACTTAGTGCAGCAATGAACGTGCATCAATGGATGAGTCTCGGATGAATCCAAAGTGTTTGCGATTAGTCTCTGAATGTCACAATACTGATACTGACTTTAATAAAAACCTGCAGCCTTAATCAATCTGCTGGGGCTAAAAAAAAGTGATGGGCACAGTTATGTCTTGGAACTGGTAACTTCATTATCACGCAGCTGGGTCAGATTCTGACAGATAGTAATGTTTTGTCTGCTACAATTCCTATAGCTTCATTTTTGCATGGTTTTCAGGTTTATATGGTGGAATAACTGTTATTTTATTTGTTAAATTTGATCTGATTGTTTTTCTTTTGTGCTTCTCTTGGTGGAGTGCATTAGCCCCTATTAAAAAAATAAGCATTAGCAGATCCTTCTTTTAATCATTCTGACCATTCTGTCTTTACACTAATTTGCCCCACTTATTGAATCTAACCTAAGCTGCAGGTTTAGAAGCTAATGAGTAAACGCAAATGTTTGTAAATGTAAATATTTTTTGTTTTGTTTACACAGTAAAAGTTCATTAGGAACACCAATATTTCAATCACATCAACTCTGTATTGCATCATATAGTGCCTTAGCTGATTATAATAACTGTTCCTTCTTTACTGCTTTTATCTATCGAGCATTGATATCAGTCTATTTATCCCCTGCACTGTTAAAGATACTGCATTAAACTGTTTATACATACTCATGATTGCTTCTGTCAGTATCCAGAGGGTGGAAAATTGGATATATAGTAGCCAATAAAGGTCCAACAGCCAGAGATGAAGATGAAGCTTGGTAGACAGGACTTTGTGATCTGTTCTCAAATATACAGTCTAACATTTGGTCATTTCTGCTCAGGTATAGTTAAGTAATGTCTGTAAAGTTGTTAATGTGGTTAAATGCTCTTAGAAACAGTCAAAAAGCCAATGGTGCTCTCTTGTACTTAAAGATGTAGTAGTAGGCTAACCAGAGAGTTATGTCGTGGTGGCTATGTCCATCTTTTATTTTGCCTGTCGCCTGAGAATAATATCATGAAAATGCCAAATAAATTGAGAAAACGAAGGACAGTCCTTTACAGAAAACTTGAAGTGGTGCCAACAATATCCACAGAATTCAAATGCTCTCATTGCACTGTGTGAGTCCCAGTGCAACACTAAATATTAGGCTGGTTCAACTTAGCATCATGTAAAAGCTGATGGGGAAAAACAATCTTATTAAAAGGTTAAAGCCCTGCCACCTTTAAATCAAAACCTCCAAAATCTGAGTAATATTTATGATTAATTTCTCTGGCACCAATTATTGGCCTGTGCTTTAGTCTCTGAGGAAATAACATTTGCCTCTGTGTTTGCACAGCCGTGCTGTCTGGTGGAAGGAATAACAGCAACAGCTCAGCCTGGCATCATCAACCTATGCTCCACAGCTCATCCAAGGGTCATAAACTTGTATAACCTGGACTAAGGGAAGATGGGGACGTAGGGTTATGAAAACATCTTGGCTTTAAGCTCCTGGCTTGTGGACTGCTACAGTAACAGAAATGAGCCCTCTAACTTTTGGGGCTCAAAGAAAAGGTTATGAAAAGTGATGCAAATGTATAACTGGCATACACACATCATTTGTGGTTTAAACATTTCATCTCCATAGCTCACAGCCTGTCTACATTGCAGCATTCTCGGTCACTGCTTTTCCTGGATATATTTATGAGCTGTAGTAGATGTGGATGGCAGTGGGTGAGTTATTCAATAGCCCCTGATTATAAAGCTCTTTGTAATCAGGCAAATTACTCTTCCTGTTATGTTTTAAATTGCTTTACAGGCAAAAAAACAAAACAAAAACAGGACATACCATTTCAATGAGCATGGAAGTCAATATTTAGTATGATCACCTTTATTCTTCAACACAGTCTAAGTTCTCTTAGGCAGCTTTCCTATAATTTCTTTAAGCAGCCTTCAGGAATAGTTCTCCAGGCCTCCTGAAGGACATTCAAAGCTCTTCTTTCTTTACCTTTCCCTTCCATTGAGACCATTTCTGAGTAGATGAAGCCGTTGAAGGCCTAGGTGCATCTGTCAGGTCCTTGCTGGTTCTTTTTTTCTGTTTCTTAATGGCACGACTTTCAGAGTCTGTTCATCTGCTGTAGACGTACTTTTTTAAGCCTGCTATTTCTTCCTTTGTCCTCCACTTCCCAATTTCCCTCTTGTTTTTTTTTTTTGTGGTGTGCTAAGTTTTTGGCTTATAGCTCTTTGGAAATGAACTTGTTGCTACAAAGTACTATTTTATGCCTGTCAAACTGTGGTATTGTTGGCATTTTTTTATGGATTCAACCAAAGAAATGGGAACTAATGATGTGTTTTTGTGCTAGTAACAAAGTGCCTAAAGATGCAATTTAATATTGGTCCTTTGTTAATTTGTCTGTTATGTGTAGTGCCAACACTGGTTCACCACTTGAGTTAGATGCCTTTTTTATATTTGGATGACTGCTTTATTGGTCGAAAGTCCAACTATTGTTCAAGACGCCTTCTAAAGATTTCATGAAAGTCTGGCTTCTTGGAAGCAAAATAAAGAAATGTGGGCATGCTCACGACCTTTGCATACTATCATATATTGTATATGATTGGCCATGGTGTGCATCGTTTAAAATAAATCCAAAGAAGCCTCCAGTGGCATAGACTCTGACAGATCAGCTCTGGATGGTGTTTAGCTGCCCAGCTCTGTTTTCTCGGAGCCTTAATTGATTCTGATGGGAAAGCAAGTGCTCAAACTCAAAAGGAAGTCACACAATTACAATAAAGGTTTCAACCAGAGCAACGGAAGAAAAAACCTTACGGAATTTTTCTTGTTTTTCTTTTTTCCCCTCTTTTTCAAAGATTTTGGCTGACCCTCCAGGCCAAAGAGCTGTTTATCTTAAACGTTAGGAAACGAAACCATTTGCGTTTGCCTGAATTATCCCTGATTGGAGCCAGATATACCAAATTAGATGCTAGAAAAATGTTTCTCATTCAAGGTGAAACAACATATTAGATAAAGTTCTTTTGTTTTCCCTGCCTACCTCTGTGTTTATAGATAACAGTCTCTAAGAGCTATTTAATATACCTGTCAAAGCAAACAAAGAACAAAGCTCATTAAATCATTTGCAAATGCTGTTATCGCTGTGATGTTTTCCTTTAAGTGGCCAAGCTGATAGACAAAAATAGGCTTTTATTGAATTAAAAGAGATGGCCTAGAGTATATGTGTCTGCTCTTCATGTAAAATTAAAATACGTGTGTGTGTGTGTGTGAAAGGCAACTTTGTTTTTAGAACGTGTAAGATCAGATACCACGTTGACATTTCATACAGTTGATACATGCGTGTATGAAGAATACTCAGTAACAAGACTGATGATTAGGGAAAGAAACTTACATAAATTACAAAAAAAAATTACATAAATAAATAAATCAGTCAGCTTTGCTTGAGTTATGAAAGCCAGAGAAAGCAATGGGATTTATTTCCCCCAAAGTTAAACAAAGAAGGGGATGTAAGGGAATCCGGTGTGATGTATGGAAGCTCTGTCTACAACATATTTGAACTTTTTTTCTTCTTTTCCATTTAACATAAATTAGACTGTCTCACCAACCACCACTCACATTCTTCGTCCGGGGCTCAGTTAGTTCAGTGTAATCATTCATGCCAGTGCTGTCTGTCTAAATGTTTCACTAATGACCTAAACTAAACTTTCACTCAATGGCAGCAGTACTGATGGTGCTGCTTTAATTTTTTTTGATTGATTGATTTAGTTTGACACTATTGTATGTACATAAAATGAAGTATTGTGCAGACGGTTTGAACATTGCAGTGAAAACCACAATTGCACGGTTGTGACTGCTCAGACTTGAACTGGCTGAGTAAAAGCACTTGCGAGGAGTATATACAAGTGTTATACATGAGTGCAGGTGGTCAGAACAGGACGTCTGAAGTCTCTGTCGGTACGAGTGAAGTCCTCGCATGAGCTTAGATACTGCACAGGACCCTCAAACTCCCAGGCTCGTTGATTGGGAGACACAGATGTACCCTCCCACGTGAGAAGAAGGTTTTATATACATATCATGATTGAATGTGATACAATGATTAGAGACGCTAACACCATAATGTGGAATTTAACAGATTCCAGAGCTGATATAGCTATTTAAGAAGAAACCTGCTAACATTTATTTCACACTTAAAGGTTGTCTTTAATGATGCCATACACGGATAATAATAAAAATGATAATAATAGATAATCAGAGATTTATTTTAAACTGTAGTCAGGAAAAATGTTCCACTATGGTTCTGTAAAAACAAACGATGTTACTTTATTTATTTAGTTACTTGTGGTTCTTCCCATGCTCCTTGGCTGTTTCTCGTCTTTTCTGTGTTGTCTAGTTGTTTTTTTGTCCTTTGCTGGAATCCATTGTTCTTCATAATCTGCTTTGTGGTAGTGCGACTTTCTGTGATTATCTTGTGACCAACTGGAGCACCGAGGCAGGGAGAAGAAGGACATAGTGTGACTGTTGGCTCTCGTAGAAGCTGATGCCTGCAAGATGTGCACAAAAAGGTTCATATTCTAAAAAGCAAACCCAACCCACCTCGTTTCTATATATACAAGTCTATTGTATATAAATCATTGGGGTTAGCTATACAGTGAGCTGCGATTGCTATGTCAAACAAATGCAAACTGATATGTCTAAGAGAAGAAGTTTATTCTTTGAGGAAGTGTTGTAGTCTGACTACAATATGTTCTGCATAGTCAGGACTGCATACTGCAGACCCTCCAATCAGAAACCTTACTTTTCTCGCACGCTCTGTTACAGTCACCAGCAAACTGATGTTGCTGGGCAATAGCTGCATCTTATCTCTCTGTAAGCAGCGTTTGGACTTAGTCTTTGAAAGAAACAGATGAATTACTGAGAGCATTTACTGTAACAAGTTCCAGATTATCAGTGTTGCAAAACTTCAGACGTATACAGTCCTGAATGTACCTATCTTGGACGTCCACAGCTGAGGGGCATAACTCTGGCAGAGGAAGTGGTTTTCAGGCCTACATACTGAAGTTAATGCTTTTAAATCTCTACATGTGCCAGCAATTGTGGTTTAACAGGGTGACAGCCCAGTTGGCTCTAAACAAGCACTCGACAATGTTGCCATGCCTCACCCTCTTAATTGATAGGACGTTGGAATTCTTAGCATGCCAGGGAGACGGCACTAATGCTATATGAGCATTTCTGGGTGTATCAGTCATGCTCAGGTTAACTCCATGTCTTCAGTTTGTGTCCACTGGACATTTAGAGTATAAAAATAGGCCTTTGTCAAATTGCCAAACTTTAATCTTTTATTGTGACTTTTTAAAAACGATTTTTAAAAAAAATGAATTACTCACCGATGTCCAAATGGTAAACAGCAACACGTGCGTGTCTCCCTCTGTCTTCGTGGGGAGTTTCTGGGATTCCAGCTGCTTTTGTCACTGGCGAATCATGCGCTGAGTGTCCACGTGTGCCTAGAAGCACATATTTTCAAAAAAAGAAAAGAAAATGGACTGACTGTAGAACCTGGCGACTTGAACAAAAACTGAGCATATATCAATTTCTGTCAAACACACACACACACACACACATCTATAAAAGATGTACAAAAAAAAACTATGCACGCGAGGTGGATGATTTTTGTAGAGATGCTTTCAGTGTCAAATACATGGCAGTCCAAATCGGAATAGTAAAATATATGTGTGTTTGTGTGTTTCTTTCATTTTTTTCTTTTTTTTTTTTTTTGAAGAAAATTGCTAAAAAACACATATTCCTGTTGGCAGTGCTTGGAAGGGACCTGTCCTTCTAAATTTCCTGCTGAGACTTTGGAAGCTGTAGATATGGTTACACTCCAGAAAGCCAAAGGGACTACACTCCAATTAGACTGAGCTGTTGCTGGCCTTGATAGCTCTCAAGAGCAGATGGGACTCATATATAAGCATATGCATGTGTGTGTGTGTCTGTGTGAGTGTGTGTGTGCCTCAAAGAAATCTCAGCCTGGACATTGACATAGTTTTCCAACAATGCTACAAGCGTACATCCGTAGAAATCTAATAAAATCCATAAATTGTTCTGGTGGAATGCTGCGGTGCAATATATGGCGAGCAGGCTACAGGAAGCAAATGAAAACCACCTAGTAAAGTGTGTGTGTGCATGTGTTTGTGTGTAGTTGTTTGTCTGGATACACTATATATGAGACCATGCCCACTTAAGAAGCTAATTAGTACCAAATGAAATCTGTAGGTGAAAGCAACACTATAACTGTGTTTATTTGGGTTATAAGCGTGGCAATGAAAGCGTGTTGTGGATGCAAGAAAGTTTACTTGGCATAACTTTTTTTTTCAAGTTTATTTTTGTAATTTAGGACCTGTGATTACTTTAACAAATGCTAAAAAATAAAATAAATAAATAAGACCAAACAATAATAAAATTAATCAAAATATTTGAAATCTGGGAAAAGCACGAGTGTGGCAACAACAAAAAGAATTTTCACAGTGTTGCCCGTAATAATCTAAAACCCTACTAGATTTATACATGGCTCTTGCAGATATTCTTTGGCAGCATTTCCCTGCCCTCAGCACTGCTGCTATTTCTGGATCAGTCTTGGTGTCTTGGAGTTGATGTGCCCAAAACTTCACCTTGTAGACTTGTGTCCACTTTGCTTCACCTTCCTGTGTGCCAGTATGTGATGGCACACACCACAACTCAGGCCATTTCCTCACAACATTACATTATTAATTACATTATAAATGTTGCATAAAAAAATTAACTCCCAAGCTCCTGATCTCATGTTCCACCCTCAGGCTGGTGCACTGCAGAGTCTTCCACACAAACAACGACTGGCCATTGGGCTGTAGCTCAAAACCCAACAAGGAAATCAGATCAGGGGTCATTGAGATGCTAAAGGGTACAGGCCCAAGGAGTGATGACAACAAACAATTAACGCAAATGCAACTAAATGTCCTCTTCCTTATACCATTGCTGTTTGATCTCTTGCATGTACAACAAAGCACTATTAAATACATAATGTAGTTATTGAGTAATACTCCAAATATAACAATTTTTTCAGCTGATATCGTGATTTGTAGTGTAAATTCAATATTTGCTAAATGTTAATACCACTTTAAAATTCGTGGTATTAATTCACATGCTCGTTTTGAAGGAAAACTCTTAACTTAACAAGCATCTTGTTAAAGCAGAACGTACCGTCTCAAAGGAGCGTGGGGAATACCTCACCATGATTTAATTCAAAGGAAATGAGCCGGACAGGGCAGACCATTATTTCTCCTGAAAGCTCAATCTGCTCAGCAATTCATCAAGAGTTTAAAGTTTGCAGCTCAACTCGGTAAAAGTTTTTATACAAAGGATGACTTTCAGCCTTGATGCTAAGACACACAAATATCCCGAAGGCTTCTACTGTGAAATCCCCCATCACTACATTTAAAAACAAGGAGATGAGCGAAGACCACAAAGCCTCTTAAATGCTATTTAATCACTTGAAGGAGTGGCAGTAACTATGCAATCTACCACCAGTTGTTTTTCTCATCTTATTAACTGAGAATATGCTTGATGGATGTGTTTAATAGTTGGAGAGAGCAAGACCACTTATGTGACCCATAAATCTAAACCTGCTATTGGTGGAGAACAAGACAAGAATCTTCTTCATATCAGAAGGATCTGGCTGCACCTTTTTCTTTAGGGGGCATTGCTGAGATACATCATGATAACTTAATAATTTTTTTGACAGGAACAAAATTCCAAGGCACGAAGGACAACGAATGAGAACAAGAGAAAAAGGACTGGAGAGGGCGGGAGCAACGTCAAGTGGGGAGTGAAGATTTGAATTTAGGAAAGTGAGAGTTCCTTCAGGGCAGAGGCATGGAGTCCAGCAGTTTTGAAATGAAACATTTCATCCATTTCCTCGCTGTGCTATCTCAGTTCACAGTGCAGTCACAGGGAAAGGGAAAAACTGTGGACAGGCACGAACAAGAAGGAGCAAAAAAGTTTCAGAGAAAGAGTGAACGTGTTTGCTAAAAACCTCCTGCGTTTCTTTCTCATCTGCAATCGTGTCTAAAATACTGTAAGAGGTATTGCACTGCACGTAGAACTCAAGTGAGAGACATGTTTTCACATACGCAAAATCTTTTTGCATTTTAAGTATGTTTTAGAAATAGCCATCACCACAGATAGGTGGCATTACTTAAGTTGTCATAACACTACATTACTTAAGTAATCTTTATTGTGCTTCTCTTCTTCACTTGCTGTTAGACTGGCATTTATCATTAATTAGAAAATGATTTGCCACATTTATGGGCTCAGTTGTTCTTGTAAGTTATCTAGGATTGCTCTAAAAATTAACCCAAAAACCAAGTGTCTGTTTCCTTTCCTGATCAGCATATTTACTCCTAGAACAAATGGTGTGTCTCATTTACTCATAAAAAATATTAATCATAAAGGAACACAGTCACGCAATCCTGTATCCAGGACAACTAAAACATCATTATCCTTCTTTCTCACTTCATTTTTCAAAGTAAACACTGCCTTACTTTTAGCAAAAGTGAACTGCATCCCAGTCTGGCTGACCATCAAACAACATTTCTCTGCTCATAGCTCACCTCTTCTGCTTTTGCACAGCTAATAAATAATACAACTCTTATGATATGAATGGGATTTTTTTTATGCAGTGAAGAAATGAGAGAGAGTGATGCTAATCTTATTTCCTGATTGTCCATGCCTCAGGTCAACATCTTAATGATAACTTTGGTTCTGAAAATTTGTTCAAACCAGGCAGGTTCTGGTAGATTGGGAACTAATGTTACACTTTTACACGCATGAAGTGCGGAGGCTGAGGAGGGAGGTTATGGGGGTAAGCACTAGGAGAGAAAATCGGGGACGAACACCTGCTTGCAATTTTGAAGAAAAGAGGAAAAAATTCTTTAATCGTGGGTTGGACGGCTGGCTGGCCGGCCGGCAAAGCAGCACGAAGTTGTTTTTCAGATCAATCTGATATTAAGCCTACATAAATGTCTGTTACAAGGCCTGCGCTGTCAGAAATTTCACTTGTCCTTGTGCATTCCAGCTAAAGCCCTATGTCATAAAACATCAATCTCTCCCACTACTCAGTTCTTTCATCTGCTTTAAATAGGTTAGGTGTCTTTTCTTCTTCTCAAAATAAGGGAGTTGTTTAATTAATTGTCCTCACTGAGATATTAAAGGATATACCACCTTTCTGCATGAACCATATTGACAATTTATGTAATCATGCAACTGTTTTTTGTTTTAAATTTTTCAAAAGGACAGGTCTTAAAAAGACAATCCTTTGCAACAGTGATTAGATTTACCAATTGTGTATACTATGTCAAAACAGCGGTCAGTTGGGGTGTTTAAAAGAATGAAGCCAGTTACCTCCCATTTCCTTTTGATATGATCTGAGAACCAGTTTTGATTTCACTAGCTCTTCCTCTGAACTAAGACTTTTTTTTTGTCTGCATGTGGATTTCTTGCCTATGCATGCATGTGTGTATGTACTGTCCGGTCCGAGTGCATGCATCTGTTTATTCAAGCATTCAAAGCCTGCAGTTCATTAGAAGAACTAGAACGATAACACCTCCATCAAACCACAGTGATGCAGGCTTGTGTCTGTACTGTTTCCCTGTCTCTGGCTGTATTTACACATTTGGGTCTATTAAAAGGCCTTTAATCTTTGTTCTATACTATGCTGTTTCTCACTCTCTTTAGAAACTTTTATGACTCACAATTTCCCTCAGTAATCCTGCTCTGTAACTTCTATAACTGTATGTATGTGTGTATAAAACTGCTTCTCATTGCACAAAGGAGCAGACACCAGTCCTACTGAGGGATTATGAACTTTCTACTCCTGCCCAGCTCTTCCCTGGAATCTCCTCCATGCTCCTGGAACTGCAGTGGGAGTTGGTTTACCAATGCAACCTCGGTAGGGTCCTCATGCTACCAATAATGACACTGACCCTAGCCAAATGCAAGATTCAGTAAAAAGACTAGATGTTATAGTCCCTTATAATGCATTGTTTTAAATGGAGAGAATCTTGATGGATGGCTGTTATGAGGAAGGCCAGCCCAGAAACTTTACCAGCAGCACACATCGTTGTGACTCAACTTTCGGTCTTTTACCCAAGCTAATCTGCAATTGTTTTTCTTCCTTGGTTAGGTTTAGGGATTAGAGATCTGATCTAGATTATCATATTAAGATTTGGGACACATCGTCAGTAGTGGACCTTGGATTCATCGGGTGTTTCGGCCATTATCACTAGACACCCTCATCCAAGGAGGCCCTGCCAGGGTTGATCAGGCCCCGGAGAGTGTCACTGGTTTATGTTAAATTGTTATTTCTCTTCTTCTTTCCTGTGTTTAGTTTTCTACAGTTTATTTTCTCCTTCTATTCACTGCAACCTGAGAAATAATACTTACCTCTTCAGAATTTATGGAGCCTCATTTCTTCAAAGTAATACAAAAGGGACAAGATAGGAGAGAGCTGAGAGGAGAGCAGAAGGGGCTCTGGCTTCCCACTCCTCCCCGCCGAATCGGGCTTTACGCTCTACCTCCCCACTGCCTCCCAGAAAAGGGAAGAAGAGCCGAGGGAAGAAGAATAGAATATTTTCTTTTCTCTCGCAGTTAGCTGACTGCCTTAGCTGCCCAAGTGATGTCAGCTCTTAAGACTAATGAAAAAAGAGTAAGAAAAAAGAAGGGGGGAAATGTCAATGGTCTCCAGTTGTAAAACCATTCCTGTTTTGGGGGTTGTCTCATTGTTGTCCTTCTAGTGTACCTGTTGTTAATTTCATTAACATCAAAGCAGCATGAAATTGATTAACAGCCTCTGCTGCCACTTAACTGACCAGATTAGATCAATTCACGTTTATCTGACTTAAAGTTATTTTAAAAATTGTTCCCTTATTCATTCATTTATTTATTTGGAGGGTATTTGCTTCCTGGGAAAGACCGAAGGAACCAGGCATACAGTGTTTCCCTAAATCCCAGACTTTCCTATACTTGCTGCATTTAGCGTCACTACAAAGCATGAGTGAGTCTGAAAATTGTACTGATGCAGTGCCTGCATCAGTACAATTTTCACACACAGTGATGCCAATGTTTATTTGTAACCATGTTTATCCAAGTCATCCAACCCAATAACCCTGCTCCTCAGCCACCACTGTTACCCAGTTCACAAACAGACAAACACTTAAGCAGCTGTCAGATACAAATGCACAGAGATCTCATCTCCACCTGTGAACTATCTGCAAAGCTTTCATGGTGAGTGCACTTAGTGTACATTTCTCTGGAGCTAGACCACGACCTGCAGCAGGGCTGCTGCCTGCCACAGCTGAACAGAGCAACCTAACCTTTAACTGATAAGAAGAATCTTCCAGAACAATGCATCTGATTGTGAAGGAAAGGGTCTACAGGGTGAGTGAGGAGCTGTGCAGATCTGCACATATCCAACTGTAAGAAGCTATGAAAACAAGCAACTTTTTTTTTGTTCACATTCTTGTTTGGTATAAGTGTTTCTCAAATCAAACCTCTCTAGGAACCTGTAACTATGTGCATATGTTTATCTAAACAGCTACACATTCATTCAAATATTTTATCTGATATAATCCGAGCCAGGGCAGTTACAACATCACATTTTCCTGACATAATATTGTAGCCAAAAATTTTTTAAAATATATGAAAAATTTAAAAAGTAAATACCATCGCTTGAATTTATCTTTGCTTTATTTATTGCAGTGCTTAATGGATGAAGAAATTTGGCATGGGGGCAAAGTGAGCTGGGTGAAGGCTGATGGTCACACCTGACATATGTAATGAGAATAAACACCATTACCAAAGTGTAATAACACCAGCAAGGTAGATAAACAACACCAGAACATAAAAACAAAAAAATACTTTGAAATTAATGACCTTTAATAATACAGATAAGAAGAAAAAGAAAGACAAGGCTTATACATCAACAACAATGGTCATCAGTACATGCACTAATTAGTCACACTTACTTAATACATTGAAACTAAAGTGCACCACATTACAGTGACCCAAATCATTTGACATAATTATGCATTATTTTTTTATTTTTTCAATATAAAGGTAATTATCACTATATCACAACACACCTAACCCAAATATTGCAGATTGAAGTTAAGGAAGAAGTAGTGTTTTGTTTGAGCCTAGAAAAAGTTTGTTTCCTTAGTCCAACATCACACAAATTGCACAGAGCATCTGTAAGGAACACAAAGTGTCCAAAAACACTGCATGCTGCTAGAACACGATTCCATCTGTTACAGCGTCACTGGCATTTAATGTTGGCCTTTACATCTCTTTAACATTTGTTAAACATACAGTATGAGCTATTAGCACATAATTCAGCACCCTGGACAGCGAATGTGTAATTAACACACGACAGAATCAGAAAACTTACTTGGCATGCATTAATAATTGTTACACCAAAGTGTATGTTAAACAATTTTGACAAATCTCAGACGTTAAAAAACTTGATCCACTAGAAATGTATACCGATCATCTAGCGTCCGTCTCAATATTGACCTTATAATTTAACTTTAACGCTTATTAGGAGATGCGTAGAAGACCAGACTTCAATTACAATCTTCATATGCTTTTGCTTTTGTTTCAAAGTACTCAATTTGAATTAAGGCAACACTTATAGGGGCTATTGCAGTGCAATAACACTAAAAAAATGGCTCTCTCATTTAATAACTAATTTAAATTCTATCATTGGTATTTAAAGGTCACAATATGGTTAATCAGAATCTAAAAACATATTTATCCATTCCTGCAATCTGCAATCTCTTCTGCATATTGTGGAATTCTTGCTACAATTTCACCTCTAACATTACTGACTCAGATCACCACACTTTGCTACAGACAAGGATCTCTGAAGGTGTTATCAGTCAAACCACACAAAGAACACCTCATAATTCTCTGTAAACCTCAACAACATAAAATCGAGGCGGCTTCCCTTTGTGTGACGACAGACACCAGTATATGAGCAGAGATGAAAGGATAGTCTTTCAACACTCAACGGAAACAAACAGGTCACAGAGCCCAAGCGTAGCTCTTATCCCCTCCTCCATATACTCATCTCTCCACCTCTCCCTCTTCTCCTACGTGCTCTTTCCATCAGTCATAGGGGAGTCTTTCAAATCCTCTTTCGAGCATGTGCTGGGTTGCTGCAGTTGTTACTTTAGTGGGTGCTCAAGATAAGTTTTCAAATTTGTGTTGTTTGTGTGGCTTTTGAGAAATCACAAAATTAAAACGAAGTTTCTACAATTAATACAATAAATCTGGATTTTTACAAGCATGGATATGCCCAGGAACAGTGGCTAGTACTTCAGTGCATATACATTTACGTTTTAGAATTACAAAGATATTCCTTGTGTATAAATATCACTATTGAAATCATCTATAGTGACACAAACTTATCATAGGAGGACCTAAAAAAAATAAAATAAAAGAGTATTTCTGGGACTTTCCTGGGACAGGACTGGAACAAACAGAAACACAAATTTTAGCTGTCAACAGTAGTGGACGCAGACTAAAGCCAAGAGTGGATGCTCATGTGTTTACTCACTCGACTTACTCATCAAGATGGAAAAAAACAATGGCCAGTTTGGTTAAAGAAACACTTTATTATCCATGGAAGATTTTCTGGGTTACGGTTAGTTTGGAGTGATGTCGGTTTATGTGATTAAGTTCTGTTTTGTTTTGTTTCCTGTGGTCCTGAAGGTAAGCATATTCATGTATCTCTGTCAGTACATAAAGCCATAAACCTCCTCAAAAAGGCTTCACTGGCATGAGGTTCGACATATTTTTTATGGAAAGCCCACCACTTCTTTATATAATCACTCCAACCTACTGGTGCAGTAACCCTCCAGTCACTGTTGCAGGTCATGATCCCAAAAAAAGACTTCCCAGCCAAAAACTCTACGATGCACAGTTGATGTTTTTTGTTTCTGACTAATGAGAGAACTACACCATTATATTTATTTCATTACTGAGATAAATGCAGTGAAACTGAATCCTAATTGGAAGGGCATTTTATTTGCCTGTTAATTTCCCCAAGTTCACAGCTGCAACAGTAAAACGCACATTATAGGGAAAAAGGCAACAAACTGTGGGCGGGAGAAACCCAAACCACTTATCAAACGATTATTATATAATGAACTGGACATTATAATTAAAAGACAAGAGGGTATTAAAATCTAGTGTCCAAACTTCTGTGTACATTTCCAGTTCAGCATAGAAGATTAACAAAATATTCAATGTAATGTAATCTATACACATATGGAGTGTGACCAGGCCTTATTGTGGCATTGATGCAGTGCTGTTTTAAAGAGCCTGTAATGCACTCTCTTCTCACAGCAGTTATTCCTGCTCTCAGCCTCTCTTTGTTCCCTGTGACCTCAAAGTCGTTCGCACAACTCAGTCAATCTCAAGTACTCCCGTCATGACAAGCCTACGTATGTACAATAGAAAGAAGGTAAAAGATGAAAGTGTGACACATCACCCTCTGGATGCACTCTTCTCACCAGTGAAGGGGTTTGACTTCAAACGCTCCCATTAAAGCCAGAGAAAGACACACAGGAAAATATTGCACCACCAAGGGACTTTTGATCCCATCGCAGTGTCCAGTTCATCCAGCAACAACTTAAAAGAGCTTTCTTTCAACAATCAGGACATGTAGTTTTGTCTGAAGGCAACAGTGCCAAACATTTGCCATCATGCAGAATACTATATGAGCACAAAAACAACAGTGTCTGTTCTCGCTAATGAGTTAAATAAAACTTTTTTAGTGTGGTGAGAGGGGGGGGGGGGGGGGGGGTCCAGACAGCGAAAGCAACAGGTTAAAAAACTGTTTCAGCAAGAGAGGCATCATTCTTTATATTTTTATCTGTTGCGACAGCCAGGTCTTACCTCTTTTCTCCAGTGGAAACAGCGTTAAGCGCTCTTTAGCCAGAATCCAGCATGAATGAATGGAGATATTGTTTGATTTAATTCCTAAGCAATTATGCTATTTGTAAGGAAATAGCTGCTTTGAGCCACAGAGGAGAAAACAATTCAGACAGGATTACTTTCGCTTAGACAAACTTCCCTCCAGACAAGAGCATGCAGACTCCCTACTTCTTTACTAAAGTCCATGTAATATCCTTCTGATTCCTACCATCCCCTTAGCTGTGCCCATATTTTCAGCTAAAATTTCAACAACCAACATATGCACCAAGAAAACCCACAGGACTGGAAAATAATACTTAAAAGCCGATTTAGGTTGCACCCAAACACAGACGTGTAAGCATTTCCTCTGTGTTATCTCACATAGTTTGATTGTCATTTCTCCACAAGGCGAGAATGAAGCCATCAGCCAGCATGGAGGATTACCTCAGGTGGTGTGGTCTGCTTCCTAAATGTGGAATTGATTCAGGAAGGAGAAGGGCATGGTGGCTGGCTTGTGGTGGCTCTATAGCCCAGGGGTCTTATGTCTGCCAACAGTAACCCAAATCAAGCACAACATTTTTAAACCAAAACTAGTGCTGAAAATATTTTTTAAATTATTATTTTATATTATTTTATTTTATTTCACATTAACTGTGATTTCTCTAAAGTATGCTGCCTTACCTATAAAGACTGGAGTCAAGGTTTTGTTTAAAAATTAAATAGATGAAATGCATTTAGCAGGCAATTTAGAGATTTGGAGTCCTGCACAGAATCATAACTTTAGAAAATGTATTTTTGAATGGATTTCCCCCCCTACTTTTATAATCACTAAGAGAGGCAGAATGTTGCAGTTAGTGTCAGGTTCACAAATTATCTGTTGTGGTTCAGCGGTCCAAAAAACACTACACAGTCTGAAACAGACACACACGTGCACATGCAAAAGAGTTACATCAATCTGAGTAAAAAAGAAGCTGAAAAATGAAAACGCTGGTGAAAAATCAGACTTAAAGTCTTCCCAGACGAGACTATAACTCTGATCTCCTGGTCAACCATCGAGTGTACTTTACTCTACAGCAGAGTGAAGTGGTCCATAGAAGTGGAAACCCACATGTTTGTTTCTTCTGAAATGTTTACTTGATTTTTATCAGAAGGTAGACTAATTTATCTGTTTGTTTGAGGATATTTTAGAGTTAGCACAAGCAGCTCTAGTAAAGAAATAAAATGGGCAGACTGTGATGAAGTTGTTATTTCAAGTGCAACTGGTCATCAGCTGTGGTTTGTGCTTTAGAAGTGAAATTCTGTGAAATTTCACAGATATATATATACATATATATATATGAGACAAGATATTGACATGTCTTGAATCAGTAACTTAGAAGCTCAGCAAGGGGTCCATACTACTGATTCCATGCATGCCTTCTCTCCAGGACACCTCCTGTTCCGATCGCACAACTTACTCTCTCCCAAACTAATTTAATGTTGTGTTGTGTTTTTCCTGCTCTCTAAGAGCTTGGCTAAAAAGCTGACATTGATGAATGCGTGTAAAGGATACGCTGCAGGTAGGATATGGTTACAAACTAAGCTGGGAGGAGGGAAGGAATAGTTTATAGATGGGCCTGGGGGAGTGGTGGTAGTGGTGGCGGTGGGTGGTGGGGGAGGGGGGGTGGGGGGTTTGCAGAGGGTCAGGATGTTTGTCTTCCAATGAGCCATGACTCTGAGAGAAAAAGGAGCAGAGAGTGGGCTGAGAGAGGAGTGCAGGGTGAGAAGAGATAAGGGATGGGGGTTACTGGCAAGTATTATACTAATTGGAATTATTCCTGAATAAATAAGGAAATGAATACCTAATTATATTCATCCTTCTCATCATTTCTGCAAAGTTTGCATGCCTGTCAAATAAAGGGAGAGAATCTGCGAGAAAGAGAGACAGAGAGAGATAAATCAGCAGTGAGAACATGCTTGATTGTGTGCTATTGCTTGGTGGGATTGTGGAATTTGTTTATTTGTTTTTGTAGATAGCTCATAAAATGTGTGCATGTGTGTATGTGGGCGGTGGTGGTCGATGGGGAGGGGGGTATAAGTGTGTAAACACCGCAAGGCATGGAGACACACAGACACACAGCTGATGTGTTACCATCTGAGACTGGAGATCTCCTTTTACACCCTGAGGACAATTTCATCCCAAACTACTCAAACTTACATTTAGATCCATAATTTTGTTATTTTAGCTGTGAACCAACTCATATGTAAGTGACAGGGCTACAGTGAATATTAGGCCTCAGATCTCTGAGATTTGACCAAAAATGGAGCAGCAATCTTTAAGAAATGAAAGCAATGTGTATATGTTGTTCCTTATTGTGCAATGTAATTGGGCATCTCCAGCCATCCAAGAAAAGGACAATGCACTAGTAAAAAGATTTAAACATGTGCAGAAGACCACCCTTCTGAATCATTGCGTGCTCCTTCCCACAGCAAAGAAAAATTCACAGTAAAGAATACCAAAGTCTGAAAAATAAATCAAATAAATTATGTTTGCTGTTTTGCATCAATCCCAGCAATTAAAGCTGAACTTGAAAGCTGATACTGAATACATATTGCTAAAACCCTGCAAACACACACGCTTACAAAAGTGCACATGGGTGAAAACAGCACACATAATGCACAGGAACCCAGTGACAAAATAAATCCTACTGAAATTCACTGAAGAAAATGAATCAAATTGTGGGAACTGTAGGTCCATGACACCCTACAGCAGTGGGATGTTGTACAAGGGAGACAAGTACTGGGTGGGCTTCACTTCTTTTTAAAAACGAAGCGCAGCCCTCGGTTAGTCTGTTGTCATGACACCCTAACCTGTGACACATGTGTTGCTGTTCTCAAACTGTCTGCCAATTTGCCAGCTGAAAGCGATGCAGTTCCCTTACCTGCTCAGAGCTGTGTTACTGAAAACAGCAAATTTATTGTACAGCCAATTACAACAAATCTTTGCCCTCATCCTCCCGCCAGAGGTTATGTTTCACATTCCAGGAGACAGTTTATCTTGGCAAGGACCACAGTCTGTGGGACAACCCAAGACTCCTGCTTTCATTGTCTGAGTTGTGCAGGTGCTTGCTGAGAGCACCTGTCATACTACACTTGTGAACATTATTTTTAGTTGTACAAAAGATTTAAATATGATATGATTCACTGTCAACAGCATGTGTGAATAAGGTGTACTTTTCACTAAAATGTTTACTTATATATACTTCATTGATCGCCGTGGTGAAATTCATCTCTGCATTTAACCCAATAACCCAGCTGTTGGGTGCCCAGGGAGCAGTGTGTAGGGATGGTACTGAGGTAGGGGTACCTCAGGGCAGCTGTTAAGAAGAATCGAACCTCCGACCTGTCCAATCATGGGGCCACCACTTTACCTTCTGAGCTACCTGCCCAGAACACATATACTTATAATTAAATATAAGTATTCGTTTTTAGTTAAAGGGGCAAAATCTGGCGCTTCAGTGCTGCGTTTCTATGTTAAATCAAATCTTGTGAAAATGATTGCTGCACTAAGTTTATGCAGGAGCTTTACTATAACAACAAGAACAAAACAAATGCAACAAAGCACCAGGGAAACCGAAATATGCTGCACACTTATGGGAATAAAGTGACTTTTGTCCCACTTTTATGTGACAGTTGTTCCCTGTAATAAACTGTAAAGTGTGGTTAACTATTTATCTGAATTTTCAACATGTACAATGTTGTTTCATGACACTGATCCGCATTGTGCGTTTTATTGAGTAATAGTAAGAGAGCAATATGAGTTGCAGTTGTCTCATAAAACTGTTTCTTGTTTGTGTGTATGTTTGTGTGTGTATTCATATTTAAGCACATAGATGCAAAGAGTCCAAACTCTTTCATTGCTGAGGTTTAATGTATCAGAACATAATAAAACATAATCTGGTCCCTAACAAGTTCTAAAATGATTGAAATACAACTGCAGATAAATAACCACACATGAAATGTTTCTCTAAATTGTTTATTTAACCAAAACTAAGCTAAAATACAAAAGCAGTACCTGAAAAACTACATATAGCCCACAATTCTGTAGTTTGTAGAACCACGTTTTGCAGCTTGAAGGAATCATTTTGAGTTTGACTTCATCAATAATTGTTACCGACTCTTGTTTCCTGTAGTTCATTGATGTTTGCAGGCATTTATTTCTACACAGCCCTTGTAATGTTTGACCACAGCATTTCAATGTTATTGAGGTCTGGATTTTGACTGGGTCATTGCAATTTAATCTTTTCTTTTTCAGTCATTCTGTTGTAGATGTGCTGCTGAGCTTGGAATCAGTGTTAGCTGTTTGCCTCACATGTAACTTTAGAATACTTTGGCATAAAAAGGTGATCGTGGCCAAGTCACTGACTACAGTGACTACAGTGTGCTCTTCCACCACCATGATTGGCAGCTGGCATGAAGTCTTTGTGCTGATATGCTGTGTTTGGTTTTTGCCAAATGTGGCACTGTGCATTATGACCAAACATCTCCACTTTGGTTTTATTTGTCCAAAGGACATTCCTCCAGAAATCTTGTGGTTTGTTCAGATGCCACTTTACAAACCTAAGCTGTGCTGCCATGTTTGTTTTAGAGAGAGGAGGCTTTCCTTACAAACAAGCAATACTTGTTCAGTCTTTTTCTAATTGTGATATCATGAACTTTAACATTTACCATGCAAACTAAGGCCTGTAGAGTCTAAGTTGTAGCTCCTGGGTGTGTTTTGTAGTTGAGGATTATGCTGACCTTGGGGTGAATTAACACACCTGAACATTCCAGACCAGCAAACTGCCAAAACCCCTGGTTTTCTAGAGTGATCGGTTAAACACGTCTATTTGATTTGCAGCACCTGGACTTACCCTCCCAATTCCTATGGAAGGAATACGGGCATACTTACTAATTTATTCAGAAACTACTTCTACATGGAGGCTTTACCCTATATCGCCAAGTATATCAGCATTATATCATATTTGTGAGGTTTTGAGACTTCATCATCATCAGTCTGATTTTTTTTTCTTGAAAAAGCACAATAAATATTTAAGCAATAAATTGCACAAAAATGCTGAATGTAGCAACTGATACTAATTAAAATGAATTTATGCAAATTAATATTGAATTTCCTTTTTTTTTTAAATTTGTCAATAAACATGGTTCAGCATTATGTAAATAATGACATTGTAATATATTGTGTATTATTGATCATTTGTATGTATGAATTGACCCTGTCTCCGAATTGAGGTATAATACCTAGTTTATTTAGCCCACACTTCTGACCTGATTAGTGCTTCCCATCTGTTAGTGTTAATGCTCGTGCTTGTTTTGTATTTTGTTAATGCCTTTTATATTAATTTATTTTGATCTATTGTATTATTGTGAAGCACTTTGGTGTATCCTTCGGTTTAAAATGTGCTTTATAAATAAAATTGTATTGTATTTGAGGATTTATTTAAACAAAAATGTATTAAAACCGACTGAGGACCACATTGTTTTGTATTGGTATGTAAAACTTCAGAATTGAAAGCGGGTGTTCCCTCTTTATCGCAGCTGTCCAACTGTGATAGAAATGCTATGCATGAAATGATGATGGAAGTATTCATGCTAAATAAATACCTTACATTGTTTTGCCAGTGAACCCTCCACCTGTTCTCCACCAGCTCCACTTGGTTCAGTGTATTTGTTTACTCAGTTGCTGATGAAAACACCGGAATGTGTCCCTGCATTACGAACTGCAGACATATTTACGACAACGGGTGTTCTTCCAAGACTGCGTACATTCTCAGTGTGTGTTCTCATGCACGCACACAGACTTGTCAGCGTAGCTGTTAGCTGTTCAAGATCAAATTTATAGGCTATTCCTGTTAAGCTCATTATAATGCAGTTGTAAATGAGGGGTAAGATGATAAACACGTAAACATGCAGACATGATTTGGTGAGACCAGTTGGACATAAAGGTAAAGTTCCACCCAAACCTGTCAATCTTCTTCACACTGCTCTGCTTTATGATTGGGCAAGCAAGACTGTTTTTCATGTTTTCATGTTTTTCTGTTCTCATGCAACACCCCTGTGTACACCCATAAATCTTTAGTAATTAAGTACTGACACTAAAAAATTACTCATTGATTACCTGAACGGCAACTACTTCATACTGCAGCCTGGGAGAGTGTCACACTGTGGATTTTAATCCAGGGGAGATGCACCTCATGGCTTTTAATCTACAGTAAAACATCAAAAAATGTCTGCCTCACGGTTACTCTACTTAATTCAGTTTCTCTGTGTCTTACATTACATTGTCATCACTCACTTTGGCACACAAGGATGCTATTGGTGTGTGATTTATTTGCAGACAGAGGCTTTTTCATCTTTCCCCCACCCTCTGTGTCTCTTCTTGCATTCTTCTTCTCTTTCTCATCTTTCTGCTTTGTCTTCCTCTTTCTGGTTATGTCTTTGATTAAGCGTTGTTAAGCTATCATAGCTGAATTCAAAAGAAATAGTCGAGTAATGCAAACAACATGGATATTAACACCACGAAAAGACTTATGACATTTATGTGTTTCACATGATTTAGTGTTTAAAGTTACAACAATCTAATGCAGGTATTTCACCGCTGACATAACAAATCCAGCAATTTTAAAATGTTCCACTTTTCCTAAAAACATCCAAGTAACTTGGTTGCAATGTCTGCTTGTAAATATTTGAAGTCCAGAAGTAAAGTTAAAGCTTTAACTAGTAATGACTTTGTGAAATTCTTAACACAAAAAATGTAACCATTCTAGAAATAATGATTCACAGCTGTCCTGCTGATGTATCATCAAGTACAGCAACTTTTAAAACTGCTGGTATTTATTTAGACCCTTTCGCTCCAACATGAGCAATTACTTAAACTAAACCATTACAGTTCATTTTCAACAAGACTTCTCAACAAAGTCTTACCATTAATTGATACTACAGTTATGAACATGATGAGTCTATCTTAATTACAGGGCAATTTCTAATTTCTTAAAAGTCTAGTTCTAAGCAGCTGGGTGATCATCTGTAGAGAAGTGATGTATCTGAAGCATTTCAGTGCATAATAAAACAAGAAAGAGCGCTATTGACGTTTCTGAATGATGATCATGGCCTCTGACACTGGACTCATTTTTGTGCATGTCCTGCCAGACCTTAGAGGAGCAGTCGATACCACTGATTGCAACACCGTGAGGAATCTTGGAGACATTTATACCCAAGATATGTCCTTCAATGTGTATATTAAACAAATATGTAAGACTGTTTTATTCTATTTAAAAATAGAAACATCCTGTTTCAGAATGATCCTGAAAAACTAGTTCATGCATTCATGTCTTCTAGGTCGGACACCTGCAATTTATTGTTGTCAGTTGTCAGCTGTTTCAAGGAGGAGTCAAATGCTCCTTGAAAAAGCTTCAGTTAATCCAAAGCATGGCAGCGAGAGTACTGATTTATTAACTTCTCTTCACTGGCTACCTGTTGTTCCCAGTGTTTCTAAAAGTCAGACTCTTCAACTTCTTCTGTGGAACCAGCTCCCTGTTTGGATTTGGGAGACAGATGCAATTACTGTTTTTAAGATTAGACTTAACCTTTTCTTTAAGATAATGCTTATGGTTAAGGCTGACACTGATGATTCTGAATCATCTCTTAGACCAGCGGTCCCCAACCCCCGGGCCTCGGACCGGTACCGGCCCGTGAGTCGTTTGGTACCGGGCCGCGAGAGTTGAGGCTCAGGTGTGAAATGTATGGTTTTCAGGGGTTTTATCGGTTTTCAGCGTTATTTTGTTATCATTTTTATCGTTAACTCGGTTTTCCTTGGTCTTTTCGCGCGTGTTATGAATAAATCTTCTTTTTTTTGGCACCGGTACTAGTTTTATTTTGTTGTATTTATCCGCGACACCTTAAAAACCGGTCCGTGAAAATATTGTCGGGCATAAACCGGTCCGTGGCGCAAAAAAGGTTGGGGACCGCCGTCTTAGACTGCTTGGGTTTCCCTCCTTCTCTCGCTGGGGTGGCTGTAGCTCTGGTGGTAGAGAAGGTCAATTACTAATCAGAAGGCTGGTGGTTTGAGCCCCATCTGCTCCAGTTTGCATGCCAAATATCCTTGGACAAGATATTTACCCCAAGTTGCTCTCTGATGCATCCATCAGAGTGTAATGCAGAAAGAGCATAGAAAAAAGTGCTTGTGTGAATGAGGCAAGTTGTGTAAAGCACTTTGAGTGCTCAGTTAAAGTAGAAAAGAACTACATGAGTACCACTTCACTCACCTCTTTTAACTGCCCATGTCTTTATATACCACTACTGCAATGAAATAATAGTTTTTAATTAAGTTTATCTCTTGTTCTGTCTCGCTCTGCTCTCTTCTCTTTCGCTCCACTCCCTAGCTGGTCATGGTTACCTCTACCTGAGCCTGGTTTTCCCTTCCCGCTGTCACCAAGTGCTTAGTCATAAGGGGGTATCTGATTGTTGGTGTTTTCACTCTCATGTTATAGGGGCTTTACCCTACCCAGCTTTAAGGTGACTGTTGTCTTAATTCTGTGCTATAGTAAAAGAAAAATGCATTAAATGAAATGTGGTACGTGATGTAAATAATTCAACAACCACTGGCTGTGAAGATGTTGTGAAATCAGAGTGAAAGAAAGAAAAACAATCAAGGAAATCATAAATTCCTTTTGGGACAGAGCATAGAAGAAGAAGAAAAAAAGGAAAAAATAGCATAGAAGAAGAAAATGTTTTTATTTCCCACAACCAAGCATGCACGACACGACAGCAGCCAGGAACTGAGCTGCTAGTCTTGTCTTGTAAAATATGATTATAGCCTAATAACTTTAATTTAACACCTTATAACAAACACATGAATCAACTAATTCAGTTTAGGCCACAGCTGCTGGCAACAATTTGTTGAGCTTTTTGTTTTTCTTCACTTGTCGAAAACACTAATCACTACAAGTCCAAGAAAAATTAACAGCTGGAAAATAAAGGGGCAAGGCTGTCGATAAGGCAAGCAAAAAGTTCTGTTTGAGGTCACTGTTTATAATCACTCTGAGACTGAAGAAGCTGCTGTTAACCACTGCTACTGCACTAGTCCTTTTTGATGACATAATATATATCTGTGCACTGTAAAATGTTCATGCTAAAATGTTTTCAAAAGTGCTCGAGGCCTAGCCGTGTGTTTCCATTTGTTCCCTGAATCGCACCGCATGTTTGGTTCACAAGGTCACACAGCAGACACACACACAGGCAAACACTTGCACTGCATGTTTACCACCTGTTGATAATTTGGATATTCCAGTAAGTTCAAGTTGAAGTGACAATGAGTCATCTCTTAGGATGATATCCATCAAATTCTCTCTCTCTCTCTCTCTCTCTCTCTCTCTCTCTCTCTCTCTCTCTGTGTGTGTGTGTGTGTGTTTTTGTGTGTCTGCACTTGCAGCCAGATCCCTTTCTCTTTTTGTTCAGTTGCATAGCCCAAGGTAAACTAAAGCATGATGATTATAAAACACTTATTATTGTAAAGTAAGGTAAGTGGTATTTCCTGGTGTGAACCATCAGAGCCAGCTTGTTTCAGTAACGATAAAGGATGGGAATATCTTCTGCCAAACAAATCGTCCAAGTACAACAAACCTGCCCATATCACTCACATCCAACCATAGTCCCTCTAAGCCCCCAGATCTGTGCTGCATTAGCCCCTCTCAACAGCCAGTCCCACATTGCATGTCAGTGTATGTCTAGGAAAGATTGCCCCTCGACCTGGATAAGAGTTCTTCTGAGAACATAAAGGTCCACTGATTAAAAAAAATGGCATATGCCAAAACTTCATATAATAAACAGTAAACGCTCAAGATTCAGTCAAAGAAATAATTGCCCTCCTCTCAGGTTGACACACTAGAACTCATGTCATTTGGGAATTATCCAAAACCCATTTCGGAATCCAGCCTGCTGTCCACACTTCCAAAACGACCTGGCATTGTAGCGGGATTGCTGATCGGTGCAGAAATCATTATTGTAATCTTCACTTTTTTAAGGAAAGAATAAATAAAACATCATCTTATAGTAAGGTCCAAAAGTTTTTAGTCAGTTACTTTAGACAGTAACTTTTGAAGTTTTTTTCTTCATATACCATCAGAGTGGATTTTAAATCAAGCAAGATCTGATTGGAGGTCAGACTTTCAGCTTTCATTTTATTTTATTTTTGTTTTTTTGTCCATCCATTTACCTCCGCTTATCCTTTTCAGGGTCGCAGGAGGCGCTGGAGCCTATCCCAGCTGTCTTAGGGCGAGAGGCAGGGTGCACCCTGGACAGGTCGCCAGTCTATCGCAGGGCTAACACATAGACAAATATTCACTCTCATATTTGCTCCCCCATTCACACCTATGGGCAATTTAGTGTTTCCAATTATCCATTTCCCAATAACAGCATGTCTTTGGACTGTTGGAGGAAGCCGGAGTAACCGGGGAGAACCCACGCAAACACATGCAAACTCCACACAGAAAGACCCTGGCCTGATGGTGGAATTGAACTCATGACCTTCTTGCTGTGAGACAAAAGTGCTAATCACCTTGCCACCACTTTTATCATTTTGTTTAATAATTAAATGAAACATCTTTGTAGCCAATATTTGCCTGACGTGTAGATTCCAGGGATCTCACCAAATGCTTGTTTGGTGAGATCCCTGGAATGTTTCCTCCCTTGAGATGCTCTGCCACGCACCGACTGCTGCCACCCTCAGATGCCGTTTGATTTCTGTTTTTTGAAGAATACTGCATTTCTTTCCCTTGAGAAAACTCTTTGTTTATCTTTTTGCAGCATGCTTTGGGTCATTATCCATTCACACTGTGAAGTTCTGTCCGATTTATACAGCATTTGTTTGAATTTGAGCAGAGAGTACGTCCCTTTACACTTTACAATTCATCCTGCTGCTTCTATGAACAGTCACTTCATCAGTAAACACTAATGACCCAATTCCACTGGCAGCCATACATGCCCATGCCATAACATTGCCTCCATCATGTTTGACAGATAATGTGGTATGCTTTGGATAATGAACTGTTTGTCTCTGTCCACATTTGTTTCTGCTACGAGTTAGTCTTGGTTTCTGAGATTTTGTTGTCCAAAGATTTTTTTCAGTACTCTGCAGAACTGAGCTTTTTTAGATATTTTCTGACAATGTGCAATCTGGTTAGGTATTGAGAATAAGCAGTGGTTTGCACCTTGGTGTAAACCCTTTGTAATTCCATTCATAAATGTTTCTCTTAATCATAGACATCATTAACAATAATACTCGTGCCTGTTCAATAGTGTTCTTGACTTGGTTAGATGTTGTAAAGTTGTTTTTCTAAATGCACTTTAGTTGCCTTCTGTGGTCTTTCAGAACTTTTGATTTTACTGAGCTGGTCAGTGAATTCTTTCTTTTTAACATTGAACCACATTGTTGATTAAGCCAATTCTAAAGGTCTTAGAATCTTAATAGCCCTATTTATTTTTTCAGATTAATGATGGCCTCCTTCACTTGCATTCACATGTCACTGGACTTCATTGGGTGTTGCAGTGAGTAGCTACCAAATGCAACTGGAGCACTTGTAATCAGTTCCAGATCTTTTATCTACCTAACTTTCTATTGACTAACCACACTGGAAATTTTTTTGCTTAAACTGCACTTATCATCAAGCAAAAATTCATATGTGCTTGACATTTTGCGTCATGCGACTTCTTTAAGGACAGAATTACCATATGTCACAAGCTCACAAGCATAATTAGCCTACTGTTGGTTTTATGTGTAGGCCATTATCACTGGCTATAAACAGCCACTGTATTCAATCGCCCGGCTCTTTTGGTTGGATGCAGAATCAGTCATGTTTTACTGGCTTCATGTGCTTCACATGTGTGCTGTCCAGCTGCATTTAGGTTCACTCTGGGTAAATACTGTAGGCATGCTTCACATATACATTGAGAGCACATTTAGAAACACTCCACAGTAATGATGACTTTAAACAAAAGTTATTTTAATTATTATAATTGTAGTGGTTCATAGTTTCAGTGTTGAAAACTTTGTGCTTTCCTTTTCAAATTTCTTGTGATTACAGGTTTTATATTCTGTTTCAGAACTGAAAATAATTATTATTAACAGCAGTAATATTTTCAATATAAATCAGATTTTGTTTGATTACTGCATTGCCACTAATAACCCCTGCCTTATTTTGTTAGTGAAGTCAAGTCATCATCATACTGTGATCAGTTTAGCACTGCAGGAACATTTAAAGACCTCCCTCGTGCTCACATTTCAACCCCTAAATCATTTTTGCTGTTCTTTTTCTTATTTTACTTAATTTCCTATAACTGCTGCAGATCATTTGGATTTTCCCTGTGTGCGGCACACATGTACTGTCCCCGCTAAACACTCCCACTCTGGTCATTAGTAGAAATAAGCTTTGGCTTTAATTATAAAAACACCAGCCCATGAATCCAGCTGTTTTATGGGTCCCGGGTATTTTTATATGACTGGTTTTCAAACATGAGATGGATTTCTTGTGTGCAAATAATCATCACTTGTTAATTTTTTAGAGCCTCTGGCCTCTGGGTGGAGAGATTCTTTCTTTTTTGTTGGTTACTATAATAATGTGTGACCAACTTCAACCAGAAAAGAGCTTTGACAGATAAGTGAAGCTTTTTTTCCTGTTCTTTTTTGTAAACATTGCTGTCTCCTTGTATTTGGGTTTCTGACTATTGCAAAGATATTATATAATAAAAGGCGGGCCACTTCTTGGAAAAATGAAAAACAAACTTTCATCTCTTCATTTATTTGGGGACATAACAAAACAAGAAAAACACTATATGGATTTTTTTTTTCCCACATTAATCTTGTGCCTCTTACCCAGACAAAATATCCCAGCCATGGATTTCCATGCAATGTTATACAAGCAGTCATGGTTACCAGGAAAAGGGCTTGGTGACTCCTTAACTTTTCTACGAGGATCAACTTTTAAAGTTTTACAGTGACTAACTGTAATTGAAACTGGGAGATTATATAGATTCTTGCCAACTACAAGAAGAACCTCTGATCTTTTCCAATAATCTGGAGGCCAAATCCCTCCAAAGTTAAAGACATTCCCCTGACCTCTAACCTTTTTCTTTGTTTAGTGCTCATAAATGTTGCCAGTGCAAACTCTATGAACTAAGAAGTTGAACAAGTTCAGCCTTACATGCGCTCAAACTTTTATTAGCATGATACAATTTTCATTGGTAGCATGTTTTGTTTGGCACTAGTAAGCACAAAATAACAGGACCAATTGCACGTCTGCAGTTAGTTTTGCTCAAAAGTCTTCAGTCTTCTTGTTTGTAGCACCCAAACAAGCTCTTTGGAAAACTGCGCTTGGCTGACTATGGAACAGGTAGTTTTTGTGCATCCAGTTATATGGAATTATACTTCCCTTGCAAAAACAACCAACTGAACCAAGTCAAAAAACACTGGCAAAAGAGCAACAGGATTTATGTTTTGCCCAGTGCATTTCAGAGAAGCATCAGTCCACTGACCTAATGTTTGGAACATCTGAGGAGTTATTTGTTGACTGTTAAAACCGCACTGTCTCAACAGTTCCTGAAATCAACAACCCAACATTAGCCACTGGTAATTGGGGCAGAACAGATGTGGGCAACACTGAGCAATGCTGGAAAAAAATTGCTGCTAATTTTTTTTTCTTTGGACGGAGAAATGTCTAAATTAATGTACTTAATAAAAAGACAAATTCTTTTTGCAGTGCGGTTCGCCAGGGTTGTTCTGCCTGGGTGAGAAGCGAAGGGGGAAATTGTACTTTCACACATGTTTTAATTCAAGCTCTTTCCATTAGAGCCCCTTATATTGAGAGGAAATTGTTCACTAGAAAAATAAAGCTCAGGCCATCTGCCTTCTTTCAACTTTCTATAGTGAGTAATCTTGACATTTCTCGAGGGCTGTTCTTGAACGTTGTGTTCTGTAAAAAGTCAACAAAAGTGATTAACAGTATTTGCACGTTAAACTAGATTTTTCCAGAGAGATGTGGCTTTGCAAACTTTCCATAACGATTGGAGGGTTTTGAAAGTCTCTCTCTCACACACACACACACACTCACACACTCACACACACACACACAGCTACTCTCACACAGGCTGTCTTTGAGGGCGACATGGGTCCCTGCAGAGCTGAAAGATCACAGGACAAAAGTCGAGGGCAGACAGGCCGCCTGCTAGAAAGCATGAGCAGTGAAAGAAAGGGCTCCCCATGCAGATTAATAAAATAGCCCCAAGGTTTTTCTATACACACCCTGATCTGCGTACCCTCCTATTCCTCTCAACAGATATACCACACGCACACACATACAGAATACCTTGGGTTTGCCACACCTGTTGCCTGGCAACAAGTGATGGGGGGGGGGGGGGGGGAAGCTGGTGGTGCTCCAGTGATTAAAATTTCCTAGGAAGCAGTGTTTGATCCCCTGTACGCTGTCATTGTCTCGCATGGCTTCATAACAAACCCAAAACCGAGGCAGCAAGAACGGGGAGAATATTGAAACTTTCTCACTCTTGTCAAAAAGTTGCTTTCTTTCCACTAATTTCTAGAGGCTAAAATAAAAGAAAACACTTAAAAAGCCACTCCTGATTACCCTTGTGCTAAACAGGCACATTTTGAACTTAAACAGGCACATATTAAAAACTAAGCAAACTTATCTAAGGAAAAAACTCTTTACGTAGCAGTTCAACATTTTGAGAAATGAAACTGTCCTACAGAGGTGAATGAAACGACTGATCTTCTTCTTCTTCTGTCAGCTGGTCTCTTTAGAGGTCACCAGTCTCCAGGATTGTGTTAAATAGTCTGATTAAAACATGTGATGATTAATATACCCCTCATATGTCTATGAGCAACTTTAAGCATAGCGTTGGCTTAGTTTTGCACAAGTGGAAAACATGAAAACAACAGGCCTGGCTGTGTCAGAAAGGTAACAAAACACAGGTCTAAAAACAGCAATTTGGTGTTTTACATGACTTTCTGGGAATTCACATTTACCAGCCAAGAAATATTCCAGTACATTATCCCCTTTAACTCCAGTTTTTAAGTGTGTGTGTGTGGGGGGGGGGGGGGGGGTTTGCACAAAATGCAACGTGGTAGGTAGGCTTTGCTGCTTTGACAGATGCAGGATAGAGGATAGCCATTTCTTCCAGTTTCCATTCATTATGCTAAGTTAAGCTAATCATCTCCTGGCAGATATGCAAATGGTATCACACTTCTCATCAAACTCTTGGCACGAAAGCAAAGCACATTTACCAAAAAGTCACAATCCTCAACACGGATCTGTGTGTATTTTTTGCATTTTTTGCTTATCTGAGGGTAACACGCTTAAATATTGAGAATCAGTGGTAATTTGTCTCCTTTTCACAAACACAAACATACCCACATGAACACCCACACACACACAGCTATGGTGCCCTTCTCTTTTGACCTTCTCTATGCAAAACTGTAACTTGCTTTCCCTCTGTGTGTACAGCTGACAGCTCTTGCTCGCAGTGATTATCTGTCCTTGACTACCTTCTTAATCCCTCTTAGTATGAAATGATCCCCTCAATCACCCCAGCACACACACACAGACACAGACACACAGTCACACACACACCTGTCTTAACCTTGTTTATACGAATCTAATCCTCTTTGTCTTTGTGTCTAACAGAATTTCAAGAATCACTATGTATTTATTGGAACTTCTAGAGCCTTTATTTATGTGTATGTGTACACGTGTGTGTGTGTGTGTGTGTGTGTGTGTGTGTGTGTGTGTGTGTGTGTGTGTGTGTGTGTGTGTGTGTGTGTGTGCTCCTGCATGTCTATTTTCATAACATTGTACACCCTCTGCTGCCCCATGTCACTGTCTCGCTCTCTGCTTGCTTCATGCAGGGAGAATGTGCGGGATAGCTGCTGGGATATCTGCAGCTTTATTAGATGCAATGTCAGAAAAGTCCACACTGGCCTAATTCCTAAGCTGATGACAGGACACTTGATCAGCATTGTCACTGTCAAATGGGAATTTTATGAGTCATAGGCCTGGGAATGAACATTTTGGAGATCATAGGTAATGGCTTTGTGATGTTGTGGTATGTTCAATCCTTTGATGCAGTTAAAGATTAGGAGTATGGCTTCTTAATGAGGGCTGTGCAATGTCATTGGTTACAACAAAGCACATATCTGTTTATATTAAAGATTGGCTTATTTATAGCCTAAACTCGAAAATGGCAAAAGTAATTAGCTCTTGACATTCCCACACATGCATTAAAGTTTAGTCTCTCATGTTCTGAAAATCACCTGAATATTGATGTGAACATTGTTAGGAACAACTGAACAACAGAAGAGTGCTTAAAAAAATGATAAATCAGCTATATATGGCACACATCACCTCAGCTGATTGATGTGTTATAAGCCCATCAAATTGCCATGATTAGTTGTTATAGCCCCACACACATTACCAGTAGGTATCCCAATCTTGCTTGGGTTATCATCTGTTGTAATACGTAACAAATAGAGAGCAACACGCATTATGTGTTATTAGAAAGAGATAGGCAATCTTGGCAAGCGGATACAAATCCTGCACCTTCTTGCTGTAAGACAACAGAGCTAATCACTACACCACTATCCTAGTCGCCAAGACTGTTTGAAGACTTTTACACTTTTCCAGCATTGAATGATGTGATACAGATTACTGGTAGGCCGTGCATGGCCGATAACAGGCAGATTATATTCACAACTTGTGGGTTGCCCAACAGGAAAACAGATAAAGTTAACAACTAGCTGGTGAATGCAGAGAAGAACCAGATATCTCACTCAGGTGGTAATAGAAACCAAAACAGAGCTAAAAGGAGAGCAAGTTTTATTGTTTCATTTTTGGTGGTTACATAAATCCAAATTGATGCTAATTTTAAGTTTCTGTGTGTGTTTCTTTCAAAATGTCTTTTCATTTTGAAAGAAATAAGACCAACAAAAAGAACGTTTGATGGCTGTGGCTTAACTGTTTAGGGAAGGCTGGATGACAGGCAGAAGGTGTCAGGCGTTGTGTGGAGGCGAGGAAGAAGGAACCCAAATGCAGGACTCACAGGTAGGTGAAGACTGGTGAAGGTTTATTATAGGGAGTGGAGGAACAGAGGGTGAACAGACACTGACTGGCTGGAACAATGAATGGCTGACTGAACTGAGAGAACATGGGGAGGACAACATCACACGAACATCAATGACACGACAAAGAACGAGTAGAAACAGAAGACTTAAATACACAGACTGATGAGGATGATAATGAGAGACCGGTGAGTACACAGCTGAACATAATCTGGCTAATGGCACGAGACGAGCTGACACAGGAACAAACAGGAAGTGAAACAGGCAGTGGCAAAATAAACTGAACATGAACAAAACTGAAAGCACTGGGTCGATGACCCAGGAACCCTGACAGCAGGTTCAACAACTGATCCCATCCATTATGTAGCAAATGCATTTTTTTGCAGTTAACATATATTGGAAGCAAATATTTTAAGAGACTATAAGATCAGAATTTAATGCTCCACAGATCAACCCAGTCTCAATATATTCTAGTCAGGATTAGGCCCATATTATTAAACAAAACACCAGAAGCAACAGCTGGGAATTTAAAAGTTCTTTATGTTAACATTAACATTAATTTGTGCCAGACTTTGTGTCATCATGTATAATGGTACAAAGTCTCGCGCAATGCCTAAAACGGATTAAGGCTAAAATAGGACTGGATGTGGTATTAAAAAGAAAAAAAAATCTTGTCGCGTACATCCATCGCTGGTCGAGAGGGGTTGTGCACCTGCCCGACTTCATTTACAGGTGTGGAGTGATTCTCTCACTGGACGGTCTCAGGGACTGACCAAGTGACCTTAACCTTCCACACCCCAGTGCCACATAGACACCCGCACACACACACATACACACACGTGCCTATTCCCATGGGCTTACTCAGACTGGCACACAAAGACCAGCATTATTCTTCCATATCCCCTATACCAAACTGATGGGACTAAAGGAAGCAAGGTGGCAAATTTCATAATTTTTTATAACATTGTATCTGAATGTTTTTGCAACACTCCCCCCCCCCTTTTTTTTTTTTTTTTTTTTTTTGCAAAATCATGGAAGAGAGACACATGAGATTACATTTCATAGTCTGACAAAGTTTAACAAAGGCGTTACTATGCCGCTGCTCAAAGACACACCAGTTTACAAAAAGGAAGGCAAGAAGACACAAATGTGTGTATTAGAGTCACATGTTCCACATTAACGCATCTGTGGCTAAGTTTGGATCCAGGCGTCCGCCTAGGTGGAGGTGAAAGGGTTTAAAACAATGCATCAATCTCTGTTATGTCTCACCGTCCTGGTCCTGAGTTAGTACAGACAGGCAAACAGGGAAGTATTGCTATAAAGAACTAGTCCACACTGTGTTTGTATTGCTTTCCTCAGCACAGTGACTGATGAAAGACCAGAAGCCACAGGGAGGAAAAGCACTGGACTCATGGATACTGTTCCCCCTAAACATCAACACACTAGTTAGACAAATGAAGCTTCAACTGCCCTTTCCACTGCTCTGCTCTGGTCTCCAGAGGCTGTAGTTCACTAAACGTAGAGGTAAATCACAAAGTCCATCCATTTAACAGAATTTATCACCAAAATGTCTAAACCTGCATTGTTTGCGTCTGCGTGCTTAGGTCATCCCGACATATGTATCACTGACTGATAGTGTATTTATATTTCCTTGATGTTAAATAATTTGAGGCCAAAACAAGATTTGAATATTATTCCTGGGTTAATTTTATTTTAAACTTTATTGTTATTCTCTTGAATGATCTTCAACATTGCATAAATAGAAAAAACACGGTGACTCATCAAACAAAGGTCAAGTGTAAAGTTCCCCATAACCTACTGATCCCCGTGCTTTTCTGTGCAGAATCGGTGCCACAAGCTTTTATGGAACTCCCTCTAGAGGCAATACAGTGAGATGCTACTGCTTTTTGGGGATTTTCTACCTCCCTGCTGAACTATTCCTCCCTGTCGCAAAAAAAAGAAAAAGAAAAAAAAGAAAAAGGTCGCATTTATCAAGAACGTTATGAGACCATTTTGCACCACTCGCCTCATTTAAGCAATCTCACAACGCTTCAAATGCATGAAATAACAGTTTTTGGCAGATACGTACTCAGCAGACTTCAGTACGACTGGAGGGACTTTAAAATGTCACTTCAGTGGGAGAAAAACTGTTTTGATTTGAATTTGACCAAAGAATGTCAGCCAAAGCAAAACATCTTCAAAAACATCGAAACTAATGTTTTATTATATTATTTAGGATGGGAAATACTTCCTTTATGAGATGTAGAAATTACCCATGGATTCATTCATCCGTCTATCAGTTTCTTCTGCTTATCAAACAGAAATTAATTTGCACAAAGGATTTAGCAAAACTCAAGTATACATCTGATTACATCTTTTAACAATTGAGTAATGATCATCCAAAGCTTCACAGCAAAACCAAATAGGAATCACAGAGAAGCAACAGCTCACATTACTAAACCCTCGCTGAAAAACAAGGTTCTCTCTCTCTCTCTCTCTCTCTCTCTCTCTCTCTCTCTCTCTCTCTCTGAACTCCAAAGTTTATTTAGAGGGCATACCCCAAGCTTCGGAGAGAGAGAGAGATCGACAGAGAGATCGACAGAGAGAGAGAGAGAGAGAGAGCTGAAGTCATCAGCGGGCTGAGGGAAGTGAATGGGTCCTGCACGCAAAGCAGAAAAGCGCTGAAACTGTGGAGATTTACTTTGGTTCAGTTGTAGCTCAGCGAGAAGGAGGAGGTGTGCGCTTGGTGGCTAGAGCAACGCGAGCTGTTTAACGTAAAAACTTAATTTGTCTTTTCTGTTGTTGGTCCTGTAGTGGCTTTTACGTCAGCTGATGGTCAGATGAAGCCGAGACCCTCGGCATATTAGCGCAGTCTGTACACCGGGACGCACGGCGCATCTCTTCTGAGAAAGACTTGGAGAGGGAGGGAAAGGTTCATTTGGAGTTCTACAAATGGATTTAATCCCTCAAACTTCACGAGAGTCACGATAATGCTTCATTAATTATTCTGTTTTTTCTTTGCGACCTTCACTGATGTTTGATTCTACTTTTCTCCTCCTCGCAACGGATGAAAATCCATCTTTTTGGCGTGGTTGTTTGGTTTTTGTTTGGGTGTTTTTTGTTGGGGGGGATGTTCTTTATTACTACAAGGATAACGGATCCCTAACTCAGTCTGGCTTTCTTGGCACATATGTGGACCTTATCCAGGATGTTACAGTCTAAGCGGCCCTGGCATCATTGGGCCACTGTACATTACCATCACCACATATCACCACATTGCTGGGGGTCCCGCTGTGTCTAGGAATTACCTGCAATCCCGCCTCTGTCTTCGTCTGGGGACAGAAAACGGAATCTTATTAATAAGTGTTTTGGCGAACATTGACATCGGCTTTACGAGTCTCACCTCTGGGCTACTATGCAATTACAACTCTCCTTTGTTTTGATCATCTTGCACTGCATGGATTACATTGGTTGTCAGCAGCACAGCAGCTCCAGGCACCGGCAACATAAACGTGAGTAAAGTGCTGTTCCCCGCCACAAAGTCCTATTATTAGGCTTGTATATTATTTCTTCTTGTTTTTAATTGATATTCACTTAATTTCAGCTTATGCTCAACAATATTTATTGACCGATTTCAGTCGAAGTTACCAAGATCTGCATCGTACTTTCTGTTGCCATTAAAACAAATCTTCCCATATTTAGTCTTTGGTCAGATTTCTTAATCGGTGCCGTGTAATAAATTGGCAGATATGAAAGTTATCAAACAATCCTCCTGATACGCTTTTAAAGTGATCACCAAATCAAAACATCATCAAATAAAAGTTCAGGTGACATTTAATTTTTCTGCATATGAAACAGGATTAAAAGCAATAATTAACAAATAAATAAATAGATAAAAACAAAATACCTAAAACAACAACAACAACACATTACCATCATCCATACTCCCAACTCTACTTTCTGCAATGGAGTTTAATGTTATGTATTTTTGCTTAATTTGGAAAACTGGTATTTCCGTTTTTGTTCTGCTTTTTTAATTAAATGTATATATTTTGCCCATGCGTAGACTGGGTGAGCGGCTCAAGCTCTCTATTAAAACCCCGTTTCCTTAATTGGATTCATTCACCTGAAGGCTGCAGCAGCCTCCCTGTGCGCTCGGTCTCATGGTTCCCGTCGCTCTCTAGCGGTCAGCGGAGCAGACTTCATGCGCGGAGTTTGTTGTTTGTTTGGTTTCAGGGTTGGTGAATAATAAAGCTTTAGCTCATATACTTAGTGAGATTTACGTGAATTTGCTGCCTTATACTATAAAGTATTAAAAAACATTTTTTGGAGATTTTTTTTAATCTGTTGGTGCACATCATGCAGGGTACATTATGATGGATTCATGTTCTGGTGAATATGAATCCAAAATGTAACTCTTGTTATTGTGCAAAATGTTAGTCAATGCAAAACTGACTCCAGCAAACAGCAAAGAAGTTCCACACTGACTGTGAAGGTATTTCAGCTCTCATATATCTCTCTGGGGTCCAACAATATGTCTCCTCTCTTGGGCAATGAGCAGCTTTTTTCCATGACACTATGAAATAATTATCAATAAAGTATTTTTTTCTGTTCTTCCTACGCACACTTTATCATTGAGGGTCTCCAGATGTGCTCTGTGACTAACTCTGTTTGAGATGAGCGGTGATAACTGGAATATTCCATGTATCGCTTGCCAGTATGGTCAAAACTGTCTGTGATCTACAACAATGGACCTTCGGAGTGATGTTTTCATCCCTGCCACGTGGGGCTAAAAGATCTCACTACACCTGTTTCTCTTTACATTAGATTGCAGAGCTCAGACCTGCACATAGGACCAGATAGATGTCAAATCTATCGGGCATGTAATGAGTAGATTATTTTCCCTTAAACGTGTGTTTGTACCACACAAATGTAGACATCAGTGTTTGCTTTAGACCCCACGCATATTTTCACTTTCTGTGTTTATTTCCCTCTAAACAATATTAAAGAGCCTCTCAGCAGAGTGTGAAAGAGATGAAAGGAGAACGTCAACAACTTCTGTGCAGGATGATACACTAAAATATGTTTTTTACTCAAAGAGATTAAAAAAATTGTAACCTCAGCATATATTGACATACTGACCCAATGTTAATTGGTTTTTGTGTTAAGGAGTAGGTTAATCTTCTTTCTTACAGACTGACTCAGTAACCATCAATTGATAGGCCCTTCTATGAATCCCAACTTCCTCTAAGAAAGCAGATATTAGGGAGGATGGAGGGATTAGTTGGTGAAAGGGTGAATGAGTACAGACATTAGAGGGAAAGCAGGGGGTAAGAGTGAGTGGGGGTGGGTCAATGACCATTCAGTTAGCAGGTCCAAATCACCACACAGAGACAGAACCCAAGCTGTGAGCTTCCTGTCTGTGATGATTCACCCAGAAACAAAGGGGGCGGGTTAATAGTGGGAACTACATTAATATTAGTTATAGTTAATGAAGACGTTTCAGCTTCATGGAGGATGCTTTGATTTATGGCTAACAACAGAGTTTGTGTGCAAATGTGTTTATTATATGTGTAACTCTTGCTGTTATGCAAGTTACCACTGTCCAACCAAGGTTTCGTTGGTGCAAAAGCAAGGAGAAGGCCAAATTCCTGTGTTTTAAGGCTTCTGTGAATCAGGGCAACTTGGCAGGAACACATGTGGGCAAATGGACAGCAGTTGTAAAGATAGTCAGGATATTTCAAACAAAGTATCCATGATCTATGGTAAACTGACAGCTAAACCCTGAGTTGAAAATGCTGGCCAATGAAAGCCAGTGGCATGCAATGCCAAGACTGGGGAGGAAAACCAATTCCTGACGTTCTTGCAGGGGTTGCTTTTAATTTACCTGACATATGTGATTATGGCAACACCTCTCAAACAGGAGCAGCAGCGCAGCATAGGTGAATATAATAGTATATAAAACGTGGGAAATCTCTCAAAGACTCTTATTGCCTATATACTCACACAGGAGTCACTCCTTGTATGGATTAATATGTTTCTGTCACATAGCAGTCCATGAGAGGGTTTCTCAAAACCCTCCATTAACTTACACATGCCATTATTTAAAGAAGTGTGTTAACCAATGTCTTCATGGAGACAGCAACACTGTACTACTCAGGTGCCTGGGACCTGGTGTGCATGTCAGGTTATATTCAGTAAATCACCTCTGTGGTTGTCCACTTTATCGCAGTTCATTGTGCTCCAATTTAAATCAGACACCAAAGAGCAAATATTATACAAGACTGTTATGTTTTTTCAAAGAAGTCATATTTCTACAATTTGTCACTATTAGCCTTTGTTATGATTCGTTTACTTAAAATACTATCACACTGATGCAAACATGTTGGAATTTGAGAGACATTAAACATGCCGGTGACAAAGTTGCAACATACAGTTAAAATGATTAAAACCTACAACCTGTACTTTCATCCATGGAAGACAAAGTGTGGTGAATCATCTCAAACTGGTATATAGTTGGGGAGGACAACTCTACTCTTAAATATATATCAACATAAACTAAACACTTCAGTACTTATGCACATAAACAAAGTTGCAAATATGAAATAAATTGCTGTCATTGGCCCTGGGCTTTAAGTTAATGTGACATTAAGTGGTTTGTCTTGTGTAATGCAACCCTTGTAAATATATTTAATTCCTGGTGGAGCTAAATTTACCTTTGGCCTCACACTGTGTGGACATGTGGATTTTAACCTTTTCTCCATTTTCATTTCATTCCCTGTTTTATTACCATCACTGCAAGATTTTAAAGGTATCGTAGACAGGAACTTGAGAATGCAAAACTCAGATATCAAGTGCTTGTTGTGAGTTTTGCCTCAATTATAAAAAGATATAAAAGGTTCTGTAAGAAAAGCATTCCTCTTGTAGTTTTGAAAAGCACTGGTATTCTCTCTCTTTTTGCCTTTTTATACAGTACAATAAGGTGGAACATTGAAGGAAAGAGTTATACATGCACTCAGAACTTTGAGCTGCGAGTGATGAAACAAAAGGTTGCCCTAAAATATCTGGAAAAATATGTCATATTTATTCATAAATATTCCTTTTTTTTTATAAGAATCCTAATATTTTTGTGTGTGAGATCTATATCTAATGTGAAACCCATCCACCCGCTCCTCTCGACAGCGATCTCTGGTGTGAGCTCAGGGTGCCAGCAGGGTGGCTGTCTGACCTGCTCTGACTACAATGGCTGTCTCTCCTGCAAGCCGCGCTTCTTCATGCATTTGGAGAGGATTGGGATGAAGCAGATCGGGGTGTGCATGACTTCCTGTCCGCCAGGCTTTTATGGCACACGCTCTCCTGAAAGAAACACCTGTACAAGTGAGTCAAATAAACTGCAAATATAAAAATAATTTTTATGGATATATTAACTGACTGTATGATTCCAATGAAAAAAGAACATCCAAATTTAAACGAGCACAAGCACTGAAATAATCAGGCTAAATATGGTGTCTTTAAAAGCGTAACTTGACTTTGTGTGTATCATTAAATCATATGCCCTGCCTAGTGAAGTGTAGTATGGCATTAAGTAGATGTTACATGTTCTTGAACAAGTGAAAAACATGAGACTGACCCTGTTAGTATGTTTCCTTTTGGTGACATTATATGAAATCAAGAGTTGCTTTGTTTAAAATCATTTATCATGATCCAGCCTGTAAACATTAATTTCCCCGCAGTGTCCCATATTGTTTTTCCAGCCTGACACACACACACACACACACACAGACACAGTGACACCCTGTATATTTAACGCGCAGGACACACACGATAACTTGTATGGTTTAAATAAACGCTGGCGGTGGGTCTCTGTTTCTCTGTCAGAGTGCAGGTCGGAGTGCGACTCCTGCTTCAACAAGAACTTCTGCACGCACTGCCGAGCAGGATTCTACCTTCACCTGGGCAAGTGCCAGGAGAACTGCCCCGAGGGCTTGGTCCGCAGCGACGCACAGAGGGAGTGTATTCTCAGTGAGTACTCAGAGTTTACATTAATCAGGCATTTTTTTTAAGTTTGCCTTTTATTTCATTTATTTGGGTTGCAGAACTAGTTTATATAGAACCACATTAAACATATTACATGCCAGATTACATTTTGTCTGTGCAGAGTGTCCTGCAGACTGTGAGTCATGTGTGAGCAGCGACATGTGTAAGCAGTGCCGGCCAGGCCTATACCAGCTCAGTGGGATGTGTCACCATGTCTGTCCAGAGGACTATGAGCCCAATGACAAACTCATGGAGTGCATACCGCAAGGTCAGTCCAGTGTGAGTGTGGATATGTTAAAGAAAAATGTCTGGTAAATACCCATTTTGAAAAAGCGAGTAACCCAATGTCAAAATTTTACAAAATATTTATTATCCCTATATTTCCCCTTCTGCCAATTTCCTCCCGTCAGTGCACTGTGAGGTGGGTGAATGGAGCGAGTGGAGCCCCTGCTCGAAATCTGGTAGAACCTGTGGCTTCAAGCGGGGCCAGGAGACCCGCACAAGGCAGGTCATGCAGTACCCGTCGTCCTTTGGCAAACCCTGCCCTGAGGTCTCTGAGATCAGAGAGTGCATGGTCAGGAGGAGGAAATGTCCAGGTAAAGAAAACAAAAAAAAAACATAATTTCCGAGAAGATGCTGTGACAGAGTAGCACTGCTTATGTGCCCAACTTAAATCCCACGTGATGCGACATAAAGACACACAACCCTCCCCCCCAGAAGGAATTATCAAAGAAGATGCTTACTATATATTACACTGTCTTTGGTAATTGCTGCTGACCCATCGCACTTACTGCCAACATTGTATTTGAGCTACATGGCACGGTTTCAATTCTCTATGAATTCCAGACCACACTGCTTAAGCTTGAACAACCAGAGCTAGCCGTTCTTCCGCTCAGGACTACGACTGTTTACTCAGAGGACTGTCATTGTGGCTAGAGTGAGGACAGTGGGGAGAACACATGTGTGATGTTGCAATGGCTATGCTGCGTGTTTTCCCACGAGAGCTCTTTGGATTTGAAACAGTAAAACCGCTTTCTGTGCTCCTAGTAAACAGGGGATAGCATGATTATTTCTAATGAATAGAGTGCAAACTGCTTTCAGACGGGCTCGTCCCCCTTAAACCCGAAGCTGTAGTGCATTTACAATCATCTTGTGTTGTGCGTACTGAGCGTGTGTGGTTGCTGAGGTGGTTGGTGGCTACGGCTGGTTGTTTTTTCGCCTGGGCTCTGTAGTGTTAAATGACAGATTGCAGACAGGGTAGGAGGCTGAGATCCAGCCCCCTGGGGCCTCACACTTACAGAACAAACACTGTGTGTGTGTGTGTGTGTGTGTGTGTGTGTGTGTGTGTGTGTGTGTGTGTGTGTGTGTGTGTGTGTGTGTGTGTGTGTGATGCAGCAAAAAAGCAGTTGACTCTGGAGCAGAAACAGCCAGCTCAACATCAACATCCTCCCCCTGGGAGGCACGCGGCGACCAGGGGATCAGTATTGGTTTATCCCCACAGCTGCCAATACACACACACACACACACATGCAATAACTCTCTCCCACACACACGTATGCGAACCAACACAGGCACAAACAATTCCAGATATAGATATGCCATTCTCCATTTCAAGCAAGAGCAATAGATGCACATACTCACATTTCCATGCAGGCACACACACACACACACACACACACACACACACACACACACACACACACACACACACACATACCAGCATTGTCTCACTGAAATAACTACACAGCCATTACTCAGAGTGGTAATTTGTGAAGAGAGTATACTGAGTTGGCGTGATTTGTAAGGCAGACTGTGAAATGTGCCCTCTGTCTCTCTCTCACACATTTCCTATCTGTATCTTTTCACTGATCTATCCCCTCATCATCATCCCCAACACACACACACACACACACACACTCCCCAACAAACCAAAGAAAACATAGACCCCCATATAAGCTCCCAGCTAGCACACCCAGTCATTTGGGGTCGGTGCCGAGAGTCTAGCGTAGAGTCGACGGATCTGTTGATGTAGCCAGAGACTGACGAAAGGGGTACAGAGACACAGAGAGACAGAGAGAACGAAAAAGAAAGAAAGATCTGTGCACAGACACAGTACAGACCCTTCTTATCAACTTTTCCTTTGTGGGATAACCCAGTTGCCCCAGCTCCAAGAGAAACCCTGGTGCGTGGGAGCTAATTATCTGCCTCGGTGTATCCTCTACCCGCTGTTTACGTTCTGCACACGCTAGAGGGTCAGTGGTCTGACTTCAGAGAGCCTCCAGTAATCCTCCAACAGCTCTCTGACACTGATACATCCTTCCTCTTGTCCTCAACCAATTCTCGTCTTTTGCACTTTCTCCTTTTGCCCCTCCGCCCCCTTCTATCCTCTTCTGTTCCTGCTTCTCTCAGTACATTGTTTTACTCTTCCACATTAGAACACTAAGTCCTTCACTCATTTCATCCAATCTGGCCTGACCCTGTTGTGTTTTTTTCTTTACTGTTGCTCTTCTTTCTCCTTATTCTTCTTGCTTTTATTTTCACTCATCTGTACCGCAAACCTAAACTCTTGTGATACTTTGTGTCCAAATTTCTGTGTATTAAATCTAGGAAATATGCGACAGAACCTTTAATCAGTTCATAAAAGGCTACGGGCATGTATAATCAGTAAATGTTGACATGTTGGCAAGATCATTTTCCTTCTTCTTTTTTTGTTTAAACCAGTTAGAAGGTAGGAGCTGTGCTGTACTTTGCAGGGTAAGTGTTCATAATTTTGCATGTAATCTTCAGATGAAGTTGCGCGACTCATCCTAGGAAACTGTCAAAAATAACGCTTTCTCACATGTAGCACATGGCAGGAGGTAGTATGTAAACACTCAGGTGTACTAGATCAAGATTGGGCAGGTTAAAGACTGCTTACTGTCCCATCTAACCGTGCTGACACTGAGACTTTACACTGAGACTTTACAAAATATGTCTATGCATGATAGATTGTATGTGTCCAATCACAGCACAGTTCATATGCATTGTTTCAAAATGACTGATATTAGGGGAAAAAAGCTTTTGTTCTCCAAAGGTGTCGGCTATTGTAGCTCCTACATCCGCAAAGCTACAGAACGATTTCAAAATCCCAAATGCCACCTGGGTCTGATTAAGCACTGTTTTTAAATTAGTGATATAAAATCGGAAGAGGTGTAAAACTGTGGGGAAGCAGACATGCTAAGTCTCAGAGCTAAATTATTGATGTTGACATACACAACCTCATTTGCTGCCTTCTCTCTCAATAGTTGTAATGTCTGATTTGTCCTTCAATTAGCCTGCAGTTCACCTCACTATCGCTGTAGCTGGATGGACCTTAGCCCCCCTTCTACTCCAGCATATACACCCTCAGTGACACTCATGCATATTAGAGACAGTTGAGCCAACTAACAGCAAGCAGTCAGCGAGGGCGGAGGTTTACACACACCCACAGCCCCCCATGACATTCTGCCAACCATGCAGCCAACATTCCACTTGTGGGACAGCCCATAGCCTATAATCCCCGCCTGGCTCTCGCCAAAATCTCCCCGGACGACAGAACGCCTGCCACAGGGGATGTGCCACCATAAAACCTACAGTGCCCCCACTAAACATTCACATACATAGACACAAACCTCCCCTTACCCTCACTGCCCCTTTACTTTCTCATTTGATCTCTGTCTGTCTGCTGTTCTCACCACAGTTATAGAGTCATCTAATACAGTCTGTGATTTTTATTCCTCCTTCACCACTCTATACTTCTGTTAGTTTTTTATTTTGATATTTTTAGTGTAGCATGCTTGCTCACTTATTGCTCCAGCATACACACGCACGCGCGCGCACACACACACACACACACACACACACACACACACACACACACACACACACACACACACACACACACAAAGAGTATTGTGTATGCAGTCAGTAAAGCCCTCTTGAATCCTGTCCTTTTTGACAATGTTGTAACAGATTTCTTGCAGTTATATCATAGCCAGTTCAGCAGATCTACACTAACTTATAATGTACAGGCAGGCATTTCAAAGGGAATAACATGGCCTGATAACAGAGGTGTCTCCAGAGGGGCACATAGGATTGCACAGCCCTCCCCTAAAATATGATTGCCTCAGTGCCCAGCTTCCCCTAAGCTATAACCTATATATCCCATGTTACTGGACTAGAGCAGCATTAATCGTAGAGCCTTAAAAAGCTCTTTTAAATGCCAACTGACATATTTTTTGCGTATATTCCAGATGATCCTTAATGATAGATTACAGGAAACTTACAACAAAAGACAAATGTTTGTCATCTGTGGCGTCTTATGTTGAATTTGAGAGTAGTTACAGGCAAGATTTATACTGGATCCAGATTTGCCAAAAATGTCATATGTCATATAATCATAAATGTTTCCATTGCTTCCCAGCTGTGGCAGTTACCACAACTGGCTCAGCCTTAAAGAGTAGCTACTACTAATGGTTTAACACTATGTCAAAATGTATATGACTGTCTAGCATGCCAGCTATGTGCTGAGATGCCAGGACACTGCTCGCTTAGTGCAAAAACTTGCTAACTTGATCATCTAGCGCAGGGATGTCAGACTCATTTTTTATCACCACTATGATCTTTAGTGGGCTGGATCAAAGGAAACTCATTTCTGTCAGCATAAAGATACTTAACTAATCATTCGGACTGTCTATATTATAAAACACCTATTTTTCTTTTATTTTTTTGTGGTTAATTTACAGAAAATCTTTTCTTATCTACTTTGGCACAGTTTGAATGGCAATGGGGGAGGTCTTTATCAATAGGAAAAGCTGTAAAATGTATTAAAATACAGCTAAAAGTTCAAAACCTATGTACTCCTTAGAGCCTTTCAGTGGGGCAGATTGGAGTCTTTGCTGGACCAATTCTGCCCCCTAGGACTTGACATAAGGTTTAAAAATCTGCCGGTCAGTGCCTCTGAACCTCACCAAATAATGCATGCAACCAATTTAAATCCTGAAACAAACAGAAAAAAAAAATTACATATTACATCCCGTTTATTTCCCAAAAAGTAGCAACCTTTGCATTGTTCAGAAATTACCGTTTCCGATCGCTTCCAGTCTTTGCGCAAAGAAAAGCTAAATTCACGGTGGTTTAGAAAGCTGATGGTCCATGTGCTCAAGTTCCACATTATGACGCTACTGGAAGTGTTTCATGTGTTTTCCCCACAGCCAAAAAATCCTTCACTGAAAGTCTTTTAAGACTGTGTGATATTTTTCATCAAAACTTGACTTTTGGGAATGTGCTAAATGTCGGTTGAAAATGTTCCAAAACCTCTTAAGGTGTCCCATTTGTGGACCATTATACACATGTCAACACACAGTTTACAAAAGGCCCATCAGAAACTGTTCCAACTAACCAAACGCAGGTTGGTTTGATAAACACTCTCGTAATCATCTCAACACTGGCATGGATTAGGTTTCTCTTCTGGCTCGACAAAAGCACAGGGGCTACAGTATGACTAATCCACTGAACTTGTAAATAGTTATGGTGTCAGGGCAGAGAAAACAATGAGAGCAAAGGGGACTTCCTGTGTTTACAGAGGACAGGGGGCATACCCCGAATGAGTCAGTGAGTCAGATTACTACATCCGTCCATCCTTCCAACCATCCATCACTAAAATCACCTGTCTTCGCAATAATTTATTCTTTTTTTTTTACTTACTTTTCGCTCACTGTGGTGTCTGTCTCCTGTCCTCTTATTCTTTCATTATATCTAGAAGGTTAAACACAGCTGGCAGAGAGAGCTTCATATCACAAGCTCAAAATGTGTGGGTCAGACTTGATCCCTTTGTCCAAGCAGACACCTGCCTTGATTAATGAACGGAGTGGGAGCATAGGAAGGCTGGGGGGTGAACGTGAAGCGGGCAGGAGAGAGACAGGGATTTCGTTTTCTCTCCCACTTTATCTCTCTTTCCCCTCTCCCTGTGTCTCTGCCTACTGCCGACTTCAGCAGTTTCACAATCCCCGACCGGCCAGCCAACAGCCGAGCAGGCCGTGCTGCTCCGTTCCACTCACACATAAGCGGCAGCAGTACAACAACAGGAAAGGGCCTCCTCTGCTTTCACTTGCAGGCCCTGTCTCCAAAACTCCCTGCGGCTGGATCTTGTTATTATCATTATTAACTATGGCTCGAGCAGAGATAAACCTTCAACATTCCAAAATTCTCTGTTTTGTTTATGAGATGGTGTTGCAAGAACAGATAAATTGGGGGTTTATTTAAAGGCTTTCTATTTTGGACAAAGGTCTACTCATCACACACGGAGAAGGCTGCAACAGCTGATAGACCCGACAGCGTAGCTGCTTCCGCTGATTAAACACTGACATCTAGTGAGAACCTTAGCATGTTGCACTGTAAATGAAAGTTGTGCACAATGCTTTACTTTCAAGTGCATACTTTCTGGAATTGGCATATCTTACTTCACAGAGGTTTCCCAGCTGGACAATCTTTTGAAATATTATTGACATCTTACTATATTTACTGCAGTTTTTAACAATATTTTTATTCCAAATTCCTTTGTGAAAATACTTGTGCAGTCATTTCTACTGACACCTCCCACAATCCACTGACATTGCAAATCTTAATTTTTTTTGATCTTCTTAATTTTCAGGACGGAAGAAGAATGAGCGGAGAGAAGGAAGGAATCGCAACAACCGGAAAGATAAGGAGAATCAGGAGGGGAGGCGGGAGAGGAAGAGAGAAAGGGAACGAGAGAAGGAGAGAGACACGGGTGAACGTGAAGATTCTGTTAACAGGAACAAAACAGAGCACAGGCACCGCAGAGGCCACGAGACAGAGCTAGTCTCACCTGTAGACGGCCCTATCCAGTAGTGCTCGGGGGAGATAACATCCAATGCCTCACCACCTTACTTCTGTCATCTTCCCATCCTTCGCGCTCCAAAACTTCCCCGCCCTCACCTCTGTTTGCCCCACTCACAACCTCTCTCTGCAGGGGTGTTGCTGCTACCTGTATGATTTGAATATACTGTTTATGCACAAGCAGGACGGGGCACATTCAGCCAAAAGGCTGGAGCCACTATTGTTTTCAGCTCCTCTTCAACCGCTGAGAGCGTCTCTTATGAAAAGTCCAGGACACACTGCTGAGACTGCTGTTGGGACTGCAGAACACTGAGAATTGTCTGTGACAGTGTGGAGGACTGTCAGAGAAATGTAATGAGAGACAAAGACATTACACATTTGTTGAAATGGTTATTTAATAGGGCTCTGGTACAACATTGTGCATCTTGGATTTTGAATGTAGATTTTCCAGCATTATGTAGAAGAATTCTCATTATTGTTGTTCTTGTTCTTTAGATCTCTTTATTTGGTGCAGATTTTGTAAAGAAAAAAATAAAAATAAAAAGTGAGGGTTTTTCTTTTTTTTTGCTCTTTCCATCTTGTGACATCTTCATAATCACTACAGCTGAGGGCGACCTACCTTGTAGGCAACTGCATCTTTGCAAGATCATTAGAATATTCACTGTAAGCAAACTATCTGGTGTGTCCAGCTAAAAGGGAACCCGCTTGGTATGAATAAAAGGATTATGGTCATAAAGTTTCAAGTGTATGCATGTCTGGTGGAAATGTTAATTTTATCCAGATAAGTGATAAATCTAATCTACCACTGGGTTTTTCTTGTGTAAATAGAAGCTCTCAATACAGCTCCGACTAGAAACCAAAACACTTGTATGTCAAATAAAACTATAATGGGTTTGTACCTGTGACTGCTTTAATCTCTCTTTTTTGCCCCTTCACCTTCATCTTGTGCAATCCAAACAAGTATTAGCTGATCTCAAATAGGAAGTGTAACTCAGTACACAGATGCCACGCTCTCCATTTGGCTTAGATCTGATTGCAGTAGTAAGAAGATATGGCCTTAAAAACTTACTTTAAAAAAAAAATAATACTGGGAGCCCATCATTCTGTAGCTGAAGCTACTCTGGCAAAATATACTTGAATTTATTCAAGTGCATTATTAAATTTGTGTGCATTTTTGAATAATCCATAACCCAATCTGGTCAGTTTAAACAAGTAAGCAAATATGAGATATGAAATGTAGGATAGAATGGGTGTACCCATTCAAGCCATTTTGTGCAAAAATAAAGAAACATTTTAAAGCTAAACTGTTTATTGGTGGAGTGATTATTTTTGCTCAACAGCAGCATCTACTGCATTTTGCATCAGGCATGACAGTATTTCCTCATTCATTTAGCAGAGAAGTCTCCACTAATGTGGGGTTGCACATGAAAATATATGAAATTCTGATTTAAATGTACTTTTGCAAAATATAGACAACATTACAATATGTACACAAATCTTAAGTGCAAGATAAAGCAATGTTTGAGAAGAGAACATTAATTATACATGACAAATAAAACCAAGTTCAAAAGGATATCTGAATCAAGATGAGTCTAAATCAAAAACGACAGAGGAGACACTGACAGATGGAAATTTAGCCAGATGCCTTTAAATAGACTGAACAAATTCTCAATCACAGCTGTTTTTTAAGGGGGTCAACTGTTCACTTCAGGTTGGCGACAAAATCCTCGCCCTTCTTGATAGAGGCCTTCAGCTCACCAATTGCGTCAGCAACCAGCTTCTCCTCAAAGGCGGACAACTTGCCGAGGCCAAGGTTCTTCTCGATGCCGTTCTTCCCCAGAAGGATAGGTGTGGAGAAGTACTTGCACTCTGTCTCCTCAGACCTGACAAAGGAACACTCCACCACTCCCTCTTTTCCATTCATGGCGTCCAGGACGGAGAAGGTGAAGCGGGCGCCAGCATAGGCCATCGAGAGAGTTGCAGATCCAGCTCCAGCCTTGGCCTTGACCACCTCTGTTCCGGCCTCCTGGATCCTTTCAGTCAGGGCGGAGAGCTGGTCAGCAGGGAACTCCACTTTAGGTGTGCACTGGGAAATGAGGGGAATGATGGTCTTCCCAGCATGGCCTCCAATCACTGGCACATTAACACGAGCAGGATCCAGGCCCTTGAGCTCTGCAACAAAGGTGTTAGCTCTTACAATGTCCAAGGTTGTGACACCAAACACTTTGTTTGGGTTGTACACTCCATGCTTCTTCATGATCTCTGATGTAATCGGGATGGTGGAGTTGACGGGATTGGCGATAATGCAGATCAGAGCCTCAGGGCAAGTGCGGGCGCAGGCATCGGCCAAGGTGGCCACAATGGTGGCGTTGGTGTTGAAAAGGTCATCGCGGGTCATGCCTGGTTTTCTAGGCACGCCGGCTGGAATTACCACAACGTCGCAACCCTGCAGCGCAGCGCCGAGCTGGTCGGGGCCTATGTGGCCGGTCACCTTGGCCCTCGTCTCGATGTGGCTGAGGTCTGCAGCCACTCCGGGTGTATGAGCGATATCATACAGGGAGAGGTGGCTCACCAGCGGGCTATTCTTGAGTAGCAGCGATAGCGGCTGGCCTATGCCGCCCGAAGCCCCGAGCACCGCCACCTTGGCGTTGTTCTGTGACGAGGTGGCCAAGCCCCGCACGAGGCTAACGGTAGGTCTCACAGCACGGAAAAACATCTTCTTGAATGTTGATTCGGCAACTGAAATGAGTGAAAATTGAAATGCCTTCGGAGCCCCTCTCTCCCGTGACACCAACGTCCTCTAGCCACGAGCAAACCGGAAGACTACCGAGTTGTCATGCGTCGAAGATAATGGTCGCGCGATTTTACGTCTGATTTGCGTCAGTTCGTACGGCTGCGTCGTCGTCTTTGTCTCAGCTTCTTTTTCGTAGGAAAACAAAGCCAGTGAACAGCAGAAGTGGGCGAATTAGAATTGGACATTAGTACCATCAAAAGAATTGTAACGAAAACCAGCTCAACACAGCGGTACGGTACGTGTACGGTCGTTGCGGTGTTTGTGTCGTGAGAAAAACACGTCTTCTGACTCTTTATGTCGCCCCTGCTAAAATAAGCTAGCGCCATCAAATGAACGCCGTCTATTTGCTGGAGTCACAATGCTGCCGTCAGATTAGCCAGGGCTAGCTAACTACAACAGGTTTCATTGTTATGGAAGCTTTGTCAGTCGAGAAAAGCCTGTGTCGTTATTGTTCGACTCGTTTTACAAGTGAAACGGTACTGTTTGACCAGCAGCTGGGTAATCAGCCAGACAAGTTTTTATATATACTATTAATAGTTATTGTGAGTATTATAACCATCACATCGTTAGCTGTTAAATTTAATTAAATAATGTGCTTGTAACTAGCCCTGCTTTAACGATAGAAGGTTTAAGTCACAAAGCACAGTTCACTGATTGTTGTGAGGTAACTGAGCAGCCTTTTGTATCACACACAGTAACCTCTTAGGTTTCACTTATAACTAGTGAATTAATCCCAACCTGTAAGTAACGCCAGAGCTGAAGGGTTTGATTGGGAGGAAATGTGTGCATATAAGAAATGGCTTGTTATTGTACCAAACAGTTGTATGTATTTTAAGATGAAACACATTTTCGCTCACTTCTCTTTTCGTTTTGACAGTGGCAAGTTTCAAGGTCGAACAGCTCTCCTGATGATACATCAGCACTAAGCTCATTCCAGTAAGTCCAAAATGGATAGTGTATTTGAATTTTGTTATGGTACCAGTGTACCTTTAGACAACATAAAAAGCTAGTTTTATTTAGCCTTTTATTTGTTTGCCAATTTGTGACAGTAACATTGTGTTAAGTGTAGTCATGACAGCAATAAAAATTAAAAAAATCAGCTGCATAGTGTCCATTTCATTGAAAGATATATTAATTTACCTACACATGATAGCCACAGAATAATATCTCCAGTAATATTAATAATTTCACACAATATACATCTGTTTTGAAATTAACACTACTGATAAACAAATCGGTAGAACACATTCATTGTAACATTTTCCTTTATGATATTTCTTGTCTTTTTTTTCAGTACTTCCTCGTGATGGCTAGTTGTGGAGAGGTAGACCACTCTGTTAGCTCACTCCCATCCAGCAAGAAAGGCAGCAACAGTGGTGGTGGAAGTGGGAACAGTGCAGAATCATCATGCTCTGGCTCCAGCAACTCATCCCCAGCCCTATCAGTTCCTGAGTGTGCCATCTGTCTGCAGAGCTGCGTCCACCCAGTCCAACTGCCATGCCATCACGTCTTCTGTTTTCTGTGTGTAAAGGGAGCATCTTGGCAGAGCAAACGATGCGCTCTCTGCAGACAAGAAGTACCTGATGACTTCCTGGAAAGGCCTACACTTCTCTCTCCAGAGGAGCTGAAAGCATCAGCAGGAGGTCGAGGTGGGGCAGCGAGTGATCACGCTTGGTATTATGAGGGGCGTAATGGTTGGTGGCAGTATGATGAGCGAACCAGCCGTGAGCTGGAGGACGCTTTCTCCAAGGGTAAGAAGACAGCCGAAATGCTCATTGCTGGTTTTTTGTATGTAGCTGACCTGGAGAACATGGTGCAGTATAGGCGCAATGAGCACGGTCGCAGACGTAAGATGAAAAGAGACGTTTTAGACATTCCCAAGAAGGGGGTGGCAGGACTGCGATTGGACACTGAGGGTGTTAGTGGGGCCGTGGGGGCTACAAGTAGAGAGAACTCTGCTGATGGGGCTGATACCACACTAACAAATGTAGTTACAGGTATCTCTTCTACTGTATCAGCCCCTTCGGCTCCTGCCAGACCTCCCACTTCCCTCGGTGGTCAGCCAGGCCCCAGTACTAGCCCCCCTCTGGAGGATGCTCTCTCCCAGCTGCAAATCAGCCCCAGGCCCACACCTTCTCATGAGCGGTCTGAGGCTGGGGAAGGAGAGGAAGATGAGGAGGAGGAGGCCTCACCTTCCAGGTCCTCTGACCCTCACACCTCTGTAGATGAGTCTGGCTCTGGAGATTGGAGTGATGATGAGGACGAGGAGGATGAAGAAGAGAACGGGGGAGATGGAGAGCGTGTGGAGCCGTGGGAGGGTAGACCAAGGAGACAAAGACTGAATCCAGAGAACAGAGCCCCTCCTCGTTCAGAGTCTGCCTCCCCGTCTCCCTCATCCAGTAGCAGTGGAAGGTCCAGAATGCCTGATGGCCAGTGTACAGTGACTGAAGTGTGAAGCGATCATTAATATATTATCACCAAATGGCTGTGTTCCTCATTAATTTTTTCCTCGCTTTATGCTGTCGTTCACTTGGTCACAGATCAAATGGGGGTGGAATACTTTCTGCAGGAGAAATGATGCACTACACATCCAGTAATAAACAGAACCACGTTTTCCTCTATTTGTGTGCCCCATTCTGGGATCACAATGATCTGAAGGTATCTGCGTGATTCTAACAGTCTCATCACAAAAATACAGAGTCAGCAGAAGTTTGTTTTCATGGTCTGGGACTGAGTGTTCTCATTCTGAGAGAGAGAAGGTACAGCTTGGTAAACAGTCAGATGAATACACAGCGTTTTCTGTTCAGCACATCATTTGAGGGAGGTGCAACAGACTTGGCTGTAATCAGTCTGTGCACTACTGGCTGCAGGTGTATAAAGTTTGCTTTTTTCAAATTGCAGGCAAGTGGAAGTTAAAAGTGACTTCGGCCAAACCTACCTATTGTTTACATTTATTAGCTAACACCCAGAGGGGGGGCAGAGTGTTAGCCCCAGTCAGATTTGTGACTTCCAGTGAAAGAAGGCATAATGGGATTTTGGAACTCAGCCATTATGAACGGCTGCATTCTGGTCATCTGCACTTAACTCTCTCAGCTAACATAGCACGCAGAAATGAGCTCATTAGAGCTCAAGTCATCTGCCTACTCGTGCAGAGAATTTAACCCTTAATACCTTATTCCTAGCCTCCACCTTACTTCAACAGTCTCCTTCACATTTAACTAATTATGAAGCATTTTCTTAAAGTTTTAAATTCAACTGAACTTTTTCGAAGTGTGTTTCATTTCAGAGCTAATTGTGGTTTGAAAAGAAAGAATTTAGTTTGTTCATGATGAAGAACGTAAACATTTTCAACACGATGCTCTTAAGCTGTATGGGATTGTAAATTTGACACTTAATGATTAGCAACCTAGAATATCTGGAAACCTGAGGTTATCAGGCTATATGCCAAGATTTTGTGTTTGATTTCGCCTGCAGTTTTATGAAAACTAAGATGTTTTAATGAATGTGTAGAACTTTTCCCAGCTTTGAAGAATTGGCATTTTACTGTGGAGTAGCAGCATTGTGCCTTTAAAGCTGCTGATGCCTCTGAAGCTTCCATGTTAGTGTCCCAGATTAAAGTATTCTCAATAAATGTGTATTCTAATCTGTGCGTGTTTGAAGAGAGAGTTACTTAAACACTACTGGTTGGCAGGATGTGGAGAATTGATGTTTTCAGTTTGAGTAAATGTTTTAATTTTGTGTTTGTGCATTTCTTATGGTTGTAAACCCTCTTATATATTATGTCTGGGGGAGTAAGAGAACAAATCTATACCATTGCTATTGGTCATCCTGCAGAAGTTTCAAGTTGCATTGGTTTTCTATTTCTTACATGCCTCAGTCATTGGCTCAGTTTTAAACTTTCCATTTGGAAGAATAAATCATTGTGTAACCTTTTTTTTTTTTTGCTTAGTAACCTTTTTGTTTGTTTTATGGTTCGTAATTTAAGAATAAAGTGTCATTTCAACATCCACAAGTTATTTCTCTCTGTTTGGAGACTGCATTTTGTTGTTTTGGCGTCTCTGTGACAGTGCAGTACAGTCTGGGAAAATATTTCCATCCTGATTTTAAAAGTAGCGCAATCAATGGGGACACTTTAAGTAACATTTCATCCACCTTTTCTCTACACCAAGTATTTGGCTTCCCTTCACTCACATCCGTGGTGTTTGGTATTCTGACCACAGCAGACAGTAACACTCCAGCTGCTTGTCTTGCCAGGAAACATGACCTTTGGAAGGGGAACAGGGGATACAAGCTCAGCAAGCTCCAGGGACCTGTCCTTTTCCATTGCAGTCCTTGAACATTTGTATTTTTTACAGAGCCTTATTTGCTCTGCGGGTTACTGACAAATGAACAACACACTGAGGGGGAGGGGGGGGGGGGCTACAACTTATGATATTTACTATGTATGGCTGAAATGCTTAATTGGCCCAGTGCTTCAGAATTTTGAATGTTCCTAATGCAGAAGATGAGAGCTACTGAGCAAAGCAGCGATACCCACTCAGAAAACATTCCTACAGCCAAGGTTTTCCTAATAGGCCACAGTGACATGGACACTGAGGAAATCTGAAGGATCAGCTGATATAAACTACACAAGAGGGTAGATGACTGCAGTGTTTCTCTGTCCTACAGAAAGATGAGTCTTTCTCATGCTGATTATACCTCAATGTCTTGTCTGCTTCAGTGTTAATTAGCTTGGAGTGATCTAATCATTTCCATAATTGCATAGTCAGAGGAGCTGGAGGATACAGACTGTTCATCTGCTGAATTGGCACTGAAAGGGTTTAGACAACTAAATCCCTAACACAACAGGATCATACAGCATGTTCACTGTTACTATCAAGGACATCAGTGTAAACAAATCACAATAATTTCAGTCTCCACAGTGGGAATGATACTACATTTCTTATGACTTGACAGTGCACCGCAGATGCTGTATTTTTAGCAAAGGGGCAGATGCATAATCCAGATTTGTATTTATTTACTTTACCTGGAAGTTCTGTATACAACATTAAAAAAGGAAGCTTCAGTGGGTGTTTTTGCTTAACATCTAAACTTGTAGGCATAACGTCACAGAGATGCAACAAGAATCACAACCACAGCACTGTGCAATGACTCATCTCTCATTATCACTGCATTTGAACAGATGCACCTAGTAAAAGTCCTCAATCAAAAACAAATATATAACTTCAGTCCCCTAAAATTAGTTTCCACAAAAGTCATTTGTGTTTGGACTTGCTCGCCAGGGCCTCCAGGTTAGCCGGAGCGCCCCACACCGTCCCAAATATGTCCTTCTCAGTCCTCAGAGCTTCAGACAAAGGAAGCTCTCTGCCTGACAGCACCACCTTCTTCACAGCTTGGATCACTGGGACAGGTCCCTTTGTGTAGCGACTGAGCCAGTTTTCAGCCTGCTGCAGGAGAGGGGCAGCACCTTCTGCTTTCTGATGGCCTTCCAGGACTCCATCCACCAGTCCAATGTTTACGCCAAGCTCGGGATCCACTTTTACAGCCCCGCCAAGCAACTTCAGTGCGTTCTGGCTTCCAACCAAGTGGACAAGTCGGGCAGCACCACCCCAGCCTGGGACCAGACCCATGTGTTTATGGACAAACTGGATCACGCTGCCTGCTGCCATTAATCTGCGAGAAAGGAATAACATACGCATGCTAGATTATTAGCTTTTGGATAAAATGCTGTTATGTAACAGAAACTTCTCAGGAGCGTTACCTGAAATCGCAGGCAGTCGTGAGTTCTGCACCGCCTCCCAATGCTCTCCCTTCCACCAGAGCAACAGAGATCAGGGGAAGCCTACACTAAGAAAATGCTCCTGTAAGCATACTGTGGTGCACATTATATAAAAACGAAACTAAGACCCCTTTAAGCGCATAAAGGTTACAGTTGTAGTTTGCAAAAAAGCACTAGAGAGGAAAACTAGAGTCCTTACCTGAGCAGCCTCGTAAGAGCATTCTGCATGAACATACACATCTTCATCCCATCCTATGAGACAAGAAAAGCATCATTTAGGCATCTTCAGTAAGGGATGCAGGCAGTCACACCAAGATAGACATGAATGCAGTAAAGAATTTGTCCCCTTTGTTACCTGTTGGTTAGATATTGCTCGGACAGCGTTAAGGTCAGACCCAGAGCAGAACGTTTCAGCCGCACCCTGAACTATGAGGCCTTTGCCCTCTGGCCAGTTCTCCAGCTGGCTCACCCTTTCCTCCAGATCTATCATCATACTGCCTGCCAGCAGGGCAAAAAATAATCAAAGCAATAAACCAAAGTGCAATTTCACTTACAAATATTTATGGGAGGCTAATTATTATCTGTCAGTCTGCGTCAAATGTAAAGTAACCTTACCAGAGAAAGCATTCATGCGAGATGGGTTGTTGATGGTTAGCACCGCAATGCCAGAGTCCTGTTTCAGCAGATCAATGGAGCCTCCATGAAAGGCCTGAAGCTTCTCTTTGATCTCATCCTGGTTGAAGCCGTGGATGCTGGAGTAAACACAGCCACTCCTCTGTCTCTGCGGCAGCCTTGGAGAAACACTCATGGATGAATAAATGCCTCTTTGTCTTTAAACTCCATTCTTATTTATATGTGCGTTAAAGTTAAATGACATGTTAGTCATGTTAAATGTACAAACCAATGGCATCAGAGTCATTCAAGGGTCTACACGTGAAAGATCTCAGACTTTCTAATAATTTTAAACACAGTTACAGAATGTCTGCATACTATCAGTGCTTTTTAAATCACATCCTAGTAAGTGTAAGGTGCAAGGCTAGTGTAAGTTTACCTACCTAAGAGCCTATTTCTTTAAAAGTCTACTTTTTAAAAAGATACTTCCAAGTACAAAAGCAGAGAGCAGGCAGTAATATCCATTCATTAGCTATACTCTTATATCAAATCTTAATGAAAATATGGAAGGGTTTTAAGAAAGCGGTTATGCAGGACACACACTGCATAACACATGTGATCTGTGGCCCAAATCTTTATTGACCGTTTATTAGGACTTTAGCTGACAAGGTTTTATCAATTTGTACTGATATGACCAGAGAGTACTGCAGGTTAAATGAGTTTAATGATACTGATTGTTAAGATATCAATAACTGTCATTTAAAGAAAGCTTTTACAAAACAGCCAAATAGATTCTTGTTGCTCAAAGGTCAAACTGCATGCTTACACTCACAAACAGAGGAAGAAGGAATGGTTTAAAAGAAACAACAACTACAACCTCTGTTTAAATCAGCATGGAGGACGTATGTTACTAAGTACGGAAGCGTAGAGCTGCCACCCAGGCTAAAGAAAAATACAAGTGTATCACGTTATAACGTGAAAAGTTTATTGTTCTAACAAGATACTTTTCCTGTTTGTACAATATACCTTTCACGTTTGAACAACATAATATCACGTTATTACAATATACATAATTATCACGTTCGTACAATATAATTATCACGTTCGTACACTATAAATATCACGTTCGTACAATATAAATATTATATTGTAATAACGTGATATTATGTTGTTCAAACGTGAAAAGTATATTGTACAAACATGATAGTATATTGTACAAACAGGAAAAGTATCTTGTTAGAACAATAAACTTTTCACGTTATAACGTGATACACTTGTATTTTTCTTTAGCCTGGGTGGCAGCTCTACGCTTCCGTAACTAAGTGATGCAAATAAATGGTAAATATATAATCCAGTTTAGCTGAAATTGTGATGTTAGGATCAACATGAAATTCATAGTTTTTAATACGTGAACACGTAAAATGGATTTAACTTGGCATGGTTGACATTCTTTATTTGCTGTTGCCATTATGGCGATGAGCAATGATGTCTAGTCTCCATCACCTGGCCCAGGTTCTGCAGTGACTGCTGCACCTCAGGACCTGTTGCCTCAGTGCACAGAGGACCATCCTGCTGCTGCATGATGGCAGAGAAACACAGAGAGAAAATATTTGCATTTAGCTAGATTCAGTGAAATTGCCTCAGACTTGTGGCCAAACAATACGACACAACGTTAGGTACAATACTGATCAGTATTTAATAAAATGATACTAGGATACTTTGCAAGATGATAATAAGCAACACATCACATTATCTGTGTGAGTGAAAGTGAATAAAAAGAGCCCTAAAGATTCACATAACAGGAGTTATATATTTATTCACCTTATTATGGCATCAATGCATATTATCAGTATTTAATATGATAATATGCTTGATTTAATGATATGCTTTAATAATGTGTCTTCTTCACTTGCGGCTGGTTAACTGTAGTTCACTTTAATGCCACCATGAAGGATCATGAAGTAGAGACCTCTGTTAATTAAACTGGATAGATTTATTATCAATACCTTGCCTCTCCCCTAACTTAGACAGATCACTTTATATAGAATCATAGTGGGAATATGTAATGGACACTTTGAGGTAACCTTTGCTAAGATAATCTGCTGACTGATTAAAACAACAGGAATCTTTTTAACCATACTGTGCGTGTTCATTCCCTTCACACAAATTGACTTTCTGGCTTTTCAAAGCAGGACTGTGTCAAAAATTATAGAAGACAAGGGTTTGATGTATTCTTTCACAAGTCCTCAACTTGTTGGACAAGGACACCGTTTTTGCAGTTTTGTCTCTATGAGGTTTAATTTAAACAATCACTGTGACTGAAATTCAGACTTTGAGCTTTCAGTTAATGAGTTTCACAAACATTTTTCATAAACTGAAAATAGGTAAATGTGTATGTGTAAACATTGCTGTAATTCTTAAACAGTTTATTCAAAATATTTGCAAAAGTCCTTGAATTAAAGCTAAAAATCTGCTTTTTAATAACATGTTGCTTGCTTGATTTAAAACCCACTGTGTTTATGTACAGAGACAAACCCACATAAACTGTCTTTCCACAACATATTGTGAATAAAACAGGAACATTAAAATGTATTGTAGCATTTTTTTTTTAGCATTAAGATGAAATGGGCAAAAACAACCGGAGCATTTGACATCTGTAACATATGTCTGTAGTATTACCCAGCTCGGCATACAGTACATGTAGGAAAACACCTCTGAAACTACTGCAGTACGATACAAGAGTATCAACACAAAGAGTTAGTAAACAATTTATCAATAAAATTTCCAGACGAAGAATCAAACTTTGAAATCATTTTATACGGTTCTGTTTAGAGGTGAAGCATTTCACAGCTGCAAATGAAATACACTGGGTTAGGAGTCCTTTTCTAGCTTTAATAACGAATGAAATATGTTTCGTAAAATTCGTTTATAAAATTTTAACATGTCGCTATTTCTATAAAACACTTAACACGAAACCAACCTTGCTTTATGACAGTCCGGTGGTGTCACTTTGAAATCTGCCCCCCTAGAAACTAGAACTCAGGAAACAAGTATGATAGCCAACGTGTGACTGTAGGTGTTTAAGACCTCCACCAGGGGGCGGAGTAATACTCATGTTCCTTTCCTGCACTTTTGTTCATTTTTAAATAAAATAAATATATAAACAGATTTTATATTTTTTTAAAGAAACAATATATATATAAATAATGCTGGTGCATAGACTGAACAATATATTAAAAATTATAATTTATTGTTGAACTATAATGTTATCCATCATAGGCCTATTGACTGCACAGAGAGACCTGCTCTTTATCACATGTCTGTAAACACTGCACACTGAGACTCTGGCTTTTGCAGACATGCCCTTATTCAGTAGTACTGACACCAGCCCTTCAAAAAGCACCCAGGACTCATATTTTCATGTCGGCACAGGCATTTGGCATTCATAATAACATGACCTATTGTAAAGTTGTCACTATTGTACAGTGGGTTTTCACGGTAAAACCCTATTATAACCTGTGATGATTTATAGTATAAAACATCTTTACTTGACACCAGTGAGCAGGTCATGGCAGTGGATTCTTTCTAATCTAGCACTATGTCAACATTTTGTCAAACAACCAAAACTGTATACACAAAGTAGGCATTGCAAAACATATGAAATAGGTGGCTGGAATAAGATCAAGATGAGGGTTAAGATTCCGCTCAGTTTCTCCTGAGCAGCAATACTATAATGGCAAAGGGGTCGATTTATCCGCATATATTTACATATTTATTTGGTTTTGAATGTATTTTGGTTCCCAGTGAATTTATGATATGTGCTTTGTCTAAGGAACTATTTGCCTCACAAAAAACATAAAACCTTTGTGAGTGATAGACAAAAATGTGTCTGAGACCACAGTACTGTCCAAGGATTACCTTTAAATACATCTTTAAGACAATGCGTTACATTCTTTTTCTGAGTCACAGCAACAATGAAAAAAATGAGGTTTGTGAAGATTTGCACAGTCTTATCATCATTTGAAGGAGAAAGGAGAGAAGGTTGAGTAAGAGTTAGAAATCATGGGCTTGCAGAGAGTGAATAATCATAAATAAATAAGAATGAGAGGATAATTTACTGTAAATAGCAAGAGTTAGTGAAGGAAAAGGTGGAAAATATGTGCCAAAAACAGAAGGAGGCTGAGACACTTCCTGCCCCGTGGTCTGGCATGTGGTTAGTGGACACATAAATCCTTCCCTTCAATCCACACATCCTCTACCGCTATTCACAGCCCATAGCATCTCTGTGGAAAGAGCACAGGAACCAAAAATACCCCCCTCATTTCGTTCGGATTACTGAAGATTCCTTTTCACTTGACACAAAACGGTTATCTGAGAAGAACTTGTCAAAATATTGTTGCGTTCACATGCCTAGAACCACAACTGATCAGATAGCAGTGGCCTTATTTAAAACTGTCATCGCATACTGTTTTAGAGGACCGTTTAAAGGAAAATATTTTACACATACAAGCGCCAGCTGTCTGGATCAAAGTGTAATTTTCCCTAAATGGTTTATTGTAGCCAGACACAGTCATAGTGCAAACGTAAAAAGGTCATCAACAAGGATACACTGCACTGTAACCAAGGCAGCAATAGAGTCAACTCTGTTTAAAAGTCCACCCCTCTCCAGTCTATTTAAAAGTGGGGAAGGAATTCAAATGTTGGTGGGACTCTTCCCAGGAAGGCATTCCAGACACGTTGACTCCCTTTCTTGCTCTGCATAGTGCATTAAGCTTGGTCAGCTAACCTGCAACCTGTCCATAAATATCACTGTGTGAAGTGCAGAACCTAAAGGACATCGTGGCTTTGTGCAGTTTGCATATGCATTGGTCTCTCTGTAGTGTGTGATAAACAAGCAGCCTGGTGTGGTATCTTCCATCTTTCAAACTGTGCTCATCTACTTTCAGTCACTGTCTGCTCAGCCCTTTTAGCCTGTTTTATTATCCATCTGGATATCAGTGATGCAGCCACGGACTGATAATGGAAGGCTGTCTGAAATTACAGCCTCGCTAATGGGAGAAAGGCAGGGATACATTTCTCACATCTGCCTATATGCATGCACATATGCTGTTGCATGCCCTGTATGTCTGTGTGTGTTTCAGTGTGTGGCCGTGTGTTTACTGTATGTGGCCTTCAAACTGATGCATCAGTGTACTGATCAATATGCAGCTGTCTGGGGCTCCACAGGAAGTCGGGGAATGTGCCGCAGTCAGCATGGCTCTATACCAACACATCAAGATAAGGAAACACACACACAGGCACACATTCACACACACATACACACTCAGAGGACATTACCTTGATTTAAGTACAATTCCTGGAAATCTGACCAACAATATCCTTAAAATATGTGTTTGTTTTTTGTCCACATATAGAGCACAATCCCCTTTAATAGGGGGTCCAATAGACTGAGTAACATCTCAGCTACACTCAGAGATGAGATAAGAGCCTGTAAGGGTCTATTTCAGAGCACAAAGAATGGCAGGTTTGCAGGTGCCAGAGGTTCTCTGGGGCCCAGAGGTTTCCTGTGAGGAGTGCTTAGAGGTCTGTGGGGGTGGACGGCAGAGCGCCAGGAGACACTGGTAAGGCTGTGGATACATTTCAGTGGAGGCAGCAACAGGGACGTGACCATTCAAGATGCAACTGAAACACTGGCAGACAAAAAGACGCCTATTGTAATGTGTACCATGCATTTGAAACAACACATTATGAACCAATTTTTATGCAGACAACATTCTTTACAACTCACAAATTTCTCAATTAAGAAATCCTAAGTTATTTTTTTCGGACATGCTTAATGTTCACAGTGTTCAATATGTGGCTGAAGCGCAGGCGTTCATCTTTATTTCAATGAGTTTTACAAAAATCTTTTTACTACTTGGATGAAAAAACTTTGCAGGTGTGCCTGACGTCTAACACAAATGCTGCATTTTCTTGCTCGAGTTGCTCTGCTAGACCTTTACTGCAGCCACCTTCAATTTCTGCTTGTTTGTGGTGGGTCTGTCTGCATTCAGTTTTGTATTTAATAATGGAAAAGCATGTGCTGTTGGGTTGATATCAGATTTACTTGGCCACTGAAGAATATCCAATTTCTTTGCCTTGAGAAAACCTTGGGTTGCTTTAAAGTATGCTTCGATTTTCCATTTACTAACTGAAGCTCTATCTGATTTTTGCAGCATTGGGCTGAATCTGAGAACAGCGTATTACCATGTACACTTCACAATTCATCCTGCTACTTCTATCAGCAGTCAGAAGTAGTTTAACCTAGCTGTCTTATTTAACTGCAGTGGGTTTTCTGGGAGATGAGCACGCTGGTTTTAGGGTGGATTACTCTACAATTAATCGTTTTACATGATGTAATTGATTTATATTTGTACTATAAGAAACAACTGTACTTTACTTTTAAATAGATAAAGGCAAGCTTTTGATTTAGTGGAAAGAAGTCTATTATGGTTTAAGTTAAGTGGGTCATTTGTTGATAGATACTTATTTGGTTTCTTCTTTTGATGATGATGACGATGTGAATGATCATGTGCCTTGTTTATTTGTGTGTATATTTTCTCTTTTACCAGAGAAGGGGGTTCAATGAGAATGGTACAGAAGAGGATTAGAACCACCAAAAAAAAGAGCGGACTTTTTTTTTTCTTTTCCAGGATTCTGAGATTAAAGTCAGAATTCAGACTTTTTTTCCCTCAGAATTCTGACTTTAATCTCAGAATCAGAATTCTGAGATTACGGTTCTGAGTTTAAAGTCACAATTCTGAGACAAAAGAATTCTGAGAAAAAAAAATCAGAATTCTGAGAAAAAAGGACAGAATTCTGACTTTAATCACAGAATTCTGACTTTAATCTCAGAATTCTGAGATTACGGTTCTGAGATTAAAGTCAGAATTTTGAGATTAAAGTCAGAATTTTGAGATTAAAGTCAGAATTTTGAGAAAAAATAATTCTGAGAAAAAAATGAGAATTCTGTCATTAAAGTCAGAATTCTGACTTTAATCCCAGGATTCTGAAAAAAAAAATCAGAATTCTGAGAATAAAGTCAGAATTTTGACTTTAATCTCAGAATTATAAGATTAAAGTCAGAATTCTGAGAAAAACTAATTCTGAGGAAAAAAGGTCAGAACTCTGACTTTAATCTCAGAATTCTGAAAAAAAAAAAGTAAAAAACAGACTTCTGAGATTAAAGTCAGAATTCTAAGAGTAAGGTCAGAATTCCAACTTTTTTTCTCAGAATTCTGACTTTAATCACATAATTCTGAGGGGAAAAAGTCAGAATTCTGAGGGGAAAAAAAGAATTGTTAGGAAAAAAATCAGAATTCTATGATTAAAGTCAGAATTCTGAGAAAAAGGTTGGAATTCTGACTTTACTCTCAGAATTCTGACTTTAATCTCAGAATTCTGGAAAAGAAGAAAAGAAAGTCATGCCCACTTTTTTTCTGGTGGCCCTAATCCTCTTTTGTAGAATGGAATAAAGTAAAGTCAACTAAAAAAAGTCACATCATCAATAAACGCTTGTGACCTAGTTCTACTGGCTGCTATACCCATACAGAATAATGTTGCCTCCAGCAGGCTAAGTCTAATTGAGTGAAATCACTGGTTTGCACCTTGTTTTTAACAATTTGCAAGAGGATGTCTCTCTTCTTGTAGACTTTGGCAGTGATACTCCTGCCTCCTCAATACTTCGTTAGATGCTGTAAAGTGTTTTTCTTATCCACTGAAAAAATACTTTCTTTGTGCACTTTAGTATTATTCTTTGGTCTTCCAGGCCTCTTGCTGAGCTGGTCATTGCATTCCTTCTTTTTAACAATGCACCAAATTGTTGAGTTTCTGCTATCTCTCTCATAGGTTTATTTGGTGTTTTCAGCCTAATTATAAACCTCTCACTCGCAGGTAAATCTCTTTAGGTCTCATATTTAAAATTAAGTTAAAAGGTATAAACTACACTCATGTGACTTAACCTCAGATATTATGTCTACTTTATTTGTCAGTAAAAACAAACAAACAGGGAAGCAGGCCTCACCTGGCCGTGAAACTGCTGGTCAGTATTAAAATTCTGATATTTATCTTTCTGATCTTTCACTAATGACATTACAAATAATGGCTTGCTAAAGACAATTTTCCATTAACTATTACAAGAATAACCAGTAGTCTCTTATAGCTCATGTGTTAACACTTGGTGACGGTAATTTTAAGTGTTACCATTCTTTGCCTCCTTGATGAAATACAGATTGTTCTCTAAATTCTTTCCCTCAGTGTTATTTTAATCAGCAACAGGATAAAGAGCACTGGTTATATAATGGTTTTAGCATCTGGAAACCTCCAGATCTGACTACAGGATAGCACAAGTGTGCACTCTTGCCCAACCTTGACATAGTAAAACAGGGTCGACAGCCAATATGGTCCTAGACTGGGCAGGTCAGAAGAGAATGACAATATTTATATTTATATCAGCCCCTGGTAGGATTTCTGGCACCACAACATTGTCGCACCTGTTATTTCAGTCAGCCTAGAGTGCAAGGTTTCAGGGTGTGTGAGTGTGTGTGAAGTTGCATAACTAATGCATTTACCAAACAGAGCCTTGACATTCATAAATAGCATGGGACTTTTCATGTTTTTGTGTTTAGGCAAGTAAAAAATAAACACAAAAATGCATATTTACTCCATGTGATGGAAACATATTTACAGAAAGAAATGTGGGAAAAAAAACTGCAAAAAGAAAAGGTGGGAACAGAAGTGCTTACACATTGACATTATAGTGTTTAGTGTCAGACAGACAGTTCCTGATGTCACGTTGCTCTGCACTCACAGGAAGAGATCACAGTGTTACCAAAGATCTTGGCCAGCAAGATTGAAGCAACTGGAGCCAGACAGTCGTTTGATTCTGGTGCTTCATCTCTGTGAGCTGAAACGTCATGCACTGTGACTTGATTTCTCTCACATAAATATTTATGCGCAGAGTCTGACCAATGTCCAAAATGTACTAAATTATTGCTCATAGTGAAAGGATAAGGTTTGAAGACACATGCAGCCTGGGAATCAGGCATGGGTTGATTGCTGAGAAATAAATTACTCAATGTCTGCCCTCTCCTGTAGTTTGTGTTTTGACCTAATCTACCTATGATCTTCTTTTTTCTCTTCTTCTTACCCTCACCACCTGCCAGTCACAGATGCCCACTCTTTCCTGCCTCTGGTTGTGTCAGACTCAGGGGAGGATGAAGAAGAACCCCCTGTTAAAAGGGGGTTGTTCCTCCCCGCCATCGTCATGAGTTTACTCACAGGGGATTTTGTGATTGTTGGGCTTTTCTCTTGTGGAGTCTTTGATTTGCAACACATAGTGCCACAAGGCAACTGTTGTTATAAGTCATTGCTTATACATATTTCCATCCATTCGCTTCCGCTTATCCTTTTCCTTGTCAGCCCTTGTCATAGGGCGAGAGGCAGGGTACACCCTGGACAGGTCGCCAGTCTGTCACAGGGCCAACAAACAGGGACAGACAACCATTGGCACTCACATTCACTCGCACATTCACACCTATGGGCAATTTGGATTAACCAATTAACCTATCCCCACAAGCTGCATGTCTTTGGACTGTGGGAGGAGAGAACCCACGCAAACACGGGGAGAACATGCAAACTCCACACAGAAAGACCCCGGCCTGATGGTGGAATTGAACTGAGGACCTTCTTGCTGTGCGGCAACAGTGCTAACCACCGTGCCACCGTGCTTATACATATTTATCATATTAAATAGGTCAAATAAAAGGGTTTGTTTATGGGACTAGTCAATTTATTATTTTCTCTATTCTACTGTATAATAACACGCCTCTCCTATTGTGTTATGTTTGTCTGTTGCTTTCACAACACGATTTAAGCTGTCAACAATTTTGAGAAACGTCGCTAACAACAGAGCATGACAAAAGCACATATAGCATATCCTAGATATATTACAGGTATATTACAAAGACACTCTGACATGTCATGTGAAAAGAGAAGCAAAATCCTTATGTTTATTACACAAAATGAACAGCAAAGGCATCACTTTCATGATTTACCACTTTGACTCAAAAATACTGTACTACTCAGCTGAGTAATGTCCTGATATGTGACCATTCAGAATTAGGAAAAGTAGAGAAAAAGGCTGTTCTACGTCTTTCATATGCATTGTTAGCCATGTTATGCAATTAAGCAGGAGCTCAAGAATTTGTTTTGACAGAAACTCTAGAAAACATCAGAAGTGGATGGACAAAAGAAATGTAATTACAAACAATGCATTTAATTGAAAAAAAAAAAAGAAGGAAATGTTGAATAAATCAGCCTTTGGTACCAAGTTATAAAAAAACCTCACATTTAACCTGTTGATATCAAGTAAATGTTCTTTTTGCTTAGTAAAGAAAAATTAAAACCACAAATAAGTGTAAAGCAATGTGTTTTAGTCACAGGCAAGGTACAATCCAGGCATGTACTGAAGATAGTGATCAAGAAGGCAGAAAACTGACACTGCTTTGTTTGGGAGAAAGTAATGCTAAAAGAAAATCCACCATCTTTATCTCTGAAGTCAACATGATGCTACATGTTGTATATGTAATATCACACTTTGTGCTAAAAAAGCACATAAACACAATGCACGCAAAATACAAAATAAAGTACATTGTAAACACATTCTTTTGGATTTTACTTGGTTTAACCACTTTATCATGAATCAACATCACTTTCAATGTGTAAATACAGTTTATATATCAGAGTGAGAAGTGAAGTGTCTGTTGTTGACGGATTAGCAAGGCTACACTAGTCAAAGCTAGAATCCAGACCTGAGCAGAGATTATCCTTTCAGATGGTTAATATAAATAAATAACACGCCGGCTGTGTTATTCCTTGGAAGGTGATGTATTCAACGTCGGATGTAAGGTATGATTCCTAGCAGATTAATCAGAGCATACTGCTGAATTACTGAAGCTGCTTCAGACACTTTCTTACCTTTCTTGGTCAATTAGGCTCCACTGGATACCATACATTCTAAGAGTTTGCTGATGAACTCACAACTAAAGCACTTCTTAGTCTGTAGTAGCTAAGAGGCAGTCTGGATTTTTATATACACAACAGTAAAAAGCAAAGGTTCAAAATTCAGAGGTTATTATTCAAGGCTTCTGGTTGGTTCGGTCACACAGTGAAGATCAAATGATGATAGTCTCAATGTGAAAGGCATGTGAGTATGTAAAAGAAGAGGAGAGCTTCTGAAGGGGAATGGATGGAGGCACAACAGGAGTGGTAGAGGGAGAGGACGAGGTGGAGGAGGACGAAGTGGGGGAGCGGCTGGCCCATCGCGAGGGGAGACGACGGTTGGCTGGGCGGGCAGGTCTTGAAAAGCTCTTGTGGGTGGAGGAAGGCTCTTCATTTTCCTGAGTGGAAAAAAATGAATTAACATTTAGGATCATCACACCGTCCTGTCTTCAATCAAATTCACACACTTAGATACTTTACATTCTGTCATGTGTTCCATTAGTTGTCTTCTTGACCCTAGGGAAAACAACAGGCACATTTCAAACAGGAACACTAAAATAAAGCATTCTTATGTGGAAAAAGTCACACATGGTGGTCGAGGGAAAAGTGAAACTGAATATCTTACATATGCTGCAGTTGAACCGATTTAAAAGCACTTCAGAATCATCGTGGGTAGTGCTCCTCAGTTGTGCCTCCAATTACGTTCTTTTCACGAGGTCAAATAAAACTGGCTGATAATTGCACAATTTCTTAAACATTTGCATGACTTGAAAGAAGCATAATCACTTCAGCTCACTCCACTCTGCAATCTGCCAAGGGCATTTAGTCAGCTGGTTTCTTGCAGATACTTCTGTAATTTCAACACAAAGGCCAGAAAAACACTTCCACTATAGAACCATTGAAAGATGAAAGACAAGCCAGTGAGGGTGAGCAGACCTCCCTTTTTTAAACTTTATATACCACACTGCCAGTTCCTTTTGTTAAGAGCCTTTAAGCAATGGAATGGCCCAGATGCCCAGATTATAATGGAGGCTTTGGCCTGCCTCTGTCTCTTAGCACATACCAGAAATAAACAACATTCCCACTGGAGCTGTCCTCAGTCAAGGGTAATTGCCTAGTGTTTCATAATGGAACAGAACAAAATGTACAACTTCCTGGTCCATTGGTATAACTGGCCCCAAAAATATAGTGTTACTTAAATAGATTTTGTTCAAACTTAAATACACAGTTGCAGACTTTCTTCAAGTGAACTTTCTTTATATTAACATCTTCATTGTGAAGATCTGCTGAATGAAAAAAGCATTTCCATTAATACAGCATAATTCTGTCAAGCTCCACCCACCTGCACTACAAGCTGTATCTCTTTCACACCACTGGCACTGTGGCTGCTTAGCTGTGCATGACTGGGGTGCATGACTGGGGCACTCTGTGTGTGTCTCAAAGTAAGAGGTAAAGGCAGAGGGTTCACATTCAGCATGTCCAGTTCTGTGGCGTTCTTCTCATGTGCAGCACTGAAGAATGGGTTAGAGTTAGAATGCATCTCGTTCTGTTGGTTCTGTTGTGCCCGAGCTGCACTTTCATAATTTTTCAGAATTCTTTCAACTGCTCCATAGTTGGACCTGGATCCCTCAGGCCTCGGGTATGCAGCAAGAGTGAGGGGTTTCCACGGATGGTCATTCATTATTCGAGGCCCAGGTCTGGAGGAGTCAGAATGGCAGGAAGACCCTGAAACATGTCTTGGCTGTGCCGTCTGTCTTTGTTTGTTCTCAGCAGACAGCTGCTGGAGTGAAACAGCAGCTCTGACTGGCTGAGCCTTTGCTCCATGGGGATTCTCTTTCTTAGAGCTGGAATCATCCACAGTCTGAGCTGGCTGAGTACTTGCAGGCAAGACCGGTTCAGAAAAAAGACCCTCTGTTGCTCCTCTGTGTTGTGTTTTCTTCGAAGGACTGCTTGCTGTTTGAACTTTGTGCTTGACCTCACAATGGTGTGCAGGATTATGAGAGGGTACTGATGCTTCCCTAAGAACAGCCTGTGGTGGAACAGTTGAAAATACAGAAAGAGGTTCTTGCTTTATAATAGCCTCCTCTGGTTTAGTGGTGCATCTTACTGACCTTGGTTGGACCTCAGGGTTCTGTATTGCAGACTCTGAGACAGTTGCTTCAGGATGCACACCCATGATGCTAGTGGTTGCATCAGTAAAATGTGGCTCAAACTTAGTCTCTTTGGAAGGTAAAACCTCAGATTCTGTATGGACCGGTTGGAAACCCACTGAGCTGGTATTCGTTGCATTAAGACTGTCTTCTCCATCTACCCCACGGCCCATCTCTGCCTGAAATAAAGTTCGGTTGAACTCAGCTGTTTTTTGTTCCAGCATTATGTTTCTTCTGGATCCCTGAAGGTTGGGGCTGACAGGTGAGGACAGGAGCAACTCTACAGGTAATTCTCTGACAGTTGGAGGTGTTTGTGCCTCAGCACCTTTTAAATTCCCAACACCTGGACAGTAATCTGAACACAGATCTTTCCTGGCAGTCCGTATGTTGACTTCAGAGAAGCTTTTCTGCACAGATCCATATGTGGACAACTTACTGTTAGTGAACGTGCTTGTATCACAGGACCAGCGGTTATGGCAACAGGCCAAATTACAGTTAGAGTTAGCAGGCACCGAGCACGATGCTACCACACCATCTACAAAAACCTTTCCTTCATTTTCTTGTAGCATAGCCCCAAACTTCCTGACAATGGATGGGCTGCTACACTTTCTGTCCACTAAAGCGCAGGGACTATGGCACTTCTTCACAGTTGATATTGGAGATTCTGGGATGTGCAGTTCTGTGTCCGGATGGGTGGGACTGCTCAGATTCCAGGAGGAGGTCCGAGGAGGGATTGGTGGGGCTGCTGTATCCATTTCAGAGTGCACTCCATGGCTTGTCTGTGTGTTTGTGTAGCCATCTGGATCAGTGTTATTTGTTGTCCAGGATTCACTCAGCCCTTTTTTTACTTGCCAGGTGTTACCTGGAGACAAAGTGATCCAATTTTCTCTCTCCAAGGCCAGGAGATCATCGTAGATCTGGCTGAGGTCACAAGGAGCTTCATCCACATCTAGGGGCGTTTCATTATGGCCAAAGAGTATGTCACTTTCCTGAGATAGGCACAGAGATTCAGATCGATTCCTGAAAGCAAATAAAGTGTAAACTGAGTCCATTATCTTTCTACAAAATCAATCCAGACAATTTACATCTGAAGTTTGAAGAGAAATGTCATGTATTTACACTTTGCAATAAAACAAACATGGCATTGACACTATGTACATGGTGAGCTTCAGCAGACACAGATTATCCTACTCCTATGCTGGTGCCAGAGTTAACATAAAAACAAGGATTTACCTCTTATCTCCCTTCTTCTTTTTGATCTCATCCTGGTAACTACAAAGCTCCTCACTTACACGGGCAATCTCTTTGAGAGCCTGAAACAGACAAACGTTGCAGAAAGAAAGACAATGAGACAAGATGAATATTGTGTAATGCCAGAGTATTTTATCACTAAAACCTAGAGCTGGTGGTATGGCACATAAAGAGGATTATCTGCAAAAGGTCACCAAGTGATGACTAAAATACAGGTACAGGGCAGAGTAAGGGTATACTGTTTAACATCAGCAGTGACAAATATAGTGTAATATATCTAGTGTTAGAGTTAATAGCAAATTAAAAAATAGATAAAACCCTCACAGCATTAAGAGCAATCGTATTCGTCTTCTTGTCACTGCCGTCGCTCAGGCCTCTTTCCTCATTGCCTTTACAAACATTTTCCTTTTTTACTCCACATTCTGGGGCTCCGTGATAATCAGCATCAAGCTCTGCTGTATCCACATCTTCCTTATTATCAGTGAGTGAGCTTTGCTGCCAAGTCCCTGCAGATTTTAATACATCCACAAGCTTAGGTTGTGAATACTGGCTCCGAGCAAACTCATTACCAACAATAAAATCACACAGACTGTCTTTCTGGAAGCAGGTGGAGTGGTGACTGTTTTTGTTACCGCAACCACCATCAATACTGATGCTTCTGTTGTGATAAAGTCCAGGTAAAGACGGATGTCTGTTTGGTTCTGACTGACTGCTGCTGCTGAGTGGCTCCGAGTGGTAGTTATCGCTGAGAAGACTCGACCCTGTGCTGGTGGAGCGGATGCTGAGTCTATGCACAGCATCACTGGCGGCATCCGGTCTGCCACTGTCCAGTCCAGGCCCTGCTCGCTTGGTTCTCACCTCACAGTACAGCTAGAGATGAGAAGAGGAAATAGAGGTCAGAATTTACACAGCTATGTTGACAGACTTTGTTAACAGGTTTCTAATAGTGAAGGAAAGGCAATATTGTTATTAATCTAGGCAAATATTTCATTTAGAATGGAAATATTTTTGAAAAATAATATCTGTAGTAAGATTTTTTTTATCCAGTGATATTATTAGTTTAATGACAAGAATGCATCTTTTAACAGACTAGTGTGCTACAGCATACTCCAACCTCAACCTTAGGATGAGATTAAATATCACAGATAAAACAGTTCATGAAAGGCTCAAGCAGTGCGAAGACTATAAATGGCACCATATGATTATACAGTAAAATTCTGGATCCACTGCTTATGCATAATAATAACTTCACGTTAAATGATGAGAAGTCAGGCAAGAGAGCTAATGAACATTTTTAGACCACAGCAGACTAAAGAAAATAACATTCAAAGACTTCTCTTAAATAACATTGGATAACCTTTGGCCTCCTACCATGGAAATCTTAAAATAGTAAGCAATTCATACCAACTAGGCTCCCTTCCCATCATGCAATGTCTAGATGGGACTACTGCGCTTTAGCCTTCTTTATTCCTCTGTTGTTTTCCTCTCTAATTTTCTGGTCTCAAGGGGGCAAATTAGAGCCACATGTTCTTTTCATAGCAAATTGTTCCAGTGCTTTTGCTCTCTGTCCAACTACTTGGGTATAAAAACACTAATCTGCTTTTCTGGGCATGTCAGGTTTCAATCCACTTGTTTAATTTCTCAACTTTATGTAACTACATAAAAATAAAACAACATTTAAACAAAAATAAAAATGTGTATAGTGCAAAATAGCAGGATGGTAAACGGCTAGTAATGTCTAGTCTATTGTTCTAATTCAGCAGCCTGATTGATGTAGGGGCAAAAACTGTTTAACAGGAGCGTGACCCATGAGCGAATGGTCCTGTACCTTTTTCCCTGACTGCATAAGTGAAAACAGACTGCACAAAAGATGAGTGGGATCATTTGCAATGCCCAGACTTCTGCAGATGCAGTGCTTGTTGTAGATGTCAAATAGTGTTAGAAGTGAGGCACCAATGACCTTTTCTGTTGTTCTCACATAAACAGGTATACTTCTGAACATTAAAGATCAAGGATTTCCTAAACTTGTGTTCAATTAGTCAATTTGCACTTTAGAAAAGTGTGAATAACTTCACACCAAGGTGGGACCAATTGCACCATATCAGCACATTCTATTATCCAAATAGAAATAAGAAACCAGTAATTTTTCTGACTGCTGCAGACTTGTCTAACATAGATGTTTACATATGGAGGAGTTCATTACTGCAGCACTCCAGGTCACTGACAGTCCTAATCACTGCCTCTCGCCTGTCTCAGAGTCCAGAGGACTAACAGAGCGCTCTAATTCTTCCAATGCCTTTCTTTCCTCAAACTCCGTTGTAATGATTGGGGAGGATGTTTTCACACAGTTGATGGTGAACAGGATGTGAAGGAGGGAAGTGTTACACACTGTAGCAACTATATGAAGCCATACATCATATAATTTCCTGTTATGGATGGACAATTAAAAGTGGCTAAGTTAACTACTACTCAAATACTACTGTACAACTTTTGTAATTTTTGCATACTTGATGTGATGTTTCACTTTTTCTGTGATAAGCTTTTGTTGTTGTTGTGTTTACTGTTATATAAACGTGCTGCAAAACAAAATTGCCCTGACTGTGACTGTAAAGACAACTTTCACCTTTAACCATAAATCCAATGAAATGTAGACATACCTTCACACTCAGAGCATCTTACCTCTTCTATTTTCTTCTGCATATCCTTCAGCTGGCTCTCCCACTCCCTTCTTTCCACGTCAAACCTTTCCAGCAGCTCAGCTTTCTCTCTCAACCAGTCCTTCTCGCTGTGCTCCAGGCGGCTGCGCAGGTCCATGGCCGTAGAATATGTATCTGCCAGGATCCTCTGCTGCTCTTCCCTCTCCCTGCAGGTTGTCGATGTCTCACCGTGCTGTTCTCGAGTGCACCGTGAAGCTGAAGAGCAAGGTCCTGCTGCTGACTGGACCCCTCCACGTACCAATCCAGCAGCCTCTCTACCCTCCAACTGAAAGAACCAGACAGGGAGTGCACAGTTTGCAGAGGAGGAGAAAAAAAAGTTAGCAGGGAGATAGAAAGAAAAAGAGTGGGAGAGACATTGTAGAAAACACTCGTGATAAAGGATAAATTGCAATTGGAGAACCAGAGGATGAAAGCCAGATGACAAGACATGAAGGCAGGAGTAGGAGAAAATGTTAAATGTGGAATTAAGAGAATGAAGGAGGGGCAGGAAGAGAAGGTGGAGGAAGTGGGGGAATAATACACCATGGGGATAAGTGTGAGTGGGTTCACAAGTAGGAAGAGAGAGAAAGACAAAAAACTGAATACTGAAAATATCCTGTAAGAACCCATACACAGGTTCATAGGTTCAGGGTTCAACTTTCTTTTCTATGGTACTTAACGAACACAGGATACAGTGCAGGATATGGCATTTTCACACACAGGAAAATATGTCTGCAGATGTGACCTCAGTCAAATGACAGTCTGGTAATCCAGTTATTTGTGTTAAGATGGTTTTTTAACACAAATAAGGATACAACCATGATTCCTTTCAATCCAAATAGCATTGAAAACATTACTAATATGCCAATCTTATTGGATTCAATTTGAATTTTCTGTTTTAATTAAATAAAGGTCCTTTTTAAATAAGATAGGATGGGCATTTCCCCTGGGATTTTCCCTGTTGAACAGCCAAACATGGACACTGAAAGTATGTTATCGAATTACTGAGAATGAAAAGAAATCTCGCAAAACTATGAACTGTAAGAGAAGAGGATAGAAAGAGAAAACTGACTTAGCCTGAAAATAACAAACACTAGAGCACTGGTGGCCTCAGTTTAATATAGCAGTGTTGGGGAAAACCCATCTGATGTAGAGAATGTGCTTTTTTACAGAACCAAGGATAGGGGGGTGTTTCAGTACACAGATCTGTGCATTCCATGGCAAATGTGCATTTTTGTTGCTAGTAAAAAAAATATGGCTTTGGTGCTGGAAAGAGCCCAGGACAACGCCTGTGCATACAGTATATTAGTGTGCCTGGGTGTGTGTGCATGTGCGAGTTTGTATGTAGTGTTTGTTAGAAAGAGGGGGAGAATGCATAAGCTTGCACAAATGCGTTATTTCAGTGTCCATCCGCACACACAAACCAAAAACCTCGGTCATGGTGTTATTTTTGCCTGTGGCCTGGGATCAACAAATTATGGAGTAGGAAAACAAGTCAACACAATCTGCCTGTAGCTCTTTTCAAAATTCTCCACAATTAGAGATGGATGATGATGGGTGCTGTCCACACTCTATTTAAACATCTACATGTAAACAACTTGTGAAAATACAGAAATAACATGCTTGGAGTCACAATAAAGAGCCAAGCAAAGTTTTCAATGATTGACAAAGGAAGTCAAACTGTCTTATAAAGGAAATACTGCAGGAACATGTAAACAGAGACGCAGATTACCAGCATTTCTTCCAGCACAAGGAAACATACTCATTCACATCCTTAAATTCAGTTTTGATACACAACCTCCAACTACTCTTGGCCACCCTGATAGTCACTGTATGGCACACAGGGTATATAAAGGTAACTGTGTCACCAGGGTGACCCACTATAAATAGCGAACACACAGCTTGTACAATGTTACATTCCAAGGGGAGGCGGGGAGCTGTGGTAAAGGGAAAAGGGAGCGTTGGCTACTAAAGCAGAATGAGATGTCTCCTAGCTGCCAGCAGCATTCATAAATCAGTGGCATGCAGGGAAATATGCCTGGAAATATCGGGGCTAAGACCTCTGCCTGGGACCCTGGATGCTTCTTTGGTATCTGGAAACAACATATAGCAGTTACAAAATACAAAAGCCCACCAAAGTAAATTATGTGCCTTTAATATATGAATATATGAGCACAAACATACAACTGCTGATAAAACACTGCAGCCCTTTATTTGACTCACTTTGGCCTGGAGCCCATAATCTCTGGTACAGCAATTAATCTACAAAACATATCAGTGAAGCCAAACTTTAAAAAAACTACTCATATGGCTAAATCTCGCAGCTTCTTTATGATTCAGAGTGACATGTATAAATATTCTTCATTTCATTACTATAATAGATTGTCATCAACATGATCAAAGGTCACATTCAAAGCGCCCTAGCGATTTCTTGCCCTTTAGTACACCATGTGTTTGCTTTGTCTCACTAAAAAACTGATACTTCTGCTTCTGGCACAGTGAAACCAACATGTTGAAAATGACAGAGGAGTTTGTCACCCATGCTGAAATTGTTCACATATCACTTCAAAGTGAAATGAAGCTACACCCAGTTTGCGCGGCTGACTTCCACTCATTGATTTGCATTCATTCTTGTCAACCTTTGTGAGGTGTTTCACAGACAACTAACATTTGTTTAGTTCAGTAGTTCACACAGAAGTGAAAAGAGTGAAACAAACAATAGACCCCCCCCCCCCCCCCATTTGATATGCAAGGTAATTAGAAGTCTGCAAGTCAGTTAGTAGAGTTCTCTGCTGTAAATAGTTTGGATTTGGATCTTTAAGAGCGGCCTTATTTTTACTCTTGGTAAACATGTGCCCAAAAGCATAAACTGTGGCAGGATGAGGCATCAAGACAAACAACTACAATGGAGTAAATCTTACTCAGCATGTCACATTTCACTTTTGTCTGTTTGTGCAATCCATACAGAAAACTGTGAGTGTGCATGAGAGGCAACATTCTAAATACTCTCATTTGACACAAACACAAAACGCTATGACACAAACTACTATGAGGCCTTTGCAAACATATACCAAGGACAGACACTGACAGACACCTGTGCCAAAAAAAAGCTCTCAGGTGGCAGGTAACTGTCTCTAATACAGATAAGTACATTTACAGCATCTTGGTGAAAACATCAGTGTGTGTGTGTGTGTGTGTGTGTTTCTCTGGTATCATGGTATGCTCTGCAGAAACTGAATTGTCTTTCTCACACTGGTTCACTGAGCTTTACGGACACAAAGCAGAACAGTAAATGTCCGTTTTTATTTGGCTATTTTTCAACCACACTGTGAAAAGGCCCTGGGGGACAAAGAGAAGAGCTGAGAAGTCACAGTCTGCTCTCTACTCACATACAGAAAAGCTACATTATGATAGTTAAACCAATGTGTGTGATCTGACAAATCCCTGGAACTTAGTTTAATTCTAGTGTTATTACTTCTCAGCAGTATCATTGCAGCAACCCCTTAATTTCTATCACCATGTTATAGAATTTAGGAGATTCATGACTTCACTCAGAAGGAGATCAATCAGTTTAAAGTCTGTGATAGGAATGATATGGGGCTCATCTAGCAGATAAACTGCTGCCATCGCAACATCACAGAGAAACTACAGCTCCAACGAGCAAAAAGACATGCAAAGCAGTCAGCGTGCAGTTAAGTCTTAATATTAACAGAGTTCACAGCATGAAAAGTTTTCATCCTTTCTTTTGATCTACAAAGGAAGAACAAGTCTCATAAGATTTAGGCATTAAAGCAGCCAAATAAATCCATCTTCTGATATAACCAGAAAAAATGCTAAATCCCTAAAGCCACACTGCTTTGAAGAATAGCTGTGAATGGTCATTCAAGTGATCCATACAGTGCCCAACACAGCATGGCACTGGTATGCAAACTTAACTTCAAGTAGTTTCTGTCCTTTTTCACCACGTTTAACAATAGCTATCCATTGCCAAAACAGGCTAATGTTTCATTTTCCCAGAGCCAGCAGTTGAAAGCCAAGTTTGGTGTTGGTTTCTGGCTCGGTGGGAAAACTAAGTTTGTCTCGTCCATGCAAATCTTTTGTCTGAGCTGAGGGTTGAGTTGGATAGAAGCCACTGTGACTTATCACCCTGCCATATTGGCAGCAAGTCCAATTTACACCACAATGAATGCCAGCCATGCGCAAACACAAGAAAATATGCAATTATTAAAATAAGATGTGTCTGTGTGTGTACATATATACTAAAAATAAAGTCACCATCATCCCTCACTTACCTGTGCAATCCTGCATTTAAGTTCAGCTTTCTCCAGCTCCCATGCACATCTGTCTCTGGTATACTGCAACTGGAGCTCTGTTCTCTTCTCTTCTTCTCTCTTCACCTCCACCTGCACTTCTTCTAAAACCGTCTTCAGGTCCAACAGAATCCTCCTGTTCTCCCCCCCCTGCAGGGAACCATTTTTTTCTTTTTACAATCACAGAAGAACTCAAAAGAAACGGATGTTTGATAATAGACAGCTGGTTACACAAACAAAAGATTAAACATTCAATTTCACTCCAAAGAATAATCTAAGAACATTAAACATTAAATACACCAATTTATAGTTGTGTGCTACTGACAAAATATTCGTATTTTAGTATAGCTGACAGACAAGTGGTAATGTTCTCAATTACTTGTATGTCAGCCACTTCTCTCAACAATGACTCCTTCTGGCGCATCCATTCTTCTTTGTCATGTACGTGTCGCTTTTTTAGATCCTCAAATTTCTTTTTTAGCCGTGTATGCTGGGCTTCCCGCTGCTGCTGCTGCTGGGGTTCTGGACCTGGCCACATTTGCCCCCTGTGAATCTCAAGCTGGGACCCCGCTTCACCCTCTGCACCTGCGGGGGAAGCACCGAGCTGAGTGTCGTAGATCTGACTGAAGACCGTGGGTGGGGAAGAGATCCTCCTCAACGGGTTGCGATTTTTTCCCTTGCCTCTGTCTGTCTTCTCCATCCTGGAGCACGGGACAAACTCCCATCCCTGAGAAGGGACGTATCCCCCGCCAGCACCGCCCCCACTGTGCAGTCCCGCGCCGTTCACAAAAGCGCTCCACATTTCTCAAGTGCATTAAAAGAACACATTAAAACAATAACCTGACTGGATCGATTGTTAGAGTACGATCACAAAGCAAATCTTTAAGTAGATCCATCGATTCTCCGTATGGGATAAGTAGGAAACATTTTTCAAATAGTTCGGCATGCTTTCTCGTAAACTCCAGCTACTTTTCAAGTGGTGACCAGTGGCAGAAAAAGTTATCCAAACCCGATCAAATCCCACGTCGGCCAAACAGCAGTGCTCGGGTGAGCAGTCACAGCAGCGCTCACGCAGGACGCTCGAGTCCCTTCCATATCTTCACTGGGGTGAAGTTAAGCCCTCATTCTGCAGCAAATCCCTACGGTATTTTCTCTCGCTCTTAAATAACGTGCAGGTTTTCTGCTGTGTCCTAAACCTGAGCTGTTTTTAATTTCACATGTTTAAAAAAAGAAAAAGAAAAAAATACATCCTGCGTCTCTGCCCCACACACAGAGACGTTGTAGGCGACAATCCAGAGCAAGCAATGACAAGACACCCAGTAACCACTCTGAGGCGAATGGGAGAAGCTCCCAAAAATATATCGTGGAGTGCACTGATGTAAGAGCTGCGGAGTATTTTTACCCCCTGTAACCATGAGTTTATACCCTTAAAGCCGAATAGCTGAACGGCGCCTGCAGGGGTATTAAGGAGTAAAAGAGATGCTCTAATCTACACCGGGCTCCTCTAATTACGTCGCAAGAGGTGCCACCTTGTGTTGTACCCATGGCAACAAATCACCTCACTGTTAGCTAAAAACTGCTAATCTTCACTCTTTAGAAACGGCGCACATTTTTTCTTTCTTTCTTTCTTTCTTTTTTTTTTAAACTTTTTTTTTTGTTAGCGTAATACTAACACACGATATCTCAAACTCCTGCAAAAGAAACTTACCTTCCCAGTAAACAAAGCCTGCCCATCTCTTCTCTCTTAGCCATTTCTCATCCGCTGTCTTAGCATGAGAGGGGGTGACTATCACGAGGAAAGCGACGAAGGGTGTGTTTGTATTCATCCTCAGAGCTACCACTGTGACTCTAGCCTTGTCTGTAACTTCAGGCCTGTAAAACGTGGACTAACTCGTGCTGCTTTTATTATTAACGTTGTAATTAGCAGGCGAAATAACAGTAACGGCTTACATTTACATGCACTACATAGCGTTTGTGTTAGTATGCTATGTTCACGCGCAAAAATACGAAGCACGTGCAGCTTAACCACCGCGGTAAAGTGAGCCGTCATTTGTGAGCCGCGGTCAAGCCAGCCGCCTCTTATCCGCCGCATAAATTTCCTTGCGCTTTTACACCAGTCTTTACGGTAGCGCCTTTTCGCTTTATATCCCGATTGAGAGCCTAGACCCGCGCACACGCGCGCACACATTACGATGGAACAGCCCAATACAGTCAATACAATTATGTCTATTACAAAAAATCATTAAAAATCATCCTTAGTAGTTGAGGTCCAACTTTCAACACATCCCTCCTCTGGGACACCTACTGTACCTGTGTGCCAAGTTTCATCCAGATTTACTGTAGAATTCCTCAGAAATTAAAGGAAACTTATATTCAATGCAATACAGTCAATACACTACAATTATGTCAAATTTCAAAAATTCATTAAAAATCATCCTTAGTAGTTGAGGTCCAACTTTCAACACATCCCTCCTCTGGGACACCTACTGTACCTGTGTGCCAAGTTTCATCCAGATTTACTGTAAAATTCCTCAGAAATTAAAGGACATTTATATTCAATGCAGTACAGTCAATACACTACAATTATGTACATTTCAAAAATTCATTAAAAATCATCCTTAGTAGTTGAGGTCCAACTTTCAACACATCCCTCCTCTGGGACACCTACTGTACCTGTGTGCCAAGTTTCATCCAGATTTACTGTAGAATTCCTCAGAAATTAAAGGACATTTATATTCAATGCAATACAGTCAATACACTACAATTATGTCAAATTTCAAAAATTCATTAAAAATCATCCTTAGTAGTTGAGGTCCAACTTTCAACACATCCCTCCTCTGGGACACCTACTGTACCTGTGTGCCAAGTTTCATCCAGATTTACTGTAGAATTCCTCAGAAATTAAAGGAAACTTATATTCAATGCAATACAGTCAATACACTACAATTATGTCAAATTTCAAAAATTCATTAAAAATCATCCTTAGTAGTTGAGGTCCAACTTTCAACACATCCCTCCTCTGGGACACCTACTGTACCTGTGTGCCAAGTTTCATCCAGATTTACTGTAGAATTCCTCAGAAATTAAAGGACATTTATATTCAATGCAATACAGTCAATACACTACAATTATGTCAAATTTCAAAAATTCATTAAAAATCATCCTTAGTAGTTGAGGTCCAACTTTCAACACATCCCTCCTCTGGGACATCTACTGTACCTGTGTGCCAAGTGTCATCCAGATTTACTGTAAAATTCCTCAGAAATTAAAGGACATTTATATTCAATGCAATACAGTCAATACACTACAATTATGTACATTTCAAAAATTCATTAAAAATCATCCTTAGTAGTTGAGGTTCAACTTTCAACAAATTCCTTCTCTGGGACACCTACTGTACCTGTGTGCCAAGGTTCATCCAGATTTACTGTAAAATTCCTCAGAAAATAAAGGACATTTATATTCAATGCAATACAGTCAATACACTACAATTATGTCAAATTTCAAAAATTCATTAAAAATCATCCTTAGTAGTTGAGGTCCAACTTTCAACACATCCCTCCTCTGGGACACGTACTGTACCTGTGTGCCAAGTTTCATCCAGATTTACTGTAAAATTCCTCAGAAATTAAAGGACATTTATATTCAATGCAATACAGTCAATACACTACAATTATGTACATTTCAAAAATTCATTAAAAATCATCCTTAGTAGTTGAGGTCCAACTTTCAACAGATTCCTTCTCTGGGAAGCCTACTGTACCTGTGTGCCAAGTTTCATCCAGATTTACTGTAGAATTCCTCAGAAATTAAAGGACATTTATATTCAATGCAATACAGTCAATACACTACAATTATGTCAAATTTCAAAAATTCATTAAAAATCATCCTTAGTAGTTGAGGTCCACCTTTCAACAGATTCCGTCTCTGGGACACCTACTGTACCTGTGTGCCAAGTTTCATCCAGATTTACTGTAGAATTCCTCAGAAATTAAAGGAAACTTATATTCAATGCAATACAGTCAATACACTACAATTATGTCAAATTTCAAAAATTCATTAAAAATCATCCTTAGTAGTTGAGGTCCAACTTTCAACCGATTCCTTCTCTGGGAAGCCTACTGTACCTGTGTCCCAAGTTTCATCCAGATTTACTGTCGAATTCCTCAGAAATGAAAGGAAACTTATATTCAATGCAATACAGTCAATACACTACAATTATGTCTATTACAAAAAATCATTAAAAATCATCCTTAGTAGTTGAGGTCCAACTTTCAACACATCCCTCCTCTGGGACACCTACTGTACCTGTGTGCCAAGTTTCATCCAGATTTACTGTAGAATTCCTCAGAAATTAAAGGAAACTTATATTCAATGCAATACAGTCAATACACTACAATTATGTCAAATTTCAAAATTCATTAAAAATCATCCTTAGTAGTTGAGGTCCAACTTTCAACAGATTCCTTCTCTGGGACACCTACTGTACCTGTGTGCCAAGGTTCATCCAGATTTACTGTAAAATTCCTCAGAAATTAAAGGAAACTTATATTCAATGCAATACAGTCAATACACTACAATTATGTCAAATTTCAAAAATTCATTAAAAATCATCCTTAGTAGTTGAGGTCCAACTTTCAACAGATTCCTTCTCTGGGAAGCCTACTGTACCTGTGTCCCAAGTTTCATCCAGATTTACTGTCGAATTCCTCAGAAATTAAAGGAAACTTATATTCAATGCAATACAGTCAATACACTACAATTATGTCTATTTCAAAAATTCATTAAAAATCATCCTTAGTAGTTGAGGTCCAACTTTCAACAGATTCCTTCTCTGGGACACCTACTGTACCTGTGTGCCAAGTTTCATCCAGATTTACTGTAAGATTCCTCAGAAATTAAAGGACATGTATATTGAATTCAATACACTTACTTAAATATTGCATCATATTCAAAAATTCATTAAAAATCATCCATAATAGTTGATGTCCAACTTTCAACACCGTCTTACTCTGGGCGACCTACGGTATCTCTGGGCCAAGTTACATCTCAATTCACTGTAATCTTTATCAAAAATTGAAAGAACAATTATATGTCAATGCTGGCTGTGTGCCTTTCAAAGTGACACTAAATAACAGAACTCAGGCACATCAGGGAATAATCCAAAAGGCGGATTTATTAAACAAAAACAACATACAAAATATCCCTAACCCATACTACATAACCTAAAAAGAAACAAAGGGACACTTAGAAGCACAAGAAAACAATACTATACTGAAAGGGCAAGAGACACAGCCCAAACATAATCCACAACTAAAACGCCAAAAGAACAAGTCATCCCACATAGCAGACGGGTGTTGCCTGGATCTGGTGTGAAGCCGGCACTGCTGGCTGACTTCTGGCATGGTAAGATGGCACTGTTTATGTGATGGCATGCTACATCTGGCCTGATTGGGTGAATGTGACATGTTGTATAGAGCACTTTGAGTAATATGGGTGAGTAAAAAGGCGCTATATAAGAATCAGTCCATTCACTGTCTGAACAGAGTTTTGTCATGACAGTTTATTTGATTGTCTTCACTGACTCGCTTTGAAATCCAGATTTTAATTTTGGAATATTAAGTGTACTTGTGGTTCCTATAGAATTTTAAGGTTGAACAGGAATCATCTCTCAGGCCTCTCTTCTGTGGATGCAGCTCACATCATTCTGTACAATACGATAATTTTTAATTCTACAACTGTTTATAACCTGCATATTTCACATTTGTGTATAGCTGTATATCTCATATTTCTGTATAGTTTTTTTAATTTCATATTCTGTATAGTTTTTCATGTTTATATCCTGTTCATAGCCTGTACATACTTATAGTTATAGCATATTCATAACATACCTTCATACCGTGTACATTATAACATACCATAATAGACCCATTTCTGTAATATACTTACATACCTATATTATTGCTAATATATATTGTAATATATCTATATCATGGCTAAAGCACTTCTTGATGGATGCAAACTGCATTTCGTTGCCTTGTACCTGTGACATGTGCAATGACAATAAGGTTGAATTCTATTCTATTCTATATTAATTCAGAAGACAAACACCCGTCTCTGCTTTTGAGATTAGCATTAAAACCCTCAGTTTTGACAAATAATACAGTTAGAGTGGATCAGGTGACCCTGAATCTTCCCTTATTTGTGCTGCAATAAGCCTAGGCTCTTGTGGGCTTCCCATCATGTATGAATTTTTTCCTTCTTTGCTCTTTCTGTGTTTATACACCTCTCTGCATTTAATCATTAGTTAGTATGTATCTCTTGCACAGTATGTTGTTCTGTCTCCTTTTCATCAACCTCAGCCAGTCACAGTAGATGGCTGTCTCTCCTTGAGCCTGTTTCTGCCAGATGTCTCTACCTCTTCAAATGGAGTTTTTCCTTCCCACTCACACTAAATGTTAGCTCATATGGGGTACTTAAATTGTTGGGGCTTTCTTTGTATTATTGTTGTGTTTTTAACCAGCAACATAAAGTGTCTTTAGGTGACTGTTGTTGTGGTTTGGTGCTGTATAAATATAATAGAATAGAATCGAATAGAATAATGTACTTCAGACCGGGAGATTGGCAAAATGTATAAATAGGATGGTGATTAGGGGAATTGGAGACAGCTGTGTAACACAGCAGGGATACATTGGGAATAAGAAGACAATGGAAGTAAGACTCAACACAAGAAAGAGACAAGAGGCCACCAAACTAAAACACAGACTAAGACACACGAGCTTGACACAGACAAAACCAGAAACAGACATGAAGACAAGACTGGCTTTAACACTAGAGTGTTTTCACAAGTGTTCCATCCACTTGTGGAATGCTTAAAAAGAACTACACTTAAAAGCAATATGGAACTGAAAACAAAAGAATACATAATGTAAACATATCATCAAATAATCCAGGACTCACAAACAATGATATGATGAACAGAACTATAAAGAACAAAACTGAGAAATGCTTGGTAAACTGACCAAGGACTATGTCATCATGTCAATTTTTTAATATCATAGTTAATGTGTCCTGATTTGTAGATAGTGCCACCTGACAATTACCAGGAAATCCAACTGGGTGACAAGCCAGAGTTGTTTGCCTACACACCCACTGACTAGAAAAAAGGTCCAGGACTCTTCAAGCTGGGATACAGGCATCAAAGACAAAGATGTAACCAGATAGAAAGTCATCAGGAAGGCATTGCCTGTTGTTGCTGCTGCTGTCAGACTTTTTAATTCATCCACTTGTGTCAGACACATATTGAACAGGAATAAACATGACTCACTGCACTCTCTCACTTTGTATGCCACAATGTTTGCTTAGACACCTGTATGCTTATATTGTTTATTATATCCCAGAAACATTAATCTTAAAACTTGTGTTCCTATGTCTATATATAAGTTTATTTTCATATCTCTATATTAATCTATTTATAGCTCCATTCCCTCACTTCATTTTATACAATTGCTTTGTTCCTGCATGAGAGCTATTTAAAATGGTTTCACACAAAGTGCCTCCAGATGAATACAGAGTAGTTTTGGACAGCAGAGGCTGGAGAATGGTATTGCTCTCTGTGTGAAAAATAACTACTTATTTGAAATGAAGATGAATGTATGTTGTCAAGGCAAAAAAAAGATTTTTCTTTTAAACAGTACATTGCATAATGAGAGTTGGCAGTTCGTCTTGTCACCGGAAGGTTGCTGGTTCGAGCCCCAGCTCCCACAGTCTCGGTCGTTGTGTCAGAAAAGCGGCAGAGCTACGCCAGAATGCTCTTTGTGGACTACAGCTCAGCCTTTAATGCAATCATCCCAGACATCCTCTGCTGACCTTCCACCACTCGCCCATTGAGAGCCTACTAACTTACTGCATCCGAGGATGGTACGGCAGCTGCACTAAGGCGGATAGCGAGTCAGTGAAGACAATCAAATATGCTGTCATGACAAAACTCTGTTCAGACAGTGAATGGACTGATTCTTATATAGCGCCTTTTTACTCACCCATATTACTCAAAGTGCTCTATACAACATGTCACATTCACCCAATCAGGCCAGATGTAGCATGCCATCACATAAACAGTGCCATCTTACCATGCCAGAAGTCAGCCAGCAGTGCCGGCTTCACACCAGATCCAGGCAACACCCGTCTGCTATGTGGGATGACTTGTTCTTTTGGCGTTTTAGTTGTGGATTATGTTTGGGCTGTGTCTCTTGCCCTTTCAGTATAGTATTGTTTTCTTGTGCTTCTAAGTGTCCCTTTGTTTCTTTTTAGGTTATGTAGTATGGGTTAGGGATATTTTGTATGTTGTTTTTGTTTAATAAATCCGCCTTTTGGATTATTCCCTGATGTGCCTGAGTTCTGTTATTTAGTGTCATTTTGAAAGGCACACAGCCAGCATTGACATATAATTGTTCTTTCAATTTTTGATAAAGATTACAGTGAATTGAGATGTAACTTGGCCCAGAGATACCGTAGGTCGCCCAGAGTAAGACGGTGTTGAAAGTTGGACATCAACTATTATGGATGATTTTTAATGAATTTTTGAATATGATGCAATATTTAAGTAAGTGTATTGAATTCAATATACATGTCCTTTAATTTCTGAGGAATCTTACAGTAAATCTGGATGAAACTTGGCACACAGGTACAGTAGGTGTCCCAGAGAAGGAATCTGTTGAAAGTTGGACCTCAACTACTAAGGATGATTTTTAATGAATTTTTGAAATAGACATAATTGTAGTGTATTGACTGTATTGCATTGAATATAAGTTTCCTTTAATTTCTGAGGAATTCGACAGTAAATCTGGATGAAACTTGGGACACAGGTACAGTAGGCTTCCCAGAGAAGGAATCTGTTGAAAGTTGGACCTCAACTACTAAGGATGATTTTTAATGAATTTTTGAAATTTGACATAATTGTAGTGTATTGACTGTATTGCATTGAATATAAGTTTCCTTTAATTTCTGAGGAATTTTACAGTAAATCTGGATGAACCTTGGCACACAGGTACAGTAGGTGTCCCAGAGAAGGAATCTGTTGAAAGTTGGACCTCAACTACTAAGGATGATTTTTAATGAATTTTGAAATTTGACATAATTGTAGTGTATTGACTGTATTGCATTGAATATAAGTTTCCTTTAATTTCTGAGGAATTCTACAGTAAATCTGGATGAAACTTGGCACACAGGTACAGTAGGTGTCCCAGAGGAGGGATGTGTTGAAAGTTGGACCTCAACTACTAAGGATGATTTTTAATGATTTTTTGTAATAGACATAATTGTAGTGTATTGACTGTATTGCATTGAATATAAGTTTCCTTTCATTTCTGAGGAATTCGACAGTAAATCTGGATGAAACTTGGGACACAGGTACAGTAGGCTTCCCAGAGAAGGAATCTGTTGAAAGTTGGACCTCAACTACTAAGGATGATTTTTAATGAATTTTTGAAATTTGACATAATTGTAGTGTATTGACTGTATTGCATTGAATATAAGTTTCCTTTAATTTCTGAGGAATTCTACAGTAAATCTGGATGAAACTTGGCACACAGGTACAGTAGGTGTCCCAGAGGAGGGATGTGTTGACAGTTGGACCTCAACTACTAAGGATGATTTTTAATGAATTTTTGTAATAGACATAATTGTAGTGTATTGACTGTATTGCATTGAATATAAATGTCCTTTAATTTCTGAGGAATTTTACAGTAAATCTGGATGAAACTTGGCACACAGGTACAGTAGGCTTCCCAGAGAAGGAATCTGTTGAAAGTTGGACCTCAACTACTAAGGATGATTTTTAATGAATTTTTGTAATTGACATAATTGTAGTGTATTGACTGTATTGCATTGAATATAAATGTCCTTTAATTTCTGAGGAATTTTACAGTAAATCTGGATGAAACTTGGCACACAGGTACAGTAGGCTTCCCAGAGAAGGAATCTGTTGAAAGTTGGACCTCAACTACTAAGGATGATTTTTAATGAATTTTTGAAATTTGACATAATTGTAGTGTATTGACTGTATTGCATTGAATATTAGTTTCCTTTAATTTCTGAGGAATTCTACAGTAAATCTGGATGAAACTTGGCACACAGGTACAGTAGGTGTCCCAGAGGAGGGATGTGTTGACAGTTGGACCTCAACTACTAAGGATGATTTTTAATGAATTTTTGTAATAGACATAATTGTAGTGTATTGACTGTATTGCATTGAATATAAATGCCCTTTAATTTCTGAGGAATTCTACAGTAAATCTGGATGAAACTTGGCACACAGGTACAGTAGGCTTCCCAGAGAAGGAATCTGTTGAAAGTTGGACCTCAACTACTAAGGATGATTTTTAATGAATCTTTGAAATTTGACATAATTGTAGTGTATTGAATGTATTGCATTGAATATAAGTTTCCTTTAATTTCTGAGGAATTCTACAGTAAATCTGGATGAAACTTGGGACACAGGTACAGTAGGCTTCCCAGAGAAGGAATCTGTTGAAAGTTGGACCTCAACTACTAAGGATGATTTTTAATGAATTTTTGAAATTTGACATAATTGTAGTGTATTGACTGTATTGCATTGAATATAAGTTTCCTTTAATTTCTGAGGAATTCTACAGTAAATCTGGATGAAACTTGGCACACAGGTACAGTAGGTGTCCCAGAGGAGGGATGTGTTGACAGTTGGACCTCAACTACTAAGGATGATTTTTAATGAATTTTTGTAATAGACATAATTGTAGTGTATTGACTGTATTGCATTGAATATAAATGTCCTTTAATTTCTGAGGAATTTTACAGTAAATCTGGATGAAACTTGGCACACAGGTACAGTAGGCTTCCCAGAGAAGGAATCTGTTGAAAGTTGGACCTCAACTACTAAGGATGATTTTTAATGAATTTTTGTAATTGACATAATTGTAGTGTATTGACTGTATTGCATTGAATATAAATGTCCTTTAATTTCTGAGGAATTTTACAGTAAATCTGGATGAAACTTGGCACACAGGTACAGTAGGCTTCCCAGAGAAGGAATCTGTTGAAAGTTGGACCTCAACTACTAAGGATGATTTTTAATGAATTTTTGAAATTTGACATAATTGTAGTGTATTGACTGTATTGCATTGAATATTAGTTTCCTTTAATTTCTGAGGAATTCTACAGTAAATCTGGATGAAACTTGGCACACAGGTACAGTAGGTGTCCCAGAGGAGGGATGTGTTGACAGTTGGACCTCAACTACTAAGGATGATTTTTAATGAATTTTTGTAATAGACATAATTGTAGTGTATTGACTGTATTGCATTGAATATAAATGCCCTTTAATTTCTGAGGAATTCTACAGTAAATCTGGATGAAACTTGGCACACAGGTACAGTAGGCTTCCCAGAGAAGGAATCTGTTGAAAGTTGGACCTCAACTACTAAGGATGATTTTTAATGAATCTTTGAAATTTGACATAATTGTAGTGTATTGAATGTATTGCATTGAATATAAGTTTCCTTTAATTTCTGAGGAATTCTACAGTAAATCTGGATGAAACTTGGGACACAGGTACAGTAGGCTTCCCAGAGAAGGAATCTGTTGAAAGTTGGACCTCAACTACTAAGGATGATTTTTAATGAATTTTTGAAATTTGACATAATTGTAGTGTATTGACTGTATTGCATTGAATATAAGTTTCCTTTAATTTCTGAGGAATTCTACAGTAAATCTGGATGAAACTTGGCACACAGGTACAGTAGGTGTCCCAGAGGAGGGATGTGTTGACAGTTGGACCTCAACTACTAAGGATGATTTTTAATGATTTTTTGTAATAGACATAATTGTAGTGTATTGACTGTATTGCATTGAATATAAATGTCCTTTAATTTCTGAGGAATTCTACAGTAAATCTGGATGAAACTTGGCACACAGGTACAGTAGGCTTCCCAGAGAAGGAATCTGTTGAAAGTTGGACCTCAACTACTAAGGATGATTTTTAATGAATTTTTGTAATAGACATAATTGTATTGACTGTATTGGGCTGTTCCATCGTAATGTGTGCGCGCGCGTGCGCGCGTGCGCGGGTCTAGGCTCTCAATCGGGATATAAAGCGAAAAGGCGCTACCGTAAAGACTGGTGTAAAAGCGCAAGGAAATTTATGCGGCGGATAAGAGGCGGCTGGCTTGACCGCGGCTCACAAATGACGGCTCACTTTACCGCGGTGCTTAACCAAACACTACGCTCTTACCTGTTTTTCCTCTGATAACCCCGAGTGTTGCGGCGAATGTCCTCATACCCCCACACATACACATTTCATTTCAGCCAGCAAAATTGGCTGAAGTAACTAGAATGCGGCGGTTCAGTTAAAAAAAGATCGGAGAGCGAGAGGCTACCGCTGAATTTATGCTTTCATTAACTGGAATAAAATCCCCCTTTTCTCTCTCCCCCTTTCCCTCAACGTCTCTCCTCCTCTCTTCCTCCACAGCTGGCCCTAATATGTGACGTAAAACATCCCACCGGTGGGATGAAAGCAGTAGACCGGTTCCACCCCCGTCCTGGTGGTCAGGTCCGCTGGATAAACAGATCCACCAACGGTATGCTTTTGCAGACTCACCCAGAGGCATTTTGTAAGATTCTCAGTGCAACACTAATGCAGGTAAAATGACAGTGCTCCTGTTATGCTTCCCGTGACTGTGTGGATGATCTGTTGTACATTAGGCTGACATTTGGTGGTGACTCAGCACAGCTGCCTAAGAAGAAGAACTTGCAGGACATGTAGTCCTACAGTATGAGTGTAAGTATTATTGTGGGAGGGTGCTTGAGTGTGTGTAGGCATATGTGCATTTTCACAGACCCGACAGTGTATTCATAAAAGATGTGTGTTTATTCCTGTAGTCACATAAATAAGGCACGTGCACAGCTCGGGGGAAACTTTTCCCCTCACAGGTATTTTCAGACAGCTTTTCTTTCTGATTCAAAGAATCAGATATGCTCATCTTAAACCTAGATTGACCTGTGAAGGGAATTCTATCACAGGTTTTCACAGTAGGAAAAATTGAACGACATACTCACCTAAAACTCCACTGTTGCTTCTAAGTGTGTGGTCTCCAGGGAATGTTGAAAGCAGCTGAACAGATGAGTGGGTCATACTTGGAAAATGAATGTGACCTTGTGTGACCTTACGTAATGTGTTCAACATAACAAAAAGTGAAATAAATGAATATGTTAAAAAAAAAAAGAAGCAATAAAAAATAAACATAATGTGATGCAGAAAGTGTGCTCTACAGTACAAAGAACAGGGTGAAAAGAAATACCAGTTTAAAAATGGTGGCATAAGACAGTGAGGAAAACAGAACAAGAATGAGGATCAGCAAAATGATGGGCTGAAACATCTGGAGCGATGGTAGTTGAAGGAAAAATGGGAGTGAAGAGAAGAATGATGAGCATTAGAAGAAGAAAAGTGTGGGGGGGAAATGTGACAGTCACTCTTGTTTTTATCAGCTTACAGAAAGTGGCTCCTCTGCCTGTTTGTCGTCCTGCTTGGGGACATCCAGGCGGTCTATGAAGCTCTGCAGCTCTTTCCTGAAGGCTTTCATCTGTGCGTTGATACGATACAGCAGCTCGTGCTCTCTGATCCTGAGGAAGAACAAGTTTGGACTTTCAAAATCAGGTAAATTTGGAGGAGACTACGACAGTGTAGTGATCACACAAAACTGTGATAGTTTTTTTCATGTAACAATTACCTGCCACCTTCCTCATCCTCATCCAACCTAGCAAACAGCTCCCCATTGGTGACATATACTCGGGCCTCAGAAATGATAGTGCTGGTGTCAGAGATGAGCCTGTCAATGGTCCGACCCAGCCTCTCCGCCTCGATGCGGATGTCTATCATCTGCTGCCGGTCCTTCAGGCTTCTGGATAAAAAACGACTATCTACAGGTGAGTAAAGAGAGCGCGTCGGGGTGAGGCAGCGGATGTTTCTCACCTCGTCTGAGTCACTCTCTCCTCCAATTGGGCCCTCGCGTTTGCGATGTGGCGGGAGGAGGCGAGGGGAGGAAGCCGAGGCTGAAGGTGTGTCATCGTCCCGCCCTCCGTCACTCTCTGCATCACTGTCGCGAGGGCTGCCACGGATGCCCAGGTGGGAGGCCAGGTCGTAGCGCTGCATGTTGGAGAGCAACACGCGGTTCTCGTACTGGAGCTGCATAACTTTGCCACTCAGTTCGTTGATCTGCAAACGCGCTGCTTTCAGCTCCTCCTGGAGAGCCTCCACTTTAGCAGGGTCAGCTCCTCCTGGGGTTGAAATAATGCAACAATGGAAAATGGAGCATTAGTTCAAATTAGGGTTGAATGTGCAGCTCCTGGAGGGGTTTTTTTTTCACATTTTTTTTCACCTGGTTCAGATTTAATAAGCTTAAAAAGAAGAGATGCCTCTTTACTTGCAGTGCAGTTGCTTAACTCCTGCTACAACATCAATGACAGGCATTTAGAATATTAAGAAACATACAAACCTCCTCCGTGTCTTGATCCAGGTTCATGGGACCCAGCCTTGTATTTAAGTTTATTGAGCTCACATGTCACCTGAAGAGGAAACTCAGTGTTATCCTGATGTGTGTTTAGCATCAATCAGAGTCATTTTTTTTTTAATATTTACATTTTTTTCAGTTACTGCAATAAAATGTTTGTTTGTTTTTGATGTCGCAGAAATGTTTCAATTTTTTTGTAGATTTTTTTTTTTTTTACAATATATATATATATATATATATATATATATATATATATATATATATTACCTTTTTGTTCTCTTCTTCCACATCTGCTAGATTCCTGCGGAGAAGTTCGGCCTCATCTTCCACCAGCTGAAGCTGCTGCCTGAGCTCTGAGAGAGCCTCACCCTGCTCTCTGCTCTGTTGACCTCCACTGCTAGAGCCATCCACTCCAGCTGCTGCCAGACTAGGAGGTAAAGAGCAGACAAGCAGTGTTAATGAGGACATCGGGTGCTTTTACTCTTCCAGCTTCTGCATATTCAAACTTGAAATAATTTCAATAACTATCTTTGTCAGAATTTACATATTTAATGTTCCCCAGTCCCCAGTTTTTCTTTTCATAACAGCTATCATCTCATTCCACTAAGCTGCTGGTTGACTCATCAGGATTCTGATGAATGAGTGCCAAGTACCTGTCCTCCCTCATGTCATCCAGCTCAGCCTTCAGCCCTCTGTTCTCCACCTCGAGCTCCACAATCTTTCGCCCCAAGATATTTGCTTCCTCCTCCACAAGGCGTAAACGGAGCTTCAGCTCAGATTCACGAGTGGTGGGAGGCCCTCCAGCCTCACCTTTAGGCAGAGGGCTGTCCACATCCCCATAAAAGGACCGGTACTTCTGGAGCTCCTGCTCAAGTCGGTCCTTCTCTTTGTCGATCTTTGCCATCTTTTTCCTCATCAAGATGGCTTCCTCTTTGATGAAAGCTAGCTGGCATTTCAGATCTTCATTTTCTTCCTGTGAACAGATGGAACATTTATTTCATTCAGTAACTTCCCAACTTTTGAGATAAATAAAGTATGTCTTAAGTCTTTTGCCCATTCTTTAAGTTCTCTGTATTTTAGTCTCATAGACAAACCAGAGACAATATAGTAGCAATATAGCTTCTCTAGTGTTCTAATGACTTTGGTAGCCTGCTTAAAAATTTACACCCAAGATCCAGGTTTGATGTTACTCCATGTTACTTTTACTCACTATAAAATATGACTATCCAGCCAGTCTATCACATTTATTTTTCATTTGGAGATTTACACAGAAAAATAACCTCTTTATTAAACATATCAGCCAAAGGTTATACCTTTATAATCTTATAAATTGCTGACTCACCTCTGTTGGGGTCTGTGGAGTCTTTCTGTCTGCTTTCTGCCCGTCCTTACTGCCTTTTCTTTTGAGTGAGAGCTGCGGGGAAACAGTGGTTACTTCACCATCAGCGGCAGCTTGGCGTTTTCTTACTGAGGGCAGTGATATCATCCAGATTTATGGAACACTGAACACTCACTAATGGAAAAAGAGGACTGCTTAAACTCGCCCTCCAGAATGTTTCTGGTAAGATATTCAAATTCAAAGCACACTGCTGTCTGTGCAGTTGTTATTTTAGAGCCTTGAAGAAAAACACCCAAAAACAACTGGTTTGTGAATATAAATATTTCTTACACATCACATCATAAGAAAGACATTTTGTCCTAAATATGTAATATTACTGCAGGGTAGTAGAACTGCTGCACTGACAACGAACCTGGCTGTTATATTGCTATAAGCCCAGAGTACCCAAAGCAGGTTTTTCTGTTTTTGTTTTGGGATTATTTTTACTTACATTTTAGCTAATTTTAATCTGGAGCTCATACATTCATTGGAAAACTGTGGAAAAACTCTGAAAGTATATTAAGAATTACTGCCTGATCTGCTCTTGAACCCTGTTCTTCAACCTCACCTTCACATTTTCTCCAGTGATATTCAAATGGCTTCTTATAGTCTAACTTTTGGTTCAGGTAACAATTTGCATTGTGTAACTGTCACAGATAGTCAAACAAATGAAGACACACTGGCTTCAGCCTCTCACCTCTTTGGCCTTCTCCATTTCATTTTGCAGGGCCTGTTTGGTGACCTCCACCTCTATCAGCTGCTGCCTAAGCTTCTCATTCTCCTCCTCTGTCTTTGTCCTCTTCTCCTCCACATTTTCCAGCTCATGGTGCAAGCGCACAGACACATCCTTTGCCACCTGGGAGAGGAATCAAGACAGAATAAAGAAAAAAAGCATATAAGAAATTAAAAAGAGGAGGGAGGTCCAGTCATTGTTTTGATCATTAATTTAGATGATGATGATGAGGATGATGATGATGGGACATCCAAAGACTCACTTTCAGGTCTTGCTCCAGACTTCTAAGCAGCTCTCCATCCACTTGGCCACTTTCTGTGATCCTGAGCCTCTTTCTCTCAGCCTTCTTTAGTCTGTACTGGAGAATCCGACAGTTCTTGTTGGCTCTCTCCAGCTCTCTCCGCATGTCCTGCAGCTGGCATGCGTCTTCTTCATAGAAGGTGTCCCGCATCTCATCCATCTCTGCCCGCATCTCCTCGATTTCATTCTAATAAAACGTGGAAATGAAATGCGTGATGAAATAATCGAATCGAGCATCTGTTCAGTAAATTTGACACTTCTATAAATATGTAGTTTTCAGCAGCACTACAGCAGCGGTGATCATGCAGTAAGCGTGCAAATACAACAAGTGCGACTGTTGAACACGCCAAAAGAAAAAAGAAGAAGAAGAATAGAAAAACATTGGCCTATTATTTAAGAAAATTTAAACCCTGGCGTAGAATTGCATTACCTTCAAATCCTCGTTTTCATCCTCCAGTCTCTCCAGCTCTTCATGTAGTTTCTGGTCTGGCTGTGCAGCCACCTGCGAACTGTCGCGCTCGGGGGACAGCTCGGGCTCAGAGCCCGGCGGAGATGCTGATTTCGCCTGCATCTTTGTCCCTTTCTTTCCTAAACTCTTATTCAAGTGAAACTGTATTAGCTCGGACTGCAAGCATCCCTCCTTCCAGAAGCCGGGTCCGCAGCCCACTGTGCCTTTCGAGCTCTTTTTGCTGCTAGTTGCCTCCCCTCCCTTCGGATTTTTGCTCCTCAGTTTGGGGGATTTGGATGCGCAGGGTTGGTCGGAGACAACGCGGTTCTGATCAGCTCTGGAGGGCGAGGAAGCGTCTTCTGCTGGTTGGACGGCTCCTCTGTCTGCCGTCGGATTTTCAGCACCAGCAGGCTGGACAGCAGCCGCGCCTCTGGTGGCAGGAGCGCTTCCGGCCTGCCGCTCCCTGCCCGTGGAGACTGGAGAATGACCTCGGCTACTTCTTCCTCCCCCTCCTCCTCCTCCACCCTGTTTTGATGTGATGGGCTTTGATGGGTTGCTGCCCTTCTGCGTAGTTTTAGAAGCAGCGTCTTTTAGCCCAGCCGGAGACGACGATCGCTGCTGCTGCTGCTTCCGGCTGCTATTGTCTGGCTGCCGCGGCGACTCGGCAGATGATGGGTTCATCATGGTGTCAGAGGATCAGCTCATCATCAACAACATCCATCCCCTTTACCAGTATCCTTGTACCTGGGGGACAATTGACTTTTTAGACATAAAAAATAGAGAGGATGTAGGCTGAAGAACGATGCTCTACAGGTCGATCAAATAATTTGCCTTTGGAGTAAAGCCTGCGGGAAAAAAATATATAAAATTTGGAGAAAACAAAAAACTGGCAGAGATTCACCGGGAGGCACCTCGGATCACCGTGTATAGGCAAGGCTAATTAGGTTACACCATTGCTAGAGGAAAGCTGCCAGTAGTTGTGTTGTGAGCACCACTGATTAAGCAGTCAGTCATACAGACCCTGTTAGATGAGATGTGTTTGAGATCAGCTGCAGCTCGGCCGGGTAATTAGACAATCCACATTTACATCACACGCACCCAACGGGTGGGAAGTGGGCGAGAGAGAAAAAGAGAGAGATTGCGAGGTTAATGTAACCTAATGTCATTGGCTATTAAACCTTAGACAGCAGCCAGCCAATTAAGCAGCGCTACTTGCTCAGTTGACAGACAGCCGGTTCAGAGTGGCCCCTGATCTGATCTCCGAGCGCCCTGAAAGAAACAAAGGGCGATCCAGCCTCGTGATGGATCGCTAAGAACCACTCTCACACTCATCCGGAGATAGCTGTTTCCTGTCAGCCATCATCTTACTCTTCGTTTCCAACATGCCCGCTGACTCATTACTTGAATGGAAGATGAGCGACAAAAGTGTCAGAGGCAATAAAAGAAAAACGCCTTTTTTAAGCTATTACACAGCTGGCATTGTTCATGCTTTTTTCTCTCTTTGTTGCTTCAGTTTTAAATGGACAAGGAATCGACTGGCTGCCTCACAGTCTCCTATTTAGCGCCGAAAAACTAAAGAATACTAAATCAGTCCAAACTGAGGGAAAAAACAGCTCATACGGACTCATGTATTGCCTGATGTGTCTTCTACAAACAAACAGCAGCAGCAAGTGTAAATCATCCCACCTTGGAGGCCTGCCTGAGAACATAATGTGGAATACAGTCAGACATTTGCCCTTCATACAGGTTATTGTTGCCCACATTCATCTAAAACACGCCTGAGTACTCAAAGAAAAAAGGTATCGCCACGTGGAAATTATGCACTTTCAAATCCATCTCTTACCTTTTCTGGGAATTTTTTTCTTCTTCTTCTTCTTTTTGTCGGATGCTAAAGGGTAGTGATGATGGGGAGGCAGAAGAGATGCTGACTCGAGCGCCTCCCGACCACCGAGCAACCTGTTTCAATATTCATCACATTACATCATCGCAGGGAGGGGCCGAACTGCACGGAAACGAAGCTGGGCTCCTCTCATTGGAAGAAGGCAGGAGCCTCAGTCTGTCCTGCTTTCGATGCCTCGCTCTGAATTGTGATTGGACACAGGTTCTCGCAGCATTATATTAACCTGGTATTGAATCATTAATTTTTTTAGACCGTCTGCACATGCAGGGCGTATGATTGTCTTCTATTTTAAAATCATATAAGCATTATTTACCCATCATTTATATATATATTTTGTTATGCAGCATGATGTATATTTGCATATACAGTAAGATACTGTACAGATACTTAAAAGCAACATTCCATAAAATAAGCAAATATTCTAATTCAAATGTGTAACATTGTTTGCTTATTAGACTTTTGGTTATACATTAGAAGTCACACTTCCCTCTGTGGCTTTTAAGCGGAATACATATGAGCTCTTAGCTCTGTGGTGTTTAAAACATTAATTACACTGGTAGTTCCCATATGACGTCTTCTTGGCAGCTGCATTCTTTTTCCCAAACCGAAGTTGATGTACAAAATTCTTCCACTCCCAGGAGTCAGACTAGTTAGTGCTTGGAGAGAATAGAGACAGCCTTCATGTACTGCTTTCGGGGGAGTAAATGAGAAATTGCACAGAGAAATCTGTGTGCTGTCCATTTCTCCCAGCAAATTTCTCTGGATGTTTGTTGTGAGAAAATGGAAATGGGTTGAAAGCAGGTTAGTGTGTTAGTCCCAGGGAAAATATATACTGAGGGTAATTTATTCTGTTTGGGAACAGGCTGAACTCAAGGCAACTTCAATTTGATTATGTTATTAGTGGCTCAGACCATGAAGGCCAGACTCATCTGACCAGTTATTTGAAGTTTTCCTTCTTGGCCACGCATCAGTAGTTCTCTTATAGACGATAAGAGAAAGCACATATATATCTGAAGTGTTGCATGATGGTGCCAAGATACACAGCTAAAGTGTTGAATAGTTGTTTGCGTCACCCCACAGTGAGTGAAATAACAAGTATGCAGGAAGAGCCAGAGATTGACTTGGATTGAAAAGTGGGGATTTGCTATGCTCTGAAGGTTTTATGGCATGGGTTTTCTAGGCTTCACAAACCACAGATCTTGGCCTCCTACGTCTGAACAATCCATTTGCCTCTGTCACTTCAGGCTTTTGCAACAGTATATCTGTTTAAAAAGTCAGACAGAGAAGGTTCTGTGTTGTAATCACAGTTTAATCACCAGACAAAATGCTGTCTAGCAGGGCAAATCCACCACTTTGGGACAGGATAGGATGACAGATGTTTGGGGGCTTGCAGTCCCTTTTGCATTGTCACACAGTCACACCCTTCCCCCACTTCTACCCTCTTTCTTTCCTCTGGTATATTCAATTATTTACTTGAATTAAAGTGGCAGATGTCTGCGTCATCAAGGCATTTATGTGACAGTCAAGGCTTCTAACTGTGCCTTGTGAAACAAAGGAAGGTGATACCTGGCGTAAAAGTGTGTCCTGTCTCCTGGTTACATGCAGATTTGCAGTTTGGTAGCATATCTCTGTTTAAGTAGTTTATATTCAGCATACTGTGTGTATATATATATATATATATATATATATATATATATATATATATATATATATATATATATATATATATATATATATATATATATAACAATTATTTATTTTCATCCAAGTAAATAATTGCTTAAGTGGCTTAACAATGAACAAAAAACATACCTCTGAAAACGACCACAAACAAGAACTACACTGAATCCAAAGAAAAAATTTGAAAGACTTTCAGAAAGCCTGTAAAACTACTGCTCAAGATCAGCTTAAAAGATTACAAGAAAGTCTGGCTGTTTGGAAGCAAAATATAAAGAGAGATGGGCCTCTCAAGACTTTTGCACAGTACTGTACAGTACAAACATTATACAATACAATATGATCTCTACAATAGTTACACAATGCTTACTCATTGACTCACAGATTAACTCCCAAAGGAAGACTAAACTACACTGAAATGCAGCTCTGGATGGGAAAGAAATGCTTTGTGAGCTGAAAGTCTCAAAGTCCTGTCAGAAGAAATGCCAACTTACAAGTCTATATTCTTGGATACCAAATCTCATTCCCATCACATTCACTGGTATGAGCACCAGCAGAGGAACTATATGCACAGGGGGTAAGAGGAGAGAGAGTGGGCCCAATGAGCATCCATCTAAAAATAACACCCTCATTGAACTCACACACTCAAGCCTCTCTTTAATTCTCACTTCCTCTATTAATACCAAAACCCTTTATCCCGAATCATCACAGTAACATCAGCATAGACAGAAAACCGGGCCAATTTCACTGTTCAATATTATCAGAAATTATCTGCAGCATGAAGTTGTAATTTCTAATCATCCTTTCCAAATATTATACTGTAGTATTACTACATTAGCCTAAACACCACAGTAAAATGCTGATAGCATATGAAAGTATTGGCATGCACACAAGCTTTAAACTTGCTGGATTTTATTTTGCCTTAAATTGATTGTTGAATTGCTTTATTATTTATTAATAGCCATTCTTAAAATAGTCACATGTCACACGAAAATAATTTTTTTTAGACAAAAAGAAAACTCCTTTTTTTCCCTGAAAGCTAGGCAGTTGAGTGCTTATTGAAGTCAGTGTGTGTAATGAGTTTCCCCTGTGAGGAACAAAAGTGCCTGTCTCCAGCCTCAGTTGTTGTGCTCCAGATATCAGCTGAGCTTGTGACAGCGAGGAAAATTGTTACTTTGCTGTGAAATCCACAAGGGAATTTAGTGAAGTAGGCACCTCTGTGTAAATCCAGTCACATGCTAAAGTTGCTGTAATGTATATCGGGCCATTACTTGTGCAACGTTTCGGGATTGACATCCTAAAAAAATTGCACAAGAATAAAATTACACTGATTAAAGTTAAAATAAAGACATAAAATCTTAACCGACATGAATAGTCTAGAAATCTGGCATATAAGACGTTTAAGAATCCATTAAAAAGCCTCAGTATAATGCTCCTTATAATTTAATTATAATAAATATTCAGATAATAATGAAAATTTCTGAATAAATAAACAGTATTTATCTACTTGTAATTAAATTTCACAGCCTATTATTGAAAAGTTGAACTCAGAGATTTCTTAGTGCGTTATGCTATGGAGATGCATTTGTCCACCAGAACAGATCGTTAAGACAGAACTGAAAGTGTTATAACAACATTCTGTCATCATCCAAGGAAAAGGCTGCTGATGAGGTTATGGTGTTATGTTACTGAGTTGTGAAATTATTGCACTGGGTTGAGGAATAATACAAACGTAGTCCATGTGATAGGCCTACCCCTCTGCTAGTGGAGGCCTCCCACTCATAAACTCTGCAGGGGGATTGCATACTCATAGAAACACGTTTCTAAGCCTCTTACACAACAACATGCACATACACACAAAACTTTCACTCACTAAGCCAACCACCCACATACACATATAAGCATGAAAACCCACTTTAACTGTTTATTGCATCAGTGCTCTTTCTCACATAGACCCCAGCTGATTCATGGAGAAATTAAAGCAAGAGGAGGGGAATGGGGGAATAATGGGGATGGGGCTGGGAGGGCTTTGAGAAGATGAATGGGTAGGGGGTGTCTGACAGCTGCTGTATACAGTTGTTATGGAAACCATTGTCTGAACTCATTAACTGGAAGGAAAATTTGGCATGAGTTAAAGGTTTTCTTTTTTTCTTTTATTATCTTAATAGTTGTCAGAATTATACTTAGTTTGATGCATTTTAGATTTGCAATATCTAAAACATAGCAGATGTGATTTCATCTAATGAAACCGCCCAGCTATAGGCTACTGCTTAGCTGCATATACACAATGTCCTGTTGGTGAAGGTAATATCAGTACTGCTTGATTAATACTGAAAGCTGAGATTTATGTCTGGAAATAGTTTATTTAAACGATATGTGGTGGGAAGCTACGACAGTATACACTATTTCATATGGTAATAGATCATGCTAAGCACTGTGCAAAAGTCTTGAGCCACCTCTCATTTCTTTACATTTTGCTTCCAAGAAGTGGTCTTGAGCAATAGTTCTCCAGGCTTTTTGAAGGAGTTTTTCTTTGGACATTGGTCACTTTTTCACTCGTTTTGACTGCAGTCTTTGTACCTGACCATTTTCAGAGGAATAGTTTTTGTTTGTTTCTTAAGCCAGTTAACGCTGACCTAATTATTCAGGTTCATTCAACCAGTTTTAATTTGTATTTTGAGGTACTTTTTTACTAGCAGGCTGTCACAAGACCATGTAATTTGGTCACAACTCTGTAGTTGAAACTACAAAAAAAAAAGCCAGATGATAGACATAAAATTGTGCTTTTTCAGTACTGAAGTGATTCCCAAAAAGCTATTATATGAAAGCGTGTGTAGTGTAATAAACCAGAGGAAGCAAGTGGAGCGCAAATAAGTTGCAGACCTAAAAATTAATTAAAAAATAAAATATTTAGAGCAAGTGAATGGTATCCGAAAGTCATGTCAGTAGACCTGATGCAAGACATGAGCGATGAATTTGTCCGCTGAAGCCTCATCTGAAATGGTATCAGTGGAAGGATGGCTGTCCAGAAGCAATTCTTAAGGAAGGGGAACCTACTAAACGCTATAAAAACTTTAAAGAACAGAAAAGCCCCAGAACCTGATGGTTTTTGTAGTGAATTTTATAAAGAATTTAGTGAGCTGTTAATAGACCCATTACTTAATATGTTTAATTAATTGTTCTTGCATAATAGATTACCTCAGACTCTAAGGGAAGCTAATATTTCTCTTATTTTGAAGAAGGGGAAGTGCGCAGAGTCTTGTTCCTCTTATAGACCGATAGCTCTTCTAAATGTGGACTGGAAGATACTTTCTAAAATATTAGCTACTCAACTCAAAATTCTCCTGCCTGTAATTATTAAAGAAGATCAAGCAGGCTTTATAAAAGGCTCTTGACTCTCAACCGGGGATGTTCGATATAGGTTTTAAGGAATGGAAGAACAAAGGAATTCACAGACTGAGGGACTTATTCTCCGACAATGTAGTTATGCCGTTTGACCAAATGCTTGAGAAATATTCTCTCCCCAAACATGACTTTTTCTGTTACTTACAGATAAGGCATTATATCTTGCATAGTACTAACTTTAGTGAGAGTCATGAAGTCTCTCCTGTTGAAAAACTATTATTTCTAACAGAAAAAGAGGTACCTGTGAAGATATTTTATAAGGCTTTATATTCTGTACCTTCAGTGATGTCACAGAGGCTTAAAGGCACATGGGAAAGGGAGTTAGGTATAGCAATTGATGATGAAGAGTGGAAAGATGTCTGGAGTTATGCCAAATCAATCTCAGTTTGTAATCTTACCAAAGCAATACAGTTAAAAATCATACACAGAATACATATATCTATATTTCGTAGACATCAGTATAATCCTACCCTTTCACCCATGTGCCTCAAATGCAAGACAGAAATTGGTACCCTAACTACCCACAGCTTCTGGTCATGTCCGAAATTGCAAGAATATTGGTCTAATGTGTTATCGGTTGTGAATTGGAGATGGACCCTCTGTCTCTCATACTGGGCCTCCCCAGCCGCGGTTAATATCCAAGAATAATAGGAGATTGTATTGTGTTCTCACCTGTGCGGCGAGGAAGAATATACTACTCCAATGGATTAATAAGAAAGCACCAACTATTAAAGGTTGGCAAAGAGTAGTGTTGGATCTAGAGCCATTGGAATGTCTTACATGTGTACTGCACTCAAAAACAGACCTGTTCTTTAAGGTGTGGGAACCATACTTGAATTATGTGGAACCTGACGTCTCTAATATTATGTTACAAGGATTCTCCTGAGTGTTCAAACTGCAACGTACTACTGGGACCACAGGTCATGTACTGTATTGTATTCTCTCTTTATTTATTTTTTTTAGATGGACCTGAGCTGGTGTTTTGTGCTTAGTTATCAGTCTGTTTGTTTGTTTGTTTTTGTTTTGTTTATTTGTTTTTTGTTTGTTTTTGTTTTTTATTTATTGTTGGTTCTGAATTTTACACTTTATTATGTTATGTAATTATGTACTATTTGTGAAAACAGAAAAACTAATAAAAACTTTTTTTTTTTAAAAAGGAAGGGGAACAGGGATAAAAGGCTAATGTATGGCAAATTACACAAGAAATGGACTAAAAACCAGTGTCAATCAGTCTTATCAAGTGACAAATCCAAATTTGACATGTTTGGTTCAAATCATTGTTAGTAAGGTGCAACCTTTCTATCTCATTGTGGTGGAATGAAAATATAAAGCAGAATGGAGACAGAAAAATCCTTAAGTTCAGCACTTTTGTAAATATACTTACTTTCCAACTCTGAGCTAAAGGCTGTTTTACAGATTAAGGTAATAAAAATAAACTTCACTTTCCAAATTGTCATTTGGTCCCTCAAAGCAATGAACCAGTACCGAACCACTTCATCAACTGTATTGAAAATAGGATCGTTCATTCAAAGCTTCGTTTCAGCGACATCTAGTGGTGAAATATCAGCGCATCGGTATCAGACAGCCATCACTAAATTTTGTTCCTCTGTTCCTCTTGCACAGGTTCCTGGATTTCCTCCCCTGGTGTGGTGAGCCTGAATTGAGCGTGAGAAAATTGTGCATGGTGGATGTTTGGATAATAATATGTAATTAAGCTGTGGAATTCAATGGGCACTAAGCTGGCAATACAGGGTGCAAAACAACCCACACCTTTACATCACCCCCACCAGCCTAGACTGCTGATACAAGTTAGGATGGATCCATACTTTTATGTTGTTCATGCCATATTCTGACCCTACAATCTGAATGCAGCAGAAATCAAGACTCATCATACAAGGCAACCTTTCTCTAGAATTCTGTTGACTAATTTTGGCGCCAGTGTGAATTGTAGCTTCAATTTCCTGCTTTTTAGCTGAAAGGAGTGGCATCCAGTATAGTCTACTGCTGCTGTAGCCCATCTGCGCCAAGGTTCAGTTCAAGTTTATTGTCATATTCAGAAAACATTGTAGCAACATTTACCTTTAATGAAATTCTTAGACTCGCGTTACCCAACTTTACATGAACATATAGAAAGTGTTAAAAATGTTAAGAAGAATTTAAAATTAAGGAATTTAAGGTTTGATCTGCTGGGTAAATGCGCTTCTGTATCTCATAAATTACTGTCAACAAGGCATTTTCACTCAAAGAAATGCAGCTCACAAAATATCTTTTCTTTTTAAGACCATTCTTTGGAAACCACATAGATGGTTGTGTGAGGAAAATCTCAGCAGATCAGCAAATATTAAATACTAATCTGTCTGGCCCCAGCAACCACACCACATTCAAGGTCATTTAAATCACATTTTTTTCCACATTATGATGCTCAATTTGACCTTTCCCATGTATACATGCCTATATGCATTGATTTGCTGCCATGTGATTGGTTGATTAGATAGTTGCATTAACAAGCAGTTGTACAGGTGTACCTAATGAAGATTCTGGTGAGTGCTGAATGAAAATATCTTTGTTAAAGACAAACTGCACCATGAAGGAGACAATTAAACCAAGTCAGCATTTGTACAGGCATTCAGTTTAGTTTAATCTGAAGAGAGTTCAAAGATAAGATATTAAAAAGAAAAAAGGAAGAAATTAAAAACAGAAGCAATGTTGACTTATAAAACGCCCAAGCAGAAAAGGCAGGAACATTCCCAAATGAGCAGTGTCCAAAATATCACAATATAATATGTACAACACAAAAAGAAGACAAATACATAGACAATTACTCTTAGCAAGGTGGAAAACAGTATTTACATAACAATAAATAACCAATAAATAAAATGACATTGAAACACATTAGCTGATAGATGAAATAAGCCAGGAGTTGTTCATATATATCAGGCTGATCATTTATGCTCCATATACTACAGACAGTGGTAATGCATACATAGTTCTAATAGATGCACACCAAGTCTTTTTATGTAGAAATCATAATCTTTTATCTTTTCTAATCCAAATCTTGTTTCTGATAAATTCACATTCAAGCCTGCTCCAGGCATGAATTCAATCTGAAAAGTTGACTGAATACGTAAAGGAGTTTTTCCTCAAAGAAAACAGCGCTGAAGGCAGGTTTAGTTAACGTGATGTTTTGTTTCTTTTAAAAAAGGTAGCAGCTGTAAGCTAGCTCTGAATTCTCTATAAGTACAAAAGGGAAGCCAGAATGCCACCATGTCGTCAGCACATTACATCTTCACCAGGGTCTAAGACGAACGACAACTTCTGAGAGGACAGAATATAAAAAGACAAGTAAACATCTGCAAAGACACAACGCAGCCAGCTTCGCTGACGGGGGTGGGGTGGTGGTGGGGGAACACTGAGATAGTCATCAGATTCATCATTTATCTGAATAACATTTATTACATTTCATCACATTACATACAGGTAAGGATATGCAAAATTGGTTATGGTTGTAAATAGAAATAATAATTTGTCACCCCCATGTGAGCTGAAGCTAATCTTTTCATCTTAAAAGCAGCAGTGGAACAGCATCATCCAACCAGGGTTGACAATTTATTTATTCCTATTTCTATGTACCCCTATGTATCTCTGCATATGGATTTCTTCTTCTCCTTTACATATATATATACATATATATATGTGTGTATATATATATATATATATATATATATATATATATATATACTTGTGCGTTAATGGATGACAGCTCAAAAGTGAGCATTTATATCCCATAAATAAATTAGTGTAAATAAGACAGTTTCATCTGCACAACTAAGTGGCTAACTGTAGGAGTGTCAGTTTGCAGCACACAGGTGCTGTAAACTCAAAGTCTCACCTGTGCAACGTCAACAACGTGTAAATAATATGAGGACAAAACTGACATGATAGTGTACGTTATCGTCAGCTTTGTATCTGTACAGGTAAGCAACAAAAAATAAGAATACACTCAAATATAAATAGACATTTCTGTTATCATGTGTATTCCTGTCTCAGTATCGCAGTTTCTAATTGCTTTTTACCAACTCAGATGCATTAAATGCAACTTTCTCACTTTTCAGGCTTTGATTTTAACTAGCTAAAAGTCACTCATGGAAGCAGGTCTACTCAGCGCCACAATAAAGAGAAGGAATACAAAGCTCTGTCTGACACCAGAAACTGTTGTATTTGGTGTTGTGATAATGGTCATCCGGTGTATGACCAGTGATCACCTTTTAGTAACAGAATGGTCCTCTCTTAACAAAAAATGCCTGCCTCGTATTTTATATACAACTCAGATCATGGCTTAAATAAACTCATCCCACCTGATCATCCACTTATCTAAATCTTCCTCAAAGTAAGTCTTTCATGTTTTAGCACGATCAGCCTAGAAACCAAGCAAGGCCCTACCTCACCTGAACCTCTTTGACTCAGCCTCCTTTAATCTCTTTTAGCTCGTCCTTTCCTCTTTCTCCTCCCAGAGTTCTCCTGGGGTTTCTCCTCTTTGCTCCCCATCAGCATTGCTCCGTTGGCAGCTTTGCTGAGGCCGTTGAGGGTGCCATTAGAAACAGCCTTGCCGGCTTTGGAGGAAGAGGACACGTCGCGACGTGCGGGTTGCTGGCGGCGGTAGGTTTGATAGTAGAAGTTGCCAAACAGGACGATGAAGGTGATGGCGTAGCAGATGAGGGAGTAGTGCATCCAGTGGGGGAAATCGCAGTTGACATAGAGAGACAAGGCCGTGTGACCGATGGTGACATGGAACTGAATCTGAGCCCCAAAGAGAGAATAAGAGTTATGCTTTTGCACCATATTGTGTTTTCACTGTTCTTTCATAGCAAGAAGAATGATTTTCAGTCAAATAATCCCTACAATCAATATATTTAACTTCAAAATCAGCCACCCTGGAAATCAACCTACCATCTGGATAATTGTCAGATACTTCTTCCACCACAGGTACTTTTGGATCTTAGGTCCACAGGAGGCAAGACCGTAATACAGGTACATCAGGACATGGATCATCGCATTCATATGTGCACCAAAGAATGCTGCAGTAGAAGAAACAATAAGTTTTTCATTTTGTTCTGCTGACTATAGTTTAAAAAAAATCTCAAACTGAGCTGCTTTGAACTCCTGCTGTCTGTATCCAATAAAAAGACAATAGTTGAGAGGGTGGGAGATACAAACAAGTGTAGATCCAGGGGCCCCATGAATCCAGATTAAACTATCCAAGCTACATATGACGATACTATGCTTGTGGGTTACAGTGAAATTTGTCATCTAGCTTCCTCATCAGCGTTCAGACTCAGTTTATGTCACGGTTCTGGGTCAGTTTCGAACCAGTATTTTGAGTTTTGATTGTTAGTTTATTTTTGAATGATTGTTGTGGTTTTTGGTGCTATGATGATGATTATTATTACAGTTCCATGTTTTGTGTGGGTTTAGTTCCATGTGTCATTTTCTGTCTGTCTCTCAGTGTCGAGTCTGCGTCTTTGTGTAGTGTTCTTGTTTCCTGTTTTATTGTGAAGGTCTGCGTCTCATGTGAGTGTGTGTGTGTTCAGTTTTACCTCTGTCTCGTCTTGTTGATTACTCCCAGCTGTGTTCCCCACCTGTGTGTAATCTCCCTGTGTTTCTCTGTGTGTATTTAAGTCGCGTCTTCTGTCATTGTAGTTGCTGGTCCGTCTGTGTATTCACCATGTTTCATCCATGTGTTCCCTGCTGTCTACCATCATCTGCCTCTGCTCGCCCTCCTTCATGTTCGTGTTCTGGTTTCTGCGCTGTAGTTCAGTTGTTTTTCAGTATAGTTTAGCTTGTCTTCGTTTGCCACTTTCCCTTTGCCGTTTATTCAATAAACCACCTTCACGACTGCCTGCGTTTGGACCCTCCTTCATTTCTTCCACACGGCCCTTCTCACTCGCTGTGACAGTTTACTCTCAGTCACAATCATCTACTTGCAAATATGCATACAGCTGCACCTGTGTTTACTAATTAGCAAGTGATAGCGTGTTATCATGCTAAATACATACTGTGAACATGATAAACATTGTACCCAATAGTAAACTTTAGCGATTAAGTGCTATTACTATCAACATGTTACCTTGTTGGCATTAGCACTTAGCTCAAAGTGCTCCTCTGCCTGTGGTATACCTTTACAGAGTTGCTAGCATGGCTGTTAATATGCAGATGCATATTATAAAAAAATAAGCTCAACAAAAAACAATAATGAATACATTTACCAGTAGTGAATAAAAGGTTTATAGACATGTAGCTCCACATGTTTGGTTTAGCTTCCTGAAGCATCCACCAATGGATTTGTGTCTCTTCCCAGCCCTCACCCAGTATAAACCACAAAACTACAGAGCCGGTGAAGGCTTTATCAACAGCAATGCTGATAAATTCAGCATATAGCTGATGTCTGCTGTGTTATGAGGTACTCACACTGTCCTCCTGCCACCCACTTGATGCCAATCCACCAGAGCGTGAACATGGAGCAATGATGGTAGACGTGCAGGAAGGTGACCTGGTTGAATTTTTTCCTCAGGATGAAAAACACAGTGTCCAGATACTCAATGCCCTTGGAGATGAAATACCACCACAGAGCTCCTGCCACCTGACTCCCACAGAAATAAAGAAGGAGAAGAAAAAGACTGTTAACATATGAACATATATGATCAAGAGCTACATGCGCGTGAACTCTGATTTTGGAAATCTTAACCTCGACCCGAGACGGACTCACTTGTGGTTTCTGTTTCAAACTACGTCATGGAGCAACAGGAAGGAAGGTGAAACTGAACACCATTCAACTTGTACTTGTACTTGTACTTTTTTCTGATAACAGGCCCATACTCTAAATGTATGGACGCCGCTCATGTTTCTAAAAGCTCTCTGAGTGACGTGTCCCTGGCAGGCTGACTGTAATTTTCTGAACCATGGGTACAGTGGAGAATTATTAACAGGTAGGGATCTGGTTCCAAGGAAACTAATTATTGTGGACACAAGAGTCTTAAGATAGTAAGTTACATAAACAGCTGAAGTCCCACTACTATATTCAGAGTTTATCTATGCAAGTGTGTGTGTGCACGCTCTGAACACTCACCCTGACTTCATTGGGATCATCTGAATAATCCACCGATTGACAAATGTAACTGTATCTGGCTGCTCGCGTTGCCATAAACAGCTGAAAAAACAAGAGTGTCCATTGAGTCACTGCTATCAAGCATACAGTGATAATGGCAGAGAAAAGAAGAGATGGAGTGCAGACAAGAGCATGAGTACACTGTAATTAGGTTAGTCTAGAGGACAGAGGACAAAACGGCTGCTGTAACGTGTCAACTCGGGAGCACAGTTAACGCTGGAATAAGAGGACATCAGATTTAATTCACTGACTGCAGTTATTGGACGCGTGCAAGTAAACATCAAAACAATGTGACAATCTACCTCTTTAAAGATGAAGAAGTTGAGGAAGACCATGCTGAAGTTGTAGACAATAAGGGTTTTGCGGAGCTGGAAGGGCTCTCTGTTCTTCATGTATTTGGGCGCAAGCCAGAGAAAGAGGAGGTAGGAGGTGCTGATGGCGAGCGTAGGTAGGGGGTTGTCCATCAGGGGCCATTTCTCCACACGCTTGTCTGACAGAAAGATGTTTTCATAGCGTTACATAAATATTCGTAATATTTGCATTGCACTGACGCAGCGTGGGTTCAGTTTATTTTAAGAGGAGTGCTCATGCTGAGTAGTAGTGCAGATAACAGATAATATCCTGCAGGTGGATGCCCAGTGATCAGCTTGATGGTGATACTTTGAGAGAGCATCCAAGTATATCCTGGGTTGATAAAGGGTACAGGGCCTGTTACTGGGTGTAGCAACATAAATACATACTGCGGTATATTGCAGTTCATATATAGCTACTATATGTCCTAAAGTATTGAGTCATTTGTTAACAAATTGCCATTGATACACTATTGTTATACTAACTCCCTCTATAATGACTCACAGCAGCAAGAACCCTGCAGAGTGATACATAATATCTAAGGCTGGACACACAGGCAAGTGAATGTGCATTTACTCACTGATAAATACAACTTCTCTGATCTTAAAATATCTCACACAGATCCTCTCAGGCATGCCGGATGTTTTGAAGATATTACCTGCAATAGTGAGGGTCCATTTGTAGAACTCTATGGTGTCGTTGATTAAATGTGTGACGATCTCCATGGCTGGGGTAGTTAACTTGAAATAAAACAGACAACCATTTAATAAACAGAGCTAAATTCACTGAGGTTGAGTGGTGTCATTATGTAGAAGAGCAATAACAGGGAAAAGACATCTTAATAATGGCAATAATTTTATTTTAACACCAATCCTCAGAAAAGCAATCAAATAAATAGATCAATAGGCCAACGGGAGGTCAGTTATATGATAGGAGTTTGGTGCTCCATGAGGCCTTGATAGTTGGGCAATAGGCTTCATTGCGCACAAAAGCTGGGAACACAGGCTGGTAGAGCGCATGTGTCAGCAGATTTTTGGTTTGAACACGACCAACAGCCAACCTGGTGACTCTTCTAACGAGAAGATGCCTTACATACTTTTACAATGAAATGCCTCATCTCCTGTAAAGAGAGCCAGGATGAATTACTCTGACTGTGGATTGCACATTCAGACGCAGGGTGTGATTTAACGCTACTAAAAAGGTGCACCACCCCCTACCTCCCCCTCCTCCCCTTTCTCTCTCCGGCCCGGAGCGGATCAAGCGATGCTGCAGCATCTGCCATATTCCTGCACGCGCTCTACACAAAAACCGATCAGAGAATAAGACAATAATTGCAATTTAAATGGAAATTAAGATTCGTATTTAATACGCATATCTCTAAAAGCTTTATTGCATGCGTTTTAAAAAGCCCACTCTGTGTCACGGGTTTGCTTTCTGCGGCATGCAATCCCGGCCTTCAACCACGGGCTGCACGAGCAGTCTTATTGTCAGCCTGATCTCTCAAAAACTCACAGCTGATTGTATCTATGCGCCATTAAAATAACGCTTTCCACAAAACACATGATCTCACACTCAACGTCTGCATGCATCGCACAGTAGGCCACAATAGCGACATTTGTCTCGCCTTCACCTCCGCGCGGATGAGGATGCTCGTTTCCTTACCGTGTCGGTGCTTTAACAGAAAATCCCTCTATTTTTACATTCAGTGCAAGGTCACGCGATGCGCGTTAATCCGACCTCCAATCTCCTGATAGACTTTTATGTGGCCTGATGAATTGTTTCGTTATTTGGTGTGAAACAGACGGGCCGCTGAATGAACGGCAATGGCACGAAATTCTCGTTAAGGGACCATACTAGCCTCCACTGCGCGTCTGCTTCTATGAATACCAACAACACGAGCGTAAATCCAAACAGTTATTATGTTGTACTTCCGGTTATATTTCAAAAATAATAAGATTTTGTTCCCAACTGATTGCCCCCCCCACCCCACCCCCAATGATCTTATATTATTATAATAATATTATATGATAATAATGATACTACTACTAATACTACTACTACTACTACTAATACCAATAATAATAATAATAATAATAATAATAATAATAATAATAATAATAGTTTCGTCTTGATGCATTCTCAATCATCCAGGTAAGTAAATCTCCAAAAGTTGATTCTGTTCATCTGGACGTAGCGTTCCCATGAAGTTCCCATTAAGATTAAGGAACTGACCCCCCAGCCCACTGTTCCTTCGGTGGGCTGGTTTCAGTCATTATGCAAGTGTACTGTTTATAAGATTGGGAAAACCTACAGTCAGCTGGGACTGAAGAAGTAACTTGGATGAGTGACGAAACGTTTCTCTTACTGAAAACGCTACGTCCAGATGAACAGAATCAACTTTTGGAGAATAATAATAATAATAATAATAATAATAATAATAATAATAATAATGATTATTATTATTATTATTATTATTATTGTATTGTATTGTATTGTATTGTATTGTATTGTTATTATTATTGTATTGTATTGTATTGTATTATTGTATTGTATTGTATTGTATTGTATTGTATTATGTATTGTATTGTATTATTATTATTATTATTATTATTATTATTATTATTATTATTATTATTATTACATTATTATTATTATTATTGAAAAACAACAAACCAAATCATATAGATAATAATAATAATAATAATAATAATAATAATAATAATAATAATAATAATAATAATAATAATAATATTGTTATTATTATTATTATTATTATTATTATCTATATGATTTGGTTTGTTGTTTTTCTCTTTTTCTTTTCTTTTTTTTTTCTCCTTTTTAATAGCACACTTTGGGCTTTTATTGGAAAGGACTTTCCCTTTATTTCCGGTTAGGTTTCCTTCGTGCAGCTTGACTCAACCCCGCTCCTTTGCTGCCACTTGTCGGTGGATGAGGGAAGGATGCTTTGCACATGCGCACAAATTGAGACGGATGCAGCAACAAGCGCTTCACCAGCTTTAGTCAAGTCAGCCGGACACAAGCAGAGTCAGACAGGAAGAGCGGTACCCTTCGCAGAAATCTCATTGGAATACACTCATTGAAAGTGTTGCATCATAGCGCATTAAAGAGTTGTATAAACGCCATTAATGATACAAATTAAGAGATATGATTGCAGTTTAGGGCGCTGTTCATTACGAGTACATTCATTCATATAGAAAAATTCTGACACTAATAAAAAGATTAATGCTAATTAACGTTTATGAACTCTATATCTCCATGAGATCGTCCACATACTCTAAGTGATGTCGGTAAAACCAGTGTCGTCGACTGATCAGGACACTCGAGCGAGGATTTTATTCTGAAATGTGCGACCTGACTCCTGTATCTCACTATGTGACTTGACGCTACTTGCCTCCGCAGTTGCACCGGCTTCTTTTGTGTCCTAGCGGGACGATTTACTTGAATTCATCCATTACCGGCCATCTGCCTGTCGTCGCCGTGACGCGGGGATCGCAGGGTGTTTTGCGCAGTCTTTACGCGAAGCTGATATGCGGAGAAAAGCTGGGATGTGTTCCCTGGACTCACTGCATTGATGTTCGTGAGCTTCTGTCTTTACAGGCCTCATTCTCCCATTACTGGAGCTAGTTCCTCATTATAATGGTGCGGTGAAAAGGGCGTTTTGTTCCACGATAAGGTCAACAGACTGGCATATAAAATGAAGATTTGGAGCACGGAGCATGTTTTCAGGTTGGTCAGCACACTGAGCCGGCATGTCCTTGTCTTTAACTGAATGTAACCCGGTGCTTTAAACGGTGAAGCTCATGGCTCCATATCTCCAGTCAGTCTGCTCTATGTTAAGTCATGATGGTAAGTCTTTATATGGGCTTGACACCAGGAGGCATGCCACTGATGATGTTTCAAGGATGATCACTAACCACACCTGTCCAAGCCAGAGTGTGTCTTTCAGAAACCAACAATGGAAGATTTTTGATGGCTGCTGTTGTAACCACATTTAAACATTATCTTGTACTGGTCTGTGTGCAGTTACCCTTGGGAGACGGTGATCAAGGCTGCTATGAGGAAGTACCCCAACCCCATGAACCCTAATGTGATCGGGGTGGACGTGTTGGACCGCAGTCTGGACACAGAGGGCCGGCTTCACAGCCACAGACTCCTCAGCACAGAGTGGGGCCTACCGGCTATCGTCAGAGCGGTCAGTCATCAGCAGATACAGACATATGAAATGGTTTTCAATGTCTTGCAGGGGTTCTGTTAAAGTGTTTCAAAGGAATGACAGCACAACAATTCATTCACCTGAAGTGACTACAAAAAGTAATTAGGCTGTTGCCAGTACAGGTTTGATTGCTGGTGTGATTTAGTGTGTCTGTGCTGTATATTTCTGTCTGTAGATACTGGGAACCAACCAGACACAGACCTATGTGAAGGAACATTCCATAGTTGATCCAGAGGAGAAAAAGATGGAGTTGTGCTCAACAAATGTAAGTTAATATGGAGGCCTGCAGCTTGATAAATGCTTTTAAACAAAGTGTGGCACAGACTTTGTCACCATCTACCCTTTTATTTTCCAGATCACTCTAACTAACCTCATATCTGTGGATGAGAGGCTTCTATACAGACCACACCCAGAAAATCCTGAGGTGTAAGTAGTCTAACTTTTATTTTATTTGCGTGTGTTTACCATCAGTCCATTTTTAAAGGGCTAAGAGATAGGAGCCAGAATCAATGTGACACTATTTTTTTTGCAGAAACAAGATGTTACGGTAATGTTTTTCTGTTTAATAATGTCTCTGCCATCGCCTGTGCTCTCTCTGCTCAGGACTGTCCTGACCCAGGAAGCCATCATTACAGTGAAGGGAGTCAGTCTGGGCAGCTACCTGGAAGCCATGATGGCCAGGAGTATGTCAGCTAACGCCAGGAAGGTAACACATAATATATTTGTCTTTTTATTTGTCTTTTGCACCCTGATTTGATGATGAATGCAGATTCAAATAATATAGTCTTTGCATGTCTTCTAAGTGGGCCTCTGCTTTCTCTGCTAGTTTCTTTACCACTCTGGCAGAAACACAGTCAGTGGTTTACAACCCCACCATGATGTTCACTGGCCAGTCTCTGGGCCTTGGTCTTGTTTTTAACCTTTCTTTCTTTCTCTCTGTGAATCTGTAGGGTTGGGATGCTATTGAGTGGATTATTCAGAACTCTGAAAGAGAAAATGTTCCTCTCTGTGACATTTACTAACGCTGGTAACTCTTCTTTTTGCCTTTCTTCGCAACTTTCTTCTTCATTCTTACCTCTGAAAATCCCCAAAGTTGTAAGTGCACAGAAGCCATAAAATTCTTAGAGGTTCTTTGTTTTAATTTACAGATGTTGAAGTGTACAGTGGCAACTATTTTCCCCGGCTACACCTCATAAACAACTGGCGATCCTCAGCATTTCCAGCATTTCTCTGGCCGGTGGTGGTCTGAGAGGGTTTTTTTTTTTTTTGGATTTCTGTCTGAAACAGCACTGGAAGAACAAACAAAAAGTAACATTTTTGCCAAAGCTGAATGAACTGTGGTAGGCATAACTCATTGCTCACTGACTACTCATTAACTCATTAGCTGTTTAAAGAAGTGTTAGCAAAACAGAGAGCTGCATCAGCTTCACTGAAGGACCACCTGAAAACACTGTTTGAAATATTATATTACAGATGACTTTCACGCCATGCCATATTATTTTTAAAACTCTAGGGAGGTGACGTGGTACAATGTTACTAATATGCAACCAACTTCATGATTTTATTTGAACTAATGTAGATTTTGTGTAGTGTCACACCACAGAGACTATAGTAGGAGTTTAAATTGGAAAGTTTTTATTGGTGCTTATTACTTGTTACAACGGGGCACAGACTGTAGATCATGTCCGCATGATAGTAGTAAAAAAAAACAGCAAGAATGTGGGAGTGGGAAGAAAAATGTTTAGATAGACAATATCAGTTCTTTGACTTACTATCACAAAAACAAGATGGGAATGTATCATTAACATCGCCTTCTTTCTGTACTCTCAAAGCATCAATACACCGGCTTCTTTTTGATGTAGCATGGGCAGCAGGTTTGCAAGCAGGTTACTGAGGAAGAGGAGGATCGTGCAGGTTATACAAACACACACAGGCTAAACCATTTATAATGGCCTTAAGATGATGCCTGTGTATTATTGCTTTGAGGGCAGTGCAATGCCTTTGCCAGTCACACCTGTCATGCTTCCACATGCTGAACTACTCCATAACCTGTATACCCTGAGGAGCAGGGCAGTACTGTATGTGCAATTCTGCATTGGGAGAAGCACAGCGTGCTAAATCAGCTTTCTGAGTAAAATTTAAAAAATTACATATTTGTATAAATATTATTTATTTAACAATGTGTGATAAAATGTAAATTATTTCATGTGTGTGTGTTCATTTCATGGGGGGGAAACGTTACTTTTTCTTTTTCTTTTTTTTTTATTTGTAACTTGAAACAGTTGTCTTTCTGCAATGATTAAAAAAGTGTTTGAAAAATTGCTGAAGTTATTTAGATTTTCACTTCAGAGCCGCAGTGTCATTTTATAGCATGAATCTCTCTATACAAGGCTGACACTGCCTGAATTATTTGGTTTGTGTCAGTAACATTCACGTTTGAAAAGAAGCATAAATCTGAGGCAAACCTCTCAGTAACTGTTGCACCATGACCACAGTGAACATACCAGAGTTTTTTAAACTGCAGTGTAGTTCATCATTTGTCCAATTGGGGGCACACAGATACCTATGGTGCGGACTCTGTTCACCTCCAGCAAGAAACCTAGAAAATGTTTAAAAATTGTCCTCATGTAAGCTCATTGTATATGCCGTTCAATAAATAAAGGAAACTCCTTTTTTTTTTAAATTAAGGGCGCACTTAATGATCACGGTATTACACAAAGTCAGTTAAACTTAAGGGATAACAGTCTATTGAGTTTTGTGAATTCATTATGCTTGCTTTGGTAAACATGAAAGTTACGAGGTTCACCGATTAGGGGAAAAATTACAAGACAACCCCCCTAAGAGGGAATGGTTTTACAGGTGGTGCCCACAAAACCATTGCTCTCTCCTTTTCCCTGCTGCCTGGTTTCTCTCTACCCTGCTTTTTGCTTGCATCCTTATCATTACTGGTAACATGAGACAGTACCTGTAGCCCATTCAGGCTGCACAGGTAGACCAGGTCCTCCAAAATGGCACATGAATGTATGCTGTTGCAGGAATGTTTACTGTCTCAAAAGTGTTGCAAAGATCCCACGAGAGGGGCCATTACACAGGAAGAGAGGGAGGTAACCCAGCAGCACCAGTATCTGCTCCTTTGTGCAAGAGAATGGGGTGCCAGTGTTGGGCCTGGCAATTCTGGTGTTACTAAGAGAATGCACACTAAGCTGCATGGTACTAGTCTGAGAACTCCAGTCCTACTAAATGATGTCAGGACATCATGCCAAGTCTGTTACTTCCCATTTTGGTCAGAAACATGCAGACAAGTAGCCAGCTAGAGGTCATTTTGTAGGACTCTAGCAGCACTCATGCATGCACAAAATAAGTCCTGCCTAGCTCTCCCCAGATCTTCACACACTGGAAACCGTTCTCAGACACACACTAAATTTTCTTGCAACAGCACACACACACACACACACACACACACACACAGTACCACCCTGGAGGAGCTAGACTACCTGTCTAACCTCCTGCTACCAGAAGTGATGAGGAAACTAGAAAGAATCTCCCTTATTTTGCAGTTGTTTCCACTCCAGAGCACTTGTCACTTTCATTTGCACCAAGGAAAGTGAACTGGTATACAATGGATTCTGCTTCCTAACTGGACAGATTGATTCCTTGAAGTTTAACTGTGTGTTATACCATGATGATCAAGTGCTGTATTCATCCCCCCCCCCATAGAAAGGTGTAGCGACTACTCAGAAATGACACCAGCTTTAAGGGCTTTTTTGCCCCCCTTTTATTAACTCAACAGAACATAAAGAGAATGCATTGCATAGCATGTACATCATTCTTCACTGTCTGATCAGTGAAGAGAGAAAAAAAAAAAAAAAAAAAAAAATAGTGAGTCTGGGTCAGACTGCACTTCTCCTTCAAACCCAAGTGCGCAAGCTGAGCCGCTTGCCAAAAATCTCATTAAGTAAACACAATCAGCTCGATGTCATGCGGGATATCTCAAACAGTTAACTTTGATGTGAGAGCCTCAGAGCTTAACCCTTCTGTAAATGAGACGCTTGATGTTTAAAATGATAATAAAAAATAAAAAAAATAACAGCATTAGGATCTGAAAGCATTGCAAACAAGGCACAAGCTGTACCTATACGGCTTCAAGTTTCATGAATAAAGGCACACACCACTGTTACACTGACTTTGATAACAATCTTTGGTAATACTGCACTCACGTGCTGCGGCTTTATCGCCTGCAACAGGAAAAAAAAAAAAAAATCAAATCCATATAAAAGTGAAAAAGAAATCAAAATAGAAAAGACTATGACAGTGAGTCAACGTGTCAAAGCAATCATCACCCAGTCTAAACGGTTATTTACAACTCGTGCTTACATTCATTTTCTCTTAGGTACCGCTGCAACCTAACATTTACTTTTCTTCATCCCAGTTCCAAAAATGAATATTAGTACAGACTCCATCTAAACACCAAGCACACTGCACCTCCCCATATGAGCAATAACAAATACAACTTTAAAGAAATCGCTCTTCTTCCTTTGAATAGAACAATTACTGAAACCACTGAAATACAAGAAAATAAAATAAAAAAAACAAAATCCAAAAAAAAAAAAAAAAAAGTGCTCAAATCTAAAGTTCAAAAGGTGCTTTTACTTTGCAAGTGTAATTTCAGAAAATATATTAAACTAAGATTGAACTCCAGCAGTTAAGTATTCCCTTTATTTCCTTCGCATGTAGCCCGATTTCCTCGACATCACTACTGCTCTTCGTCACGTCCACTAGCTTTCCACAGTTAACCCACTCTGATGGGTCCTCGGTGCTCGCTCAAAAGAAACCTGATTGCATAACTGTCCCGCTGCCTCAGCACTCTCCAGTCTCTTCTAAAATACATCCAAGAATCGTGATATTAAAGAAAACAATATGTACAGCAGTATGTACAGTCCAATCATCTGTGTGTGGGAGGGATCAGAATTTGAAAAGATTGATAAAGTCTTGAGGGGAGAGGGACATGGTGCAGCTTTCTGGGTTGTTGGCTGTGCAGGGGTGGTTTATATCCTGAAAGAAAAAAAGAAAAACAAACATTGCATGAATTTATAATGCCTTTTTCCCCTCTGCTTTAAAAACAAGAACATTTTAGTTTCACATCTACACTGATCAAGTGCAAATTGAAAGAGAATGAAGCATAGTACCTTCCAGAAAAGGATGTGGCAGTGTGTGCAGAAGTGCAGGGTGTCGCTGTATTGCTCTCTGTGAGGATAGCAGCGGCTCAGCTTGAAGTACATTTTTTTCCACTCCAGGTGACCTTTATCTGACACCATCAGCCGCTTCCGGATCTAAAATATAAGACAGACTTTTAAAAAAATGTTACTCAAAAAAAGAAAGAAAAAAATACTTCAGGCTTTTATTTTATTCATATACTACTAGTCACACTCAGAGTGAGATTTTAGAAACCTTAATAGATAGTTTTGTCATTGGGGGCAGGGGGCGTCTATCCTGTAAAGCTTCACTGTAACCCACTTTAGCCTATAGGTGAGAATCCCTCACTCACTTATCAAATGCATGCCTTTTGAGCATGGTGCTGGGTTACTGCCTCCCATTTTCCAGGCTAGCTTTATCACAGATGCCATAAAGGCCATCTGAAGATTCCACGTACGCAAGTGTTTGCATTCCCTTAAATTTCTACATGCCTGTCTGTCTGTGAAGTGGTACTGGCAGAGTTTCTTCCACAACAGCCGGTCCTCTGTGAGGGTCCCCAGCTCCGGACACACTTGGCCCAGGCTGACCAGGTCTCTGCCGTCAGAGAGACTGTGCATGATGTTCAGCTGCAGACTGGCAGGCAGGTCAGTCAGAGTCATGCCTGTATTTGTGGGCTAAAAAAAGAGATGAGAGAAAAGAAGAAAATCTATGATATAATAAAGATTTGCACTTCAGAGCCCCTCTGGAGTTCTGCATTGTAGGCAGATGCTTACCCTATTGATCTGGATGTTGTCCAGCTGTTGCTGCCACTGCAGGATGTTCTCCATTCGGTGTACCCAGATGTTGATGTTCCCCACCAGCACAGACTTGCCCATGTCCTGAACGAGCCCACACAGCGAGACATATAGGGTCTGCAGCAGCTCTTTGATGGGGCGGACATTCTGCTGGTCATCGAGGACTGTAGAGAGTTGGTCAACAGCCAAGATTAATGACCACAATGACACAATGAAGTTTCAAGCCAAGTAGACAGCGACTCCTCAAAAAAACAAGTTAAATAGGATTATTTAAAAAAAAAAAAAAAATCTCTATTAAACTAAATATTTCGGTGTGATGGAACGGCCCCGCAGAACTTCAAATATTTGGCAAAACAGTTTCATAACGCTACCTAAACAACCTGAATCTCTGTTTAGCAGAAGGAACATTTAGTTTACACTGTGACTTGCACTCGAGTCTGGTGACTGTCAGTGTTTTTCAGCGTGCCACTAAAGCACTGAACTCGATCCTCAGCCTTCTTCAGACATCACAAAGGTTCATTTCATCATATATTGAAAGCTTCAGCTTTGCTATACCCGCATTATTTCTGTTTACACTTTTGAGAAAGTAAGATGAGAAGAGTCCACTATGCTGTATACACGAGCTTAGCAAAGACTAAGTAGAGTGAGGGGCAAATATTTAAGAACAGCACAGGGAAACAAAACGACATGAAAAGAAAATCATCTGACACACAAAAAGACTGAAATGAAGAGGCAGGGCATCAGAGCTCACCTTTCTGTACTACTCTTTCCAGAATATTCATGTAGTTCTTCTGCGCCACTCCACTGAGTGAGGGGAGCTGGGACTTGGCAATAAGCTCCAGGAGCTGGAGGAATGGGGAGGTGGGGGGGAAAAAGAAACAACATAAATTTCATCCTGTCTGCAAGTGAGACGCTCCGTTCCACTGCCGTGTTTCTTAAAGATTGTTATGCTGCATTCTTACAAAGCACTTGGTTCTAACAATAATTGCTGCCTAGAACAACTTTGGAGACGTTCCATATGGTCATTTCTCTCAAGTGGAGCTGTGGACGTCTAACAGCATTCTAGGGCTTTTTTTTTTTTTTTTTTTTTTTAAGGGGAAGAAGCTACTCGGAAAGGTGTTGGATAAGAGCCCAGGCTGTCAACTAGGTCAGCCACCCCATGCCGGCACAAACAAGCTTTTAATCGTTTGAGTCCTGGTTTTCCTGTCATGTGAATTAGCCGAATCATTTGACAGAGTGTGCGTGACTATGTAAGCGCGCGTGTGTGTGTATGGATGTCTGTTGCCATTGGCTAGCGGACAAACAGCGGGTTCCAACAGGGTGGCATGTCTGGCATGCAGCAGATGCTGTGACATCATGGAGAAACTCTGGCTCATTTTGACCACGTCATGACCTTTGTTTGTATATCAGCGTACTGGTAAACTGCGGGGTACTTTCTGGGGTACTGGGATACTGAAAAATAAGAACCAGCCAACCAGACATCTTAATAATGCATCATTTTTAACCAAATGACCTTTTTTTGACCCTTTTCATCCTCACGCTCCCTGTCAGCTTTGCCATTTTTAAGCTTCTTCACTCCTTCCTCACTGTCTCCCCCCCCCCCTTCCCAGCTCCATTCCTAAAACCTAATCCCGTGCCCTTCTTCTTTTAGCAGCTCATTAAGTGCTCCTCTCTTTGTAGAGCAGCCGGGCAGAACAATGTGCGTTTCCGTATCTACTTTTAGCTCCTGCAGTTCACTAAACTGCGCTTTATACTTTGGCGTGCAGCTCACACTTTTTCCACAAACACACCGACAGAATTAGACACGCCGCATCCTTTTGTTATTATGTGCCATCTCTGCATTGATGCTCATTTTAAAGTTACACATGGCTCGTCCTTGAAATAACCTACGTTCACTGGCTGTGAGATGGAAAAAAAAAAAAAAAAAAAAAAAAAAAAGAACAAAGAAAAAAAAAACAAAAACAAATGGAGGACCACTTGCCTTGTCATGGAAGAATCTGATCTGTGTAACTGAGACAGAGTTAAATGAACCCGCAAATGCCATCAGACACAACCAGTGAAGAGCAGTGACCTAGGACACTGTGTCCAGACCAGGCGCTAGTGTTTCACAGCCATATTGTTCTTTGGGCTTACCACACTACACTGAACTCGTTAACTGGAACCTGAACTAAAAGGTCAATCCCAAACTCCAACAGAGATGTTAACAAATAGATTTACTGCAGATATTTGGCTAACTCCTAACACTTATCTGGACTACCAGATTATTTTGTATTCCGATAAGATTAGAGCCCAATCTCCATTTATGGGTTTGACACTGTATAAAATACGACCCCCTGAAACCTCACTGTTCTGCCAAGTCCTCCTGAAGAAGGCTACAACTCATTTAAATGCTTCCTTATATAAGAACAACACACAGATACTCAACATAGAGAGGGAAAAAGAAAGAGAAATGTGACACTGGACCACTGGATGAGTGAGGAGAACACATAAGGAGGGTGTTTAACCTGGCAGAGGCCAACGTATCTGTGTTTGCAGAGGGGTCTGAATCATCTGACTACCACCGGGTTTGGTTTCGTAAAGCAACTGTCAGGTGGTCGCACCTCACTGCACAGCTGTCACCCTCCTCGTGCAAACACACTCCCCCACCTTTGCCTCACATGTGAGCACATGTGGTAGAGCTGGTGTTCAGTTCAGTGAGGAAGAAGCTCCAAATTCGACTAGATGATGGCAAGCGAGCATCACTTTTTTGTTCGCCTTTGTCAGGAATACCCACCAAGCTGAATCTGTTTAAACTCCGTGCATGTGTGAATGACTTTCACTAAAGAGTTTCCCGTGCATGGCCTTCCAGGTTTTCTGTTCGTATCCCATAATGCTACTGACACTAATATCTCCCAATTGGTCATTTAAGCTCACTGCATGATCCATCTGTTCCTCGCTTAATCCTATGGGATACCAACATGCTTTGGCAATCATATTCCAAAACAAAAAGAGCCACACTGTGTCCCTACTTCAAACACACACTCCCTGGGTCCCTATCATCAGCACTGAGAGACTCTTGTCTGCAGAGCATTGATAAGAAGCTGGCAGAGGCCTACACACCCTCTTAACCTTAAGCCTTTCTGTGCCACTGACAAACAGATCTCCCATTAACAACCACGGAGAAAGACAAACAGAAAGAGACAGCACAAACTAAGAAGAAAGGAAAGAAACGAGAACTCACTCTGACAACGTAATTAAATCTCCTCGTGTCCTTGATGGCGCTGCAGAAATCTAAGCGGTTGAAGGCCTCTCCCAGTGTACAATATCCGTGGCGCTGGGAGAATTTAATTATCAGGGTATTAGATTGCAATCCTCAGCAGGAGTATAGAGTTTTCTCAGCATGTTTACATTAGCAATGACAATATGAAAAGTTGATGTGAAGCGGAATGAGTCGGTTTGTTACCTCCTTGGTGCTTCCTTTATGAACATAAATCCATTTTTCCCTGTGGAAATCTGTGAGAAAGCAAAGTGTTTACGTTAGTGGCCTGCCCTCATTAAGCGGCTTATAAGCACTGTGACAAATGTATTCAGCACAAATAAGTTTTCAGAGCTGCCTTTGGAAAGGGACTTTATGAAATGCAGGAAAATGACTAAACATCAGTGTCATTAGGAGGTGCTCCACCAATGCCTTCCCTTCCAGCTTTCTCCTGCTTGTATTACCTACTCACTTAAATTTGATGCATTGCTATGTGATATATGACTCCCACGCATTAAAACTAAATATTTTGCTTCCTTTTTTGTTTTTAATAAGGACTCACATGGGACTTTTGTGTTGTTGTTCATTAAGTCTTTTTTCCTCTTCTTGGCAGCCATGTCATAGCTGAAAGAAAGCAGCAGGTTCTCCTTGTTAAAACTCTCCTCCTCCTCGGCCTCTTTGCAGAAGCTGCAAAAACACAAGGACACATTTATTTATTTATTTATTTTGAACTGCAATCCACTTTAACCTTTTTCCTTCTACACAAAGAGCAACTCCAGCATCAAAACCAAAGAAAAAAGTGTAACTTGGGCCGTGTTGAAATGACTGTAGCTCATCTGGAAAGTTTACAGGTCTTTGTTAATCCACTCACTTGTTTAGGGAGGTTATTAATAGCTCGGTGATTAGCCTAGGAAAGTAACATAGCAACCAGAAACACACAAAGACACCGAGGTGAGTGAGAAGGAAACGACACCGAGGTGGAGGCCTAGAGTTGTTTTTTGTTTTGTTTTTGTGTGTGTCAGCCTGCTTCTGTTCATAATGCTGTTTGGACTTTTGAAGAAAGTCCCTCCTCCCTCCATCTCTCTCTAACCAAACAAAAGTGATGGCGCATTTCAATTTCCAAAGCTCCTCAGAGACAGCGCCATTTCTTAGCTCTCGGTTAATGACCAACCTCTGCACGGAGACATTGTTGTTTTTGTCGTCGGTTGTTGTCTTTTTCCATCCCTCTTCGGTTTTCACCCAGCTCTGACCCGGCGACCTCCAGTCCTGTCCGAGAAAAGGCATCCTCACTCGATGACGCTAACTTAAACAAAGTCAATAAATGTGTGAGAAATCTTTGGAAAGCCCTCTGATTTAGCTTATCATGTAACCACCCCCGCTTCTAAGTGTTTTGTTTTGCCCCCTGTGTTTCTAGCCTACTGTTGACATTGCGCAGCTCTTCTTTATATCCTCCAAGTGAGAACCCGGAAACACGCGAGCTCCGCCCACTTTGGAAACTTCCCTGCAACACGTGGCTTTGTTTATCAACTCCAGCGTTGCACAACCTCTCGGAGAAGCGAGCGGAGGAATCAACACTCCTCATGTCATGGAAAATAATGACAGGGGACACCAACAAATATTTTAACACATTGGAGGAATGTGTACAGACTATTATGTAACTTTGAGAAAGTCAATTTCAACTTCATTTTAAAGTAGCTGCGTGGACTTAGAGATGTTTTGTGTATCTTTGCAGTCGTTTGATTGACTTGTGTGTACTCTTTGTGCTAGATTCATTTTTTTCTTCTGTTTTTTTTTTTTACATTGAGACACTGCTACTTTCCTGGCTGTGGTCGGAGTTCAGGTACAAGGAATAATCATTGTTACACTCATAAATCTACTATCACCACTGCTGTTTTTGATGACTGGGTTAAATATAAAGAAAATAACACTTGGTAAACAGAAAAATGATATACCACACAAATTTGCATGCTCAAACGAGAGCTGGGTTAAATTCATACTGATTTGATCCCATCTTCCTTAATCACTATTCAATAGTTTACAAATCAAGCATAATTTCCAAATATGCTGTGTAAGCCATCCTGCAGCAAACCTCTGACTTTGAGGAAGGCACACTGAAAACCTGCCTGTTCAAACTATAACATTTTTTTTAATGCCTGATGGATTGATGTTGATAAAACACAGTTGTTGTTCAGGAAGCGGTCTGCTCAGCCTCATCAGCGCTTGCTTTATGACACTGTAAATCTATAAGGGGGGGAAATTACACTGCAATATCACAGCTAAGTGCCCTGATTCTCGGTCTCACTCTGTATTATAAATAGACTGATTTGTCCTCTAGATTCATCCAGGGTATTTGGCCACACTGTGGATTGTGAAGGAGTGTGTTTGTGTCTGTATGTGTGTGTGTAATTCAGGGGGCTTACCAGTGTGTTTCAGTTTTCCCAAAATGGCCCAGATTGATCCGTGAAGACAGGATGAGGGTATTTTGTTGACTTTGGCCCGCGTTACAGAAGATAGCGTTTACAGGTCACTGGGTCGGATCTTATTAGCTTCATTAAACATGTGACATGTTTACACATTAATCTGTGTCATTAAAAGTTTATGTCTGTGTGTTTACAGCTTTAATTACTTTTCTCATGCCAGCCTTGAGCTTTCAGTGCAATGACCAAGCGGTCACATTGAAAAAACAAAGATAAAAGCGATCGATGAAGAAGTGCCTTTAAGATCTTGCAACACACACCCTGTTCTGGTCAACCTGTCTTTTAGCTGCGGATATAAATGTCAACTTTCTAAAAATTGCTCCAACATAGCAAACACTTCTCAGTAAACTGCTGCAATGGCAGCTGTGCACGCATGTGTGTATCTCAATCCATGTGAGTGAGCGCTTACAATGCTGTTGTATATCACGACACGTTATATGATCAGGAAAAACATGTTATCACTGGCACATGGTTTCCCTCCAAGAAGCACTTGTGCTTTGACACATTAGGCCGTGCAGATGTGGCTCGTGTGGTTTTTGTGCTGCTGATGGTCACAAACTACCCCGCAGCGCTACAAATGTATTTCCGCTTCTTCTTCCTCTATTTATTTCTTTGCCTTTTTTTTACCGTGTAGAAAAAAAATCCACCTCAGACTGCGTATTACAACTTCGTGGCTCAAGCTTTTGAAACAGATGTTTGTGGCTTTAATCTAACATCTTGATATATGTAGAAGGCCTGCGAACACTCTCTGCTAGATACAATAGAGCCATACGGGGCATATAATCTCAGCAGCTGCAGAGCTGTTTGTGCAGAAGTAGTTCCCCATATGGGTGACCATAGAGAGTGTGTGAGAAGTGGAACTGAAAAACCTAAAATGTATTACTGTGTAAACTTAAGGGTAATGCAGTAATATGCTGTGAGTCCCTGAAGTCTGATTAAGTCTATTTGTAGACTAGGCTGAATGGCAGGCTGGAAAGTCCCAGCAAGTGCAGTCAGTTAGTGACTGACCAAGAAGGCAGCTATGACCTAAGATTCTAAAGAGTCTGGGTTTAGTTTACTCATGGAATGACCAATGATGTAGCCCTACAGAGCCAGCATGTGTGTATGTGATGCATAAATGTATATTTTTTAACTTTATACATTTTCTATATTTATATCTAGATAAATGTTTAAATATGCTGAAATATATCTTTCTCTGATATGTTTGTCAACTTAGAACCTTGGAAAGGTCGTCAGTGAATGATCTTTTCCACTCTCACCTCTGTCTGTTTTTGTTGTGATGTTGTGACCAGACACGGCAGCCGGTCAGCCCCACTTGAAACGCCAAACACCTTAATCACAAACACATACACACATATATATGCACACAGTTACACAAACACATACACCTGTTGCTGCTCCTCTTGGGTGGGTTTCATCACTCGGTCAGGTTCTCTGTTGTGAAACCCCCCGCTCATGAGTTTCTCTCGAGTCTTCGCTCACATCTGCCAGCTTGCACGGAAACCGGCCGGGCCACATGCCTCACGTGGTGTAACATTTGCCCTTCTTGTTTGTTGCTCAAAATAACATCAGATCATCTATAGTTTTTCCAGTCACCCATCCACACCACCTTGTCTCGGCCACTCCACCCACTGTCCCCTGGGCTCCGTTTGCTGGCAGCAAAACGACTGAAACATCTGACCCAGTGACTTATGGTTTCAAAAAAATGTCCCCTCTGGTCACATTGTGTTTACGCCATACGAAAGGCTGACATTACATTGCAGATGCCACTGATGAATAAAATGATGTAATCTCTTTAACTGCTGCTTAAACTTGCACTATAATCATTCTATATGAAGCTGTTTGTCCTGCATATCTTCAGATTTTTAGCATATATCTAATTTGTGAACCATAACAAATCAGTGAGTCAGATGGGATTCGTGGACTCAATTCCCACTGTCACAAGGCCAGCAATGATGTTCTCACTGGGTAAAAGTTCAGCATGTTCTTTATAAAAGGGTAACGTTTCGTGGTTGCATTCTGTATCTCCATGTGTGTGGAGAACAGGAACCTGTCTGGACATGTTGAGATCCAGTGTGAGAGGGTTCAAACAGACATACGATGAGACATACAGGGCACCGGCTCAGATTGTGATTCACTGTCAACAGACCAAGAACTGCTGAGTCGTACTGTGGGGATGAAGAAAGACCACATATAAAGACTGTGATTTTATTTTCAAGCTGTACAAAAACGGGCTAAAACCAATAAACAACAGTACAAAAACATTAAACCTGAACATTTAGAACAAATTATTTCAGCATTTGATGCAAAAGTATGCTCGGCACCCAAAGTCCCAAAACAGTGGACCTTCTGGTATGCTTTTATTTTGATTTCAGCACTGCATTAACAATCTCTTGCTCTTCATCACATGAATTTCACCACCGTTTTCATTAAACTGACAGAAATTGATCCAAGGCTTTGCTGCTCACATCAGCAGGCTCAAACCTACGAGCTGCACACACAGCTTTGAGTTGCACCAACCAGTACACAGCCCTCTTGATTTAAACATGACAGGTGAAATCTCTGGATTTAGAGCAGGCTGAAAATAGCACTCTCACCCATTGTGAAGCATGACAGGTTAAGAGCAGGCTATGCAACAAGAGTCGTCTTCTTTTATGCGAGTCAGAGTTAGGCGTTAAACAACAACACAGAAAAGTCGTGGAATAAATACTTGATAACATTTAAATACTTTAGTTTTAAATTGAAAACATTAAAAAATGAAAATGACATTTGTTCTATAAAATATTGAAGTCAAAACAAAACAAAACACTACTGCCTGCCTAATTTATGATTTCGACCATGTCTGTGAGACACATGTGAGAGTCACGGAGCCGTGATCGAACAGTTTGTAAGGTAGACTCCCTTTACTTGTCCATGTGTCTGTTTTCGGGTCGTAACACTCAACAGCGTCCGAGTCTTCAATAACGTCGTGGCCATTGATGTAACGTCCGCCTGTTACATACAGTTTGTTACTGAGAACGGTGGCTGAGTGGTGCATCCTCCTCTCCTTTAGGTTGGCACACTTGATGAATCGGTTGGCCTTGGTGTCGTATGTAATCATCCTCCTGGTGTATCCTGTGACAGAGAAGATATTATGATATATATATTCATATGCAGTAGTTTGGTATGTAGTGGTGATGAAATTGTAAAGTGATCCATCAAGAATTTTGCAAGAATCCCTTTGTTTTGTTGAAGAATACTGTAAAAATCCCATTTTCCTAATGGACCGTGTATGAAAGTTCATTCCAGGCCCCCGGTGAAATGACACAGTTATCATTATCACATGTGCTTGTTTATTCTATCTTTCTTAGCCCTTTTACCTCCAATGATGTAGATTTTCTCATCCATGACCACAGCAGGAGCAGAAACATTCTTCACTGTTCTGTTCTCCATCTTAGACCACATGTTCCTGGCGATGTGATACACCTACACAGGGGAGAGGAGAAATAAAAAGGGTGAATGAATAAATGTGAATGGATGAAACAAATGACTGCAAAGGTAACAGGTGTAGTAATACCTGTATCATTCTGACAGGGTTGTGCATGGCGTCCTCTCCTCCAAACATGTAGATCCTCTGGTTAGTAGCGGCCACCGCGGGGTGCAGTACAGCCTCAGGCATGGGTGCCATCGACTCCCACAGATTGAACATACTGTTGTACCTGATGAGAGCATTGAGAGATGTGTTTGCTCATGTGTGTCATTCTGTGTATGCAGAGTTTCTTGACTAAGGACGGACCATCTCACCTCTCCACGCTGCCTGTCAATCGCCTGTCAGGTCCAAGGCCGCCCAGGGCAAAGATGAAGTGGAGGTAGGAGACGCTCTGCTGGGCAAAACGTGGCTCTAACATAGGCTCTGCTGTCCGCCAGTGGTTGGTCTTAAGGGAAAGGGTGTAGACAGTTCTACTGACTTCGCTGTTCTTCGGATTTGTGGTCAGACCTCCGATGACATAGAGGATACTGTGTAGGGCAACGTAGGAGGCTTTGTAGAGACGAACAGGCAGCTTAGCAAGCCACTGCCACATCTGGCTCCTCTCATTGAACACTATGGCCTCCCTTGAGGTTTGCTCGTTATTCTTCCTCCCTCCTACCACCACCAACGTGTCATGATAGCTGTAGCGCCTTGGCGCAACCCAGGGATGTTTAAAGTCCGCTGCGATGTCTCCACTGCATTTTGTGCTAACAGAGAACATGAGGCGTCTAACAGATTCTATGAGTTCAGTGCACAGGGTGGAGGACTGGATCAGAGGATCACTGGCTATGAACTGGAAGAGGTAGGTGGGGTGGATATATCGAAGGCGAACCTTCTTGAAAAGGTCACTGATAGCACCTCGCCTGGACAAAGGATCGTGATGGATCCAAGCAACAAGTGTCTCAAAAACCTGCTCCTCCTCTGCACAAAGGGAATCATCCTCTAGGTATCCCATGAGCTCCGGCAAAGACAGCTCACACAGGTCCTCAGATATTGACACGTCGCAGAAGCTCTTCATGGCCATCTCTTTTGCTTTGTCTCTTAAACTTTTACAGCTCATGATATCAGAAAGTCGTATCATGCTCAAGCAGTTGTCTGGGCTAAGCTGCTCCTGCAGAAAACTCGAGCAGGCCTCAAAAAGGCGGCCATATTGCAACATGGATGCTGCCTGCATCAGAGGAAGCACGTCATCCATGCTGATGCTGATGAGTCCTGTGTAAACATAGTCGATAATGCTGCTCAGAATGGTGGACGTGATTCCCTTTAGGTCTATTTTGGTCTGCTGTCTCTCCACAAAGTTGTTGCAGAACATGGCTCTGAAGTAAGGGCTGCTGGACACCAGGACATTTCGGTGACAGGGGATCTCTGTATTATCTGAACACAGCAGCACATCAGTCAGGATGTTCTCCTGTCTCAGTCTGTTGAGCTGCAGGAGCAGGTTGGAGGACTGCTCTTTGTCTTTGAAATGGTAGACCTCACGTGCTGGTTGATCCATGCTGAGAAAAGAAATCAGGCTCAGATTATCACATGCAACTTGTTATTCAAGCCTATGAGCAATGTGATCACTTACTGTGCTCGCTGTGAAGTTATGTTTATTGGCTTAATGCTGTCAGAATACCAGCTTTTTATTGTGTAGTTCAGTTTACCATATTGGGATTCTATTTCTTAGCTGAGCTAAGTCCTTTCTGCTTTTTTCAGTGACTTGATGAACGAATATCCGAATGTATGAATCAATCAAGGAAACGATTTTCCTGCAAATACACGTGGTTAGCTTTTCCTAAAATTCTGCTCCAAATATCTAGTTTTAAAGTTTGCAACCCTTTCAACTCATAACAGAAACATAATCTTTGTTCAGGCAATAGTTGGACCATATTTAGCCTTTTTAACCACACACAGATACTCAATGAGGCCTACAGCATGGCTGTCTGATCGTTTTGGAAACTAAGTCGAAAAATCTGATGAAACACCCATGAAATTATTTTTCTTGGTGAGGTGTCATGGGACAGATGATGATTTTGTGTTTTGTGTTTATGTGTGGTAGTGTTTATGCTTATGAGCTTCAAACGTTTTTTTTTTTTAAGGTCTTTAAAGTCGGTGAATGTAGCTCCATCTTTCCAAGTTCATGCATTAGATATTAGTACAAATTGTGCAAACTAATGCACATGGTTAATACCAAATGTCACATACTGTCAAAACTAAGTATTAAATGCTGTACAGCTGTGGCTCAAGAGGTAGTGCAGGTCATATACTAATCTGAAGATTGGTGGTTCGATCACTGGCTGCTACAGTCTGAATGCCAAAATATCCTTGGGCAAAATACCCACTAACCCATAGCTGCTCGTGTGAATGTTAGATAGAAAGAACTTATGCATAGAAAATAGAGGGGAATAGGAGAAATGAGGCAAGTTGTATAAAGTGCTTTGAATGCTCAGAGTAGAAAAGCACTATATAAGAACCAGTCCATTTACCATTATAAATTAACATTTATTTCAGCATATGAAACAAGTATATTTCAGTATATGTAAGGTACTGTTAAGGTTAGACATCACACAGAGCAGATTCAGTCCTCCTTGCAGCCTTACATGAATACGGCTCTTACCTGTTGGGGTTCTTTCACGGTTTCTTGGGGGTCCCACTGTGTTCAAAGTAAATTCTCAGCATCAAATATGATGTCTGAACATTCCCCTTCCCTGTCTTCCTCTTTCTTCTAGCATTAAATCGATGTGACTGTACGCTCCCCTCTCTTTGTAGAGGTGTGTTGCGCACTGTTTGTTGTTATGGTCTCTTTCCACGAGGCCTGTGTGTACATTCCTCCCCTAAAAATAGAGCTTGTCTTTGGCAGCTCTACTGCTGCAGACACATGTGACATGCTAGGGAGCTGTCTCAGAGTCTGTCTGGATTTACCACCAAATCTGTATTGTTCCTTTATTTATTATTCTTTCTCTCTCCCTCTTCTTCTGATATTATCTTCATCCTCTGTTTATTAAACCCACATGAGACCTCTCTTTTCTTCTTTATAGCTCACATTCCTACTCACTCCATCAGCTCTATCTCTGTCTGGCACATGATTGCAGCAGTAAAAACGGCACTGATACTTGATAACACTCATTTTTGCTGGCTGCTCATTCTGCTGGCTGGCTCGTGGAACACATAGAGATATAAAAACAGGATTATGTTGCCGCAGAAGCGACATAAACAGAGCGATACGAGGAGGTTTCAGCAGGATTCCAGAAAAAAGAACATGGAAAACACTTTGGCCACAACATTACAAACAGTTCGCCACAAGTTCAGTGAAAATGTTTCCGATTTATGTAACCTCAGCCAGAGGCTTGGGTTTAATGGAAGAACATGAGCGGTGCTTTGTGTGTTGATCCTTTATGCATAAAGAAATATCCTAATTTAACTGTATATCAGCAACAGTTGTTTGCATTCCCTATCTTTGTGTGTTTTTAAGCTCATTTCCATCTCATTTTTATGCTCTCTGAAACAGATAGAGCCTATACAGCAGCTTTCATGGAATGCGTCATTCAAAGTGGCAACAGGATATTCATTAAAGCTGGAGAAGACTCAAAGCTTGCTGGGTCTTTCTTAAATATGGGCACTTACATTTTTTATTTTTATTTTTTTTAAATGAAAAGGCATTTTCAGTAATCGCAGTTACAAATGTGGCATGTTTTCTCGTGTTTGTGGGGTTTTGTACAGAGCTTGGCAAATTCAAGATCAATAGCTGCCTGGGTTGCCATGGCAGTGTAGATTGTAGGTTATTGTACAACAGCACCAGCAGTTCACATCATAGAGCACTTGCACTTACTGGCCATCTTATGTTGACATCTTGTCCTGTTGCTTGTGGGCAAATGCGAGCATATCACTGCTTGCACAGTTATAGCAACAATAACAACAACAAAATAAAGTGAAAATGAAGGCAGGCTGTAAACATCAAGAACTGAGGTCATAATAATAGTACTTCTTTGCATTTTAAGCAGACACAACTAAACAGCGCCATCTAGTGGCCGAGCGTTGGGTAAATACACAATTCATTATGAAAAAGAAAAACAATTTCCTTTCTAATTAACGCTTAAACCTTTGTTGTTTGTGCTTACGGTGTTCTCAGTGACAGTACACAACAAAGACATCATTTATTTTCCAATAAACTAAAGTGTTGGGGTTTTTTTGCCTGCTAATTGTATCATGAAACAAAATGTCAAAAAATTAATATCTGCCACTACGTGCTCCTGTCAAAGGCAAACGCTTAACTCGTTTACCCGGGAGACCGCAGTGTCATTTTATCACCCACACTCTCATATTCAGCGCCGCGATCGCATCTTTTAAAAGTTAAGCACATTGTCTTCTATCTCTGTTCCGTCACCTTGACAAAAAGGACTCATTAATGTCTGCCTGTAGGCAACAAGTTATATTTAAAGTTAAAGCTTCGGCGCACACTTTTCATAGCGCAGCGTTTTCATACAGCAGCTTAACTGTTGCCACCCACTGCCCCGTGCTGTGTCTTCATATCACCAAATGATTATCTTCTCATAAGCACACGCTCTAATAGAGCTTATACACCCAGGGGGATTTAGATCTCACCGATTACTCTCGTGTTTGTGTAGGTGTGAGAGTGTGTCAGACAGCTCTCCTTGGTCAAACAGAAGCGACATGTGCAGCTCTGTCCTTCACCTAATTTCGCTGTACTCTGCGACACTCAGTGCTGCAGGTAATAGTTTGTTTTCCACAAAGAAAGCCCCCCTACTTATTACATGTTTTCATTCTTAATCCACAAATATGAAAAGCTGAAATTCAGGTTCTGTGGGAGACACAAGGGCTAAAGAAAACAGACCAATGGCTATAAAGAAAAGGTAAAGGTGGGGAGGAGTGCTCATCCTTGTACAAACTCACGCAATGAGTTTGTGTTTGCTCATTTAATGCCCTTTTTATTAAATCAGAGTGAAAGTGAATAAGATCATTTGCATCAGTGCTATTTGCACTATTCTGCAGAACGGTACCAAAAAGACAACGCAGTACAGGACAAATCATATTATCTGAGATTACTGTGCTCGCAGCTAGTTTATCACGCACCACACAAAGCCAACTGTCTGCTCAGTTTGAATCAGTGTTCCTCAGTTGCACCCAGACCCCCAAAAAAACATTCTCTTGTTGTTTTGTAATGAATTTCAGACTTGGGCCCAAAGTAAACTGGATTGTCACTCTGTCATGTCTGTTTAGATATCTGGCCTTTGGCGCCGGAGCAGCGATTTTTGCGCTTGACTAAGCTCACTGAAATGTTCAGCCCAAAACGAGCTCTGCTTCCACAGCGCAGACAAAGATAGCTGGGTATACCTGTGATTTATGCCACTCATTATTTCGTGACATGATTCATGACTCACATTAAAAACGTGAATTATTAGAGCACCTTCTAAAGTTCTGTGGGGGAAAAAAAAAAAGTACTTGTCATATGAGGCGCAACATCTTTCAAGAACTTTATAATAACGCCAGGATTCACTCACCTGCTGATCACCTGGAACATGCTTTAACCTTGTGAGGTTTAAGCACCACTGCCACCCTCACCATGTGCTTTGGAGAATAAAATATGGACTGAGGACACTGGTAGAAACACTCAGAGAACAGTATTCAAAAGCCAAGAAATAGTAATTATTTAAAAAAATCTCAGATTCTCAGGGTTAGAGGAGTTATCGATAATGACTTCATGACTTACTGATGAGGGGAGAAATGACTCCGTGAGATTTACTGTGCAACAGGATGATGTGTTGATGTAGATGTGTGTGTTCAGTATGTAAATCCCTTTAACATTTTAAATGTAATCTAGTTTGGGAATGGTGGGCTGGGATGAAGGTTACTATGAATGCTATCAAACTGTTGGTGAGAAAATGTTGCTTTTCCAGCCTCAGACGTTCTTACAGTGGTAACATTTTTTCTCACTCGATTTAAGCATGAGTCCAAGTTAAAGGTTGAAAAATGTAGACGGGAGTATTATGAATATTACGGAGTGGAGACTACCTCCGTTATTCACATCACTTTACTATTGGACTGTTTTATTTTAAGCACACAGATGGTGCTCTCTCTATCGCTTTCTTCCTCTCTCCAATACCACGTTCAGACCAGCAGAGTATCCAGCAGGTGTCAGGCCAACGTTATGCAAATTTCAGAGTGGTTAGGGAGCTTTAAAGGCTACGCTCACAGTCAGTGTGTCAACAAAACAGACGCATAAACTGCTGAGATGAGAGATGAGAATTGGCTGGCGTGACAGAACATTTTCGACGAAAAGAAACCAAATAGAGGCGTGAGACTTGAACGCTTTGGGTTATCACGAAACGTTATTTTCTCAGCCGTACACACACGTTTATGGTGCAAACTTTAAAACACCCATTTAATCAGAGTGTGATAACCTTCGAATCAGTCTGCCGTGGAGCATTATTCCCAGGCGTAAAGAGATACATACCAAGCAACTCTGAGATCAGTAATCTGGGTTTTGATGGAGAGACGTCTACATGTAAATCAATGGCTCCAGGGGTGGAGAGGGAGGTGTGAGGAGTAGCCTACAGAGACAAAGAGGGAGGGGGAGAGGCTGTGAAAGTAAGTCTGTGTTTCAGTACCTACACACAGGCTCAAGCAGGGATGAGGTCTTAAAGGGCTTACAGTTAGCTGCTTAAAATTCTTCTGATGTATCCAACGAATGCAGGACATGTTATTTGGTAAAGGGGGAAAAAATGTGAAGGCGCAAGGGGCAAGCACTTAGTGTTTACTGGTTGTGCCCTCTGCTGTAGCTCTCCCAAGGTTCCTCTCTTGTTGGTATGGCGGTCATTCAGTCGCTGCCACTGTGCAGCAAGGCAAACACAGCCTCGTTTTTTTGTTGTCTGCTCTGATAGAGTCAGCTAACCTGTGTGGGTTGGGTGTGTGGACAACGCAGGGGTGTTGGTGGATTTGCGTGTGCCTTCATGTGTGCTATATGTTGCAGTATGTGTGGGAGAGAAGGGTGTGTGTGTGTGTGTGTGTTTGCATGCATGTGTGTGCGTGCGTGTGTGTGTGTGTGCAGCAGATATTGATATTCCAGCAGCAGCAGAAGCTGAAGCCCATGTCTTTAAAGTGTCAGCCCTCAGCAGCCAGCCAGGTATACCTAAGGTACAGAAAAGAGAGGGGGCGAGTGAGGAAAGGGAGCAACGAGAGAAAAGGGAGTGAGATAGAAATATATAAAGAAAGAGGGTCCATGAAAGACAGCAGAAATACAAAGGCAGGGGAGATGAAGAGAGACGGAGAGTAGAGAGTGACAGAGAGAGAGAGAGAGAAATACTGAAAGGGGAGGGAGGAAAGAACATTTTAGGTAGGTTTTCTGGAGGTGAAATTACTCAGATGTCTTTGAAGGCCTCACTGACTGTCTTCTCCCTCTGTATTCTGGGCGACACGTGGACAAACAGAGAAACAGATGGACACAGAGGGAGTGGTGGCTGCAGGGGCAGGCAGGGAAAATGTCAGGTTTCAAAAACAGAGCAAATGAGCGGTGTTGAGGAGCACCGAGGGTCACCGAATGCACGATAGCGCAAAGAAATAACTGCACAAAGGACACAATAAACCGTGGTCTACTTTCAAACAGAGCCTCTCCAATTAAATGCTGCAACAGTCCTACAGGGGTTTAACAGTGAGTCTGTTCTGATCTTATCACTCTTACTCTGTGGTATATTTAGTGTTCAGCGCTGCCAGGTGATTCCGACAGAAAGTAAACACATTATTCCAAGCCAGTTCTTTTATTCATACGTTATTCTGAGAGGTAAACAAAAAGAGGGAGAAAAAAAGAATAAATAGCACCCAGCCATGGCGAGGTGGAAGTAAGTTTCTGATGAAATGAAGATTCTCGTCTTTGTCTTGAGGATTAGTCTTTCTTTTTTTTTCTAAAGCTGATCTATTTGTCTAATCTTTATTCTCAGGAATGGTAAAATAACTAGCTCATTTACTACACTTGGTTGATGCTCTTTGGATCATTCTTATTATCTCTTTCATTACTGCAAGTTATCTGTCAAACACCACATAATTGGCATAGTTTCCTCTCATCACTCCTGACCACTCAGCAGATGGCTGTCCCTCCCTGAACCTTTTTCTGTCTGGTTCTTCCTGTTAAATGGGAGTTTTTTCTTCCCACTGTCACTACATGCTTGCTTAAAGTGATTCATTTGATTCTTGGGGTTTTTTGCTGTATTATTGTTGGATCTTTACTTTTAAATATAAAGCACATTGAGGTGACTGTTGTTGTGATTTGATTAATTTTTTTTTTCAAATTGAATTGAACTGGCATATTTACAAACTAGCTAGTAAAAAATAACTGAGCCCCTAATAATCGATTAATGACTTCTTGATTTCTTTCTCCAAATAAATGTCAGAACAGCTGTGAAACACAAAAAACAAAAAAGAATGAAAGAACAAAACAATAATTGACCACATCATGTCTTTACATGCCAATATTACGTTCACAGCTTGTTTTGCTGCCTCCTAGTGGGCAAAAATTTAAATAAAGCTGCTTTAACTCCGATTTCTGCGGTATTTTCACGTGCACAGAAAAAATCAGCTCCCTTGTGCTCTTTATTCTTTCACCTGTAAGCTTCTAAGAGCAACCACACAGTCTTATCTGCGGCTAGCCATGTAATTAAAAGATCAAGGGCCTTGCTCAAAGGGCTGTCGGTGGCAGTAATGAGCTGAGGCCATATTTAGATGTTAAGTTTACTTTTATTAACACCCATTAATTCAATTCAATTCAATTCAATTCAATTTTATTTATATAGCGCCAAATCACAACAAATGTCGCCTCAAGGCGCTTCATAGATACAACATTACTGCTGAGTAGTTTCTGATCTCGCTCTGTTTCTCATTATGGTCCATTTTCTCCTCTTCGCACCATCCATCATTTCCTTCAGGTTCTTCTCAGCTTCACTTGCCTTATTATCTTTGCACTCATGGCAAACCTCCCTTTTTGCTTCCTGGAAACCTGTTACACCTCTCCTCCCCTCCCTCATTCCTCTCACATTCACTCACTCACTCGCGCTTTCCTCCCCCTCATCGTCCTCCCTCGCATTTCTAAACATCATCCAAATTAATGGAATGTCCTTTTCATGTAATGCAGCTCGGGGATGATGACTGTTCTGACCTTGTCTAATGTTGGCAGTGTTTTGTCAAAGCGCACCCATTTGATGCCTGCGTATCGCTCCGCTTAAAAAGAACATCAGAAAGCTAATCTTCTAAACACAGAGTATCTGGACAGACCTTCCAGTGAAAGAACGAAGCACAGTGTGTCTCTTACTTAGACTTTACATCTACTCTGGATAAATCCATCTCTTTACTGGAATTGCTGCATATTGATAGAGCTACAGCAAAATCACTGAGATACAAACCTGACCCTGCGCTCTGGTTTGTTTAAGATTAGCCTCAGGAGGTGTCCTCAACTTTGTTTTACTGAGTGCAGTCCAGTGAACTGTGTCAGTAGACATACATTTGCAGTTTTTCTTTTATCTGCACTCTTGTCTCTTTCCTCCCGACCACCCCAAGTGTGTAACTGAGGCCTGAGACACTGGGCTTTTTGGAAAACCTACAATTTACTCGAGAATAACTAAAAGGTACGTAGGGCTGAGCTGAACAACACTGCGTTAACCTCGACTTTGACATGTCGTGGAGAAGAGGCCGCGTACAGAAAAAGAGAGAGCTTATATATCTCACATGTTTGCACTGCTGTTAAGTTCCCCTCGGCCACAAAATCACCATGCAAGATTTTTTTCTGGGCATTTCAAACTGAAGGAACATGAAATGTGTTTTTCATCATCAGAAGGTTTTTGGGGTTTAAATTTTTCATTTAATTATTTATCCAATGTCACAATTAGCTGGCAATTCTCATTCTTCTACTCAAATGACCTCCACAGTCACCAGATCTCAGTCTAACAGACTGTCTTTTGGATGTTGTGGAATGGGAGATTCGCATCATGGATGTGCAGCTGACAAATCTGCTGCAACTGTGTGACGCTATCATATCGATGTGGACCAAAACCTCTTAAGAATGTTTCCAGCATTTTACAGAATCTGCGCCTTGTAGAATTGAGGCAGTTCAGAAGCCAAAAGCGAGTACAACTAGTAAATGAAGTGGCCCCTGGAGTGGACATGTGGTACTTACACACAGCAAATGTATATGCTACAGTTTTTAAATAATACAAATAATTTGCTCGGTTTATAAAAAAGCAAAAGAAGAAAAGTTTGATAGAAAAATTACAAGTTGAAAAGAGGATCAAATATTTAAATCTTTGATAGTGGAAAGTTTTGGTGAGCTGCAGGCACACATATTTTTTAAAGGTGTAGTCATTAGTCATCCTGATTTGAGACGTAATTCTTTCTGGGTATTTCAAGTATAATAAAAAAATTTGATTTGAAAACCACGACCCTGTGCTGTGAAGATAAATTTTGACTTGTCTGGCTGCAAAGCTTTGAAGGCGCTGAAGGTGATTTATTGAAGACTGACATACTGAATGTGAAACGCATGTTACAAAAATCTGGGCACGGGTGAATTTAGCAGGGTCACTAAGGATCCAATTTTAACAAGCTTTCTAAGATTAATGGCAGATGAGATTTTTTTGTTGCGTGAAAGTGTCAATTTCTTTTCCTTCAGCTCACTAAGACTTACTGGATTAAAAAAACCCCGATAATAATAAGAAACCTTTAATAATGTAAATGTGTTCATGGATCAGAACAAACGCTTGCATACTCACTACCCAGAGAATGATGACATTCGTAAACCATGGAGCCTGTAATTAAAATGTAATTTTTGCAAATAATTATCTTTTGATGACACGAAAAAAGTCATTAAGTTTGCTGAAATCGTTTGGATTAAAACAATATTTCAACTGGGAGAATTAACTTTAGAGTTAATAATCCAAGCAAACCTTATAAAAAAAACACCCTGAAACACTAGAAAGTGAAATAAGGTCAAACTTATTGTGTGCAAGGTAGCTGAATGTAAGCAGAAGCGAGTATTTTAAATATTATGTTTAACAACATCTGGTTTGAAACGCTGCCTGATTGAACATTTCAATATTTTTTTAAGCTGATTTTTTTTTTAGGACTTTAGGGGGAAAACAGGTAACGAGCTGTGTCTGTAATTATTGTGAAGCTGTTGATCTTGATATTGGTTTCTTTAAAAATGGATGAAAACTTGTCTGTGTAAAACACTCGGGACACAGAACCCGAGGTAAGAGAGCACATCGATAATCATATGCTGGACTTGAGCCACTGCTATTTTTAAAAAATGAGTTGGCAAAACATCCACAGGGTTTCCTTTTTCTAACTATCTTGGTAAGAAGTAGCAGAAAGGTGGCCAAACCTGTGCAAAGTGTTGAGAAAGAGAAATAAAGATTTAGGTGAGGTTTTACAGATGCGCGTGAAACAAAATCTTGGAAAATACGTATACATACAAAGTATTCGCTCATCTATCCAAATCATCAACTTCAGGTGTTCCAATCACTTCACATGGCCACAAATGTATCAAATCAAGCACCCAGGCATGCAGACAGCTTCTACAAACATCAGTGAATTCTAGTGTGGTGCAATGACAGGATGCCACCTGTGCAAGTCCATTCGTGAAATTTCCTCACTAAGTATTCCACTTTGGATAACGAAGTGGAAGTGATTGGGAATGATAGCAACTTAGCCATGAAAGGTAAGTCATGTAAAATAACAGAGGTCAGCAATTTTCTTCAGAGTCAGTCACTACAGACCTCCAAACTTCATGTGGCCTTCAGATTAGCTCAAGAACAGTGTGTAGAAAGCTTCATAGAATGGCTTTCCATGGCTGAGCAGCTGCATCCAAGCCTTACATCACCAAGCACAGGGTAAAGTGCAGATGGAGTGGTGTAAAGCATCGCCACCACTGAACTCTAGCTTAGGGGAGATGTGTTATCTGGCACGACAAATCATGCTTCTCCATCTGGCAATCCGATGGACCAGTGTGAGTTTGGTGGTTGCCAGGAGAACAGTACGAGTCTGAATACATTGTGCCAAGTGGAAAGTTTGGTACGGGGGGATTATGGTATTGGGCTTTTTTCAGGATTTTGGGTTGGCCCTTTAGTTACACTGAAAGGAAGTCTTAATGCTTGAACATACCAAGTCATTTTGGAAAACAGCTAGGGGATGGCCCCTTCCTGCACACCTGCACAATGTGGGGTGCATAAAGACATGGATGAGAAAGTTTGGTGTGGAAGAACTTGACTGGCCTGCACAACCCAAGCGAACAACTTTGGGATGACTTAGAGCAGAGACTGTGAGCCAGGCCTTCTCATCCAAAATCAGTGTCTGACCTCACAAATGTGTTTCTGGAAGAATGGTCAAAAATTCCCATAAACACACTCCTAGATCTCGCGGAAACCCTGTAACAAGAATTTAAGCTTTTGTAGCTGCAAAGGGTGGGCAGACATCATATTAAACCCTATGGATTAGGAATGGGATGTCACTCAAGTTTATGTGCATGGAAAAGCAGATGAGACAATATTTTTTGGCAATGTAGTGCATAACAAACATATATGTATATGTATTTGGGGCTTTTTGCTTCACCTTCGAGTCTGGTCATTCAGAACAGATAAATATGTTTACTTCTAGTTGCGGACTAGCTAGAAAATAGTTGGTCCAGCTGTATCCAGATGGGTCACCAGAAGTGGATTTTTGCCTCAACTGAGATAGTAGGAACAATTTTCAATTATACAGTGCTGCTCAGCTATATGAGGTTCTCTGTTTTCTATGCTAAGTTATGTAAAATACACCTCAAATAGTGTGTTTTCATGGATACTGAAGCATAATGAGATAGATAGTGCTGGGAAGAAGATTTAATGCATTTTCTGGTACGCTAGGGTTCCCCAGGTGAGCATAACTGACCCAATCATGTTATCTTGAGATGTCATTTAGATAACAAAGATCATCAAAAAACAAAGCAGTAGTGGTCTAGTCAACATGTCCTTAGTTAAATATGAACACATGTTTGCATGGGGGCATTATTAAAAACAATCAGTCAATCAGATAGCAGCTCAAGCTGCCACTACACCGCTACCAGCCTTTAGCCATTTGTATGTCTGCAGAGCCCCTGATATTGAATGAGGACATGGCACAGTCACAGAAAATAGTTAGGCTTTAATATGCAGCAGCGGTAGAAACTTTTTACCCCCCGAAGGCATTAGATTTCAGTTAGCCACATCCTGTAGTTCAATAGTGTGGTCTAAATGGAAACAGAGATGAGAAGAGGCTTTTTATTTAATTCGAGAGAAAGTTTTGCAGGGTGAAGCCAGACCAGCACACTTTTACGGTCAAGGTTTATTTTAGCACTTCTTCTTTGCTCATACATCAACTTTCACTGAATCCCAAACAGGTTTATATTCACTTGGGTGGCCACGTCCTGGAATCCAGCCAAACTCCAAACTGTGATTTCATTTTGGTACACCTGCAGCCAAAAAGCAGCTAAGAAAAAATAAAACAGAACCTGGGTTGTGACCAGTTATCATTAAACTTTATCCAATTTTTGATTCAAGGACACAGGTCTGGCGTAGGCGAGTCTATTTTTCATAAAACTTTGTGAAAAAGAATCTTGATAGTAAAAATAGCCCAAACTATCACTATATCTATAAAAAGCTAAATTAATGGAACATGTTTTACATGCCGTGCAGTATAGATTAAACTGTAATGGACTTTTTGGAGTTTACTCCTTTATCTCACTATTGTGGTACCCCTGAAATTGGACCTTTTAGGTGTGTATGGTGACCTGACTGTCTGGGTGTTTGGCTTCTATCAGAGGCTCAAGGACAGTCTAGCTGCTCCCTGATAGTGCAGAGACACTGTGTATCCTCATCTGGAGCACTGACGTAAGGAAGGCAAAAATGAAACTCTATGTGAGATTAGAACTTCAGAATAGGATAAGCAGGCCTACTGCAACATGTGTTCACCCCAAAACACCTTAAGATTTTCTTTATCATATGATCAAATGTTTAGTAATTGATTTTTAAGACTGGATGAAGCAAAAATGACATCCCATTTCCATCTAATGCATGCAAACTGTCATCTTTATACACATTATGTTGTATGATAAACACAGTAATAGAGAATTCCAGCCAGTCCTTTTGAGAAAGCACTTGGAAAGAATAGGGATGAAAAAACATGCCCTTTATCAGAGAAAAACCTTCAGCAGGAGCAGCCTCAGCAAGGCCGGCCATCTGCCACAGCCAGTTGGAAAGAGAGAAAAGAGGAGAGGAAGGACTGGCATGGAGAGGAAACAGAGAACATACAGTTTAACATGAACTCTGAGACTGTTGATGGTGGAAGTATCCAGTGATCGGGAACATGCAGGTCATGAGCTAGAGGTACCTACAGAACAGTACAGGGAGAGACAACAATCATTACAAGAGGTCTCCCAGCACCCCAGTCATACAGCATCATAACTAAAGAATAGCGCAGGGTTCCCTGATGCAGACTGAAGTTTTATCCAAAAGATTGAAGACAGAGCTAAAACGCAGAATAGAGTGTCTGCCCCCTGAAACCAATCCTGGGAGCTGGTTTGACAGAAGAGTAAGAATCGTACTCTTAGAAACTCTCAGAGCTCTCAGAGTCTGCACTCTGAGAGAGCGGTGCTACTTTCAGATAATACAGTACTACAAAACACTTTTAGATCTTCTAGAGGTTGGTCGTTTTGTAAGTGAGGAGAAGGATTTAAAATTCAAAGCCAATGGAGGAAAGCTTCTATTACTGAACAAATAAATGAATTCGATCCAGCCAATAAAACTGTTTCCCAAGTCTAAAACAATCCTGCATCTGAAGCCCAAAATGGAAAAAAAAGAAACCGGAAGATCAAGACTGAAAACCACTGATCCAGACACTTACCGACTCTTGCCCTCAGAGTCTTCACTATCTCTCTTTTCTTTCTCACAACCTGTAATCCAGCGATCAGTTGTCCAGGCAACTGCACTGGCCACAGTCCCAGCACGTGCTCAGTGATGCCAGGTCAGGATGAAAGTACCTGGAGAGGGCAATGCAAATCCCCCTTTGCACCCTATTGAAGACTAGCATAGAAATCCCGGCAGTAAACCTGCCCCCGGGGTTGTTTTTTTTTTTCCCTCCGGAGTGGTGCAACGCCTGTGTGTGTTATTAGTACTCGCGTGTGAAAAATCTCAGTCTCACATAAATAAATGAAAGCAGTTCCAGATCTGCTAGTTCTTTAACAGAAAAACAGATTTTGGTAAAGTCGTTACAAGCTGAGTGCATGAATTATTTTTGTTCAAATATTTTTTTAAAGACATATATTATTGTTTTGTTTTTTTTTAATAGGCTGATGCAACCTAAATTCACAACCTTACAGGTCACACATTAGCTGTTTAGAAGGCAGACAAAGTGATCTAGGGATCAACATCTTAGCATGGAGGAAGATGTCACCATGTTGGAATGTGAAAAGTTGCGAGTGTGTACATGTGCACATCCAGTACTTTGCCCACGCTGTGACAGCACAATCATGTGCTGCTGGAATCAAAAATACTGCACATTGTCCTTTTCCTACATGGCATCAACAACGCTCATCTGGCTCCCTGTTGTTGAGGTATTAGCTCATAACCTTGTGCGCTAAAGCTTTCAAGCTCTTCCATAATCTCTCCTGCAAACTTTGCGTGAACTCCGGTGCACATGATACCTTTATTCAAGAGTCAATAGCAAGTGGAACAAAAGCACAAAGCAGATATTCTGAAGTGTTTTTGTGACAAAAACTAACAAATAGATGCTTGATATTCAGAAAGATTTCTTTGCCTGTATGATTTTTCTGCCAGAAAGCTATATTTCACATTAGCCAGCAATACTCTAGCCTCTCTGGGTGTGGATCTTGTTAAATGAAAGTATATGAATTTGGTAAATGAGGCAGTCACTTACACTAACACTCGTGAAGCCTGAGTATATCCAAGGCCACATCTCTGACGGTCCTGTAATCACAAGTGCAGACATAAAGAGGTATTGTAATGACACATGCCTGCCTCTTTTTAAATATAGGTCTGATTTGAAAGAAAATGACAGTGTAGTCAATTTGGTCACTTTGGCAATGGTGCCAGCCTTCTCCCGCTACAATAGAAAATGAAAGTGTTTGTTTCCTACTGGGTTTCCACTTTCCTGTGTCAATTTTTCTCCCCGTCATTTTCTCTCATCAAATCTCTGAGGCAGCCTCTCCTCATAGTCTGTGTCTGTTTCAAGCATCCGTTTGTCTGTCTGAATCCTCTCCGGCTGCGACCGTGAGGATGTCTGCTTTTTGGTTCTCAAACAAAAACAGATGCACGGTGCTTGGTAGAAATTATGAACACCGAGTATGTTCCATTTTTCACTCGTGGGTGGTTAGAGTACATTTCTCTCCCCAAAAAAAGGCAAAAAAAGGAAAGTGGCAGAAAAGGAAACAAAAAAGTCTGTCACACGTACAAGGACTGAATTATAGTCCTGCAGTTTAATATGAAGGGGAGGTATAATTTGTTGATTTGCTGTTCTGCGGAGCTGGGTTGGCAGATGAGCACCATTAAATGTTTTGTGCGTGGAAGAATTACAAGAAGAGAGAGTTAACATTTGGAGTTTTTAAATGGTTTGCCTGTACAACCCACAGAACACACACATTAAAGAAACCCTATAGGGCATCTTCTCTGTAGACGTGTAATTTAGTTTAACCATTCCAGGGTTGTAAATGCGCCTGATGTTACTTTGAAATGAACCTGATGAGTTCAGCTTCCATGGCGACTTCGGCCTCCTCAGCAGAATGGGAGCTGACACCTGTATCGGGGGTTCGCACTCTTTGCAAACTCGACTCACACAGATTTAATTTGTGTCACTCTGTGAATACTTTTTCTTCCGCGCTGTTCCATCACTGTGTAGCAGACCTTTAAATACTCGTCCTGACCTCGAATAGCCCGACAGCCCCCGAGATAATCCTCCAGCTTCACAGCGCAGAGAAGAAACAGTGCAGAAAAATCCGCTTGGAGAGAGTGACTGTTGGAAAATTCTCACTGACTTCTTAGTTCTTATTTATCTTCGTGACATTGGGTCCGGAGAAGGAGATGACAGGGAGGGAGAGCGGCGTGGTGCGTTGGCTCCGCGTGTTAAGGAGAGGCTGTGATCATCGCCGGCTGCAGAGAGGCAACAGTGACGGGAAGTGACGATGAGGCCCGAGACGAGAGCCGCGATGGTAATGCGTGTCACATCGATGAGGCCTCTCAAAGAGAAGTCAGGAATGAGATCAGCTACTTCCTACTTCCTGTCTCCTGGTGTCTTAGCTGGGGGCTCTGGGGGCAATTTTTCACTGCCATCATTTATTTGGTCTTCTTCTCCCTCTTTAGTCGTCTTTTCAGCCTCTCTAATCTGCCTGTCTTTCTGCTGGACTATTCTTTCCTCTGCCCCTCATTCGACAGTGGACACTATTCATCTCTCACTCCTGGCTATGTTTCCTTAGTTTCTTATTCTTTTCCAACTCTGTACAATTCACAGCTATGCTCCAACCTTTTTCTTGCTAAGGAAATGAAAGTACCTACCTACCCTATAAGACTCCTTTAAAACCTAGGGCTAGACTGAATAAGCAGAACACTGCTAAACCTACCAGAAAGGCTGGTCGTATTGGTTGTGTTAAAGAATAACTGTTGTATAACTTGTGAACAAAGCCTAGAGGCAAACTGACTACTTTTAACCATTTAAATAGCTTTACAAGCCAAACCAAACTTACCTGTTGACAGTTTTAATTATTCATAGACTGCTTTCTGTCATGGTCTGGATGTGCCTTTTCTCCAGTGTCCACCTCTGGGCAAAGCTGCCATTCTCTCACCAGGGCAGCTCACCTGGAAATTATCTGTGGCAATCAGCAGAGGGGTATTTATGACCAGCATCACCGTCCCTTCGCTGCTGGTCCGTCAACTCACCTATGTTGGTAACCTATGTTACTCACCTGTGAGTAACAGGCTCAAGAGTGAGCCTGTGAGTAACAGGCTCACTCTTGAGCCTGTTACTCACAGGCTCAAGAGTGAGCCTGTGAGTAACAGGCTCACTCTTTTTGCTCAAGATCAATGTCCTTATATTACTTACCTTGTTTTCTATATCTTCTAGCTCTGTTGACTCAACAGAGGCACACAGCACCACCACGCAACAGAACTCACCTTTTGGATACTGGTCACAAACAGATTCACGCTATGCTCCAGGAAGAAAACACCCACCACACTCACCTGCTTGCCCTCCTGACACTGCAACTTACCAGGACTCCTGATATTCAGGTCAGTGACCCAGATCCAGCATTAAATCTGTCTTTTAGGTCACTGACACAAGACAGACGCCAATTATCAGCTCCGGAGAAGAAGAAGACATTGCAAACGCTTCCTGGCCATCCAGTGTGTCAGTGGCTCAGTGTTGACTCTAATTTGGCTGCATTGGTGGAAAGTGGAAAAGTGGAAGAAATGGAAAGATGGATAATGGATAATGTGTACTCATTAATTGTAATTTCTCCATAGTTTTTCATGATTTTATATACATTTTTATTTAAAAAAGGGAGCAAATATTTTGAGTAAGCACTCATCTTGTACGTCCATCCCATATAAAAAAATAAAAAAATAAAAAAAGATGCAGATCCTTGGCAAATAATGGAGCAACGTCCTTGATTAGTTTTTTTAAAACCTCAGCTAAGAAAGTATACACAAAAGAAACTACATCCTACTTGTTACAGAAAAGTACACAAAGTACAACTACAGCTTGTGTCTGTTTTTGTAAGACTATACAAAATAAAAAATTATGTAAAATGCATTTTATTTGCATGGAATTTTTTTTTAGATTGTAGAGTTCCCATTTTCAGCATTGATTGCTTTGGGTTTTGTTTTGTTTTTCAAAAATCATAAACTTTGTATTCAGGAAGCAACAACATTTCAACATATTGCAATCGTGGTTCTCTCTATGCTCAGTAAAAGCTCTGAAGTCTACACCTGTGCTGGTGTTTTTGTGTCTACACTGTTTCGTGCCAGGCGGGTGGCAGCCTGGGTGGGCGACACCGAGCTGTCCAAAGTCTCTGTGCAGCCCACTGAGCTCCACTGAGCTGCAGAGGAGCTTATAATGAAAGAAAACAGCTCTAATCATTACACACACCCTCACCCTCCACCCTTCCCTTTCCTGTGTGCTTCTTCCCACCTCCTTCCTCTCATTAAAAAAAAAAGACAGCAACCCGGAATACTGATGCATTGTTAAGCGCTCTTAATTGAACTTCTTAGAATTTAGGCCACATTCAGAATTCCTCGGATTCTTAATGTGCCATCATTTAAATGCTTAGTCTGTGTTCTCTCAGCTGCTTAGTTCCAATTGCCCTCTGTGCTGTATTTATCTCAGCCACCTCCAGTGCACGTCCGTTCAGCTGTTTGGTGGAAGGGGAGGAAGGGCTCTGGCAGATTTGTAATGTACAGGCACGGAGGAAAGGACATTGACTCTTAATACAACAGAGGGAACAAAAGCCTGAGCTTGGAGCCAGCTGGGAGTTTCATCATCAGCCAGGGGAGAGAAAGAGAGAGCAAGAGAGGGGTGGGCAAAGTGGGAGAGCAAGAAAGAAACGGGGTAGTGGGAAAGAGCACAGGAGTGAGGGAAAAAAAGTTATTGGACTAGACGGGCCTGGGTGACATCAATAGCATCCCAAGCAGGGCCACAAATTAGCCGGGCAAGAAGCAGCGCAGCATGGGATCTGACAGCTGGGGCCCCGTGCGCAATGCCACCAGGGGATTAGCGGGGGCTTCGGGATCTGACACAGAGGGGATGAGCATCATGGGCAGAATAAAGAGCAACGTGGGGATTAGAGAGCTTCCAGACACTCCACCAACACTCATGAAGGGCTTAAAGGGCTATAGATATCATTAATGAATGGACAGTGAGAGAGACTAAGAGAAAGAAAGACAGAGGCGCTTGGGGGTGTTGTCTTTTTGATTTTATTCAGCCTCCACATTGCCGCTCAGATTTTTAATGATCAGACGTTCCACACGCTTGCATTAAAAGTCAATGAGAGGATGGCCGGAGAGGCCAAACTGCTCGTGTTCATCATTCAACCGAACACAGAGCGCACCAGTCAGAGATGGCCAGCCTCTGACAGGGTATTGTATGTTCAATTCATGCAAGCCTCTGATGTTAGGCCTGAATAATTCATCTGAAAATGCCAAACATAGATTTGAATATTTGCACGCCTCTGTGCGGACACGGTGGAAGAAAACGAGATCGTATTCATCATTGTGCGCATGTGGGTGAACTGTAGGTATCGAATTCTGCATTCAGGTGCTGGGTATGGGGTGATTTGAGGAGCCACGAAGCTGCATGTTGTTTTATAAAAAGGAAATCACTGAATCACTTTTCTCGTATAAACAGACCTTGCCTTCAGATAGGTACAGCTCCACGAGCGTGTCTGCACAACCGCTGCAGGGATTTGACACCCAGATAACCTTTGTACTAGCAGCTCACAACAACGCCGAACATGAGACAAACCCATTAAGCTAATATGATCTTGGAAAATGCCATGCAGAAGAGGAAAATTGCTAGAATATCAGCGCAATCTGTGAACTTAAAAATGTCCACGTGCTGGGCCTTTTCCATGATAATGACATTGCCTCTGAGGAAAAACAGGATATCTTGGACAGGAAGGCAGTGGGAGATAAGTCAGCCTGTTGTTTAGGAACATGGAGTTATCGTCCCCACCACCACCTCCTCCTCGGAGCTCCGTGTGCAGCACTAATGGAGTCTTTATCATGAAAGAGTTAACTACTTATCAGTGGGTCTCTACCAAGGATCAAGGCACAACTGGATTCGCTGAAGGGGCAGAATGCACTTTGATGAACTTCAGTCAGAGTTTAAAGAGAGCGCATTTTCATCCACAGAGTCCTAAATCTCTCTGTTAGGTTTACCTCCATTTGTGGACACAGGATAAGTGTCTTTGGAGAGAAAATGCAAGTCCATGTTGTAAATGTCTTTGCCTGCCTCAGTGTGTGTGTGTGTGTGTCAGTCTGAGGTCATCAATTTGTTCACATTTGAGGATGAAAAAGCAATAGCTTGTTTCCTTCCTGACAGCATCGATGACGCTTCAGCCAGCTCTGTATGCTCAGATGATTCACATTCGACTTGTTTTTGAAATAAATTCCTGCCTCCCACTGGGCTCAAACCGTAATCCGCTCTCGCCTGCCTGCCTGTGCGTGAGGCGACAAACCTCGTCCTTGTGTACAGCCTTCTACCATTGTCCTAAGAGATCCTCTGAGATCCAGGAAGGTTGTGTGGGTGTGCCCCCGCTTTGTCTTGGCTCTGAATGAACATACAGTGTATAATCAGTTGTAATATGCCCCTGGAACAGAGAACCTAACGCTCCGAGTGTGAAGTTGTATCAATTTACTGCACTTCTTGTACTCTGATTGATGCTACACATAAGAGCCTTGTTACAATTACTGTCCCTTTCCGCTGTTGTCGCCACCGAACTAGCGTTTGCAGTGACAGATGCGCAGGAGAAAAGGACCGAGGCACAACTTCATTTACAAGAAGAAACTCTCATAGGTGAAAACATTGCAACATAGCAATAAAATAAATTGTCGTGCAATCGCAATGATGGTAGCGTAGGTGATCTCTTTTTTTTAAAGTTTTGATTCGTAATAACAAGCTGTGGAAATTCGAATGCAGCTTAATTGCTTCTTTGTTGTTGACACAATTTGTTAAAACTGGAATCAGGAGTTTTGTTGACAATAAATCTCAAAGTCAGACCTTTAAAGGGAGGCATTAGCGTTGCTTCAGCGCAAACACTCAGGCTTGGGAAGGCAGTGGTGTAGTCATTACTGCCTCCCATTTTCACATTGAGATTTTAATCATCGGCTACAGTATTTCTGATTGATGTGTGTGTGTGTGTGTGTGTGTGTGTGTGTGTGTGTGTGTGTGTGTGTGTGTGTGTGTGTGTACACACACATATATCTGTTCACATGGGGGGTTGTAATACATCTTTGTAATTAGTATTATAATTATAAGGCAATAAAACTGCAGTACACATGGGAGGCCGATCCATCTCTGGGATACTGCAATTATCCTGCTAAGATGTGTTACTGTGACAAATTTACAAGAAGCAAAGTGCAGCTCTGCACTGATCCGGTTAAAACAACGCACAGAACACAGACTTAGTTCAGTTTTGTGCCAATAAATGTGTGTAGAATCTATAAATATATCAACAGAGGAGATCTGTGGATTTTATTTGCTCAGCAGACAGGGCAACAGCACAACACAACCCCCTCCAAAAGCATAAAATGATTTAGTTCCAGACCTGTTGCCTCTTGTGTTTCTTTTTTCAACAACTTATGTCTAGACTGCAGTCCCAAGCAGTGAAATACTGATGCACAAACAACTCATCTTTGAGTTCTCCCTCAATCTGGTCAATGCGGTGATATGAGAGGGCCGCTGAGTGCGTCTAAATTGGCTTTGCCTTCTATTAGCTCCAACAGCGCCTCGTTATCAGCAGCCAAGATCTAGCCTGCAGGGCCAGACCTCTGCTTCTCCGCCACCCACCAGCTCACTGCCACGCGCACACACACACGTGCAATGAATTCACAGGTATGCAGAAGCACACGCACGTAGGGATGCTCTCGCAGTCTTTCACACTCTGACACTAATACTTCCATTTCCATATCTTTGATTAAGCCAGCAGGATGTCCAGGTTGCCACTGAGCACATCTGCTTTCATAGTAGACACCCACAAAGGATGATGGGATGCTTATCAGCTGGAGAGAGAAGAGGAAATCGTAGCTCCCTCCATCGGTGGGCAGACACGGCGAGGTTTTGTCACGGCAACCTGAGAGTGGAAATGCAAATCAGGCTCTGTTGTGTAAATAGAAATGATTTAATTAGTTTAATATGGACGAGCGTCAACCCGGAGGGCGGGTTAAATATCAACAAGTTTATTAACTATTCACACACGCATGCACGGTGCATGTGCAGAAAGCAAAGGTTACGTTTGCTTAAATTACACACACACAGTAAATGTCGCTTGGCGTATAACCTTTTCTAACAATGTGCAGACCCTCTTCCCCTTCAGCATCTGCTGTCACAGCCTGAACGTCGCCATCATGCCTGCAAGTCATGCTGTCGTGGTCCTAAAGTTTTGTTGCTTTGGATTCTTTGTAAATGTATCTGAGTTTGGGTTTCTGTTGAGGTTTTATTGTTTTTCCAAATGTTTGAAGTTTTGATTTTTTTTGTCTTTTCTTTTTTTTGGATTTGGATTTTGGATTCATGCTTTGATTTCTTTGCTATTCTAATAGTGAGTCGAATTCTTTCTGATATTATCGAGTCTTTCATTTCTGTTTACTTGATTTTCCTAGTAAGAAGTTTCTGTTCTTTTTGCACTTCTGTCTCTCTGTCCGTGACTTCATTGTTATCTCAGCATGTTGAGTTCTAGTCTCTGATGAACATTCTAAAATAAACACGTTGGAATGAAGATTTTAAATAATATTAAGTTCATTTGGATTATAGGACACAAACTTAATGAACAAGTTTTGAGTCACAATGTTTTCTCACCCATTAAAGCAGGTACACACCATCATGTCTTTCTAAAATCCCCACTCTTCTTTACAATGCTGCTTCAGTTCACTGAGGTTTGCAGGGTTTGATTTATGCACAGCTCTCTTAAGGTCCCACCACAGCATTTCAATCAGGTTGAGGTCTTAACTTTGACTGGGCCATTGCAGCACCTTGAATACAGGAGTACACATAGATAATAAACTGGACTGGGGTAAAAACACCACTGCACTCTACAGGAAGGGCCAGAGTCGTCTCTATTTTCTGAGGCTGCTGAGGTCTTTAAACGTCTGTCGGACAATGCTCAGGATTTTCTATGAGTCTGTTGTGGCCAGTGCCACCCTCTGTGCTATTGCATGCTGGGGCAGCAGGTTGAGGATTGCAGATGCCAACAGATTCAATAAACTGATCCGCAAGGCCAGTAATGTTGTAGAGATGGAGCTGGACTCCCTTAAGGTGGTGTCGCAAAGGCGGATGTTGTCCAAGATTAGGAAAATGCTGGACAATACCACCCACCCACTCCATGATGTGCTGGCCAGTCACAGGAGCACGTTCAGTGAGCGACTGAGATTACCCAACTGCACCACGACACAGGAAATCATCCTTGCCTGTGGATATCTCCCATTAAAAATCCTCCATATAACGCACAGTACACACTGCAGTAGTTACACCCTTTTCCACATCCTCACCAGTAAAAATAACAAAGTTTCACAGTTTACAGTTTAGAGTAAAATGTCAATTATATCATTTTAATGTCTGTAATATTCTGGATATTTATAATGAAGCTATTTGCATAAATTAGAGCTATTTCTTATATTTTGTAACTTTGTAATATATTGTATTATTTAATTTAGTTCAGTCTGTTAGTGCTCTTATTGTCTTGGAGCAACTGTAACCAAATCATTTTCTTAGGGATTCATAAAGTATTCTCATTTTGAATCTTTTCTTTTTCTGTTGTAGATTTGCTGCTGTATAACCTAATGTAAGCCTCACATTTCACTCTCTAACATTTTTGTGTACAAAACAGTTTATGGTCGGCTCAGTGACCATCAGGTCTCCTGGCTGTAAAATCATCATCCCTAGTTTGTATGCAGTATTGAGGATATGCTGTGTCTGACTTTTGCCAAACATGGTGCTGTGCATTATGGTCAAGCATTTCCACTTTTGTCTTATCTGTTCAAAGGACTCTGTTCCAGAAGTCTCGTGGTTTGTTTAGATGCAACTTTGCAAACCTAAGCTGTGCTGCCATGTTGGATAGCCACAATTACTTCCCTAATATCATATGCTTCCTCCTTAACACACACGTGAATGCTCCTGATCAGCAAACTGCCAATCCTCTGCTTCTATAGAGGCGCTCACACTTGCTGAGGATCAACAAATGAAGTTAATTTGATTAGTACGACCTCTATTCTACTTACCCTCTTAATTCCTATATAAGCACTAAGGCTGTACTTAGCGTTTCACACATTGCTTCTGCATTTTGGCTTAGTTTTTCCCTAAATAAATAATAACACTGTTTAATATATCTTGTTTTGCAGTTCGTGTGAGGTTGTATTTAAATCATTTTAAGGCCTGGAAAAGACTGGACATTATTATGTCCTGACAAATAAAACCTCAGAACTGACAGCGGGTGTGTTTTCTTTTTACCATGACTGGAATTTCTAAGGATGAAAAATGAACACATAGGGAACAAACTAGCTTTGTCTCAAGGTGACTGAACACCTGCTTGCAGTATTTGTGCTGAGCTAATTCCCCGCTGGCTAAAACTTCATATTCAGCATAGATTGTCTTGTCATCAATGGTTTGCATTCAGCAGAAACTTCAGGAAGTCATTGCACCCAACCAAGAAATAGTCCTGCACATTACTCCCTGTAAAACCAGTAATTGTGATTTTTGCACTCCTGTATTTAGTTGTTATTTGTAGTAGTTAAACAAATGAAACGTAACATGTTAGTGAGCTTTAGTAACCATTGTAAGTGAATTTTATTAGTGTTGAAAAGAGCCATGCAGGCAGTTTCTCAATTACAGCTAATATAAACTAAACCAGGCTTCGGGTTTCCAATTCAATTCAAGGTATAGACAGAATATTTGGCAAGAAACTGAATAGGTATACGATCTCCTTAAATGTTAACTTTTTTCTCCAACCTGCAGCTGATAATGATTGTGACTCTATTCTGATTTTACCAATATTTGCTCTCCTGCTTCTTCTTTCTGAAACACCTCTAAAGTTGGCAATCTATAGAGCAGAATGAGGCACAGTTTGCACAAAAAATCAGATGTGGAGATGTGTGAGTGAGAGGCATAATTCAACTAAAACTATGCAAATATATATGCTAGCAGAAGATAAGTTAATAAGGACGATGCAGGCAAGAAAGGAGAATCAGGTCCCTTAAAATCACAGAACAGGAGAAACTCTGCTAAGTGTTTATTTGGTCCCCCACAAGCCTGCATTGTTCATTGATGAAAAAGAGACTCATGAGGGATTATGCCTCTTACTGCCAGGTGAAGAAACACCCCTCACAAAAAAGACGCTTTTCCAAAACGTGCAGCTCCTTTGTAAATATTTGAGGTTCATGTCTGAAGAGAAAAAATGAGCAGTATCTCAATTTATGTAACACCAAGATTTTTGAAAAATGACCTTTAACATCTGCTTATCCGCTCGGTATAAAGTCGGTGAACCTAAAGATGCAGGGTGGGAAATCTTGTGATGACTCAGAATAAGATGAATGTTGATAGCTATTGAATCAGCCTGCCATGAATAATTGAAGTGACAAACAGGCCAGAGCGCTTGAAGGCAACAACTCTCAGTCACATCTCAAGTTCAAGTATGAGAGTTTAATAACCAGCGAGATTTCTGTTCCTTTACTCTCAGGTCATAACTCGAGGCCTCTATCCCCGGCTTTTATTCATCCCCTCATCACCAACCACAGAATGAGGTCAGTTTTATTGAAGGTTTCCTCGAGCCCTTTCCTGTTGTCCGCCTCTGCTTATGTAAACCAGACAGCCCCAGCTGAGCGGACACGGCGCCTCGAACGAGAATAGGGTCTTGATTCCATTCTCGGGAGCTTCTCATCATCTCCTGCTGTCCAAGAATTTGTAATCTACCTCTAGTCAGATCAAATCAAAGACATTGTTGTGTCTCACAAAGATATCTTTACATGTGATTGCAAGTCTGACTTTGCTGCTCTTACTTGCTGATTTGTGTTGTTTCCATGTTATTTCCTGTGAATCACCATAACTTCTTGGAACTGATCAATTTATCTTTTTTTAGCACAGCAGTTCCCCAACTTTGGCTTTTACTGCTGGGGGGGAGGGGGGTACCTTCATATTCTGCTGCTCATCCCTACAAAACCATGTCTATCATGAGAAAGCGAAAGAAACCACAAAAGGAAGGAAGCAGGACGTCAGTTGCCAGATCGTCTGCGTCAACCTGCATTCAATTGTTCTGCAGTTGGAAAGAAGCAGTCAAAGCAAAAACACAGTAAAACTGGGCTACCAGATTGCTTCTTTGATTTTTATTTTTTTTTTAAAGAAAAAGAAAACACCATGGAAGTGGGAGGGAATGGCCATTGTGTGGCTGAAAAAACAATTCCCACATCGGGACGAGAAAGAATTACAGCGCAGCGCCAGTCTGAGCCCGACGGTAAACACGGCGCAGTCCATGTCAAACTGGTGGGTGTCCCATATGAATAATTAACCCAGCACAAGTGGGTAGTGCTAAGTCTAAGTAAATTTCATCGCAGGAAAGGGGGAAAACAAAGCTGCGTAAGTTGCAGCTCTGTGGATCGATGATTGGTAATGAATGCAGTGTAGTTAATTTTAGAGTTACAAGGGCTTTTGGAGTTTCATTATACTCTCTAATTCACATGGAAATGCCTCTCATAAACATGATTCAGGTGAGTGGGCAGAGAGAGTGGCCTGACAAACAAAACCCCACAGCACTCTGTTCCTGTCTATGGCAGATAGAGGATTTTACAGGCAAGGAAATACATTCGTACTCTTACAGTAAGCCGTTAAAATGGCTCTTGTGCTTGTCATTATTGAAATGAGATGCCCAGTATGGCACTGCTAATCAAAAACTGGAGTAATCTTAATAATCTGTTTCACTATCATATCTTAGAAGCACAGTCTTTACCCCAGAAGCCATTCTCAATCCCATTCTTTAATGGTTAAGAAGAATCCTAACTTCTGGCAAGCCTTTCCATGTAAGAGTCGCTGGCAATCTAATAAAACCCCCTAAGGTAAGATTCAAACTCTAAGTAGTTCAGAACATAACCTGAAATTGTCAAATGTCCTCAAAGAATCCATATTTACACTACACAGTGTTTGTCCCACATGGATAACAATCTTGCCGTTGCTCGAGGCCGCATCTAAAATACACTCTCACTTCCTGTAGGCTTGTCAGATATGATCTGATCTCCTCATAAGCACTCTCTTTTAAAGCTCAGACATATTTGCGTGTGGGAAGAAGTTTTTTTTTTTTAAGATAACAACATTTTGTAAACACAGGGTGGGTTTGATTGGAGCTCTGGCTTGTCCCCAGCTTCTGCAACCTTGCCAGGTTTGCCAGAAGGATGTGGGCTTTCCTCCAACCCTGCAAAGGAAACACGACGGACTCATCGGCCAAAATGCAACATGAATGAGTCAACGTGTCAAATCAAAAATCTTGCCCTGATTTTACAGATTTAAAAAAAAAAAAAAAAAAAAAAAAAAAAAAAAGATATTTATAAAACAAAGTGAAAGAAATCTTTGAAAGTGATCACACCTCGTCTAGTGTGGCTGCATATCACACTGATGGCTCTTTTCCAGAGTCTTTTGAATTTGATCAGTTTTCAGTTTTACTAGGACACTCGACTCAATTTGGTTCTCATTAAACTGAAGATGAGCTTAATTATAAGCACTGTGTGAACTTCTGGACCAGTAACACTACAAAAGGTGACTGTTTTGCTTGCATCATGCAGTCAGTTTGACATTATTTTGCATATTAGCAGCTGACAGTAAAGTAATGCGTGATGTAGCATTGCAGCGTATTAACCAAGACACTGAAGAAGACCAAGAGCTAGTAAAACTTTTCAGACATTTTCAAATCGATTGCATTTTGCAAGAAAACCCCACAAAGCAGCATCAAATTTGCACCAGCTGCAGAGTACACAACTCAACTCACAACTAGCTTTTTCTTAGCTGTGTAGTTTTCATTACATACACTACTTTAATAGCGCATGATACAGTTTACGTAGAGACCAGTAAATCAAACTGAACGTAATATATGAAGTACGTGTAATTCAATTTTAGCTTTGTCACATATGATGAAAAATGTGAGTTAATAATCCCAATTACACAACTCCACTGGCGGCTGCTTTAATACTGTGTGTGTTTGTAGGTGCTAAAAGAAAAAATATGACTGATTATCATAAATATGCACCACATAAACACACACGATTCGTATTTCATCACCGTGGCAGACCACAGAGAATTGAGGAAATGCTAATGTGTTCGGCAGCTTTCCCATTCAGTACGGGTGCTGATGATTATCCAGCTTTGAGTCCAGTGGGACCTTTACCTGCACGAAAATGACTACAGCAGTATCATCACGCAAATATCACCAGAGGAAAAAGTAACTCATCTACTGACTACCCGTGATCACTGGTTTCCTCTGAAGCACAGACAGGGGGGAGGGAAAAAACAAGATGTCTGGCATTTCAAACAACCTCACAGCCTGTTGTAATTTCCGTTGCAGCCTCTGTATGTGAACACACTGCAAAGTGTTTCAGTCATTGTTGTAATACTGTTTCCCAATAGAAATAAAACTGTACCCTTATTTAACTGCACCTTTACCCCAAGTTTAATAAAAGATGTAGCTCAAGGAGAGGGAAGGAGAGAAAAATATGGATGTGAAACATTTTTAGCCTTTGGGTAAATTTCAAGAAAAAAAAAAAAAAGTCTTATCTTCAGTAAGCAGAGGTGTAAACAAAGCAAAAATGTCCAGCGCAGTTGGAACTCATCTTGACACAGCCTAACAAAGCAGATGTTTAAGTAGTTTCAGGGAGCTGCTGCTCGAAGGAAAATATTTAGATCAAAACTGGCAGCTTTAACTGTGTGGGTAGTCTGCACTTTCCTGCACGCAACCACAAACCAAAAAGCAGCAGATGAACAGGTATGACTGTGGCTCTTCCAACTGCGACCTGGGATTGAATTTTTTGGGGTGTAGCTGCTCTCTGATTGCCAAACACAGTGCAAAAAACAAGGCCGGTGTTCAGGATGCAGGATATAGAGCGGCCTCTCTTGAGGCTGGTGGTTTGAAACTATCGATTAGCACTGTACCAACGCTCTCAGAAAACATTTAAAGGCCAACCATTTGCTAAAAAGAAAACCCTTTACTCTTCAAATATATATATTTATTTCCATAATCCTTCATACAAACATCTTTCTGCTTCAAAAAATAAACTGTTGTAACAGGTGAATTAATAAAAGTGCCCATAGCTGTCAACAGTGTCCACAAAGTAGTCCAAGAGAAGGTAAAGCTGTGCAATGATTGGATATAAAGCAACAGAAGGCAATCCACCAGCTTGAAACACCATAACGTTGAGTAACCGTCTCTCTCTTCCACTCTGTGGGTTGGTCTCCAACACCTGAGTTGTACAGGAGCAAGCAGCTTGAGCACTCTTGTCAGTCAGGACTAAAGGGACAGTTTTTTGCTCCTCTCTGCAAAGCATTGCTGGATTAGAAAAATAATTAAGGGCAGTTAAATTCTAACTTCATTCCCGACCGATTAGACTGCAGGTGAAGCTCCAATGCAAATTGTATCCGCCATAACAGGTTGCTTAACCTGGGGTAGAGACTGAAATCTCATTTTCTTATAAAAGGAGGGAGGGATATCTGCCACTGGGGTGTGTTCATTTTTATTTGTTTTCAATGCAAATTAAGGTATGGAAATGTCGCTTTAACCCCGCTGATCATTGTTAAAGCATTTTAGTTGGAAGTCACAAATTCCTTTGGGTGAAAAATATTTTCATGACGCACCATAAACTCCCTCTGAATATGCACATTTGTTGGCACAGTGGACACGTTTACGTGACCTCATGGGTTAAGCGCTTAAATGGAGCATGGAACATCACCGTGGAACCTCAAATCCTCTCCAGATGACCAGAGCATCCAGTGTCAGTTAACAAAATTCTCCTCCTTGAGTTCATGTGTTGTATTCAAATGGTTAGCCAGCTCTTGCATCACGGCACCTTTACCAATCTGATCGTTCCTCCTCTTTTCCATGATCACGTCTTCCAGGCTTTGAAATTCCAGGACGTGACTTTTCTTCTCAGAAAACAGCAGTTTTAACCTGTACGGCTGCTTCCCAATCCTGATCTCCCCTCCGATTTTAAATTCCCGTTTGCCAAAGCGACACCAGGCAGCAAAACACTCAGAATTTCTCCAGTACAGCTCCCTGTCTCTTGACCCAACGTGGTCCAGCGCGTTGCGCACAATCACCTCTGGCGGGAGCGCGCGGTACCTGTAGAGGCTGTTCACTATCCGGCCTTGTTTGCCCTGGCTCACATCGGTGAGAAAGTTGTTCTTGATTTCAGCCCGGTGCAAATGAACCACCTGAAAGTCCCCGACGTAAACAGCCCAGTGTGGATACTGTCCAGTGGCCACGAACTCCAGCAGGTCTCCCGGTCTGCACTTGTTCAGAAGACTTTCCGCGGAGTGAGTCGCGGCTCCGGTTTTTCTTTCGAAGACGCACTCTTCTCGATAATAGATCGCGCACTCCAGCTCGTCCCGGGGGTCAAAGGGCTTCTCTTCGTGGTTTACCTGGTGTTTGTCCGCTGGAAAGTGATCAAAATTGTCGTCCTGGTCGTCGTCGTCGTCGTTGGAAAAAATATAAGACACGCCAATCCGCGGTCCGTCGTCTTCCGGGTCGAACCCATTTGGGTCCGACGTTGGCACCTCCGCGTAATTTAGATGCGTTAGTTTCTCCACCTGATTCCCCATAAAGGTGAACGGTCAGTGGTAGCCGGTTTGAGCCTGACACAGAAACAGGATCCACCTGTTCTTGGCGTCCCCGGGAACTACACGTAAAAAACAAAGGTTGCAGGGACTAACTAAATCCAAAGCGGCGAAGAAGGGCACCAATAATCCATGTCCAGCAGATTTTCTCCAATTGAACACCAACTGCGTCGATCTATGTGGAAACACACAAGACGGATGTGTTTAAAAAGGGGTTGAATTTAGATATTAAAGGCATTTCTTCAAGTCAAACTGTGACGCTTAGTCCTAACAGGTGTGACTCACCTGTTGGCTCACAGTTTCCACGTAACAATCCCAACACAACTATTCTTATTGCTGCAGTTTTTACTTTTCCTGTCACCTCGGTGTTGTATCCTATCACCTACATTGCTCCTGTTGCGTCAGCCTGTCTCAGTTGTAGCTACTCTACACTTACTGATTTTCTTCTTTATTTTTGAATGTAAGCTCGCGGGGCAGCAGACACTCACCTGCAGGTCAGCTTCAGTCAGCAGCTGCTGTCTCACTCGCTCCTGTTGTCTCATCAGTAAAATAAGGAGTAGTTTAGAGTGCGCTGGCACCTGCTCTCCTTCCTGTATGGTAAGCTGTTGCGCTGTGCTTTGCTCTGCTGTATAGACTGAAGCATGAACCACTGTGGGCTGTTTCTTTTCTTTTTTTTCTTCTTCTTTGCAGCGAAACTCGCCCAGGATCCAGCGACTGCTGGGAGGTGTTGTCATTTAAAGCGACAGTACGCCTTTTATGCCTCATTGCGTGTTCAGTCTTCAGTCAAAATCAGAAGAACATTAGAAATGGAGACGTTAATATTTTAAACTGACGCCGGGATCCCAAAAGCTCTGAAATTTGATAAATGTCGATAATAAAGGCCATAACTATGTTCACAATATGAAAGACGAGAGGGGATTACGCAATAAGTCTTTAGTGTATGTCCACTAGCAGGTCCTTAAAATGGAATTATATATTATTATATTTGAGGGTAAGAAAAAGTTATGGCGCTAGATTTTTTGTAATGGAGTTTTAAATCACAACAAACAACAAAACAGGAAATAACACAAAAGTGTCATCAAAAATTCCCATTTAGTGGGAACTTCATGGGAACTGACAGTTTTTCATCCCTACAGACAACTTTGACTTGTTTAACTCAGACATGCTGCAAAATCAAGGTGACGCATTCATATTTTATTAACAGGTTTCTATTTAAATTCAGGTTGTGTCATTGTAGAAAAGCAAAAGCTAACATTATGCAGTCACATCCAAATGAATTTTATAGAATTGGATGGGGGGGGGGGGGGGTGTTGTGTGTTTACTCAGAGGACAAAAACAAAACACTGGACTTTGACATCTCACTTGCCAATCTTTTTTTGAGCTCAGCGAGGCTTGGATGTGGAAAAAGTGAAATGCACTTCATTGAGATCAAGTTTCCAAGTAACAGCACAGGAATCCTAATAAAGGAGCACCATTCAGGGAGGATTTACATAAACACGGGAGCCACACAATTGTTTAGGTTTTTCTTCTGCTCCCAGTAGTCTTCAGCAGCCTAATGCTGTACAGAAATTGTTTCACTTTAGAGAAGGTGGTGGGTGGGTCATGTGGGTAACCTTAGAGAATGTTGTTGTCTTGCCAAGCCTGTGTGTCAACAGAACCAGGCCACTCCTGGACTTGGCAAGGAAAACAAGAAACTTGTGTCAGAGGAGAATTTTAAAATGCGAGTCTCATTGGAGGTCCGTTGTTCTCTGGCCCGTCTTTCCAATCAGCTCAAGCGCTGCTCGGGCCAAGACTCGTGCGCCAAGAAGTGATAATATGTTCACTTCCTGCCAAAAGGTAAAAATCCTGCTTGGACAGGCCTTATATCCAGGCTTACAGTGTTTCAGCCATCCATTACACCTACTTCCTGGAGCTTTTTGAGGCCAGAGATGAATGTGAATTCCAGATCAAACAAGAACCAGAAATAAGAAAGCATCTGTGAGAAATTGTTCGTTTTTCTCAGCACTGTGTGTCCATACGGTTATTGTGATTCCCGAGGATATTTACGCTTCTACATCCTCACACAGGAAACGGCTCGATGGTTCTTTCCTGTGATGTGGTGAACGCTGAAGTGTGTTCATCTGTGCACTTTGCTCAAAGTAAGTGTTCTGTGTGTGTGTGTGTGTGTGTTTGGGGGGGGGGAGGGGGGGGATTACCAGTGACTTCGCGTGTTGTGTAGTAAACAAGATTAGATTTGCAGAATGGCAATTCAAAATGAAGTAGAGTGGAGAAATGAATGAGTCAACAATAGCCAGTCATTTAATGCCATTTAATAGCTTCACTGGTGAAATGATCTTAGTGCTGTTTGACACACTCACTGTAGAGAGAGGGCAATTACAGATATATATTTTTTTATTCCTGATGCAAGGCTATTAAAAGATTAGCTTCACCTAGTTTCATCTCAACGCAGCCTTTGTTTGTTTCTTCTTTTGAAACAAAGACCCTTCACAAGGAGCGAGAGCAGGCTTAATCACATAAGTGCATTCCCACAGATGTAAAAGAACTGTTTGTTTATGGCTCATTCACTGAGCCCATTTTTTGAAGGATTTTATTTTAAGTAAAAGATCATCCTTTCTTGGATCTACAGTTGCCATGTTGGCCAGTAACCCTAGATGTAGGTGAAGCTGAGAAATTAGGAGATTCTCAAAACCCTGAAGCACCTTTCTGCACTGACTTTAAGCAAACACTGCCCTCACGTGGTTCAGTAGATTTACTGCATCAGATAGACTCTTGAACTAGCCACCACAGACTGAAAATACTAAACATGTAATTATCTTACTATTTATTTACACTCCAGATGAAATACTATAACATGTCATCCAGATTCAACGGAGCAGCAAAAATTACAAGGTACAAATCTGAGTTTAAAAAGAATGTCATATATAAACATTCTAGATTCTCAGTGTACAAAATTGTTACAGGAAAATGTATTTCTTTAACTATTGATTATTTCCATAGAAATGTTCATTATTAAGTCCGTTTTTTCTGCCTCTTGTAGCTCTGGATCCTTCTCCTCAGCATCTGGTCAGGAATGAGGTCAGAATCTTTTACATCTGTATTTCCACAGCCCACCACGGGACAGCTACGGAGCAGAGACACACAGAGAACCTTAACTTGCTTCAGACATTTAAACACACACAAACAGTTGCAGAACAGCTCAAAAAAAGCTTTTTGTGCATCAGTTTCATATTAGCTTTGCCCCGTTCATCGCTGGGTAACTTAAGTTGTTACACATCTGCTTAAACTTGCTTTATTATTTCCTGTGCCAGTGCTCGCAGTTTGATTCTGATTGCCTATCAGCAGCCAGACTTCCATCTTTTGTGTTCTTATTATAATGTCTGCATTCTACACTGAGGAGTCCCCTGACGTTACACATGCTGTGATAAACTGGATGACTTGAACGGTGGGAACTTCGAGGCTGCTAAAGCATTGGGAAAGGGATGTGTGATGAAATGCCATTTACTGCAGGTACAACACCATTTCTTCATAAACCTAATCTCAACAAGGAAAACATACTGCTGCAGTAATTGAGTGCAGTGACCACAGTCAGGACCCAAGACAATAAGCAAGTTTATTTTTCAGCAACACTGCTGCTGGGATTTTATCAGTGTTCCTGCAGGATCAGCCACATTTAATTTGACTCCAACATCAAAGCAGCATAATAAAGGCAATGTAAATTAAGGCAGCCTGCTGGTCCCACACCAGCCTGCAGTGTTATTTACTGCTAGAAAACCTGACTCCACTTTCTAACGGTCCTCAGAGATGCAGTGTCTTACCGGCATTTCTTCTTCTGGCTGTCTCTTGTTTTGATCAGGTTTAGGATTGCTGCTTCATCATAGTGGTGGTTACACTTCTTGTTCTTTACCGGGTTCACCATTTCCACCTTGAACAGAGGCACAAAAGAATAAGTTTCAAGTTACCTGTGTTTTGTTGAAAAAGCAGTTTGAACAAGCAAGCAAGATCAGAATGATGCATTTTGCAGAAACATCATCTTACAGTCAAGATTTTGGTTTTGTTTTTTTTCTGCGTAGACACATTTTGGCACCCACCTAACATGTTTTAGCCTGAGCCAAATGAAAAACACCAATATTGTAATAATCTTGGGACTGATGTGAAATTCTGTCATAATTAGCCCCCAAATTTTTTGGATTGTGACCATGCAAACTCTAATGAGCTCAACCTTTAGTCCAAATTAATGTCTGTGCCTAAACTGAAGGAATACCCCGACACATAGATGGGCACAATGAAAACATAACACCTCTGAGGCAAAGACAGAGGCATGAAAACACACTGGATTAATCTACCTGTAATCTACAAATCTAATCAGTACCTGTGTGAGCGGGCAGGTAAAGTTGACTTGACTCTGTGTCACAGCGATGTCCTCATCGAGCTCCTCCATGCTCTCTGCTGACTCCTGGTTAGCTAAAAACAACCACAATGCACATGCGGTTTGCTTCCATTTGTCCACTCAGAGTAAAAATGATTCAACTTGATGGCCATACCACCATCCACCAACATTTACTGCACACACATGCACACACAAAACTTGATACACAACACTCCCAAACAAACATAAAACAAACTCATCTTTTTTTTTTTAGTCTGCGCATAAATTTCATATCTACAATTGTTGTCCTGGCACATCTACAACTACTGAAGAACTCAAAGGCTAACTTGAGCCCAAAGTATTAAAAACTGCTCTCTATATGTGGCCTTTGTAAACTCCTCCATAGGATTATGCTATTCAACATATTTATATTTCAGCCTTTAAGCAAGCAGAACTGAATCCTCAAATTGTTTCCCTTAACAGGAACATGAAGTAATACTAATTCAGTGAATACTAATGGGCTAAGCCCTCACAGAACACACTGCAACGATCACCTCGGCTCGCAAAGTTCATGCTTCAAAGTGGGTTATCACATTTGGCTCTTTTTTCAGACATTTTCATTTTAAGTCAGCTCGTGAAAATAACATACTTAGCATAATGTAGCCTATAATGTCTACAGAGACTCACAAAAGCATGGCACTATATGAGGCCGGCATAGCTGTAATTAGTAAGAGTTAAAAAGCAGAAAATAACAGCCACAGGGTGACAGCGAAACAATCATTCAACAGTAAACAAAGGAAGCTGCGTGTTTTAAAATAAAGCTAATTATCCTAAAAAAGAAAGGCACATCCCAAGATCTCTCTGCTCAGCAAGAAGTCCTCAGATAGCACTGCTATTATCAAAGTCCATTAGAAGTCCTGAATGCACTGCGGCGAGTCTAATTCAAGTAAATCTCCTCCTTCTCTCCACAGGCCTTACCTTGTTTGAAAGAGTTTTTGACACTTTCCTTGAAAGCCATTACTTTCTGGTGAGTGTGCAGGTCAGCGTCAGAGAGTTGGGCTATTCTCTCTGTGAACTGCTCCTTCACTTTGGCAGACAGGCTGAACATGGCCTCCGGCTGTTGCGTGGTTACCTACAATGATTGAAATGTGTTATATAATTTGCAATAATCTACATTTTGTATTTAATTCAGAAATGCTTCACAAATGCCTGAGGTTTGCGTCATCTTCTGAACATAGTGTTAAGAGTTTTCCACGTCATCGGCTACGTCACCATGGTGACGTATGCTACACTCTGCACAAGATTATGTTCAGCCATTCCTGACGATGTGATCTAACCTGCTGAGCTGTATGTTAGTAATGACAGAATCAGATGCAGCTGAATAATCTGCGTGTGTTGTGATCCCATGGGACACTTTCTGCTCTATTCCCCATTATCACTGAAAATATTCAAGTGCTGAAAAAATGTTGCTAAACTGACTTTTATGTTGACTTCATTATGAGTCATAATGTTTATAACTGTGTGACATTTAAGAGCTCTAATGTGCAGCTCTGACTTCACGCAGAAAAAGCAGCATTAACAATGCACTGATTATTTAAAGACAATAATATTTCAGCATTCCACTTCTTGCCTTATTACCCGCACAAGTGTTGCATTTTGCTGGGGGTTTTTTTTTTATTCTTGTTAGCATTTCAACATGTTCCTCTTGAGTCAACTAGGCATCACCTGATGGATCTACACTATGCAGCAGAACAGTCAAATGGTGCATCAAAACTTTCCCTACAATGAACAGGGTTTAAGCACACTGTTGTAATATCCATTATCTCAGTCACCTAATGCAAGGAAACCTTCAGGCTGCTCTCACCTCAGCTGTAACTTGTTGCACCACATCAACAAAGTAGTTAATCTCCCTGTCCAGCTTGGCACACTCCAGAATCATGGCCTCCATCTGTTTGATGCCCGGGTTCATCTCGTCATCTTTAACAAAAGTGCACACCAAAGAAGTAATCACTTAAGCAGTCACACCATAACACACACACACACACACACACAAACAACTATCAGATCTTTGGGAATCACCTTGTTTGTGCAAAAATCCTATGTAATGTCTGTCCAATTGTGTTATCTTTGGCATTCTTCATAGATTCAACTAAAAAAAAATTGTTACTAGCAGCCTGTCACAAAAACACAAAGTGCCTAATTATACAACTTAAAATCAGGTCTTTGCTAAGTTATTTAATATATGTCGACATGACACTGGGTTCCTTGAGGTAGGTGCCTTCTTTTTTTAATATTAAAGTGATTCATAGGCCAGTATTCAATGGCTTAGAAAAGAATGAAAAACATTCCTAAAAAATGGTCAATAAAAAAGCAGTCAATGTCCAAGGAAAATCCTTGCAACATTTTCAGAGAGCCCAAAGAACTGCTGCACAAGACTATTTTGAAAACATTATAGGAAAGTCTGGCTCCTTTTTAGCCAATTTATAAAGAAGTGATGGGTAGCTTTTGCATAGTACTGTAAATGTACGCTCCAAAATTAGTTATAAATCTTAAAAACAAATCTAAAGCACATAAAACATTAATTATAGACGTGAAAATATATCTGGTAAGCGAATAATTAATGTAGAGATTACAGATGGAGGTGGTGAGCAGTACGATGAGAAAACCTTTAATATTTACCCTGAGCTTCCGCCAGGTCCATAGCCACGTCTGTCACAATGTCCATACCTGTCCCGATATCAGCCTGACAGGATTTCAGACTCGACAGAGTTCCATGAACAGCGCTCAGAGACATTGTGAAAGCTACCTTTATTACTTTGGGACTACAAACCAGAGCTAAATTTAACGTGCTTTTAACGTTAACGTTAGCCTAGCTTGCTAACAGGTATCTAGTTCTGCCGGCAAAATGACCGACACCTACATGAACGTCAAGTACTGTTTCAAAAATGCTTTTAGTATAAAAATAACAAGTGAAACGTAAATAAACTATAGAAACTGTGGATGCTATACAAACGCACACAAATCACCCGCTAAAACGGAGCCACAACAGAAGCTAACTTCTAACTTCCGGCTATGGTTTTTCAAGGTAAAAGCTTTAACAAAATATGTTTAAACGTAAGGAAAACAAAACTGCCTTTTTAATAGAAAGAATCGTATTTATTAATCCATTTGATTTATAAATGGCACAGAATCTTAGTACATAAAGGTGTAAGAGTAATTTATTTGCATTTTAATGTTCTTTTAATTTACAATCTGTAAGTGCAAGACACTGATAGTTAGCAGAATGAAATGTAAGTAAACAAATCAAAAGGCCCCACATTTGACATATCACTGTAGAATAGGCACAGTGAATAATAATAAAATAGTATTAATACCTGTGGTCATGCTTGCTGGAGCACATAAACCTAACAAATCAGTTGTTAATTATTAGTAACACCTGTGCAGTCACTACATTGAGACAAAATGTCTGCAGTGAAAAAACATTCGGCAAAAAACCCAAATCTTTAAATGAAAATCTTCATCCATATCTTCACAGTATTGTTCTGAACTCATCAAAAATATAACTGGGCACATGAGCTTCCGCCACCTTAAAAACACAGAAAACACAAGGAAACACATGTTACTGTTACACAAATATAGTAGAGTACAGATGCAAAAAATAGTATTTTAAAATCTTTTCCCATAGCTGATGGGTATTAAATCTGGCTGTCCAATAATAATGCTCCTAAGCATATTGATGTTTCAACATTTCAGCTCTACAGTACACCTGGGTACTGTCAACTTTGTCAACTCTTATCATTTACAACCTCTTAAAATATTTTCTAACACTAACACAAATAATATAGGGAAAGTTGCACCTACCTTACGTGACAGTTTTGTGTACTTCACGTAGTCTTCAAGGAACATCAGAGCTCCCACCACATCAGAAGGCATGTCAGGGATTTTCTGACTATAACAGGATCAAACGGAAGCTTTAATATGATTTCATGAGGCTATAACCAGATACATTTTATGTCCGGTTACACGATCCACAATCATCACCAAAGAAACCTACCACACAGAATATTTGATTTTGAATCTTATTTTAGAAATCTTTCTGAAGTTGTGAAGTCTGTTTTGCTACCTTGTGCACTGCTCCATGATTGAGCGGATGAATTGACCAATGAGAGCCAGGAACTGTTGTGTGTATCTGGAGTGGAACTGCTTGAGCAGGGTGAGCAAGCCGAGCACCAGTGGAGGCCAGTCGACCGGGTCTGTTGCTTTCCTGCAGGTCATTCCTGCCATAACACAAAACATCAAATTAAGACCACATTCAGAGACATTCAGGGTTTCTGAAAAATAATAAAGTCTGCTGCAACTGAACTAAGTGAAGAGGCGGCAGGGTAGCCATTGTACTCAAAACTGTATAACCTGATCTCTTATCAACTTCAAACAGGTTACAGTGAACTAATGGGGAAAAAATCACCTTGGTTTTTGTTGTACTGAAGTTTAGGCAGCTGAGCAATAATAAAGAGGAAGTTGATGATGGGGAAGTACGGGAGGCGCTTTGTAGTGATGTAGATCTGTTTGAAGCATAAGTAGAACAAAAAGAGTCGGAACACGAACATCTGCTAATGTATAGCCAAAGAAAGCAAAAAACAGCTTGCATTTTGTGGTCGTCATTGAAAAGACTCATTTCGATTCAGGTGAAATCAGAACAAGGCTAACTGATTATGTGGGAAGAGATGCCCCTTCTGTTCAAACCTTGTTGAGAGGATTGTGAATGCCAGCAGCCTCCAGGTAGGCAGTGATATCATACAAAAGAGTGTTGTCCTCTTTAGGATAAGGCAGGGATGGGTCCTGGTAATGGGCCTCAATGTCTGCCAGCAGAGACCTGGCAAGAACATAATCAGATTCAGCATAAAAGAACAGTGTGAGACTAAAACAGATATGATGCAATTAGCAGGAGCATCCATCATGAAAGTCATTAACACAGAGTAGCACTTGGGGGGTGAGTAAAGGAAACATAAAAACAATTCAGTGCCATTATGGTAAGAATATACAGACTTGTTGAGGTTTTCCAGTGCAGCCGCCAAGTGTTTGGAGTCAAACTTGCAGGAGTAGTTAAGCTCATTAGCGATCTGCTGTCTGAGAATCTGCATCTGACCAACCTTCAATAAACACATGCATTCAAAATTATTTTAATCTCTTCATCAGAAAATTGTGACAATAAAGACCAAAAAAAAGGGATTTTCTTCTTTTACTTTTATTTTCTATTCACTAACGTGGGAACATGGAGCAGTACCTTCATGATGGCTTCCAGATATGTACCCCAGATCTTCTGGGATTTGGCCACAGCACTGCTGTAGACTTTGCTGCCATTAGCTACAGCAACAAAAACAATAATTAGATCTGTACAAGAAAAGGCAGGTTATAGATTCTCTAAGTGAATACCTACCCACAATGCCTTGGACTGGACTGACGGCACCTTGCAATGTTCTGAAGACCTCCACCACAGCTTTGTCCTTCAGGATGGTCTTCTGAAGTATTGTCAGGAAGTTCTGATGAGACAAACACACACATTACTACAATCTGGGAGCCATACTAAATGCACTAAAGATACTACCAAGATTGACATAATTTCAGGGTTTGATCTTTGCTGACCTGAATGGCATCTTTTTTTTTCTTTTTTGGGGGGGGGTGGGGGGGGATACTGAGGTAAATATTGGGGTAAATACCTGAAGTTCCCTGACAATCATGAAGCAGAGCAGGCGGTCCAGTCCGTTAAGGCCAAATGTACCAAGGGTGTTCTGGATCTCAGAGAACAATCTGTTGTTAGTCACCTCCTGGTGGCTCTTCAGGTCATACCAGGTATTCATCTGGTCAATGTAACATGTCACCCTATAGAAAGAATCAGTTTATTCCACCATCAATAAACTGCATAACCAAAGATTTTTTTCTTCACCATCCTCAGATATAAACTCAGTTATTCTGCTAATTTTGCTAACTCTTATTTCACTTCCACTGTTATGTCTGAGGAGACATACTTGGGATCAGTGATTCGGAGGATTTCTCTGCAGAGACGACCGATGAAGGTGGCAGACTCGTCCACAGAGGGAAACTTGGGAATAGGAATGTGGGTGGACTGGTGCACGCTCTGCCAGTCCTGGATCTGAAGAGAAGCAAGAAACAAGCCAATCAGCCAACTGCTATTACTGAGAAACAGCCAAACAACTAGAACGCGCCCCTGACTGATAGATAAGAAAATCTATCAGTCAGGGACAAACTGCTCTCAGTGCACTACTCAGGGAAAAGGAGAAAGCGTGTGAAGTTCGACCTTGGTTCTGAGAAAACTGTTGCACTCCTGTTCCACATTATAGTTGACGATGCGGGACACTTCCTCCTGCCAGATTTTAAGGCCATAAATGCTGACGTAGTCCTGGATGTATTCAAACGACCTGTAGAAGCCATCCATGGTGGCGCCCATCTCCTTTAACTTGGGCATCAGTTCACTGGGCTGAAAGAGTTCAGTATTTTTTCTCTATTATTTTATTTCACTGCTGTTAATCCTTCAATATCATTGGGAAACTTAACATGGAAACTGGTCAACATGGAGCAAATATATCACAAACTTTATCTGATGATTAATAATCCATAACATGCAACAGGTGTAGCGTCTCACCTTTGCCTTTGGATTGAATATTAAGCCTTTGTGCAGTGCATAAGCCACCCTCTTCACCAGCTCCTTCCTGATGCCATCCTCCAGAAGCTGCTTAGGATCCACCTTAAACATCACAGTGTGTTAATAAAGCAAACCTGTGCTGCACCAAATCCCTCAGCAGGATTGTATTAATCTTCTGAAAGACAGAAATCTTTGTTCTCAAAGTCCAGAAACCTTAATCACTGCATTTACCTTGATGATCCCAACGAGAGTAGTCTTCATCATTAAAATGCCCTCAGTGAAAATAGATATGTCATGAGTTAGTTTTGCCACCTGCAAAGACAAAGAGCAGAACGATGTTTAGGCATGCAAAAATATAATATATATGAATAATATTGATATCAATCATTGATATAAAAGCCAATGTTTTGTTTGATTTTCAGTCTAAAAAACAAAAAAATGATCTTATTTTCATTTCAAGGCACTGGACTGCAATTCCAAATATGACTGAAAAAAAATTAAAAAGTAACTTCAGTACTTCACACTCTAATTAATCCAATTCAACTAAGTCTGCTGGCACAATCTGTTTCCATATCACGCTTCCTTTTCCAATTTGTATTTCACATCAAAAGCTGTGAGCAGATTGAAAAATGTTAGCATGATTGCCTCTGACTCCCATACAGCTGATGAGGCGAGATCAAAACAGAACAAAATGAGCTCTCTTATCTATTTTTTATTATTTTATTTTATACAACATCTGAAGATATTTTTTTCCCCCTTTCTTTACGTCAATGACATTCTGATCAACACTCAAGGGGAAGGAGACAGTTTCATACACATCAGTTTGTCTCACTTCATAGCGAGCCGTCAGTTGGGCGTAGTCCTTTAGCTTGTCCTTGTCCAGCCGTGTGGGCACCTCCATAATGTCGTGGATCTGAAGCTTGATTATTTTGGCCAGCGAAGTGAACATGCTCTCTGGGATAATTTGCAGCACCTGGAAGCAAGAAGATTAAAAAAAAGGACTGTTTATTGTATATCCATTAGATCAAGGATCTCGAGTACAGCCAGAAGGAAAAAATCTTCCAGCATAAAGTTATAGCTAAGAAGTTACCACAACGTCAAGGTACAGATGCACTAAGCACTTCTTTTTGGGTACATTTGCCAAACAGATGGTTTTTCAAAAATTCATCATTCCTGCAGCTGCTACAGCACTAATACTGACAAACAGTTTGCAGCACGCAGAGCTCATTTGTTAAAATTACGAGACTACACACTAGGAGAATATTAGACCAAAACATTTCAAAGCAGAAGCTTTTGTAAGAGGAAAGAGAAGCAGAAAAAAATGACATCATACACTACCTTTCTTACATAGGACACCAACTCTCCAGAGTAGAACTGAGAAACACTCAACAGGTCAGCACTGTTGGCCTGGTTGATACGCAGCAATGGAAGATCCAATGCAGACGCCAGCTGGTCACACACACACGCATACACACACACAGAAAAAATCATTTTTAAATCACAGGTAACATTTCTCTATATCGAGACGATGGTCCACGTGTTACACGCTGAGCAGACTGCAAAAAAGTGACACGAATTTCCGAATTTTTTGGATGCATACTTGTGTAATGTATAGGTTTTAGCAGATAATTTGTCCGGAAAAAATACACAGAACAAAAAATGAAGTTAACATAAATCATAAGGAAGCTCCTGATGTTTCTAAACAAGAAAAGGAAGAAACTGAGGTTTTGAGGCAAAAAAGTATTAATTTTTTAATTTGTATATTCAGCACTGTTGCGTGTTTAGAGCAACATCACACTCGTCGACAAATGCAGTGGCTTGATTAGTCAGATTTGTTTATTTGGATCTAAAAAATCTGAAAAGTTCAGCTTGATTTGAAAAAATTAATGTTGCAAATTCGTTCAGCAAAGTTACGTGATCGGTGTAAACAGCTGCATTAAGAATAGGCGAGTCCAAAAACGACTGTGTATATGCTGGACGTGTAAATTTGTTCATGAAATGCTACCACAGTGAATCTGCAATACTCATACATTTCGCAAGACATTTATCTGTGATGCATGAAGATATTGGTGCAACTGAAGGGGGAAAGTAGCTCTAATATGCTAAATAATGAGTGCTACTACAGTGAGTCAAGAAGCAGTGAATCTGAAAAGTCAAACTGTTTGACGATAACACTGTTTAGCACTCAGTCGACAGTCATATTGTAATCGGCATATTTTGTCCCACTCCTAAACATAAATAGACCCTCACCTTCAGAAATGTAGCTCTCAGTTTGGTAACCATGGATGGGTTGACTCTGATGCTCTCCTGCATAATGGATGTAAAGCTGTAAAATAAAGCACAAGTCAGGAAAAAAAGACGAATTCATCAACACAGACAAACCAAAAACACAAGTGAAATAAATCAAAGCCAAAACACTTGCAGTGTTCTGTGGTGGTTTTGTGATGGTTTGCAATATAGAAAGGTAAGCAGAATGAGTTGCTGCTGTGTTTTGCAAACCAAGTGAAGAGCACAGTGACTGTGCTCCACTAAGATTCACTAACCTGATGACAAAATTAAGAGATACTGTGTCTATATATGACACTAGTTAAACTTACTACTTTACACTGGCCTTATTTTGTTTATTAAGTAAACAAATAAGTAAATACCTGTCAATAATCTGCCACGCATAGGACAGATCTCCAACTATTTGCATGGTAATAAGGACTTCTTCTTTGATATTGATTGTGCGGATCATCTGGTGCAGGAACTTCCTGGTGTCAGCCAAGAACTGACAAACTTGCAGGTTGGACTCCAGCTGGTGGAACTCCTGGACCTGAAGTCCAAAAGGAGAAGGTTTTATAGGCACAGTCTGACAGCCTTTCTTTCAATATTTTTTAAAATAGTAATAATAATTTTGTATTGGTATTGATTACATTTCTTGCAATTATCAGCAGCTTTATATAAACATGTTCCAAGCTTTGCTGCCAAATTCGATTAGTTCCAGTTCAGTATTTTTAATATATGTTGGCAGGACAGAGCAGAAAATGATGCCACTGTGCCAACACAATATTCCTATTACATAATCCTCTGTCTTTCTATTTACATGCATTTAATAGCAGTAAAAAAAAATCGTCTCTTAATTTTTCCACCATTCTGAAACACTGTACTTGGATTTGCTTGTTTTCTATGGATGAAGTTAAGGCAATCAAAACATAGTATTAGCACCATTGTTACCTTACACTGTGCTAATCCAAAAATGTAAAGCCATGCTGAAATATAATTATCATGCTCACCTCTACAAGAGCCTGTATCAGCTGGACCGTCTTCCTCCCAGCAGCCGTGGAGTCCTCATAGTTCAAAGACTCAATCTGCTTTGAGATTTCCCTGAACCAGGCCTGTAAGTTCTCTGCCAAGGACAGTAAAAGTGTGTCATTGAAGCAGATACAAAATGTTACCAAAGTATTTCACAAGCGGCAGTTACGCTCGAGGTAAGTATGACAGATGTAAATTTAATCCGCCGCTCCCTGCGTGTGTACTTTTAATGCATTTTTTCCATCTTGTTTCCCTGCCTCAACGTTTTCCTCTGAACGCCTTCAAGCTTAAAATCTTTTAAGATTTCATGTCCCAACACTGAAATAATCCAAGCTGCATGCCCGAGGCTCCGATAGTCAGAACTACTTTTCAACGCTGTGTGTAAGTCTTCACCTTATCCATTCTCACAGTGTAACTCACCATTTTTCTCCACCCTGGTAAGAGGTTTAACACCAGAGAAGACTTCAGCCAGCTCAGTCATTCTCTCTGATCCCTCCTTCTTGTAGCTCTCCCATTTGATCTGCTTCTCTGACAGCATCTGCTTGAACATCTGGAAGAGGAATAGCGCAGATGCTAAGCTGATGAGGGAGGATTAGTCAGATGAGATGCGTAATTAGAACATTACATTTGTGTCCCCTCCAAATGACACACAGGCTAGCCATATGCTACCTGACAGTAGGCTAACAGGCAACCAGGCGGACACACCTAATGAGGACTACAGCTGGACAGATCACTTTGAAATTATAAAGGAACTCATTTTCCATTTTTACTCTTTAAAAAAGAGAAAAGATCACTTTAAAGAAATGCTACACTTTTGTCTTTAACATTTTTCACTTTTTTCCCTGTGATCATTTATATTATGTAACACTGATGAAAGACTCTCACCTCTTTGAGTGTGAACTCAAACTGAGCTGTGTCGAGCAGCAGCTGGAAAAGGATCTTAGGTTTGTACTTAGAGTCATTAAGTACTTGGTCTTTGATCTGACGAAGGCGCTTGTTGTTTGGGTCATAGGCTATGAGACAGAGGATGACTGATCACAAATCAATACACTATTTTCACCAACATCACCTTTATAAATGTTTGGACTTCATTGGACATTTACTTTACGAACAGTGTCATTTCAATACAGGTAAATTAAAATTAAGGATCAGATTTCAGAGTTCATTTCAGACTCATCCTTGACTTTACACATTTACAGTCATGTGTAAAATCGTTTTCAGAATACCCTTACTGCTCCCATAGGAGCGAAGTGGCAGCCAGGTGCTGCTAAATCAAATGCACTTGATTAACTCATCATTAGCAAGTGTCAGCACCTCTATAAAAGTTGACGTTTTGGAAATTTTCTGGTCTGGAGCATTCAGGTGTGTGCTAAGAGAATACCACAATCTTCCCAGAAGTGGACGTGCCAGCATCACCCTACTGGTCAGACTGTGGAATGCTCAGAGGAAGTTAAAAATAACTAAACGGTTAGTTTGTGTGTGTATTTTCAGAATAACTGAAAAGGAAAAGAATCAAGGTGCTGCAATGGCCAGTGAAGATCCAGATCTTGACCTGATTGAAATGCTGTGGCATTTAAACGAGATATGCTCTGAACTGAAGCAACACTGTAAAGAAGAGTGGGCCAAAAAGTCCTCCACAGTGTCATACAGAAAAAAATACTTCAAGTTGTTGATGTTAAAAGTCTTTTTTTACAAGCTGAATTATGGGGTTTACTTTGTTTTTCACAGGACTGTAAATGCAACACAAGTGCTTACACCAATGTAAATGAGGAAAAAAGAAACCGCAGTATCTCACCTGACTCTGCAGAGTGCAACATCAGCCAGCGAATAGCAACATTGCAGTCTCTCAGACAGTTGAGCAGTTTTGGGATGTTGTCCAAGATAATTTCCTCCCTGAGGAAACCTTCCTTTAGCAGCTGCTGCACCTGAGGCCTCAGGCTTTCCATGCTGGCTGCATATCGAGTAGCCTACACGTATGGTGAAAAAAAAACATGGCTCTTATATACAGTGCACCATCTTTCATTCGGGGTAGTCAATTATTCATACATTCACTCCCACTAGTGGTCATTAGTAAGAATGGCCTGGTCTGCAGGTGAAAGACTAAATGTGGATTATTCAGTTAGCTCCTCCTGCCGTGTGTGTGTGTGTGTGTGTGTGTGTGTGTGTGTGTGTGTGTGTGTGTGTGTGTGTGTGTGAGAGAGAGAGAGAGGGAGAGAGAGAGAGAAAGGACTTTTTAATGACTCTTACAGCGTACAGCTCTACAGGCATCCCCATATTTTAAATGAGCTTTCCGGGAAAGGTTTATGAATGGCTTCCTGAAATTTGTTTCTGTTTACATTCTGTGCTGTTACAAATTCTGTGCACGCTGTCATCACTACCCGCACAGAACAAATAAGCACACTGCAGGACTGTAAATGAAAGAATCGGAGGTGTCTCTGACATTGAAGCTAATGTATTTTTTAATACCTGCTCTTTGATGTTAGCAGAGTCCAGGGTGTAGTTGAGCGCAGTCTTGGCAGCTTTGTATGGTTCCCAGGCTTCCACCAGGTTCACTGTGATCCCCATGTAAATACTGATAACCTGCAGAGAGACTACACTTCAGAAAAATATGCTCAACATTAAAAAAAAAAAACTGAGCCAAAACATGGCACACATTTAAAAATAAATGACATAACATTTTATAAAGATGTTTATATTCAGATCTACTGCAAATGGAAAAGACTTAACAAGTGCCTCACCCAATTATCAGGAAAGTATTTGTCTACTATCTCCCGCATCTTTGCCTGCTGGGTGTGCAGTATGGAGGGGCTGAAGAAGAGGCAGACGTAGAGCATGGCCGCCTGGTTAGCCAGTGCTGTGCTGCGATGTTCTGGTAGAGGATACGCAGAAACCTGGAGGAGAAGAGGAAAACGTCTTAAAAATGTGTAATGAGGGAAACATGGTGGGACAAGATCTGTTATTTAGTTTAACCACAAAGAGATTTTGGACCAAATGTTTCTCACTTGGTTGTAGATGTCATCCGAGCGCAGCCTCCCAATGACCATGCTAGTAAAAGTGGCACTGATGGGAACTCTCTGGAAGTAGCTCTCTGGGTAGTTGGCTGGTCGTTTGGCTCCAGGCTGGCTGGAGTAGCCGGTGCTACGCAGGAGCTTACAGATATCATCCAGGTTGGAGTCGCCCGAGGAACGGGCAGCACTGAAGAAAAAAATGTGTTTTTCCAAATAGAAGAATGCATTTTTGGTGCCAGTATAACCCCCAAAAAAGTAATAATATAAAGAAGAAGAATTATTAATAGCCGTGAAATACAACTGGAATGTTATTTATAGGTAAACAGCATCCCTCTGTGTGTAGTGTACACTTTTGTGTCAGCTTACACTGACACAGGAGTTAACCTTTTGGTGAGTCAAGTAAGTGACTCACCCTCACTGGAAGCAAGCTCACTGGCTAACAGGTGATTGGAGTGCACTGAGCAAGTGAGTCACAAAGAGAGTGTCATGTGGATGTGTGGGGATGTGAGTCACAAGCGCACCTGTATCTATAATAGGAAACAAGCATCCTCTCTCTGACTTCTCCTTCAATTTTTTGGTCAATAACCAGCAGCATGACTCCATACAGGTAGAGAGCTTCACACTGGGAGAAGAGAAAACATGACCAATCAGTTCCTGGAGTGCCGTTTCGTTTTGTTTGATGTGTTGTTTTGAGGGTTAAGCATGCACATTCATCTGACACGGGCGACTAATTCTAACCAATTCAGGAACAGATATTTAAAGATGTAAGCCTGCATGTAATGCAGACTTGTTTTGTAATGTTACAAAATTTAAATGAATTTGCATTTGTGTTACTTACTAGGAGCTGTTTCCCATCCTCATTTAGAAGCACAGTCTCCAAGGTCTGCTGAATATAAACACCCTCGTGTAGGTCATCCAAATATCTTAAGAGAGGGAAAAAATAGCTCATCGACATCTTTTAAAACAGGGCTTTTTAGCATGTGGTTAAACGGAAAACAGTGTTCCTCACGGTCAAGCACTGTGGTTTTAGTTTCTGTTTGATTAAGACATAATTAATTCCAATAATTCCATCTCATTATACCTGTTAAGATCCACTATGTATTTGTGGACGCTCTCAAAAGCCAGATAGAACCTTGACAGAATCTCGATGTTGTTCTCTCTAAACTCTTCATCCAAGTCCTGAAGCTCCGGTTTGGCTTCCAGCTTTCCTTCGTAATACTCAGGACCCTGAACAGGAAGCAACATTGTGTGACAATGCAAAGCAAATCCAAACAATGCCGAAAGACAGCTGAAACTAAAGCAATAATACTGCTTTTATTATCTTTTGCTTTTTAGGAAGACTAAAGTCAAATACATGGCTGAATATAAAGTTTTACATACAAAGTTGACAATGTTCACAAATAGTCAATGTGTCCCCCTCCGGACACATGGCATATATCCATACAATCTCTGGAGTCACTGCAGCCACTACTGTGTGCTACCTACCGGCAACCCTGTGAAACTCCCCTCTTTCTACCAGTACATGTTTTGTTAGCGGTGAACAGCAGCAGAATTAAAATACACTTTACAATCAGATTATCCTTTTTCACACATTTTTTGATCCTGCCTGGCCTAAGAGCTAATGCCAATCCGCTCTGAGGCTTTCCCTAATTCATGTTTACTCCACCTACCGCCTACTAGAAATCCTGCCAAATCTCAATGAGGAAGTGGTCCCAGCTAATGAAAGGATCTTTTGAATTCCTGATGTAGTTCATACCTTGAAGTAGCTAAAGTCACAGATAATGTCTCCATATTTCTGCTGGTCACTTTTGTCCTTGAGTCTAAAAACTGCAGGGATGAAGTCAGAGAGGCGCAGGAGCTCAGCAATGATGGCATTTCCTCTGGAAACTATCCTGAGGATAGCCTGGCCGCACAGGTTGTTGTCTGCCAGGAAGTCCACCATAATGGATACAGGAGGACGAGGAAGACGAGGAGGAGGAGGAGGAAGATAGTGTAATAAGCTTTATTGCAGCAAATACTGTAGCTACACCTGAAAGACAAAGGAAAAGTGAAAAAAGTCAACTTAAAACAACACGCAGGCTCTCTGAGGCCTTTCTGAACCTGCAGGACATTTGTCGCACAGACAACAGAAAGAGCTTATTACAATCTATTGGCATCATTATTACAACAATTGACTGCGACGAGGAGATGTTATTATCATTTATAAGCATCATTTTCTCACATTTCAATCTTGACGTGTCTGCGTTTGTAAAACCTAAAAACCTTAAGGGTTTCCAATGTTCCTGTTTCTTAGAGACAGACCAAAAACAGAACCGAAGTTAGTATATGATTGTAACCTGTAACTATAAGATATCACTGAGCTAACGTTAGCATGTAGCCTACCTGCTAACTACTTTCATTAACTCTTAAGCTGAAGATGACACACGAGCGCGTGCACAGGTCCAAACATCACGTGAGTGATTACCCTTTTACATTTTGACGTCTGAGTCGAGAGTGTACCGTTTAAAAACCCCAACACTGCTGGAGAAAGGTACTTACCTCCTTGCAGCTCCTCTTCCCTGTTTACTTCCTCATGACCAGCCACATGACTTTGCTGCTGGGTGTGTTTGATTCTGTTCACCCACTGCCCCGGAGTCGAGCGGGAACAACTTTGTCAAACGCTTTGACCTCCACTACATGGTAATAGGCTGATGTATTATTGCTTGTTTTATTATCGAAACATACCATGGCATAAACGTTCCTGAATTTATAACATGTAATAAGAAGGGCAGCTAAGATTAACTGAAGCAGGTGTTCTGGGAATCCATCCTACCTGACAAACCATCCTACCCGTTGTTTCTGCGTATGCGCACAACACGAATTTAAGTGGCGAACCGTCCTACCTTTGTGAATGTGACCTACAAGCATACTTTAACAGCTAAAATTAAGTGGCAACTCGTCCTACCTTTGTTCATCTGAGCTAGAAGCATATTTTAACAGCTAAAATTAAGTGGCAAATCATCCTACCTTTGTTAATAAGATCTAGAAACATACTTTGACGGGTAAAATGAAGTGCCAAACCATGCTACCTTTGTGAATGTGACCTACAAACATACTTTAACGGGTAAAATGAAGTGGCAAACCGTCCTGGCTTTATGAATATGAGCTACAAGCATACTGTGATGGGCAGAGTTAAGTAGCAAACCGTCATACCTAGTTAAATTTGTGGTGGAATTAGTCTGTGACAGCAGAAATGTGCATAAACTACTTACGGTAGACGTTTTGCCAAAGGAGGATGGTTTGCCAGAACACCTGTACTTTGAAGTCAAATCAGGCAGATCCCTTATGTTTGCATATTTCCGCTAGGTGGCGACAGAGATCCACTAAACCCTCAGTTTGTCTGTCTCGCTGCTGCTGCACCACACACTCAGGACCAGACTGTGTGTAGGTTTCTTGCTCCACAGGGATAGGATCTAAACTGAAATTAAATCCACAGGGGAGAAATTCAAAATATGGTTTGCAGTCGACAAATATCACCCCCTAAAAAAAAGTGTTTTCTTGCAGGCATCTGAAACAGACCTTTCTCTAACTACTGTTGCATGAAAATATATTTGCCTGAAGCATTATTTTTGCATGTTCCCAACTTGGATTAAAAAATAAATACATTTTTTAAAAATAAAAAAAAGTTTCTATGACCAGCACATGGCCACCATGGATGAATTAGTACAAGCCTTCATTTTTCCTTCAAAACTCTGATTGAATTGGAGCTTTATTGCCGATAAGTCTAACACGCTGGCAGGCCCTTCCCTCAAAGCAGTGTGAGCCAGAGGTTAATAGCATTCAGATGGCGAGAGCTGTTTGTTTGACCTGCCACCTCTCTGTGTGACGAGAACAAGGTTTCATCTCAATCACGAGCCATTTGATGTCGTTGTGTGCCACAGCGGACTGTACAGCGTGCCCCCCCGCCCATAATTAAATTCCAACGTGGTGCAAGGGCTGACAGTCTTTTCCTGCAAAATTGCTTTATCATCTTAACCTCATCTTATCTCTGAGATACAAAAGACTCTCTGTCTCAGGCTGTTTTTACAGATTGCCCTTAATGGTTTTAAGTTTCATCATTAGTGCAGAGTAGTGACTGACAAGGAAATGGGACACAGGGTGTAACATATGGCAAAAGAGAGCTATGCCTAATGTGCTCCCTTTCTCGCCCAGCCACTGGAGTAGCATTATTCCAAAGCGTTTTATAGAGAGAACCCCTGACAGAGACCGATGCAATTTAGATTCACTGCTTGCCTCTTCATTGACCCAGCTGTCCACATGCTACACGCTGTGTCCCTGCAGCCAATGGATTCATTACCTGTTTACCAGCACACCAAGGTCACATTCTCAGTAGCACCTGGGTCAGCTATATGGGTTTCCCGGGAAGCATCATGAAAGGTTTTCACTAATGAGGTCTCTTATTACACACCTTCTTCATTAACCTTCAGGGGCCTTGAGGCTTTCCTGTGCTTGTTATCTTGATTGGTCTTTCTGGGATCTCACTAAAGAACTGCTTTAATTCTAAAAATATTAGACAAATGTGTACAGCGGGGGAAAAAAGGCTGCAATTTTATCCCAGGGAGTAATATTACACATATTGAATATTCATTTAAACATCGACAGGAGAATGACTAAATAGCCCTCATTTCTAGGCCCATTAAGAGCATTGACAGATCTCGCTCTCTCTCCCCTGAGCAGCCAGCGACCATCGACAGTAAGGTTAAGTAATTCTTCTCTGTAAGTAAAGCCACTCAATTGGCTGACAGTGACCTGCTTCATGTGTTAACTAACTTGCCGAATTTCAAATTTTGAATATTTTTCAGAAACAGCGACTCTGAAATTTATAAACTGGAGGTTTTATTATCAGTATTCAGCAGCTATAGGAGGGTAATGTCTGGTCTGGATGCACTAACACAAGGACGTGCATGGGTGTGGGCATGTGTGTGACTTGATGCATTAGTCCACACACACATACACACACATGCACACACATGCATGTGTCCCCCTCAGGCTCCATGTGCCCTTTATTAACAGCAAGTTGACTCTATTCAGCTTGACTAGTGATTAAACCTTTTCATGGCTGGAACTTTCACACCGCTGTGAACTGTGCGAGGTGATTAAAGCTGCTCAATTTGTAGTCCAGTCCCACTGCTATTCTTCTTCATTGATCTTGTTTCAGGCCCTTGAAGTGAGAGCTGCATGCAGCAGGCTTCTCTTATTGGACTTAGACAGGATGCATACTTTTCAATTCAATTTATTTATATAGCGCCAAATCACAACAAATGTCGCCTCAAGGCGCTTCATAGATACAGAGAAAAACCCAACAATCATATGACCCCCTATGAGCAAGCACTTTGGCGACAGTGGGAAGGAAAAACTCCCTTTTAACAGGAAGAAACCTCCGGCAGAACCAGGCTCAGGGAGGGGCGGCCATCTGCTGCGACCGGTTGGGGTGAGAGAAGGAAGACAGGATAAAGACATGCTGTGGAAGAGAGACAGAGATTAATAACAGATACGATTCAATACAGAGAGGTCTGTTAATACATAGTGAGTGAGAAAGGTGACTGGAAAGGAAAAACTCAATGCATCATGGGAATCCCCCGGCAGCCTACATCTATTGCAGCATAACTAAGGGAGGATTCAGGGTCACCTGGTCCAGCCCTAACTATATGCTTTAGCAAAAAGGAAGGTTTTAAGCCTAATCTTAAAAGTAGAGATAGTGTCTGTCTCCTGAATCCAAACTGGAAGCTGGTTCCACAGAAGAGGGGCCTGAAAACTGAAGGCTCTCCCTCCCATTCTACTTTTAAATACTCTAGGAACAACAAGTAGGCCTGCAGAGCAGGAGCGAAGTGCTCTAATAGGGTGATATGGTACTACAAGGTCATTAAGATAAGATGGGGCCTGATTATTTAAGACCTTGTATGTGAGGAGCAGGATTTTGAATTCAATTCTGGATTTAACAGGAAGCCAATGAAGGGAAGCCAAAACAGGAGAAATATGCTCTCTCTTTCTAGTCCCTGTCAGTACTCTTGCTGCAGCATTTTGGATTAACTGAAGGCTTTTCAGTGAGTTTTTTGGACATCCTGATAATAATGAATTGCAGTAGTCCAGCCTGGAAGTAATAAATGCATGAACTAGTTTTTCAGCGTCACTCTGAGACAGGATATTTCTAATTTTAGAGATGTTGCGCAAATGGAAGAACGCAGTCTTACATATTTGTTTAATATGTGCGTTGAAGGACATATCCTGGTCAAAAATGACTCCAAGGTTCCTCACAGTGTTACTGGAGGCCAAGGTAATGCCATCCAGAGTAAGAATCTGGTTAGTTACCATATTTCTAAGCTTTTCAGCGCCGAGTACAATGACCTCAGTTTTATCTGAGTTAAGAAGCAGAAAGTTAGTGGCCATCCAAGTCTTTATGTCTTTAAGACATTCCTGCAGTTTAACTAATTGGTGTGTGTTATCTGGCTTCATGGACAGATAGAGCTGGGTGTCATCTGCATAGCAGTGAAAATGTATGCTATGTCTTCTAATGATGCTGCCTAGGGGAAGCATGTATAATGTAAACAGAATTGGTCCTAGCACCGAACCCTGTGGAACTCCATAATTAACCTCAGTGTGTGAAGAGGACTCTCCATTTACATGCACAAATTGTGCATGTAAAAACTGTGCCTCACTCTTTCGATCCATCATGTATGAAAACTAATTAGGGTTCAAATTAGCTGCCATATATGGTTGGCATTTAGTAACATTTATGGGGTTAACTTTGTTGTTGTTTCTTTTGATACTGTAAAGACTGATACCAGATGATTGATGAGAGCAAAAAGGAGTTGACTCTTTGAAGTTTTCCCATGAAGATACATCAGACTCAAGACCGGACTCCAGTAGGATTGGTTCTGAAGAGCATACTGATCAAAATAAAAAAGAAGAAGAAAAGGATCTTTGCACTGATATGCCAGTGGGTTTTTACATATTTTATAGCCCCTGTGGAAATTTTGGCTCACATGATTGACACTTACTCAACCAGTTTCAATTTTCCCTAAGTGCACGCAAGTGGAGACACAAATACAACACCGACACACACTGCAGAAAGGCACAAAACTGCCAGGACAAGGGTTATTACATCACTAACTCTAGATGCCAAAACACTTCCCACATGGAGTTACGAGGCTAACAAGTGGTTTCAAGTCAAATAGCAAAGGCTGATTGTGGTAATGCTCTAATATCAGATTCGATCAAGCAGCAGATGTCTTTTTATTGCAAGTCATTACTGCTGTCATACTTATTAGCATATAAATGGTTTCTGGGCCTATGGAGACCTAAAAGTTATTGCATGTGTAATTGAACCTGATCTCTGCTCTGTGATTGAGATGTCCCAACACACACACTCTGTCGTGCACATTGAGCACATTGTGCTTTTTTTGTTCTTCTCATTTAAATGCGGTTTTAGGTTGTTATTTTTCCTTTAAATACAAACAGAAGAGAAGGAAACAGAGGGGGATGTTTGATGGTAATCGTCTATTGCAGTCATTATAATCAAGTTTATTTCTAACACAGCCACAGGAATAACAGTTTGTTGATAGTGATTCACAAATATCGCTGCTCCTTTTAAGTTTAATCTTTAAATGTTAAATGTAATATATATTTTACAGTACTGTCCAAACATTTTGAGCTATGTCACATTCAACAAATATCCTGACTCCCTTTCTACCCAATCATTCTTCTCCACTCTTGTTGATTAGCAAGAAGCGACAGAACACTGATCCTTTAACAGGTCATGGTTTTTCACTCTGAATGATCTGGGTCATGACGGGGTGAAAACACTTTGAAGTTGCCTCTCAAATTTATGTGACAGGTCCTTGTGACTGTAGCACATCACAGATATGAGTGCTGGGAACAGGTGCAGACTTTTAAAGGCAGAGCTCACCTGCAGCCGTGGCCTCTTTATGCTAAGCTTCTTGTAATGAGATTCAATAAAATCACAAGGTACTGATTACGATTCTTGGGATATTTTTGTGACCACGCACAGCATTGCAATGTTAATTTACCACTTTGGTCAGTTCCATGATACCTCCAGAGTTATTGAATGGCTTACAATCCAGTACTGCAGACAATCATTGTTCCTGGTGGATGCTTCCTATTGGTTTTGTGGACCCACCTTCCCTTTAATAATATAAGCAAGTCTATCTGTGGTGACATTTGTTATTTTCCCAAAATATTGAACTTTTCCTTTCACAAAAGCTATTTTATACACTGTTAAACTGTTAAAGACTCTTAAACTAATCCAATAATACAACCTGTTCCCACTAGTGAAAAAGGTGGCAGATGTACAAAAAAGAGCCCTCTACTTTAATCCTTGTCTGCACATGTAAGACATAGAAACGTCTCCCATGAACCCTTCATTTCACTCTCCGTCTTGATAGGCTCAGGTGCGATTCATGCCTTTCAGTGTCAACACAGATGTATGAGGCCAGTCTGACTCGGGAGTGGAAATTAAATGATCACATCCAAGGCTGTGCACTTAAACTGCACATGAAAGAGGAACGCACGCACGCCGCATTTACACAACCACACATAAGCATGCACGTGTGTAGCCTAGCACACCGAATGGCTCTGACAGATTTTCGAAGGGAGTGGAATTTTGATAACAAAACTGCAGTTGTGTTGCGGTGATTAACAAACAGCAAATTAATGACCTCAAAATGTACTCAGAAGGAAGTAATAAATCTCCATTTGGCTGCTGGCTGGCTGAGTCGCGGCCTGGCTGGGAAAACTATGCTGACCTGGGTGCATCCAAATTAGATATTGGCATGGTTGCGTGTATAACACAGTGGGAGTGCTGCTCTGGCTCAGTAACCCTGCTGCTCTAAATCTGGCCAGTGCTCAGTTCAGCAAACACAATGCAACAGCAGGGAGACAGCATCTCCACGTTCTCATTAAGCTGCGGATTATAGTTAGACAAAAGCAAAACCTCATTGTTTTTTTATGCTTTTTCCTCTTTTTCTCCCTTGCTGGAGTCCAATTGCCTGTATATTCTGCTGATTTGTATTTACTCTGTCTTATACACAAGGCACAGCTGATGATCTTAGCAGCAACAGCAGAGGAACATCTATGTGTTCACATCAGTCATCGGTGCCACCCCCTCTTGGAAATCAGTAAAAAGGGGATGAAAGACAGGAGGGATGGAAGGAATGCAGCAGGAGGAAGGGATAATGAAGAGAGGGGGGAGGCAGGAGTGGGTTGAGTGGGACAGAAAGACAAGAGACAAAGAGGAAGGGAGGAGGTGGCCTTTGTATCACTCCGTGTCTTTGATCAGTGGTCCATGGGGAACCGAGGCAGTGCAGATAGCTGGTCCACAGCTCCTGAGGAACGCAGCTTCACATTCCTCCTTGCTCTTTCCCCGCTTCTGCAAAATCACTTCTAGTCTTTCAGTCCACAGCAGCTGTGAAAACACATTATGGCATACTACATGCCAGAAAAGACCTGAGTAACGCACCACAGTGCCATTGTCCTGCTGGTCCTCATTTAGTGCTGCAGTTCCTCTCAGGCCAAACTCTATTCTGCTTTCAACCTTTTGCATGACTTTCCATTTGTCTGCAGGCTCCAAAATGATGGATTTGTCTTGTTATTTATCACTCAACAGTGGGATCAGTGTTCTACTCAAGCAACGGTGTGATCCCGGAATCCTACGTTTTGCTCAACGACACTTCTGCAGGACCAGTGCATGCACCGGAACTGTCCAGCAGACAGCATCGATGGGGTTGGGAAAATGCAGACATGCTCCTTTATGGTATTTTCAAATGTTAAATCATTTTGTTAATCAACATTGTTAACACAGAGACCCAATGCCACCAAAGGCTGCAGCTCAGGAAGGTAATCTACTATTTGGAAAGCTGGTGGATCAATCCTTTGCTGCTCCAGTCTGCACGCCAAAGTATCCTTAAACATAATCCTGAAACTCAAGTTTTTCTCTGATGGGTTCAACGGAGTGTGAGTGAGTGTGAATGTCAGATAGAAAGCACGCGGGCATAGAAAAAACAGGTGAATGAGGCATGTTGTATAAAGTCCTTTGAGTGGTGAAGTAGAGAAGAATAGCGATCCACAGGAACTAGTCCATCTACCAAACTTTCTTTGTTAAAGTCCATCAGCCCTCTGTCTGACTCATTCTCATTGATGGAGAGTGTATAATAGAGGGTAGTGATGCATCTCCTGAATAATCATCTATTGTAAACTGAAACACAACTGCAAATACTCATATGAGCCATAAAATATAGTTCCTACATCCTGCATCTTTATGGCCAGTACCTTCATGAGTCTGTTGAGGTGCAAGTATTAGTTATATTGATGATATTAGCTCTGAATTAATCTTGGATGACAAATACAGTTATTTATTGTATGTACTGTTATTGTAGGGCCTTTACAATATAAAGCACCTTGAGGTGACTGTTGTTTGTGATTTGGTAAATAAAATTTAATTTTTACCCATTAAAGTCAGCATTAATGGAAAAAAAGAAAACACCGAAAACAAAATCTTGAATCTCGACTTCTGAACTACTTAGTGTGTGCCCAGCAAGTCTCAGTTTAAGTTAAAGGACTTTCGTTATCTATGTGTATATAACTGAGAACCCATGCACCATCACATGGTTAAATAGTCAAACCACAATTTTAAGCCCACTTTATTTTTTTCTTGGAAACTCTAAACAGAAATCTTTTCTTTCCTTGATTTGTCTTTTTTTTCCAAGATGTGAATGGGAGCAAGAGGAAAGCCCCGCCCGCCTCGGGTGTGAACGGAGCCAATGGTAACGCACCGTGCGCCGTGGAAGGACGTCACAGCACCATCAGCAGTCGTCCTAGTGGGACGGCCGTGCTGCTCTGCTTGGCTTGCAGTCTCTGCTGCACTCCTGTTATTGTGTATGTGTGTATGAGAGAAAGAGAGAGAAACACCACTTGAATACTTTACACTACTCGAGAAATTCGCGGAGGAACGAATATGTGGATTTGACGACAAGAGAGAAGATTGAGCTGAATGGAGAGACGTGTTATTTTTAAAGGTAGAGGGTAGAGTCTCTGGTTGCCTGTACTTCCAACCAGCGTTGAAGCTCGCTGAGCTAACAGGCTAACCGGGAATGTTTTCAGAAACTAGCTAGTTAGTTAGCCGGCTAGCTAGCATTGTAGTCCGGAGCAATGCGCCGTGTAGATTTAACAGCCACACCGATACTCGTATCTTTGTGTGCAGTTTGTGAGGGAACTGTGGCAGTGTCTCGAAGTGTAGGTTTGTGTAAATGTCCAGAGCTCAAGTGGCCGCTCGGCTCTTAATTTCCAGTAGGGACAGTAGTTGTAGCTGTCCAGGCAACAAGTCGGAAATACATCGCAGCTTTAACGTTAAGTTTGTACTTTGTGCGGTGCTGTGTTTGTTTGTCGCTGACTTGAAATCAACACTCTGTGTGACAACGATGGCACATGGCTTATTGAAGGTGGCATTACACAGAGGCAACTAGGGTGCGTCTTGAGATGCCCGAATTTGAGAGCACCGGGTCACTCTCCTCTATAGGAAAACCTGCTGTCAGCTAGTCGATACCGCTATTGACGAGGAGACGAGGTGGATGAACTTTATAAATCGCCCACATGCGTTGGATCAGTTCTCGGACTTGTGAAAGGCATCTGAAGCAGAAGGAGGGAGACGTGAACGCACAGCCCTTGCAGCCCGGGGGAAGATGGCGGAACGCTCCCGCTGGAGGTGGTGAAACCAAAACTTTGGGACTTCTTGGATTCAGCGCCGCATATCTCATCCCAAACTGTAGGACACATGCAGGCCAAAAAACGCTACTTAATCCTGTTCTCCACCGGCGCGTGTCTCATACTGTTGTTTTGTTTAGGGGGGATACAAGTCCCCCTATCCAGACGGGGTCCCGGCCGGCCTCATGACCGCAGACTCTCCGGTTATGGCCCCGGGGCGCGATGGCGTCACATGTCGGGGTACCTGCAGCCTTTCAGCTCCTGGGAGCAGGACCGGAGCGATGATCTCACTGAACACATATCTCCCAGGCAGAAGAGGGACGCTAACTCGGGCCTTTACACGGGAAAACGCTGCAGAATGGAGTCCTGCTTTGACTTCTCACTGTGTGAGAGGAATGGCTTTAAAGTTTACGTATACCCCCAACAGAAAGGAGAAAAACTTTCAGAGAGTTATCAGAACATATTGTCCTCTATCGAAGGCTCCAGGTTCTACACATCTGACCCAGGGCAGGCATGCCTGTTTGTCCTGAGTTTGGACACTCTGGACCGGGACCAGCTCTCTCCCCAGTATGTACACAACCTGAAAGCAAAAATCCAGAGCCTCCCTCTGTGGAATGGAGGCAAAAACCACATCATCTTTAATTTATATTCTGGCACGTGGCCGGACTACACAGAGGACCTTGGCTTTGACATTGGCCTTGCCATGTTGGCCAAAGCCAGCATCAGCACAGAGAACTTTCGGCCTGACTTTGACGTTTCAATCCCTCTTTTCTCCAAAGACCACCCAAGGACAGGTGGGGAAAAGGGCTATCTGAAATACAACACAATCCCCCCTTATAGAAAGTACATGCTTGTTTTTAAGGGGAAAAGGTACCTAACTGGAATAGGTTCGGACACTAGGAATGCTTTATATCATATTCATAACTCAGAGGATGTAGTCCTCCTCACCACCTGTAAGCATGGGAAGGACTGGCAGAAGCACAAGGATGCACGCTGTAACAAAGACAATGCAGAATATGACAAGTAAGTACTTTACAACTATCTTCCGGTTAGCTGTACTGCAAGAGTCTAGGTCTGTCTTGCCACTAATTTTTGTCAGTATGGTGTTTTTAACTAGTTGAGTGAAGCTTGTATGTGTGACTGTAATAATGACAAAGCAGGTGGTGTCATGTGTTAAAGGTTTTGCCAGCACACTTGTTTGCTCCTGACTGAAACTTTTTTTTTCAGGTTTGTGTCCGGTCAGCTCATTGAGTTGTACATAAAATTGGCAAATACCAGTGATATTTCTTGTTGAATTTCCCAGTATTGTATAAATTAAGACTATTCCTATTGTTAAGTAAGGAGACCCGAGCCTGGGCTGTCAAAAAGATAAGGTGTCATTACATTAAGTGCATCTAATGTCCAAATGTTGGCACGGTTTGATATGTCACTTTTAATTATTCATTATGCCATATCATTTTATTTACTAAGGTATGCATCACGCTCACAGATAAGTAGCTTTAATGTCAAACACAAGAACTGCTGTATTCAGGTGATATTCCCATTGATCTAGGATTTGTTATTATTTTTCTTGATAACTGGTCCTCTGACTTTCCTGATAGTGTTTGACAGATGTCATGCTCTCTACATGACACACAAATAAAAGTTTTATAATGAAACAGGCACACAATACTCAGTGTAACTAGTCTCTACCTTGTACTCAGATCGGTTTGCCCGGTCCCACAACTAAGCCACACTGTATTCTGTACTCAAATGTGATGAGTAAACTGGCGTCTGTCTCCCAGCTTTGGCCAGTGGGATTCATTTCGTGTCCCCTCAGACCATGCTATGTTGTTATTGGTGACTGTATGGCGCTGGGTGTTTGACTGTGGCTCTTTGGAGTGGATTAGTAGGGACAAAGCGCTGGTGCCAGCAAGGGGAAGCCACTCTGGTCTCTGTTTGCTCAGTCATTTCCCAGACAAACCCAACTGCATCAGCCAGGAATGCCCTGGCCCCAACCCGTGTCCTGCGTGACCCCTGCCGTTGTTTGGGGTTCAACTCTTTGTTGGTGTGAGTTGCTTGTTTGGAGGATCCTCCTTTCTATAGTTTGTGAAGGAATCGGCTCGGAAACCTGGCTGCTCCAACAATATGACTGAGGGGTTTTCTTGGATCTCATTTGTTTACCATTAAACCTCACAGGATTCACCTTTTAATGTTTGACTTGGTCGGAAAATAACACCAAAGCTCTTCTACACACCCAGCCAATAAAAATAATAATCCTCATATCAGACCATAGACTTAAACTATCTGCTCTCTCTGCCACGATTTACCAGCTCAGTGCTTGATGCCAAGTGCTGCCAGGGTGTGCTTTTACACAGTGAGATGGGTGGCATCAGAGCTATAACCCAAAGGAAAAATTAATCCTCCTGTCATTAAATACACTGGGGGTGAAACGGGCTTGGAGTATCTCTTGCCCTTGGCTTCTTAGCTGCATTGCATGGTTAGAGTGTGTTTGGTACCTCCTCAGTTAACAAGCTTTAGCTTGGTGCTAAGTCCAATGCACAATTCTGTAATATTTGACGAAAAACATGTACTAACACCAGGGTTCGTTTGCCCTGGCGGCTGCCTAACATTGAGTCTTTAAAAGTTCCTTACCTTTAAGCTGGTGTTTCTATATTTATTATCAAACAAATATAAACAAGTAAATATCTTTGCTTTATTTTAAAATCATCTATCTGAATACTTCACAGTGACAGGGTATGCTACAGAAGCTGGGAGTATGGGTAAAACACCTAACAAGTGTTTCAAGAGAAGTTTCCAACACTTCAGATTTAAAAAAAATAATATAAATCTTGTCATGTAAAATGGAAAGCGATCAATAGCAAGGAAAAACATGGGTCACCACTGAGGTCATTTTTTGCTTTTTGTTATGTAATTATTTTCACTGCAAAAAGGGAAAGACAAAAATTAAACCCTGCAGGTTTAAATAGTGAGGATCAGACACTGCAGTTTACTGAAGAAAAGAACATATGTGGGTGTTATTTTTCTTCCTTGGTGCATGCATGGACCACCAAGGTCAGCTACATCTCAAACAGAATGTAATCTGGTCTTTTTAGACAATTGCTGTTTGGTGATCAGATCAGCTGTCATAGATTAAAGGCATCACTGCTGGTTGTCATTTTATTTTTCCTTCACACTGATGTCTGTGAGGCAGCTTTTGTGACTCTTGTCACTAAGGCAGAGTAACCTCTATGCAGTGCCTTCACGGAGCAGAACTGGCAGATTGTGTAGTCTCACCAAACCTTGTGTTGTCATCGTTTATAGACCTGTTCGCCTTAACTTTGCACTGTATTATGCTGCAGCATGACTGCTCTGGCTTGCTGTCTGGCTGCTGGGTTTGTGAGCCGTGAATGAATCTACATAAATGCCCGATATTACTAACAATTGAATTAAAATTGTTTCTAACTTATCTTAAAAAATAGATAAAATACATGAATATCCTTATCAAAAAATGGTGAAGGAGGTTGGCCAAAACTAGGTCAACAATGTACATGGAAAGACCAACAGCTTGCATCCTGTAGGACTCCACTTTTGTCTTGTTTATTGCAACCTAAAAACTGTAACATTTCAGGCACACCTGCTCTCAGCTTAGCTGACACAATAAATTTCCAGAATTGGAGTCTTGCAGTTTGTGAGCTGCTATGTGTGTCTGTTTTTTTTCCATGTACATTTTTGACATAAAGAGAGTGACCAAGAAGACCTGTGATTAGAGAAATGCAGAAAGCATTGTTTGCACCCCATTTGTTCCCACCTCTTGCTCTCAAGTTCAGAATACAGTTGACAGAATTTTACAGGTTAATGATGGCAGCTGAATTCTGTCATTAGCTCAATGAAATCTGATGACAAAAAAAAGAACATTTGAGTAACTCCTGCATGGAAAAGTTTTTCATCATTTATGTTTCATTATTATTCAATTTTATAGAGAAAGCAGAGAAAACTGTGCATTTTGCAGCTTTATGTTCATTTTTACAAGAGGTTTGTTTGGGTTCCTATTGAATAAACAAACATAATTTTTATATAATCATGTCAACAAGAAAGACTATGCATTCTTGTGAAAAGCTAAGCACACATTTACAGCTTTCATTAGGATTTAAGAGTAAGTAGCAGCTAGGTGCTGCTAATGAAATGCATTTGACACTTGACTTGAGCATGTCTATTGGTCTCAGTTACCATGTTAAAGTTCATGACAGCATAATTAGAAGAATACTGAAAAGGTCTGGAAGGGTTTCTAGAAGGAAAAATCCTGTTCTCTCTAAAAAGACATGACAAAACAGCTTAGGTTTGCAAAGTTGCATCTAAAAGAACCATTACACTTCTGGAATAATGTCCTTTGCACATATGAGACAGTGCCATCTTTGTCAAAAACCAAACTGAGCATATCAGCACAAACACCCCATACCAACTGTCAAGTAGAGTGGTGGAGGCGTGATGATTTGGGCTTGTTTTGCAATGGGACTTTGGCGCCTTGCAGCCATTGAGTTGAGAACCAAAATGTTCCAGGGTTCAGTTATGAGACTGAACCTTGGCCAAAATTGGGTTTATGAGAATGGCTGCAATCAAAGTGCAGTCTTCAACTTGATTGAAATGCTGAGGTTGGAACCTTAAGAGAGCTGTGCATAAACAATGCCAGGAAACCTCAATGAACTGAAACAGCACTGTAAAGACGAGTGGGCAAAAATTCCCCCTTTGTCAGACAGCAGGCTAGTGCTAAACGTTGCTCTACAAGCTACTAAATCATGGGGTGTACTTTGTTTTCATAGGCCTCTATGCAGTTCTTTGAAAAACTTTCTTTTACACATATCTGTATAACATTGTTCCTTCCCCAGATTTTCTTCTCATCACCTTGTTATGTAATGAGATGACCAGTACCAGATCAAATCACTTCTGCTATTCCCTTACTGATTGACTACTTTGGTTTGAGGCTGAATAATCCACTTGGAAGTGTTTGACATATTTATAAGAACATGCAGACGCCATATTGTGGGTAGCTTTCAACAAGACGTTTTTCCTGTTTCTCTTACCGTACTGGTCTTAATTAATTGCTCTTTGACTTCTAGTCTCTTTTACAGGGATGATTTAAAAACTCCCTAAAAGCTAAGCTATTTTCAGATATTAATAATACTGCTGTGTACACCATTCTGGCATTCCTGGCTTTCCAAACGAGTTAGACTTGATGGAGTCAAAGATGTAGTTGGGACAGTAGTTAAGGAAGGTTTTTGCCAAGAAGATAAATATTTGTTTCTGGGTCATGATTCAGCTTTCTAAATGAAAAAATGTCTCTGACTTGTACAGGGATGTAAACAACACACTAGCTGGAGTAAGCTGCTTGGAGGATGTTACAAATTGGGAAAATGTTAAATGAGTTGAGCTTTTAAATATATCTCACTGGATTAAGCAGCTGTTTGTCAGGCAGGAGGCTTTAAACTCTTAAGACATTAACCAATTTGTTGACATGTTAAATAATTAAATAAATGCAGGTGCTCCACATGGCATCAGCTCATTATGTTCAAGTACAAATCAGACGCGAAGACTAATGCACGTTTGCCCCATCTTTAGTTAGCTGAGCTCTCTGTGAAGGTTGGTGTGTGATTGTGAATGAGTTGCACTATCCTGTTATGCAGCTCTATGGGTCAGACAGTGCAGTCTGTGGTCTAACTGGGTGGAAGTAATAGTTTCTGTGCCTGGCTGTGGCTCTTTGTGCAACAAATCCCTTTTATCCTCTCCCACTGACAACAAGGAAGTTGTGACAGACCAAATGCAGCCTCTCACCATAATTACCATGTAATGGTCATGTCATTTTTTTTGTGTTGCAGTTCAGACTTTGTTTCAGAAGTTTGATTGATTTGGATATTTTGATGTGCCATGTCTGCATATCACATGCACAATTTAAGTGCATCTTTTTCTGTCTTTTGCTTCTGTGATGATTATTGCTTGTGCAGTTCTCTTGATGAGGCAGACGTGCACATCAGCACTGGCTGTCAAGATGATTTGGCACTGCTCACAGTAAATGGAAAAAAATCACGTCAGGAGATTTGTTGGATTTTTTATTTTTTTTTATTTGTCAAAGATCTTTTGCTGAAAACAATGGATTAGCTCCAAGTTACGCTTTTTCTCTTGGCTACCTGATTACGCTCAGCTCGTTTGAATAACAAACAAAGCGGAGTTGTTGACGTTTTTTGTTGTTGTTTTTTTTTTTAAATAAATCTTCTATTATATAGCCTGTCCCTGTCTTCATAGTATACTTAGTAAGGGGTTACTAACTATACTATGAAGACAGGGACACAATTTTACATGTGTATCTGTAATGTGGTTTTTTGTTGGTTTTTTTTGGTTGGTTTTTTTTTTTTTTTTGCTGTTTATAGCCAGTGAGAGTCAACTTTTGCTCCCCTCTTCAACACATTGTCCCTTTCATATCTGCTCTCAGCCACTGTTTACAAGCTTGTAATGCAGCCAAAGGAGAGAAGAGAAGATGCAGCAGGAGGCAGGTCAGATGCAATTTTAACCTCAAACTGAAAGCCTGCTCACAGCTTGTTTCCAATTAAGAGGCCCTGCCAAGCGCGGGAGTATGAGCAGGACAGTGTGAAAGATGCGGGGAGAGTCACAGAGGAGTGGGAAACAAGCTGAGAGGAAGTTCAGGGGGGAGAGAGAAATGGGAACACAAAGAGAACAAATAGTGACAGTCTGAAAGGCTAAAATACTGGTGGTGTAAAGTAAAAAAAGAAGAGTGAGAAAGGAGGAAAAAACTGCATGCCAGCTACCCAGCATTGAGAGGTGAGTGCAATAGCTGGCTGGATGCTGACGTTGTTCTACTAGGTGTATTTATAGACTTGCAGGGTTTTAATCCTCAGTACTGGCCAAAGCCCCTAGCAGAGGGCTGTGAGCCAACTTGATGCAGGCTTTACTGAGCTTGGGGAAAATGATAATTATTGCGGGAGGAAAGTCGATTTCTGAGTTCCTGTACGTTATCTATGAATTCCCCTTTTCACCATGTTGTCTACCATTTCAACTCATTAGGTCATGCGTTTTTCTTTTTTCTTTTTTTTTTCCTCCGCAACTACACTGGCTCCTGTGTACTTAGTTCAGAATTTGTTTTTTAGTCGTATTTGTGAAGAGTGCTTCTAACTAAGCACATCTAAAAGCTAGATTGCGCTGTGGTGTTAATAGGTCACAAAATGAACTTTAGTTAAACATTGCTAAAATGGAAGAGATTAATGAGTCATTCCTAAATTAAAAAGCTCACACAAATGTGCTCCTTTGCGTTGCAGCTAATATGAGGGACCCATAGCCTGTATGCTACGGTGAGGTAGATATTGTATAAGCGTAGAATGTGCCTGAGATCTCTGAGAAAGATGGTTACAAACAGCACTTATATTATTTATTTATTTATTTTTATATATATATATATATATATATATATATATATATATATATATACATACACATACATACATACATAGCACTAAACAAAGTCAGTAGAAGCTAAAGACCTCAGTGGAAAGCTCACTTTATACACACACACACAGAGACAAAAAACATAAAACTAGACACCTAACAGCAGCCAAGTAGTGCTTTGCTGCCAGCGTTCGGTTGGTGTGTCAGGACTCTTAATCTGCTTGTAGCTGGATTGAAAAATGGTAGTTTTATAATGTTGTTGGTGAATGAGGGTCAGAGTTGCTCAGAGAAACTTTTAGCCGATTGTATTGCTTTTGTGCTAAAATGCGTACATAACTGTGAAAAGCCGTTTGACAGCTTTGTGCTGAAAATGCAGGACATTGTGTTGTGTGGGGATGTCTGTTCGTATGTAGAGAGTACAGGAGGCGGGACATTTGCACATGTGTCAGAAATTGTCCACAAAACATTTGGACCTGCTATAAAGGGCTGAATGATGCACCAGGAAGCAAAGGAGGCTGGCGAGCCACAAAACCACACTGCACAGATTATATGTTTATTTTTGATTGACACTGGTGTAGAAATAACACTCACATTGACCATTCCAAAATTGTGTGGTAGTGTTTGAAATAGTTTTTCTGATTGGGAGGTTTGTGTGAGAAATTTATGGTGTATTTTGTGGAGCAGGTCAGATTCCTACAGACACCAACATAGTGACTGTATTTGAACTATAGAGACAAATAGCCATATATAAGCTATGAGCTTTTCTCAAGAGAATAGTATAGTGCATTACAGCACTGAAGTGGTTGTTGGAATACATTTTGCAGTATTTTTGTAACTCTTGTACATTGTGTTCCCAGTATAACTTGTTAAACTATGTTACCAGTTTCTCACTTAAAAGTTGTATAATTTCAGCTGTTGCTTAGTTGTTCCGCTTGGCTGTTCATTTCCAAATATACCATAATGCACAATCCCACTGAGGAAAATGCTACCAGCAGCAGTTACTGACAACATTGAGCTGAGATGAGCTCTTCTGAATGCTGTGATTGAAAACTACTCTCATATCTTTGTCTGCTGATCTTCATCTTTCAGAGTGATGACAGACGGTAGAGCAGGAAATGTGTCAGTGTGACGCACTGAGCTTGTGCCTCCGTTCTCTTTTTATCTTTATCTCTGCAGTTTTCCCACCACATTTTACCGCATCAGTTTGGCTCCTTTGAATGTAAAATTTTGGTGATATTTGGAAGCTGATTTTTTTTGTTTATTTATTTATTTTTTTGTAAACGTCTTTTATCACGAGAAAAAAGGTTGGCTAGATTGTTGGTTTAAAATATGCCTTGTGTCAGCCGCATTTGTAGTGAGGATTCATTTGGCTTATAAACTCTCTATTATAAAAAAATTTGAAGGCTTTTGTTGACTTTTGGGTTCCACCAGCCTTATGAGGCGATGGGCTCAACTAAATGCATAATAAAGGTTTCTTTAGGTGCTACAAATAAGCTGCTTATTATATTTGGAAAGCTCACGGGAAGTGATGGCTATCTCCTGAACAGATGATGCATCCTATGATTGTGTGTGTATTTGTGTGTTAGGGCTAGATTAATTGAATTTTATTTTCAATATGACCTGACACAACTATGAAAACAAGATCACCGGTAGTTATGGTTTAATTATTGCAAGGATAGTCTCATTCTGTCTTGTAATATAAATCCAGTACACCTCTTTTCCTTTCACTGGTGAGCTTTTGCCTCATTTTAGTTTAGCTTGAGCCAGGATAACAGTGATGTTACTACTGTTAATGAGTAATTGTTTTACATAAATGGAATTTAATTATGACTAAGATAATCATAATTAGGATTTTTGTAATAGCCATGCAGACCCTAGTGTCCGTGTACCAGAAAGTCGTGACTCTCACAAAGTGTAGTGTTGAGTTTGAAATTGTTCTGATTAGCAGTCCCGGAGTTAGTGAAAAGCTGCCATTGCTTGGCATGTAAAAAGGAACAACGCACAACTTCTGGGCTAACCAGGCAATTAGTGGATCGCAGACGGCTGACAAAATTTTTTTGTGGCAGCTGCATCGAAGACAGCCACCTCCTGTTCAGTGTTTGCTTATACATATTATGTAATATGTATAGACTCAAGTGTAGTGTTGTTGTATGGTTGCACCTTAATGTTGGCAGCTTAGATCAGTGAATCGGTATCTCTGCTGATTCACCTTTTTCTTTTGGTGACAAATAACTCCAGTCAATCACTCATGCTGCAGTGTGCAGTACTTTTAAAGAAACACTACCAGGCTATAATGTGACCAACATTCTTACTCTACATAATAGTCATATAGAAATTACCAAACTGATTCTGTCTGGTGAGTAAAGACGGGTTCACGGGCTAACCTATTGCGTTTACTCACCAGTTAGTCAAGCTGATGCCCTGTGCAGAAAGTCCTTTGACTTTCTACTGCTCTATTCTATCTATAACGTGACAGATATTTATTATATAGACAATGCTAAATCTGTGTTTATGTACTGTTAACATCTCATCACCAGTCATTCACTACTGCCACTGCATGTTAGTTCAAGTTGAAGTTATCATTGAACGACTGAGTGAAACCTAAATTAAAAACAGTGAAAATATGGCAAATTATGTGGTAACTGGTGGCCTAGTCTTGTATACTTGAACATTTGTTGATATGGTTGCACTAGTTTCCCCTTCTCCCTCCCTGTCTCTTTTGCACTCTTTGTCCAATTCAAATTCAAATATGCTTTATTTGCTTGAATAGGTTTTAGCCACACTCTCACCCTCTTTTGAGGCCAGTTGTTCAGGACAGAGGGCAGTGCTATTTATTTTCCATGCTCCTCCTCTAGCTTGGCTCCAGTCCTGACAGGTTGATATATGTCTTATCCTTGGCAGCCATGTGCAGGTGATGTATTCCCCTTGTAATGCTGGGAATAAGGAAAGGAATTTCCACAGCCTATAGTATGGACAAAAATTAGGGGTGCTGCCAAACCAGCTTGGATCTGAGAGGGTTGGGAAGAAAATGCAGTCATTCCTGTATGGTGATGGAGACGAAAAGCGTGAGATTTGTGAAGGGTCGTTTGCTAAAGCTGCTGCTAAACTAGGGTGCGGAAAGGTGATATGTGGTCTACCTCAAACCCAGTCTGTGCTCTGCTTTGTGCAAGGTAAAATGCTCTTAACATAGAATAGGACAGAAGATGACACAGAAGATTTGGTATAAATATTTGATAGCATGCTTTAGCAAAGTCATGTGAACTGCTGCTGGTAGAGCATTTAAGGACAAAGACGTAACTTAATGGAACTGAGTCATCGTTCAGGCAGCCAGTGTTTGCGTGACCCATGAGATACATTAGAGTCCTTTCGCTTAGATAACCTGCTTGGCCGGCACGATGAGAGCTTTCCAAATTATCCCTTATGTACAATGAAATATGTTGAGAGAGCTACATGAAGAATTAAGCTCCACTCTCCACCAGTGCCAGTTAAATCCTATGGGATTTTAATCCTTCTGTCAGTATGAAGAGGAGACCTGCAAAGTCCACAGATATGAAGTCCCTGACTGTGTCTGTGACATTTGGCTTGGCGTCACAATATATATATATATATATATATTTTTTTTTTCAATTTATGTGTTATTTCTGTAAGGGAGGAGAGGATTCATAATTTTTTTTTAAAAAGTATGTTTTGGGGGAAGTGGCAGGCATAGTGTGATGATTGGCATTGTCCTTGTATTTTCTCAAAAGTACTTTGGCTGTGGATCATTGTCACCATGTGAGGCCATGTTGTGCTGTTTAAATGTAACCAAAAATTGGCAGCATTGAAAAATCAACAGCCACCATGTTGTGGCGCTTGGCTAGGAGTGACTTGGATCATCAGATACAAGTGGAACACAAACACGCAGAGATATGCTATCTCTCGCTGTCCTCTCTGGACTCCATTTTGTCAGATAAGGGCTGTAGCTTGGCACGGTGAGAGAAAGGGGAACTTGTAGCACACCTGATGATAACCCAGAGTAAGTGATACTCTTCAGTGGAATGATGGCCCTATTCTACTCGTCCTTTGTTGAAATTCTTAACAGATTAAGTGCCTTTTAGACTTAAAAATCACATAAATCGTATCAACCTTTAGCAAGATTAAAAGCATAGTTTGCTGATAGCGACTCAAGGGTGCAGTTTTTTGAAAACAAAACAAAAAAAACACTTTGTGTATTACAAAAAAAGAGGATATTTTGCTATGATTGAGACCAAAATGATGACTCTGATTTTGGTTCTGTATGCTGAGCTGCACACATTTTCTTTCTCTCTTGCTTGTGAAATCTGTGACTTTCCCCTGCGAGGTCATAACCAGGGAGCGAGACAGGAAGTGTTGTCTTTGATCTTTCCCGCTGTTTAAACTAATTACCTGCTTGCACCAGCAAACACTGCTGGCCATGGAATTCATTAACAGATGATGAAGCTTTGTTCTGGGCAAGTGTGTCTGCAAGTATGTACAGGAAATCAGCTGCATCAGACTTTGTGTGCATTGTGCATTTTCCTCCCAAAAAACAGGCTAAATTGTAATTGTGTGTAATGTTGCTAAAACAGTGATGAGGATTTAGGTATTTCTAGCCTTGTCTTATTAAATAAAAGGTGCTGAGTATAAGATGTTGTGACAGTAGTTTAAGTGACTCATAGTAATTACAAACCTTGTTAGCTCATCTTGTGCTCATTTTTGACCACCGTTTGAACCTTAAATGTGTGTCACGTCGTAATTTTGGTTTATTTTCTTGTTTCCTTTAAAGGTACATAAATAATTGTTTTTAGGATATTTGATAGAAAACATGCCAGCTAATGTTAAGCTCTTAACTTTGCACTATAGATTTGTGAAAAATGCTCATAATCCTTCAGTTTTACCTCAGTGTATGAAAATACTTGAGCTTGTATACTGGTTGTAGGTAGGGATGGGTACCGGTATCCGGTGCCATCATGGCACCGGTTCTGACATAAACGGTAGTAACCAGACCGAAAAGCAGCGCACATTTCGGTGCTTTATTTCGGTGCTTTTTTTTCCTGAGCTGTGATACACTTTCTTCTTCCTTACATTTGTATTGGCGGTTGGCAAACAACCGAAAGGTGCATTACCGCCACCAACTGGTATGGAATGATACACTTTAGATTCTAGCCAATCATTTTACATTTCGAGGATAGTAGGCGGGTCCAGGTACGTACGTTCTTTTAGAGCAGAGCTACAGATTAAAAATGCCCAAGGCAAAGGGTTAAAAGTCTGACTGTACTTCACAGCAAAAGATGCAAACTCAGCAGCTTGCAACAAGTGCTTTAAGCTGATACTGTCAAAGGAGGTCACACTTTAAATCCGATGAAACACCTAGCAATGCATTTTTTTTAAAGCCGAGAAATGCGCCGTATTTGATAGCTTGCTGCCAGACCTCACACCGAGCACATCTACTGCTGGTGTGGTGCCTGTTATTGGACCGGAGTTAGCAACATCCCCCAAGAACCCGAAGAGGAGAGTCCTGGCCCCTAGCTCTGCCAGTGTAGCAGAAATGATGATGGCAGCAGCAGCCGTTCTTCTCTGCGTGAGTAGCTTAATGTTGTTAGTGTGTAATTTACGTTGAGTAAGCTAACCACGTTATTAAATTAATGCATGTAACGTGAACTAGCAAACACCATCATAGCTACATGCGGTTGTCTTCTTGTTTGATGGCAGATACTCCTTTCACCCTGGCCAAAAAGGCTAAAATGACCAAAGAAAAAGTGGAAAACAGCTAAACATGAGAGGTTTTTGGACAAAGTTTGTGTTTTTTCCATTGTTTAAGCACTGCTTCCAGCCCAGAGTGATACCATATATGCCCTATACCTGCAGAAAAGACTAACATTGTTATCTTTTTACAAAAAAACAGCTGAACATGAGAGGTTTTTTGACCAATTTTGTGTTTTCCATTCTTTAAGCACCGGTTTGGGCACCGTTTAAGCACCGGCACCGTTTCAAAAGTACCGGTTTGGCACCTGTATCGGATAAAACCTAAACGATACCCATCCCTAGTTGTAGGTCTAATAAAAAAAAAAAATAGCACTAACTAATTTAGTAATGAGGATTTGAGTAGTGACCTAATCCTAGGAGTAGGGGAGAGAGCGTCATCCCTTCAATTGATAGCACGGTAGAAAGTACGGAGTGCTGTCAAACCAGCTTGGTTCTAAAAGGTTTGGTGTATGGAGGAAAAGAAGCAGAAATGGAAATGAAATGCAGCTATCCCCCCCCCAATGTTTGCTAAAGCTGCTGCTGTACTGGGGTTCAGATATGTGCTCTCTCTCTCTCGTCCACCTCAAAGCCCATCTGTGCTTTGCTTTCTGCAAACTCCACTGCTGCCTGCTGTTGTAAATTATTTGATTCTGATCTGAAATTTTGAGCAATTCCCAATGGATTCCTGTCGTCAGATTCCTGTCTCAGAGAGCAGCTGGATTTTAGTACTGTCAAATGTATGTTTATTTCTTTACTTTCCTGCTAAGTGAAAGTCTCTGCAGGTCATACTACTAATGACACAGTGAACTTTCTACTTTTACTATTATCGCATCGGTAAAATTTGTGAATCCAACCATATGAAATAGTCCTGATTTTTTGTTGGTGTTATAAAAAAACACTAAACAAAAAACAAAACCAAAGAGGACTTTAAATGACTCAGTTCCTGTTTTAAATGTAAGTTTGTAAAAAAAAAAAACTCACAAAATTTGCATGTTTGTACATTTAACGAGTCTGTGGTACAGTGTCACCTCACAGAAATAGAAACCCTTAGAAAAAGAAACCGTTCGATTTGGCAGCAGACTCGCAAACAGCTCTTCTTCATGTTTCATTTTGAAGAGCGTTGCCAGTGTGCTAGCCAAGTGCCAGAAATTTCAGCTAGTTGCTGCAATTTTATGTCTCCTGGGATAAACTGCAGTATTTTTCACTTTACCCATCATCATTAGTACTACCGCCACCCTGTAATCTCTCTTTCTGTCACTGAGGCAATGGGGCTTCTCTTTGCACTGTGGTCTCGTAATTGTGAGGTAATCATCTTTTCCCTCTTGAGAGCTAAAAGACTGTGTTTACAGTTGGTGGGTTTTTTTGGCGGCTCGACTTGGTGAGATGCTAATTTACACTCTCAGCAGCAGAATGAAGCTGCTCTTCTGATTACTTGACACTGGCTTCACACACACAGCCATTCTTTACCTAGCGAGCGTTTGAGGCTGGATGCCATCAGCAGATTGGATAAATAACTCCTACTTTCTCTTTTTTTCTTTGATTGTGTCACCAAAATTAAAAAATTTGTTTTCTCACTTAAGTTTAGTAGTGTCTGTCCCCTTCTGTTTTATTTGTAGTTAAATTTTGAGATATGTTTCTGAGGTATTCAGGTGGGTTGAACACTTTTCAATAGTGCTATTTCTACTTTTAAAGAAATGCTTCCTGTGGATACTGTTGATTGCACTCCTGGGGTTCCAATCCCCCAAAACGATGCATTTTCACATAATACTCACAAATAATCACAGCACACTCACACATTAGCATAATGAAAAGCTGCAAGAAATGTCTGTTTCTGTGTCTTAAAGCATACACTTTTGCCCTAAAATAAAAAAGTCATGCCCATACACATTCATACATGCACACACTTGCATACATGGCCCTGTGTTTCAGCTCTTGCCTTACCCCTCAGATATTGTCCAAAATCACACCCACACACAAACAAATAAAGAATGTTTCAAAAACAAACTCCTCAGTCTCAGCATCCAGGCTTTATCTAAATCCCTCTCTCAGCGTGATGAATGTTGGCTCAGATCAGACACAGCCCACAAGTCCATTTGACGGTGCATTGATCTCATAGTTGGTTCATATCATTCCATAGTGTGAATTAAGATGGGCATTACCAATCCCTCTTCTCCCTGTCATGGCTATTATCTTGGCAGCTGTACTAGTAAAGGGACCGGCTGCCTATGAATTTAGGACCATTTCCATCCTTAACAAAATGTAGATAAAATGTAGTCAATGTACTGATAGATTTAAACATATTAAATCAAATATAATCACTTAATTCCAACCCACTTTTAGTCACTTGTTATGCTTTCTTCCATTGTTCTTCATATCCATCTTTGCATATGTTATTCTACTCTTTCCTCACATAATCCCATCTTTCATCACTCTTCCTCTATCCCCTCCTTCCCCTCTCAGTTCCTATCCATTCATCACCCTGTGTGTGTTTTCCTGTTTCCTTCGTCCCCTCCCTCCACCTCTGTGTCATTCAATCCCTCTCTCCATCATTATCTGCCCTGTTGCACTTCCATCTCTTCTTGCAGCCATCCTCTCTACTTGGCCCAGGAACAGAGACATTCCTGACCTGGACTTATCTCTCTTGCAGAACAGCTTCTGTACCTGCACCACCAGATAGGCTTTGTGTCCTACACATGCCTGTTGCTGGCTGTTTGACACCCTTCCTTGAAGCATGGAGGCTGCTTAGATTAATCTGCTCAACTTCCACATTTGTTCTTAATGGGACACACTTAAAGCTCTGTGGATGGCTCGCTTTGGCTTTTACCACAGCCATGTTATTAGTTGATTAGTAAGCTTCTCAGCTTAAAGTGCAAGTGCCTATTGAGATCAAGAAATACTCTTCTTCTCTTAGTGCAGGCTATAAAAAAAAGTCCTTAAAGATTATACTGTAATACTCAGGTCTAATTTAATGTTTGGAAATACACACCAGAGCCAGCATAAATGTATATTACTCTCAGTGATCCTTATTGCTAGAGACGTTAGACCCTCCGTGGTCATTGTAGTCAAGTAATTTGACCCTAACGACTGATCCAACATCTTTATGTTGCCTGACTTTACAAGCCAGTCCTGACATTCCAGCACTAATGGCTGTTCCATTAACAACAGTCATTTAATTATCTCCAAGAGTCCCTTGTTCTGGTTATGGTATCCAGAGAGCACTTCAAAGCATCATACTCATCAGCCTTATCAAGCTGATGGATGGCTGATTAGAGATGTGGGAGACACTTTCGCCAAAATAAATCAGCAGCTCTTTTAAGATCCAAGCATTTTTATTTGGATGGATGTTTTGAAAAAATCAGTTTGATTTGGTCAGTGTGCATGGATGTTGAGTGTAACTGTACAAACCTACGGGTGTGTGTAGCAGCATTTGAGCAGATCAAAGGTTTTTGTGTTTAGGTTTTCCTGTTTAGTGAGGGCTTAAGATGGATAGAGACTGAGAAGGGGCACAAGAAAAAGAAGAGTGATCGAAGACTCAAAGCATAGTAATTGGGTAAATTAACCTGAGGTCATGTAATGTGGTGGAGCTTTAGACCCCCCTCTGTGTGTCTGTAAATTTTTTATAAAGCTGTCTTTGAACTCATTAACCAGAGCAAGATGAGTGAGTCCAAGGCGCCTTGAGGAAATGAGTAAAGGCTTTGTTTTTGAAAAAGCCATATTGGTTCTAACATTCTCTCTGCTTCATTGACTCGGGCTTGAGCACACAGTCCTTGTTAAACTCCATTAAGCACCAATGGTAATTCTTGCACCGCTGGAAAACTGTCCTCTTTTCTAATAAAGTGTAACAACCATAAATTTTTCAATGGAAAAAATACATTCAGCGATCCAGCTACCTACAATATGTTTATGCAATCCTGTTTTCTTATTAAAAATAAATGATCATTTCCCATAATGTAAATTACTGTGCTGATGTGGGAAACAGTTGTGTTAGACTTTCGGTGAAAGAAAGTCTAGCACAGCCAAGTCTAGGTGACATTGTAAATGTGTAGTTTATTTCAATTAGATTTTTTTTTCCTTTACCCCTGAAGCTCTATTGCCGTCCGATTCTTCTTTTTTCTATGGACCCAGTATTAGGTCCCCATCCTTGCTCGAGGCACCAATGCTTCAAAAAAGTTTCTCATTTATCATGGCTGCAGCTAAAAACGGTCAAGATTAACTACCCTATTAAATGCAAGATAGTGCAGGGAATCTCATTTATAACAGTCTTAGACATTAATCAGTCATGTTTCATCCTCAGGCCCATGGAGTATTTTAAGCTTTAAGTTGTTCTCTTTAGTTATTCTGGCCAATAACTTGTGTGTCCCCTAGTGTTGAAGTTCTTGGTTGTGTTGCATTACTGGAATGGATTTCACAGTTTAACTAATATTCAGATATATAAACACAGAATAAATTTGTCTCGCTTTGGTTGGTGTGCACGTTTTCTCCAAGCTCTAATAAAATCTTTAAGACATGCTACCACAGATTCCAGTATATAGACTGCAAAATACCCTCATGCAAGTTTGATGCTATTAATCCCACATTCAAAGCATCTGTTTGAATGCTTTGTAGAGATAAACAGTCAGTTAATGATTTTTCCCATACACGAAAAATCACTATATGTAAATTCATATTACATTAGATGCAAGTCTTTCAATAAGAGTGTTTGTTTGTTTTTGTTTTTTCTCAATTTCTCCAAAAGTGTTCCCCTCTTGGGCCCATCACGGTGTGGTGTACATGTCTACTTCCTCGTGTGCAGTCTTGTCAAGAAACAAAAAAACAGAGTCTAAGATGGTCCATTTGTTCAACTATTGAAGTTGCTCCGATGTGTGTTGATCTTAAAATTAGGCTTTATGTGTTTGTCTGTGACAGTCTTGCCATGGGTGGCTCTGGCTGTGCGGGGCTTGGATCTAGTGTTCAGTTGTCAGCTGCAGTTTATCCTTCTTTTCCTTTATCTTCTGATGACACTCACTTTCACTCATTGCCTTTCAGGCTCAAATTCCTCGGGCTCAGAGAAATGGTCTTGGCAACAGCCAAATGTCTATCAACCTAGTCCAACTGTGACAGAAAAGAGAAGGCGTAAAATTAGATATGAAGTTAGTATTGGTACTGTGGGGTGGGAGAGCAGCACAGTCGTCTAGCTGCCTTCTCCTTTCAGTTCATGCAATTTCTCCTTTGTTGTGGAGACAATTGTTAAATCAGTTTCTACTTTAACCGATGTCTACTGTAACGTTCTTTCTCCCACTGGCTCCTGGGCCATTAAATGGGAGTTTTTGTTTAAAAAGAAGCAAATGTAATTTCTTTGTATAGTGCTAGTTTAACCCAGAGAAATGGGTTAGAGGTTTAAGATAAATCTATAGAAGTAGTAGTACTCACCCCTGTCACTGCTGGAAGTAGTGCGATGATCAGCTGCTCCTAAGACTGTGTCAAAATAAATAGTTTGTATGCAGACGGGTTTCATTTTAGCATCTGCTTAATCAGTTATGCTTTATGCTTTCACGACATAAAACAAACAGACGCTAGATCGTTCTTTTTCAAATTGAAAGATCTCAACAGGCATGAAGCTTTTTTGGCATTTTAATAATAATGGATTGCATTTATATAGCGCTTTTCGGGGCCCTCAAAGCGCTTTACAATTCCATTATTCATTCACCCTCACATTCACACACTGGTGGAGTCAGCTACAGTACAGCTGCCCTGGGGCAGACTGACAGAAGCGAGGCTTCCATATCGCGCCATCGGTATGGCCATCACCAGTAGGCGGTAGGTGAAGTGTCTTGCCCAAGGACACAACGACCGAGACTGTCCGAGCCGGGGCTCGAACCGGCAACCTTCCGGTTACAGGACGAACTGCCAACTCTTTGAGCCATGATCGCCCATAATGTGATAATGCTAACTGTAAGGGACTGAAAATACATTTTAGTCAGTTTGCTACAGGTTAATGAATTTGTGGAAACACCATCACTGATCCTAAAAGTGCAATAAGCTGGTTAACCAACATGCCCAGCAATATAATTTATTTTTTTTAAACTAGCCCCAGTCCATCAGATCATTGATGATGTTGAACCTTGTTACTGATTTTCTCTTTTTAAGAACTTGAGCCAGAGTTTACAGATACTACAACAAAGTCACGCAGACAAAAACTGGTGCTCTGCCAAAATCTTCAGAATTTCTGTTCTCATCTGACAGCAGTTGGTTTGATCAAAGAGCATATCGTACACAGATCTAGTGTTATATATAACTGCCCTACTGTTACTATACTTTAGAATTTTTTCTCTGCTTTATATAACAAATTACTGCATGTACAGTGGCATTTGTCATTGGCATGCCTTGATCTTGGCATTGCCAGTAGATAAAAATCCACTTCTGTTGGTTTGTAAGCTTAAAAAACAAACAAACCAAAAACCCAAACGACCAAATGAAGTTTGATATGTATTCATTCCTTTCCAAATTTATTTTGAATTTGGCATAATTAAACCAATTGATGGTTCAGTATATCCAAAATCTAGGTTACAGAAATTGTGTTGTTGCCCAGCTATAAAAAGGTCCTTGGTTATTTTATGAGTAAATTCATCCTGCTTCACTAACCTATCTGTATCAATCTAACAATACCCCTTCTGAAAATTCATGAAATCAAATATTTGTTGTTGTGTAAATGTATACTGTGTGGGATTGTGAGGATTAAGAGAACCAACAATTACATAAACTAAAGGAAACTGCTCTGTAGTTCCTGGTAGTCATGCTGGTGGAACCAATATCAGCACTTTGAAATGCCACGTCAATGGCTCTTTTGATTGCAGCCCTCTCTGTGAGTTGTTATGTGGATAATGTGTGTGGTCCCTTGCATGGATTATGGGAGACAAACACTTCTTCCAAGTCTCCTCCGGCACTTGACAAAGTGTGCTATGCATTTCTTTTTCACACCATCCGTTCTGGTTGCTAGGAGACTGGTTGATATTCATTCTTGACCCAGCTCACTCTTGTTATTCATTTCTCTTTCTGAATCATTCTTGTTCCTTAACTCTAATACTAAAAAATATTTTTTAAATTATATTCAAAAATTAATAGGCTTATGTAGAGAGGCATAACAGAAGGTCACAGCATTGAAACTGATGTTTTGCCATTTTACTGCCAAGTCTTGTTCCTTTTCTTTTTTCCTTTTTGTTTTCCTCAGTGAGAAAGTTTGGACATTTGTCAGAACTGGACTAGTTATGTGTTAATATCAAGTAAAATGTCGGAATGATGAGGCCACATTAGTGCGTTTCTCTCATCTCTTCTCTTGCACATGGAGGAGAGTGTTTGCACCTAAACTGAGGCTTGATCGGTCTACTTTCTTCCTGTCAATCGAAACTATGCACTGATTATTGGCAAATAACAGGGTTCCACTTTTATGTGCCATTCTGGCCTTGAACCTCAAATATTAATGTAAAATGATTTCACATAAGTGAACAAACACCTCATCATATTTTCACTGGAATCTGCGTACAGCGTGTCCTAGATTTGCTAAATTCCTCTTGCATAACACTTGCCATCACTGTATCTTGGTAAACCAGTGATTGCCGTTTAAAAATACAGCTACTTATTTTCCTTTAAAAGTGATACAAGGATGCTTATTTGCACAACATAGCATAGCAGGCCACTAGGGGTTGGTCCCTACTGATGGAATTTCCAGCTGAGTTCAGTGACCTGTGAAAGATGGCAATTAGTTAAACGCACAAACACAAAAGAGAAACGATGTTGACCAACTATGGAAGAAAGTAAAGGGGCTTTGGTAAGCTTAACAACTAATTTACTGGTTGACAAATCAGTATATATTCTGACTTTAAGGTTTCTTTTTACTAGTCTCCCGTCTTCCCTGTGTCACTCACAGATAGACAACACAGATTGGTCATATAAAAGGAGCTACCATTTCTAAAAGGTGGTTGTTTCTAACCAAGAATAACACAATGGTCAGTAAACGTCAACAGTGTGGTCGCTCTGACTGACCAGCTGGTCGAGGTTCAGTCCAAATTGAATGTGTCTGTCTACCACATACATACTGTAACTCTGTGTGGGTTTAGACTAAGCTTTATTGTTTTGCAATGTAGTTTGACTTCATGTTATTAGCTCACCCTCACCCACCCTAACAAAGGGGTTGAAGGAATTATGAAAGTAAATGGATTTAAAAAAGGAAGAATTGGACTCATTCATTTGAGTACAATGTCCAGAATCCATAAAAATGGCACAGACTAGCACAGTTTTCTCTTTCAAAGGTACAAAAGAGAGAAGCAAACAGGGAAAAGTTGTGGGGTTTTTTGTTGTTGTTATTTTTTGTTTCTTTGTTGCTCATCCCTACAGCCAATCTGCTACTGTGAAACTGCTCTGTTCACCAGCAGCTAACTGCATAGTGGAAATATGGGACAAGGCAGGATTTGCCTCATATCATGCAGAGTTAAATGCTGTGAGATGCGGGCAATGAGCTTCTCACTGACATCTATGCTGTTTGAGACCAGTCTGTTAAACCTCTTCAAGCCTTACAATTGCACTGTGAAATATATAAGAAAAACACAGGCATGAGCTGGTTCAAAAGGAAGATGTTTTTGAACACTCATCCTTAACGTCCTCACTGACATGAGGTAGCATACTGTGAGACTGCTCCTCCCCGCAGGCAGCCATCTGGAAGAGTAGGGAAGAATGGAGGTATGCAGGGAGAGGAACATCTGGTCTTCCCTGAGTTTGCACGGACAGAAAAGATGATGGATGTGAAAAACTTACACCCCGCCGGGCCCAGATACAGACCTACATTTCTGATTTTATAGGCACGCAAAATGGTTAAATATCATGACTCTCGCTAGACTGTGTGTTTGTCATCTTGCAATCTATCTGTGATGTAGTCACACTGATCATTAAGTCCACTATTTCATAATGGATGCACAGATTAGAGCAACATCTGTGCTACCTACTCTGCAGCATTAGTTGCTCTGACCTACTAATAATTCCAGTGTTGATAATGGATTTCTGTGTTTTATAGTGTATTATGTATTACTTAAGTGTATTATCAACAGCATCAAGCTTAGCTGTTGCTTTTATGCTTTTATGTCACTATAATGCATGCCCCTTGTATTGCTGTGTAAATGACTTGATAGTGGTGTAATAATATTGTATTATGGTCATATGTATATATTTCTTAGACACCCTTTGAGGTATTTTTAGTGTTTCTAAGAATGCGGTTTGGATGATTGTATATTAGGTATAGCAAAAAAAAAGTGTTGTGCTTTATGTTATGAAAGTGCTTAGGAAGAGCTGGAGGTACAGTGTACTACTGTGTGTTACTTTTACCAAGTGTGCATAGTAGTATGCCGGGATGTATCTTGACTGTGCAGTGCCTTGTAGACTTGAAGTAAATCAGTTCATGGATCAAGTCTGCAGAGCAGTGTGCCTTTTTAATATTGAGCCTTACCAGTACACTTGGTGAGACACCCAGCAGTGAAACCCTAAGCATAATATATGTATATACACACACACACACACACACACACACACACACACACACACACACACACACACACACACACACACACACACACACACACACACACACACACACACACAAACCATAAAGGAGAGGCTGTGGACATCCAGGTAGATATACACAGTAGGCAAACAAATGATGACTCCCCTTGTCTTATTTGCAGTCTCATTCAAATGTAACCAATGTAGCACACATTTGCATTTGTCCTCGTTTGCAAATAATACTGAGAAATAAAATATTTACACTTCCAGTTATCCTTCATAAAACTCAACTGAATGCACAAGTAGCCAACACACACACCGCTCCTTTTTACACTCACTCTCTTGCACATAATAATGATACCGAAGGAATTCCAGGCAGCTTCTTAATCCAAGCAAGTGCTGACTGAGGCTTAGATTGAATGGAGGAAGAACGAGAGATGTTTAGATGTGCAGGTGAAAGGGCAAAGGGGTTTATAGGTGAGTGGACAGAAGTCAAGATCAGAGAATGGGCTTTTTCCTCATAGTATTAGTTCTTTCAAGGTATTCCTTTATCCAAAAAAGAGAGGTAACATGTCTTTTGCACATGTTAAAAAAAAATGGTTCTGCATTTGCTTTCTTCCTTAAGTCTTTCTGTATGGTTGCCTAAATTCATCTTCTGAACATGTGTTGCTGATTTCTCTAATTTCTTGCTCTGCAGGTATGACTACAGAGAAATGCTGTACAACTCCACATTCTGTCTGGTACCTCGAGGACGACGGCTGGGTTCCTTTCGCTTCTTAGAGGCTTTACAGGTCAGTGATTAAAAACGCACATATTGCTTTTTACTGCTGACTGTATTTTGTTAGAATATGGGCTCATTGTGAATTTTATTCAATATTTTAAGGTGGTGAAAACGTAATCCTAAAACAAATGTAAAAAAAAAAAAAAAAAAAAAAGACTAAGTGGGACGTCTCACAGCTAAAAGAAACAGCTGCTCCCTGAATCTACGCAGTAGATCTGTAACTCTACGAATATGACCTTCCTGGAAATGTAGCTAAACATCGCGTCAGTATAGTCTGGAACCCTTGTGATTGGCTTGTTCACTACCGTCGATTCCTCTTACCCATTTCTAGATACTTTTTTGCCATAGTTTTTAAATTGGTGAGAGAATAGCAACCAATGTCAGTATAAGGAATATTAATCATGGTGTCAATACAAGGACTCACAAATGTCAGCAAATTCCTGGAGAGAGAATGCTGATATTGGATGTACAAAGAAGTGAAAAAACTTTAGGGATAAATATGTCTGTGTCATAGGCTTTACAAACTCTATATTGCACTTTAGTCATCACAGCTGGTAGCATGCCTTGATTTGGGAGGGTTTTTTTTATATATCGGATGCTCCTCCTGATGCAGCCCCTGTTTTTGTTTTTTTGTTTTTGTTTTGTTTTTTTCCTTCTTCCTAGGATTGAATCAGGAATCTTTTCCTTGTTAGACAAATGTGTGATCACTACACTATGGAGCCACTGTGGCATCTCACCAAATGTAGATCCCAGAGAAGGCAGTTTTCAGAAATAGGGAAGTCACCCTTCATGGATAAAATGGTCGAGTAATTTAAGAAGGCTGTTTCTTCTGCACATCTGTGAGGGCATCATTAATATTGGACAGGGTTTGGAGCGGTGCATGCTGCCATCCTACAGTTATGTATAGTTTTTAAATGACTTATATTTAAAAACAGTCTGCTACTTAGACTGATATTTAATTTGTTTTGGATACAGGGTTGTATAGTACAATAGTTCAGGAAATACAAATCTTATGCAACATTATCTGTTTAATTTTGCTTGAAGAAGCTATTTTACACACACAACACACAGTTGTGTTTTCATATCTTTGTGAGGACATCTAATTGACATAATGCTTTCCTTGCAGCCTACCCTAATCATCAAAAATGAATGCCTAACCCTAACACTTAGCGTAAAAAATAACCATAACCTAATTGTAACCCTGAGACTAAAACCACATTTTGAACCTGAAAAATGCCTTCAAGCTCGTGGGGACGGGCATTTTGTTACTACAAGAGCTGTTGGTCCCCACAAGTATACTGACATTCCAATTTTTGGTCCGCACAAAGATATGTAAACATGGTACACACACACAAACACAGAGTCAGATTATTCTTAAGGAATCACTTTAAAATTTGAACATGAATAAATCTCAGCTGATGTCCAGCCCACACGGATTGTAAGGTGCTAAGATCATTAAGGTGTCATCATTTTACAGTCTTTCTTATATTAAGCAAACATAGATTAAACTGATTCAAGAAATAATGTTGTGTGTCAACACCAAACCTGATCAAACAATAAAGCTCCTCATCAGCACTCGAGAGTGCTAAAAGTGAAGTGCTTATTTAGTCCTAGTAGCTCTCTCACCCAGTGCCAGTCATTTTGTTAATGTGCAGCTAGTGTTACTTTAGCTGTGTATGACTCACAGCTTTTTTTTAATCTGGTTCAGCTTTTTCCATTCCTTTAGGTGACACCCCCCCCCCCCCCCCCCCCCCACTCAAATCTTCCTCCACTTTTGTTTTTTTGTGGCAGAAAACATGTGCTTAATCATTTATGTGAATGGCTACCCATTTAATGTTCCTCAATTATCCAACAAGTGTCCCTAATTCAACCCCAACACAGTAATTATCTTATTCACACCATCTGTCTGTGTTTTAGGTGTACAGAGATGGCCAGGCTCATCTAGTGACAGCGTGCTCAGATCATACGTTGAAGAGTGCCTAAGTTAATTTTATTTAACGTATACTTTCACTTGAGGCAATTTATGTTGTTAAATGAATTTTGTAGGAGATGGAACTAAAATAATGAGTTTTGATTTTACCAGAGGTAAAATGGGCACTGCCTCTGTATTGAATGAAATTGGAAGATGATTACATCACAGGGGAGGCCACGCATAGACAGGACGCCAGAGGAGAAAGCAGTGTGTCTGCAGTGGAGTTAGAATGCAGAGGTTGGCTAGATTGTAGGGCTGGGCCGTGGCAGGGAGAGGCACTGGGGTGTGTGTAAATACTTATACAAGAAGCAAAGAAGTTGAGTAGGACAGACGCACGGAAATTTGATGGAATTTGTGAAAGCGAACAGGCTGTTGTGAGGCATAATGACCCAGTGACTGAAGTGAGTGAGTGTTAGGAGTGAAGATTTTCCATCTTTCCACCGGGTCGCGGGGGCAACAGCCTAAGCAGAGGTCTGCCCTGGGACCTCCTCCCGGTGGGACATGCCGAGAACACCTCACCCAGGAGGCATCCTTGTCAGATGCCCGAACCACCTCAGCTGGCTCCTTTCAATGTGGAAGAGCAGCGGCTCTACTCTGAGCCCCTCCCGGATGGCTGAACTTCTCACCCTAGGCCAGCCACCCTTCGGAGGAAGCTCATTTTAGCCACTTGTATCCGCGATCTCGTTCTTTCGGTCACTACCCACAGCTCGTGGCCATAGGTGAGGGTAGGGACGTAGATCGACCGGTAAATTGAGAGCTTCACTTTTACACTCGGCTCTCTCGTCACCATGACGGCAGCATCCGCATCACTGCGGCCGCAGCACCAATCTGTCTGTCGATCTCCGGCTCCCTTCTCCCATCACTTGCGAACAAGACCACGAGATACTTGAACTCCTCCACTTGGGGCAGGAACTCATCCCTGACCCGGAGTCGGCACTCCACCCTTTTTTTTTTTTTTTTTTTTTTTTTTTTTTTTTGCCTGTCCCGTTTGGTTCTTTTGCCATCAGAATTATTGTCTAAAGGCGAAGAAAGATGCCCAACGGATTTTCTTTACCAAATTGACCATCCCAGCTTTGCCGTAATGGTCCATTTGATTCACCTTTTATTCTTTATTTTATTTTCACTTGCTGAATACGGGACAGACTTGACTGGGGGAAGAAAAGGGAGAAAGAAAGAGGGGAAGAAAAACAGTTGAGAAGAGGGACGGGGGAGAAGGGCAAAAAAACAAAAACCAACAGAATAAGCAGAAGAAAAAAAAAAAAATACATATATCGATCACCTGGATCACCTGTTGAGAAAGAAAAAAGAAAACAAGCAGAAGAAAACGAGAGTAATACAATAAACCACATCACAATGATATATGGGAATATGACAGTAAATACTAAATATTAAACATTATTGTGCAGCACGTAAGATCGACAGCACAGTGTGCATTGAGGTAGGAGCCAAAAAGGGTGTAGTTTGTGTGTGTGATCACCCGTGTGTACACCTGTGAGCATGGACGCGCTTGTTTTCTTAAAAGGTTCCCTCATGTAATGATCTGCTAGAGGGTGTGGGGGGCCACTGCCCCGTCCTCCAGGGCATGAAGCAGGTATGGAGGAGATCAAAACCCCAGACATCCAGAGGCCCCCAGAACACAAGAGACCAAGGAAGACCAACAGAGGGGCAGCCGCGCCACTGTCCCAGAAAGAGCTGAGGAGAGTCCCAGATGAGGGGTCACCCAGCAGCCACGGAGCAGAAGCCAGGGGGGGCTGCAGTGACGTGCCCGTGAGCTCCGCCGGCAGCCAGCTGTGCCTGAGTGACCGAGCCCCAGGCCGAGAGGCCGGGGGCACCCCACCTCCGAAGTGGCCCAAGCGAGCCCCAGGCTCCAGGCCCCGACAAGCAGCCGCCAAGGAGTGAGCCGGTGTGTACCCGGACGCCCACCCCCGGACACAAAGAACCACCAACGCACCGACGTCTGAGGGAGTCCGCCCCCGGCAGGGGAAGTGGTGGGGGGAGATAGGCCTCCAAACCTTGGAGGGCCTGAGCTGTCCTCAGAGAGGTGGCATCTGATACCCAACCTGACATACAGACACAGACATACAGGCACACACAGATACAAACATCCATTCCCACCCTCATGCTCTCATATGCACTTACTCCACACTCAACCAACGTGGAGACAGACATAAAGAGACGCTGTACACACAATCACACTCCCCAAGCGTACTCTACGAACCGGGTCTAGGTACCCTTGCCCCTGGAGGGGGGAACTGCACCCAGACCCAGGTTGTGTTACCCTTTTCCCTGCAGTGGGGAGAAGCAGACCGCCCCGACTCCGCAGCAGCAGGGAGGCCCCACACTCCGGACCCCAGTCGGACGGCCAACTCCTCCTCCTAGCCCCCCTGCTCCAGCAGAAAGCAGAGAACGAGGGTGAGAGAAGACTCCTAACCTCCCTCCACCCGCTCATTGTAGTGTTGATGTATGTGTGTTCTAAGGTGCGTTTAAAACCCAGGAGGGCATGGAGCTACCTGCCAGAGAGCAGCAGGTAAGCGCATAGTCCCTCCTGCTAGCCCTCAATGTCTACGTGTATTTAAAATTGAGAGGTGGGCAACGACGCCGGGGGTGAGGTGTACACCCTGATGGTAATTGGGATTCCGTGTAGCGTGCCCACCCCCAAGATCCTATATTTATGTGTAATGAGAATGTGAGTAATGTGAATGTCTAAGTTGCGGGATAAAATTGAGGCAGAGGCAGCCAGAAGGGGACAGAGGGGGGGGGGTTACCTCCTCTGCACCCTGGTGACACACCCCCACTCCAAGGCCCTGCATGTGTGGGTGGTTGTGGTGGAGCGGGAAGAGGGAGGCAGCTGGAGATGGGGAGGGAAGGAAGGGAGGAGCAAGTGACCCCTCCCTGGGGCCAGCTCCCCCGCTGACCCCAGTAGGCACCCCCATACTCCGCGACCCACCAGGGAAGGGGGGCCCAGGCCCATCCGAACCGGGGCCCAGCGCAGCGGCGCCGCCCGGCCCCACAGAGCCCGGGGCAGTCCACTCAACCCCACAACAGAGAAAACTGCACCCACCCCATCATCCACTCATCTTCCAGACTACATAAGACAATAGACGCCCAGGCTGAGATCTTCCTCCACCTCTCCTGTATCTCCCCCTCTTGCAGAGAGAGTTCCTGAGAGAGGAAAGCCCCTGCAAGATGTGACAACCCCCCCCCCCACCAGTTGAAGAGCCCCCCAGCTGGCTCGGCGCACCGGCGGCACCCTGCGCCAGTGGCGGGCCCCCATATACCCACCGGCCCACAACCCCGGCAACACACCAACCAGGACCCAGGCCCTCGAGGCCCGGCCAGGGCCCCAGGCCAGAGCCGGAGCGCCCCCAGAACCTCACGCCCGTCCCGGACCCACCCAGGGGCAGCCAGGCTACCAGGTCAGTAACCCCCGTCCGTCAGCACAGACCCTCCCCTAGCCCCGCTGCACGTAGCCACGAGGAAGCCGTCACCTAAGAGCCAACAGAGCCCCTAATTGGCCATGACCGCTACCCCGGGTTGAGCCCCCCAAGGAAGATGCTCCTGGGGAACCCCCCGACGCCCCAAGCCTGACCCTACCCCCACACCAATCACAACAGTGAAGGCGAGACCAAAATATGACCCCCCACCCCCACTAGGTGATGGAGCTGATCAGAGGAGCCCAGAGCGATTGATCTGATGTGGTGGCAGAGGCTGTATCAAGACTAATGTAATCTAATAGATAATTTCTATATTGGTTAGAATTAAGATTGTTTTTATTTTTCCAGTTCATGAGGACTGTTTTCTTGGCTATGCATAGAGCAGTGAAAACCATATGGGCTATATTCTTTTCTGAAGTGACATTATCTAAGCTGCCCAACAAACACACTAAGGGGGAAGTTGGAATGTTACATTTCAGACACTTTGATAAGTCTTCACATATCTCGCGCCAAAACTTCTGAACTGGTGGACAGAACCAAAGAGCGTGGATATAATTGTCCGGTGAATTGGTTTGGCAGTGTGAGCAGTTGTTGGTAGATGCAAAGCCCATCTTGAACATCCGATGACCTGTATAGTGCACTCTATGTAGTATTTTGTATTGAATTAATTGAAGACTGGGATTTCTGATTAGATGAAAGGTTTTTAAGCAATCTGAGACCAGAAGTTTTGGTCTAAGTTAACTGATAAATCCGCTTCCCATTTTGCAATAGGAAGTGATATTGATTCATCTGTTTTAGAAAGCATTCTGTATATTTTGGATAGTAATTTGGGGGTTTTAAGAGTAAAAAATTGAACCACACTTGGTGGTGTTTGTAGTTCAACTTGACCCAGTTTAAATTTCTTTTTTATTATGGATTTAATTTGTTGATATTCTAAAAATCTTTTCTTGTTGATCCCATATTGTGTAACTAGTCTGTCAAATGAAATAAATTCTGTTCCTTCTAGTATATGTTCTACATATTTGATTCCTTTACCATTCCAATCTGAAAAGTTTATCATATTATTGTTTTGTAATATGTCAGGGTTGTTCCAGATAGGTGTACGTTTGCATGGGATTAATGAAGACTCTGTCAACTCCACCCTTTTCTGGCTGAGAACCATGGCCTCAGATTTGGAGCTGGTGCTGATCCTCATTCCCACTGCTGGAGTGAAGATTTTCTTTTTTAAATCTTTATTTAATTAGAGAGTGAAACTCTTGAGATTTACAGTATCTCTTGCTGTAGTGCCATCGTCCAAGACGGGTATCATTAACCCAGCATGTTTCATTAACCCTGCACGCTTCCGGAAAACGTGCAGACCACGACATTTTACCCAGATTTCTAACTTTTTTGGAAACCTGGTTGCAAAGTAATTAAGGAAATCCAGTGCTTAATCCTTAGTTCCTCTAGAAGAAATCTACATTATAGGACTGAGTCACCCCTCTTACTTTTATATTTTGGTTCCAAGGAGCCAGTTTTTATTGTGATTTTTAAAGAGGTTTTAAGCAGTAGTTCTCCAGGCTTTCTGAAGGTTTTTCAAAGTTTTTTCATTGGCCATTGTCAGCTTTTCCATTGATTTTCAATCTAGTCCTTGTACCTGACCATTTTCAAAGGTTTTTTTCTTTTGAACCACATAACACTGACCTATGAAGTCTTCAAAAATTAAAAAAGGTACTTAATTGATGAACCATGTTGTGTCTACACACAACAGATGGCAAACAACCAATTTTAAATAGCCTTATAAAATAATCTTTAAGCACATGTGACAAAAATGCACAATTTGTTCCCATTTCCTCAGCTGAGTTGAGTGAAAATGCGAAAGATAAAAGTTAGAAACACAAAAAATAATATTTTTCCACCTAGAATAGGATTACCAAAGAGAACAGAACAGGAGGGCAAAAAAAGAATTGGCACACACACCTAAAAACAAAAGAAAAAAAAACATCTACAGCATGTTAACAGTATATGAAAGTCATGCCCTAAAGAAACAGGAAAAATCCAGCAATGACCTATTTTCCTAGCAAAGTATAGAGAACTGAACAGTGGCTTGAGACTTTGGTATAGAATAGTATATATCATAGCAGAAAGTCTGTCATACTGAGTTTTTATAGTGGTTCTTTCACATATTGGCTGTGTAATATGCTGAGTTACCTACAAGGGTTTGAAGATGATTTCTCTGTGAGAGCAGCTAGGCAGGTAAAGCATGCAAAGACCTTTGCTAATGACAAGAAGATGATTAGATGAATACTGCAGCGCTCTGATGCACGAGTGTTTGTTCCTGGATGCACAAGACCAATCAGTGAATGGCAGTCCGCTTAACAGATTAGAGGAGGCTGCTGTGCACCACTAAGACACAAACAGACACACCTCAGTAAGAATTTCATGCATCTCTTAGACACAGGGGTTTGATAGTTAAGCCATTTTAAAGTTTATCTTCCTTTCCACCAAGTACATTGATCATTTTTATGAAGCCACACTGCCTAGTCACTTTGAGAGGTAGTCATCACAGTATTGCAGTGATTCTGTGGTTTACGGAAATGTGCTGTGAAAAAAAAGTGTCGATCCAACTGTTTAAATTGCCTGATATGAGTACCTCCTTTATTTTATTGCCTCCTAAAAGAGAAATTGTTCCACAAGACCGATGGCTGGTTGCTCCCTTTGAATATGAATATTGAGTATAAATATTTTAAGACCTAGGTAGCAGGCAATATGGAACTGGCAAACTGATTGCACTCTTATCCAACTTCTCCTCCCTGCTTGAGATATTTACTGTAAATTTAAACGTTATTAGCATACTGTGGGTCTCACAAGTTTCACAGGTTCCATTCTTAAAGCCGTTCACCTTATTAACAGTTCATTTTCTCTCTGTATTTGTGGTGTTACTCTTGCAGGCAGCTTGCGTGCCAGTGATGCTAAGTAATGGCTGGGAGCTTCCCTTCTCAGAGATCATCGACTGGAATAGGGCAGCTGTTATTGGGGATGAAAGGCTGCTATTACAGGTAAGCAGAGCTTCTAAGTTAAAACCTAAAGCAGGATACCCTATATACATATAGAGGTCGAGTGCCATAATAGCTCAGTAAAGCCTCCTAGAATACCACTAAAAAACACCACTGTCATATTCCCATTTCTTGAATTTTTATTACTTTATTTTTTTTAATCCCTCATCACCAGTGAAAGTTATTATAATAAAAGCATTATCTCCTGTCTTGATGTTTTTGGTTATTTTATCAGAATCTAATTCATTGGACAGATTTCAATGCATACATTCATGTGAAAAAGAAGGTTGTCAAAGGACTATAAAAAACTGAGTACGCCACATGATTTAGTAGCATGTAGAACCACATTTGTAGTTTTCTGTGAGTTGCTGCTGTTTTTTGTGGTCATCGTCTTGTTGCATGACTCATTTTCAGCGAAGCTTTAGCTGTCAGACAGAGGGCCTCATGTTTGACTCTAGACACACAGAGCTTGTGGTCGACTCAATGACTGCAAGGTGCCCAGGTTCTATGGTTTTGAAACAAGCCAAAATCATCACGACTCCACCACTGTGCTTGATAGTGTGTATGAGTCATTTGTGCTGATATGTTCTTTTCTTTTTTCCTTTGTTTGTTTTCCAAATGTGGTGCTGTAAATTTTCTACACTTTTTTCAGAAGTTTTGTAGTTTGTTCAGGTGCGACTTTGCAAGTCATGCTAAAATATTCTTTTCAGAGAGAAAGGCCTTTCTTCTGGCAGTCCTTCCAAATAAGCCATGCTTGTTCAGGCTTTTGCAAATTTTACTGTCGTGATGTTTAACATTTAAATTGCTAACTGAGGCCTACGTAGCCCACCCACCCCCAACTTCTAAACATTGCACTGTCTGACCTCGTTCAATGGTCAGACAGTCTTCCTGTTCAATGGCTGCTTGTGTTTCGGGGCTTTGCTTTGAAATGTCTCCATAGGTCATGACACCGAGCTTGTCACTCATGCCAAATGTGGTCACCATCAATTTTGCGATTTTGAATTTCCTAGGATGTTGAGTCATGGTAAAATAGTGGCCTTGTGTTAAAATGCACAAACTGCCAACACTTCTGCTTTTATACATGTGATCACACTTGATGTTTAATAAACGTGTACCTTTTTAGAAATGGGATAAGTAACAATGCTGGCTTCTCAAATCTGTTATCGTGAAAGTATTTGGTTATTCAGTTTTGTATTCATTTTTTTCACCAATTTTGACTTCCTGTTTTGCTCTGATGTGACGGTGATGAAGGAAGCTGTAGTACCCATACTTGCCAAATGTACAAGAGACTTCAGTGCTTGTGATGAGCATTGTCAGTATCGGTTCTAGTAAGTGTCATCATACATACATACATCTATTATTTGTTCATATGATAACATTTTACATACAACTCTAAGGGTGTTAATTCTTGTAGATGATGATGATGTAGATTGAAGATGAGTTTGTTTAGTTTTTTTCCCCTAAACGCTGAAGGTTTTTGGCATGTCTTAAAAAGGGATGGTAACAGCAGCATGCAGGTGTTCCTTGCTTCTTTTTTCCAGTTTTTGTTTATGTCAGCTAGCAAGTGCAAAGTGTCTGAATATTGCTGCACATCTTCGATGACCTCCATGAATTGTTCAGTGCTGATTTATTGGTTTTAACCCCTTTAACCTGAAACTACTATACAGCAGATATGACAGCAACACCGATTTGTGTATTGAGATTATCAAGTTTAAGCTGTTCTTTTCTACTTTCTTCATTAAAATAAATGTTCTTGCATATCTTACCTGTTCCCTAGATCCCTTCAACAGTGCGCTCCATCCACCAAGATAAGATCCTCTCCCTGAGACAGCAGACACAGTTCCTGTGGGAGGCTTATTTCAACTCTGTGGAGAAGATGGTACTAACCACACTGGAGGTACATACTACATACAACTCTCTACATGTGTCACTGTATACAGGCGTAAAAGTGCTGTGTATTATTTGTCATATTTTAAAACCTCACTACTGTGTTAGTATTTTTCACTTCTGTATTTGTGCATAAATACGAGCGTAAAAATACAGTTAAATTAGAAATATATTAGTTGTCTTATCATTTAGGAATGATTCAATTCTTTTCATTATTCTTATCGACTTTGTGGTGACATATTATCACTACAGACTGTGTAGTAGCACTAGTACAATGAAAATGCTCAAAACCACATTGAAAACCAAGAGGAGTGATATATATTGTTAAGCACTGCTGTCATGTTTTGAGGCTGCGTATCGCTGTGGCTTGGCTATCAATCATGTCAGTAGTTTGTTCCTGTCAGACTCCATTTATCTGTAGGCTTCCCGGTGAATAGCAGCCTATCACGCTGCTCTTGGGCTCAAGTTACAAACAGACAAAGATGAGAGCGGTAAAGAATGGAAAAGGATAAAGAGGCGAGAAAAAAAGCAAAAAGGATATTGTAAAGCTGTGGAAGTGAGGATTTTTTTCCCCTTTAAACTCTTCCTATGTTTACATGGTTAAATCTTTGTGTGTCTATAAATTTACCTGACACTATTTTGAAGGTGACCTCTAAGTGACTGAAAAACTATCTGAATGGCAGGTGAAGAAGATCATGTTACAGCTGTTTTCCATAACATGCAGTCAGTCTTATGGCTGACTGCAATTCACACCAGTAATAGTTATGCTCGTATAACTTTACAGACATTTCATACCTAGAGTAAGTAAGACAGAGCATTAGAAGGCAGAGATGGCTTTTCCGTGTCAGCAGGCTAAAGTTACAACCCCGAGAAGCTGATGTTCGATCTGTTTACACTCAGCATCTTAACCCTGCACCGACATATCCCACAGTGCAACACCAAATCAGCTATGTTTTGACTCCTGATGCACTCTTTTAGCAAGCTACCATTATCTGGGGATTCTTGATATTTTGCCATAAACAAGGTAAAAGTGAACCTGAACAATCAAGTTTATCACCACATGTATTCTGCTAGAAATAAACAGGGTTTGTTGTGGTCTGTAGCCGCACCATAACTACTGAGGACACTTAACATTTCTATTAGGATATCCTCTTAATGTCTAGGAGTCATCTGGGAATGTCAGTGGGAACAGGTGATGCTGTGGGCTTGCAAAGCTTACAAGCATACAGAATGTAATATTGGACTAAATAACTAAACATGACTTTTACAGAGAGTCCATTGCAAAAAACTGTCATGACATTCTGAATTTTTAAGTTTAAGAAAGATTTTTAAAAATCGTTCTTAAACGATTTATTTAAATTTATTTATTTTAGGGTTTTGTTTTTTGTTTTTTTTGTTTTTAAAGGAAGAAGAAGAAAGGAAAACAAAATCAAGCATCCTAATGTTTTCCTTAAAATAAAAGGGGGAAACTGGGTTCAAATTCAAATTTTATTTGTCACACACACACAACCATACACAATATGACATGGGGGTGAAATGCTTGTAGCTGTGCAATGCCCGACCATTAAATGACAGAAAAAAGGTTTTACAGTATTTACAATTTACAGGTTACTACAAAATTTACAAATTAACTTAGAAATTTGCAGTAAAAAAATGTGCAAATAGCAGAAAGAGATTATAAAGATTATAAATGATAGGAAGTGTGCATAAAGAAAAACCAGAGTGCGTGTGGTGATGTGATGTGTGTGAGAGTCCAGTCTTATAGTGATGTGTGTGGGAGAGTCCAGTCCTACACTGGTTCAGGGCCCGAATAGCCTGGGGGTAGAAGCTCCTCCTCATTCTCTCTGTTTTGGCCTTAAGGGAGCGGAAGCGCTTCCCAGACTTCAACAGTGAAAAGAGTCCATTGTTGGGATGGGAGAGGTCCATCATAATCTTCCTAGCTTTGGTCTTGCAACGCTTGGGTTCATTCAGTTCTCACAAGATCACAACAACAGGGAGAATTTCATGGTTTGAGTTAAAGCTCAAGTAACTGCTGTTACTCAATATTAATGATGTCAATGAGGTAAAATATTATTTTACCATTTCTATATTTGGTACCAGTGCACATTTTGAGCTTCGAACACACTTGATGTCAAATGCAGTGGACTGAATGATCAAATCTCTATTTGGATTTTAAAAATTCTAAAAAAAATTGAGCTTGTCTTGAAAAAAATAAATGCTGCAAATTTGTCCAGCGAAATTATGTGTTTGGTCTGAGAAATTTTTAATGCATGAAACATTCACACGATGTTATGCATCTGGTGCATAAAAGCTTTTACTGTGTGAGGATCTTACAACATTGGATTTCAGCGTTTTGAACTGATGTGTGTTTTCACAGATTCATAGCATCTCAATTTCTCAAAATAGATCTGTCACTGTCAATTCTAGCCTAAATCCAATTCTGTCATTTGTTGCACATATATAATATATACCGATGAAAACAGAAATTCATTTATATAACTGGGAAACTGAAAGATGAGAAATTATAAAGCACAGCCAAAAATTAGTCGAAAAAACCCCTAAAAGAGATTCAAATAACAGAATGAAAGGACGTTTATTAGAAGGCACGACAAGATGAAGACAAAAAGACCCTCATTTGTATTCTGCAGGATCCTTGTTTATTTGAAGTGACTCGTAATTTCAGTTGTTAATTTTGAGAAGTGCCAGAGGATCTGTGCCTGCACTCAATCCCCAAGCAGCATGTTGGATTGGACATGCACAATCTCGACGCACAACTCTATTTCCTCAGTCCTTGTGAGATCAGTCAGAAGTTTCTTTGTCTTGAAATAACTCAGGAAAAGCACTGTTGTGATTTTATTTATGATCAATTTACAGATTTACTGAAAAATGTGATCTTGCCCCACCCCCCACTCCCCTCTCCTATTCTTGTAGATAATTCAGGACCGGGTGCTGCTGCACACCTCAAGAAGTAACCTCATGTGGAACAGTCTACCTGGAGGTCTTTTCACCCTGCCTCAGTACTCCACCTCCCTGAGAGACTTTCCCTTCTACTACGCTGAGCTGGGTCAGTTAATCAATCATGCATGCAGTATAGGAACAACGTTACTGGGAGACCCCAGGCTTGGTTAGACTGATTTTATTTATGGCACAACACAGAAACAGGTGGTGTGTGACAGGTGTTAAGTGCTTGTAAACTAATATGTAAATCACGGACAAGTTATGTAATGCATAGTTATTATTTTATGATTTGTCAGAGAAGCACATCAGTTACACTTGCTATGTTGTTTGTGCTAATTTGTGTTAATTGGCCAGATATTTGGCTGCTTGTTGACACTGGGATGAAATTGTGTGTCCTGTGTTTGTTTGTTTTTTTGCCTTCTAGGTATTAAGCCACCTTCTAAGTTTACAGCGATCATTCATGTGGTCACTCCACTGGTCTCCCAGTCCCAGCCGGTCATGAAGTTACTTGTCGCTGTGGCCAAATCCCAGTACTGTGCCCAGGTCAATAAAAACCCAACACACACGTACACACAGCTATGCTCAGACAGACCTGATCCACAGAGGTTATTCCGTGATGCTGATTTGATTTCCTTCTGTCAGTTAATTTAAATGTTTTGCATCCTAAAATGCAGAAAGTTTCCAAAGCATTATTTAAAGACAATCCACACAAGCAAAGCCGCTTTAGTAGGAAAGGGAGGTCTGCCGCTATGTCATTGCTCAGGTTTATCGTATCACTAAAGTGCGGCTGTTGGTTTAAAGCTGCTTTTGAACTGCAGTATTTTATTCATGCTGGAGAGATGAAGGGAGGCTGTCCAAATCATTTGCATTTGCAACATTCCTGCCACAACACATCCACCCCAACACTCCACTCTCTCCGGATCCTTTTATACTCTGGTAATGCACACTGTAGGAAATATAAGAAGCCATTAGCAGTAGAACTATGTAATGTACAGCTGTTCTGCTGACGTGAAAGTTGTGCTTAAATACTGTAGAAATTCAGACAGAGCTGTTTGAGATAATAATGGTGGTAGTGTTTTAACTACTATGTGTCTGTGCTGTGTTTTGCAGCACGATTTTCGGTGTGTTCATTCAATCCTGTCGCCTTTTTCAGTGAATATTGGGTTCACATCATCCATTATTTCGACCTTTTGCAAATTCACTAGAAATGTGTACTCATACAGAACTGTACAGCTAAATGTCAGTACATTTTGTTTCAGCATTTACAGTAATGACACATCACTGTCGTGTAGGTGGCGTGACAGTTCTGAAAATAGATATGCAGTTTCATGAAGATGCTGTTGTCTTCTACAAAGCTAGTAAAGTGATGGTTTTGAAATTAAAATGAGGTCTTCTTCATGGTGTTTATCTTTAATCCATACTTTTTTCCCCTCTTTGTGCAGGTGATAGTTTTGTGGAACTGTGAAAAGCCTCTTCCTGCCAAACACCGCTGGCCTGCCACATCAGTCCCTGTTACTGTAATAGAAGGAGAAAGCAAGGTAAAAACCTTAGGCGTGTATCTGTCATATTACGCAAGTTGTCCACATTTGGTTTTATTTCACAAATCTTCTTAAACTGAATAAAATGTATTTATTGGGCTGCACACAGTATTCAACAATGTCAAAACCAAAACAGTTTTTTGCAGTTATGTGTGTGTTTAATTTAAAATTAACCACTGAAATGTTACATAAGCATTCATACCTTTACTTGGTGCTTGGTTTAAGCGGAAGTACACCTATTTTCTTTTTTCCCCATTCTTCTCGGAAGAATCACTAAAGCTCAACTGCATGAGTGAATTCTATTAGTGGGAATTACAAGTATAGCCTTTGGGTCCTTTTTAATTTACTGTTTACTGCATGCCTTGTGATACCTTTTATGGTTTCAACACGTACTAATCTAAGGCCACAGCCTCCCCAATGCAGGAGGATACTAGAGTGTGTCAGCTATAGGTCCAATATATAAACCTATTTTATATTTACCAGGGATTCGATACAAAAATGTTGGATTTATCATTTAGATCTCAGAAATAATAAAAAAGACTTAAATTTTAAGCGTAAGTGCTTTTCAGACATGGCACTGGAACGTTGTGTCTTTCTCTCTCACTTCTTGGAGCTTGATTCAAGGAGGTTTATCGGTATTTATCCTGTAAACATGTTTCCAAGCAAAATGAAACTTGTAGTGTATAAGAAACTTGCAGGTATTTATTCAACCAAAGCCCCGTGGGTCGAACGCCAGTGTGGCCAACAAGGTTGTTGCTAACAGCGATTAAAAACCCACATTCTACACTTTGATTAAAAGTGACATTTAGAAGTCTAGACACATGTTTATTTTTTAGTCCTTATGATCACTTAATAAAATAGCTATTTTTAACTATATTTAGAGAGATATATGAGAGATTGTAGGGAAAAGCACTCTTCTACTTATAGATCCTTATCTGTGTTTTTAAGCTCCTCATTAACACGGTGTCTTTGTACTGTCACTGACTCTGTAAGATGAACAGCTCTGTAGCACAAAGAGACATGAAAGACACTGACTGTTGGTGCCGTCTGTTAAGCACATGCACCTCACTTGTGCTCATATGAGGCTAATTCATACAGTGTCATTTGGTAATCAGCTGCACAGTAAAGCTGTTTGTTCTTTTCTCTTTTCCAAATCACACCAGGTGATAAGCAGCCGCTTTCTGCCCTACAACACCATCCCCACCGATGCTGTACTCAGTCTGGACGAGGACACGGTGCTTTCCACTACAGAGGTCAGAATGTCGTCATACTTCACTTGTACTGTGTTTTCATTTAAGACCAAAGGTTTCCCAAGTTCGAGCTAGTCATTTTCTATTTATCATCTCTCTCTCTCTGTATGCTGTTGGTACACTTCTCTGGAATCATCTGTTCTCCTGTCCTCATGTGCTGTGTTTTCTGCCCGTCTCACTTTGTTTCTCTGTGATCTCGATCCAGGTTGACTTTGCCTTCACAGTGTGGCAGAGTTTCCCAGACCGCATTGTTGGTTACCCGGCCCGTAGCCACTTCTGGGACAGCAACAAAGAGCGGTGGGGTTACACATCTAAATGGACCAATGACTACTCCATGGTGCTGACCGGGGCTGCTATCTATCACAAGTACTGTCACTCATCTCCGATTCCATTTAGTCCAGAGCTTACACAGTTTCTCCTTTTATTATAATCAGTCACTCTGTCAAACTTCCTGTTTAGATACTACCACGACTTGTACACCACCTACCTTCCAGCCAGTCTGAAGATCATGGTTGACCAGATGTCCAACTGTGAGGACATTCTCATGAATTTTTTGGTGTCGTTGGTGACTAAACTGCCACCTATCAAGGTCACCCAGAAGAAACAATACAAGGAAACCATGATGGGACAGGTGGGGCTTTTTTTTTTTTTTCTTAAATCGTGTGGATGGTTTTGTGGATTTGTTTATTATCATCCACAGTTAAGTGTTTTATGCTCTGATAGCCTTTAGTTCCACTAAATCCCTCCTGTCAAGGAACAAAACAAAACAGTCGTCATTTGTAAACCTGAATTTAAATTTGTATTCTTGCAATATTGCCTCAGAAAGGTCACTGTCATTGGTGATGAATCATTTATTTTGTTGATCTCTTACCCTCTGCCACTGTCTGTGTCTCTCGCACCTTTCAAAACCTTCCATCCACAGAGCTCCCGAGCATCTCGTTGGGCTGACCCGGACCATTTTGCCCAGCGTCAGACCTGCATGAACAAGTTTGCCAACTGGTTTGGCACCATGCCCCTGATCCATTCTCAAATGAGGCTGGACCCAGTCCTATTCAAAGACCAGGTGTCCATACTGCGGAAAAAGTACAGGGACATAGAGAGGCTATAACCTTCCTGAGCTCCCCCCGTTCTCTGGACACTACAAAGAAAGAGCGAGGGGGGCGACCATACAGAGATGCGCACAGCCTTTTCAGAGTTGCATGGATGGATCAGTAGGGAAGCAAATGGGGTTTGGAACTGGGGAAAAAGAAACTGGAACAGATGTGGCTGTGTCTTTTTTTTGTTCTTGGTACTTTCTCCGTGTCTCCTTTCTGACCTACTGTTATGTGTACTGGAGAGACCTGACCACAAGGGTCCCACTATTTACACTGACTACTACCTGCTGAAGCTCACCTGAGGAGCTAAAGGTTCTCGACCTTGAACCAAAGCGGTCTTGGAGTCTGAATTCACAGCTTGCTGCTTCAGTATCCCGTCAGTGGCAAACCACTTCCAACCCCGCTGAAAGAGACAGGTCTGGTCTGTACACTATGCACAGGATTCTGAAAGTTTTTGCTGATAGAATATTACTGATAATTATGAAGAGGATAACACTATTTTGGATTGTGTTTAGCTATTTTTTTATACAGTGGATGAACGGCCAGCACTACTCTTTCTGTATTGTCTTAAAACCAATAGTTTAGAGTGGGTTAAGAGAGGAAACAAAGCCGCGACCACAGAATTGGGTTACGATCGTTGATCTGACATTCACAGTGCCTCACAGTTTTATCTGATGCCGTTGGGATCTGGGAATCTCCGAAAAAGACATGGTGCAGAATGAGCACTTTGATCTTGCTGCTGTCGGTTTTATTTTATTTTGTTGGTTTCCCCCCGTCATTTGTTATTTTCTGTGTAAATGAAATCATGGAAGGTGGAGTAAAATCTTCCTAGTCAGCTTTTATATATTTTGTTGTAGCTCTTTCATTCATATGAGCAAAAAAAAAAGAAAAAAATCTGAGTCTTGTCATGTGCTATTCTGATTACATTCTCATGGTATAATTATAATGGTGTTAAAGCCAACTTACACAACTAGATTTGCAAATGCAGGGATAGAAATCTCTCATTGAATCCAGGACTGTACTTCCCTGACAGCTTTTTAGAAAGAAGTCTTCTTAAATAACAAGCTAGGATACTTGTACATGTGTTTTGGCTAGAACAATACAGCTTTGCCTTTGTTAGAACAGGCTTAGCAAACTGTATGAGCCAACTAATTGAAACACACACCACTGTGAAAAGGCAAGAAAGAAAAACTTTTTGGCAAATTAAAAATGACACTGAAGAGACTACCACTTTTCCTCACTTAGAATAAATAAATAGGACGCGGTTGACAAACGTTTGCACCGAGCATTTGCATTATTTTGAACAGGCTCTGGGTAGAAATGTTCAACTTGGGGAATGTCCTGGAGATCCTGTAGTAAGGGATTATTCTCAATGTTCCTTTTAAAGAATACACACAATCAAAATCCTCTCTGATAATTACAGATTTAAACTTGCCCTCAGATTGGCATTATGACACTGTGCGTACCCCGCATTTAACAAGTGTAATCCAAAACAAAGTCACTGGAAAGTATTTTCCATAATTCAGTACGTCAGTCTGGTAAATTACTTATCTCCCGGCCTCTGCTACATATATTAGTCTTCTAAATCTGAGAGACATATCTAATTTTTTGCAGTAATATATGCTGACTGCCAAGAAGAAACCGGGATTTTCTGCTTCTTTATTAAACAATTTCTGATTGTTGGATCCCATTAGCAGCATTTGTTTTTTGGTTTATATGTCATATCATTTTATCTAAAACTTTGTCACATGATGATTTTTAGAATGGGGCATGTGTTTTTGAATTGCTGCATCATCCAGGCAAAATGTAATGCAATTCTTTAGAACTCTAACCCCCTAACCCCCATACATCCTTTAATAATTTGTTTTGTTTTGTTTGTTTCTGCTAGTTTGTTTTTTTTTTTATGCATATGCATATGATTAGTTTGATAAGCTCCTTGGCCCGTCACAGAACCCAGTTTGTAAGTGCCAATACAAGCACTAGTTTTTTTTTCCATTTCCCTTTCTCATATGAAGAACTCCATTCGCCTTCTCATATTTATTTGGTCCAGCAGGTGTGTTTTTTCTGTCTATATGGGAGTGTGAGAAAAAGGAAGGGGATGTCCAAAGATGAGGGTGCTGCATGGTATTTTTCACTTCAGAGAATGTGCTATCAGCTTGACAGTAAATTTAAAAAACAAAAAACAGAATTGCATTTCTGAAATAAACTCGGTGCAATATATATAAGGTGACATTTTCTCTATCTTTTTCTTTTCTGTGCCCTTGTGTTAATATCTGAGAGGGCGAGAGGTTACATATTGATGTGCCTTCAGAAGAAATACTGTCACGAGTTTAAAGTTTTCCTCATCTGCCTTTTGCTTCGTAGTGTTTTTTTCCTTTATCAAAATCCAGTAACTCATAGTGGCTGCCTAAATGATATTGTTCAACACTGGAATGCTATAACCACACATCTGATACAAACATTCCTGCCTTTTCTGTAATAGGATCATTTTTCAATGTCTTCTTGAACTCATCCTGACACGCATACTGCCTTGTATTACTGTACTTGCGAATTCCCCCAAAAATCCTCCTCCTTCCCAGTTGTCATAGTGGTAGTAGTACATGTAATACACATACTGTAAATTTTCACACGCGGTATTCATCTGACAGGATTGTGACCTGAATGAATCTCTGCCTGCTTCCTTCACTCTCTTCTGTAACTGCAGACCTAATTTTATAGAGATTAAACTGGAAAGATAGTGGAAAATTCTGAATTTTGTAAAATGAATTTTATAAAAACAAATCAGGGGCGAGAAAAAAAATCTAATAAAATGTTTGATATAAGTTTACGGTTTTCTTTGTGTGGTTTTTGGTTTTAATTTTCGTTACTTTGAAACTAAAGTTGGAATTTTGTTTGGCTGCGATCCGGATACCCTTTTTGCTCTGTTCCCTTTTCCTGTTTGACCTGCCCACAACCCATTTTTAGGCTCCCAAAACATATTTTGTGCATTAGGCCTGTGTACTGTGCACACTAAAGGAGCCAAACTGAATAATGCTTCCAGCTTCCTTCTTGTGCTTGTGTGAATTTCATCCTATGCCAAGAAACTGCAGTGTTTACATAAATCTGTGTCAGGATGATTGGTTTAGACACGCTGCATAAATAACAGCATCTATCCAGGATGATCCCATGGTGCATGAGAGCTGCCAACTCAGCTGGAGCAACAGCTACAGGAAAGATTGCTTCCCTCCAATACACTCGCATGCACGGACACACACACAAACTCAACTGGGCAAAACTCAAAGCAAAAAAAGATCTGCAGTTGGAAAAAGCTGGACTAATGCCCAGTCAGGATGAATTATCATGTCACACCAAAAAGAACACCATTTGGACACTCACACCAGGTCCGCATCCACGGTGTGGTCCAATTCAGAAAGAAATGATTTAGATGCGTCACTGAAAATGTGTAGTTTTAGATAAACTGAAGTGGGAAACTACAGAGCTGATACCGCTGGAGTTTTTCCACAGTGCCTTGGGGATGCTATCCAATGCCAAAAGTATTCTTGTATTTATTTTTTTTAATGTTCTGCAAATCAGTTCAACTTCCCTTAATCCTGGTGATGAGATGTGTATCTGCTGTGGTGATGGGTCTCAGTTTTGGCAGGCAGGACAATTCCCTGCTGTCGGATTAAGCACTGTGACTCAGGGCCAAATCTGAGAAATGCCACTCCCTATCAGATATCATTATGCCATGCTAAGAGAAATGACTGAGGACACACTCAAGCTTCAGAAAGAGAAGAAAGGGCTTCTTTTTCTCTCTCTCTCTATCTCTGCTGCATTTGAAGTCATAAGACATTATTTTCTGTAGTGCCAATATAGATCTCTTGGGATATGGGAATTTATATAGTCATGGTGTCCATTTGCCTTACTTTACTTCAAACACTGCAACTAAACACCATGCATTATAAAGGATTTCATGTTTGTTCCATGCTGCCTTTTGGGATAAAATCCTGAGAGTCATTGTGCATTTTGAACTATATTGAGGGAGCACATTTGCTTTTCTGTTACACTTCTATTGCAAGTGGTATAAAACACTTAACTGTCTTTATCCATAATAAAAAACAAAGTAGATGATATCTAGTCTATGCAAATGCATATATTTAAAGAAAACTAAGCATGTGAGGAATAAGTCATTTAGAGTTTGAAGACTACATCTGCAGCTCATCTGAATGCCATACAGGACTTCTAACAGGCAGTTACGTTACAGAAGAGTTGATGGTGCTCCCTGTGGTGACTTAATTGAATACATTTAGATTAGGGACATTATTGCTCTAATAACCAGAATCAATTAATTTCACAGGATTAAAGGAATACAAGTCCTCAGTATTTGCCTAGATAAAAATCTCCAGCTGTTTTTAGGCTTCATCCTTTTCTGCAAGTGTCTGCATATCTTTGCATATAAGAATGCAGTACAGCCTAAGTGGGGGTTTTTTTTTTCAACTTAAATAGATCTTTGCAGATAATAATATACTTCTGTTTTTTAGATGTAGATAATCAGATGCATTCAGGCTTTGACTCAAACCTTGTACATCAAACGTAGGAGCTCGTCTAAAGCAGGAAAGCATCAACAGAGAAGTGGCTGCTTTCTCTAAAGCTATTAAGGCGTATCCGTCACATCATAGCTGCAGACAGCAATCATCTAGATAATATTATCTTGTTTAACAGATGGAAGCTCAAAACTGTGTTGCGATCCAGACGCGGCTCTGGAGTTAAAATGGGTCATAGACCATTTTCTAAAACTTCATACGATGTCCCCATAAATTAGTGATGTAATCCATTCAAAAACCTCCATCCAGTTTTGAAATCTATTCACTTTTTATGTGTTTTTGCCCCCAATGTAATCTGGCCTAGATCACACTGACCGAATGCACGAGAAAAAAATGAGGCGGTATTATGTGATTGTGGTGCATAAACAGACCTTGTGACTTCATACTGTCATGTTAGGATTTGATGTTCACTGAAGATGACTAATAATATTGTTATGAATCAGTTCTTTAACAACGAATTTAACAGAGTAATTCCTCTGATATCTCCCTCATATAGTGATACAGAGCTTTGCTGCTGCTGCTAAATTACAAACATGCTCAGCTGGCAGCAGTTCTAATGCAACAGATGCTGTAGCCTATGAGACAAATCCTCTTAGTGCATTTTGTAATTTGATTGTAGATGAGTCAGTCTGTTAGCTATGTTCCTCATCTCTGTGTCTAAAATGGTTTATGGACTGCATGGATGACCACTTCTCTGCCCACTAAGGATACTGTTAGAAGGATTGACATTGTTTGAGTGTTACCATCCCATGTGAATACAACCGATCATTTTTTGCTCTTTACACAGTCTTTAACATAACCTTGATTAACTCAGTCGCCTTAGCAAGTCCTAAAAAAGATTATTAATATGTATTATTGTGGTTGTTGTTGGAATTTTAATAATACATACGCGACATATATTTCAGAATTTAAAATTACCTTGGCGATCTCTGTGCAACAGCGCCTCCTATCCTCTGCTGCCGTTCACAGCAGGCTGTCTGTTAGTATCACCCTTCTTAGCAGACTCCTCCTCCGCCATTTTTTGACTGTAAACATCCTGTCGATTTTAAAAGGACAGCGGTGAGCGGGAGGAAGGCGACTGGCGCCATCTTGGCTGTTTTAATGAGTACAACAGGGAAGAATTTGCTGGGAGAAATAACTTAATCATTGGGGTTTCGCTCAAGAGGGGATACTGTCGGTAAGTGTGTTTGCAGCGGAAATATTTGGGCGTAGTTTTGTGTATTTTACAATAGGAAGTAAGCATGCATGTGTGAGTTTATTCACTGCGGCCTTCAGTGTAAAAGCAGCCGTTAGCCAGCAGTTAGCGATAGTATTGTGCTAGTGTAGAGGGAAAAAGTATGGGCGCCTTGTTCCTGTGCGCTTCACTTCCCCCCTCATGTGCTTCGCTTGTGTTCTTGCCATTTTATAAAATTTGTGGTTTTGCTCAAATTAAATTAATTCAGTTTGATCCACATTTTCTGCTTCACCCCGAAGTTGCTCACTGCTTCTTTTGTAGTTAGCTGCTGGCTAATTTAGTTCATCCCACTTGATGGCGCCGGCTATTTGCTGGCGCAGACCACTCTTTGGCGCTTTTAACGTGTTAAACTGTCTGAAGTCCGTGTTCAAAGACGCGTGGGGCTTTTCAAGTTAATTATTGCATTTGGGAAATGTAAAACTTTGTCGTATTATTGAAGTTAAGCGCCGTCAAAGTGTGACTTTCCCCAGATAGACATGTGCATTTACAGTGTTTGCCTCGGAGAGTGGGAAATAGGCGGAACTTGAATGAAGTCACGGCGCATGTTTTGATAACGTTCGAATCTCACTTTCTATGTGTAGTTAGTATCTTACCAGCAGCAAGTAACAATTAAAGTTTCATAACTTTAATTTATTTGTAAGAAAAAAGTATACGAAGTGTTTCGAGGGAGCTCAATTGGATTTTAGAGTTAATGTAAGTATGAAGTAGCTACGGTAAATCCAGCTAGCAAGCCCCCTGCTTAATATGAGCGGCGGCTTTCGAAGTTGTCTCAAAATGTTAATTTGAGATACAATAGACCGCTGTTTATTAAATAGAAGCATGCTGAAGGCATTGTTATTTAAAATATGGGGGTAGTGTCTTAACGGCTCTTGCGACTTGTTGCCCAACTCAGGCTTGGTGGCCTGGTTAAATTTTGGATCTCTATTCCACAATCTGCATGAGTGTCCATTCGTTTTATTTGTAATGGCTTGTTTTGTTGGAACATCAAGGTTATATGTAATTAAGCAATGGGTTTTATTTTGACTTAAATATTCAGCATATTTCTGAACAAATGATAGTTGCAGCGTATTACTAAGTAATAATTCTGTGCAACTATCCAGTGGTGTTTTCTTCGACTTTTTCAAAAAGTAGATTTGACTCTTAATCCCACATCAAGAACAGTCAAAAGTGTAGGGTTGTATTGTTGAAGTAGAGCAAAAGATGCATTGTTTTTCCACAAATCCTAAGGGATGGTAATGCTTTTGTCTTGACTTTTTTTTTTTTTTTTTTTTTACTACTTTATTATGTTTACAGGTAAATTATACCACAGGGTGAGCGTGTGACCCAGGAGAAGCAGGGCAATGTTCTACGCCCACTTTGTCCTTAGCAAACGTGGGCCGCTGGCCAAGATCTGGCTGGCGGCCCATTGGGACAAAAAGCTGACCAAGGCCCATGTGTTTGAATGCAACCTCGAGAGCAGTGTGGAGAGCATCATCTCACCCAAGGTAACACAACAAAAATAGTCTCAGGTATTCTGGTGGTTCTACTGAAGACGTTTTAGTCCACTTTCTATTCTTGTTTTGATCTTGAGCTGGTGAAATACTAAAACAGGACAAATAACCCTGTAAAAATTAATTTTCTTTGAGCATTTTGGGCACTTTTGTTTTTCAGGTGAAGATGGCATTGCGTACATCAGGCCACTTGCTCCTTGGGGTGGTGAGAATTTACCACAGGAAGGCCAAGTATCTGCTTGCTGACTGTAATGAAGCTTTCATCAAGATCAAAATGGCTTTTAGACCAGGTAAGGTCTTTTTTCTGTTTCTTGAAGTTTTGATCTGTTTTCCCCAAACAAATAAAAACATTTTCCGGCCCATTGCTGTGGTACTGACTTTGATCCATTGTGCTACACCTCATAAATAAGAACCACATACAAAGTTGTGTGTTTAAAACTACGTTGCTGCTTGTCTGTGTTCAGGTGTAGTGGATCTACCTGAGGAAAACAGAGAGGCAGCGTACAATGCTATCACCTTACCTGAAGAATTCCATGACTTTGACCAGCCACTTCCAGATCTGGAGTAAGTCAACTATGTAAACAGCTCTTATTTCGTAATTTCTACCAAATACTTTTGTCATTTGTAGGATGCACTGTAAGGTCTGTGTTTTTAGTCCTTGGTGTTAAGTATGACAGCAACGCATGCCTCCAATTTTTGCTTTCATCAACCATTTTTATTGTCAGTGGAGCCAATCTCATTGCACAAGTGCCATAATTACACAGATGGATTGTTCAATAACAGAAAGATGAAAAGTTTGTAAATAAGAGCAGCTATTTGGTGATTCAAACAGTGGTGACAAACAGAGGCTATTGTAGCTAATGGAATTCTGTATACTACATAGAAAAATGTAGTTCTGCAAGTTGTTGTTAATTGCAGTATTTATTTATTCATTTATTTACAATACAAGTATATTGAGTTTCAGTGAGGGGCTGACATGGAGGCTTTATAATAACGTCATAGGCAACCGTTTGACTCATCTCTAATACCTTTGTTTGCTTTCTCCTTCAAATAGTGACATAGATGTTGCTCAGCAGTTCACCCTGAACCAGAGCAGAGTAGAGGAGATCACCATGAGGGAAGATGTTGGCAACCTGAGCCTCTTGCAAGACAATGACTTTGGTAGGTCATTATTTATGTCCTCATGTGTACACACACACACATCGCACAACCCAACCCTGGTAATGGTCAACACACTTGGCAAATTTAGATTTACTAATTATGTCTTTGTTATCCATTGGGGTTTGAAATGTTTAATTCATTTCTGTGTAATGAGAAATGTGGTGTATATTTTATAATAATACTCTGCTGTACTCCTCAGCTGATTTTGGCATGGACGACCGAGAGATGATGCGTGATGCCAGCACATTTGAGGAGGATATAATACATGGTGCGACGGCTTCTAACCTGTTGCTTGAGGCTGAACCTGGTCCAGCTAATCTTCCTGACAAATCCAACCACATGGAGTATGATGACTTTGGGGACGGCTCCATGGGCAACAGTGATGGGGGGATGCTGGGTGAGAAACATATTTGTTTACACATTGGGATCTGGTGACCGCATCGTCATCACAGCCACATCATTCTCATACTTGGCAAACAATTCTTGTTCTGTGAGATATGATAACATGATAAAGTTAAATGTATTATTTCTCAGTTGACAAACTGCTGAGCTCTGAAGATGGCGGCGGTATCTTTGACGATCCTCCAGCTATTACAGAAAGTGTCATGATGCCTCCAGATCATGGTGATGATGAGGATGACTTTGACAACCTCCAGTCACGTAAGTAAACAAAATTGTAGAAACTGGTGATAAAACTCCTCAGTTGTGTGCTGTTATAAGTGACCATATTGCCTCTTTTGATGCGTGTGTCCAGCGGGCCCAGACAGCCCAGACTCAGGTCCACCAGAGCCCCTGCCTGCCATGGCTGACCAGACAGAACAGACCACTCTGGTTCACAATGAGGAGGAGGCCTTTGCCCTGGAGCCCATTGATATCACTGGTAAGTCCCCCGCTCTTTTGTTGAGATGAAAGGCTGCACTAAAGAGGAGGAAAAATTGAATTGAATTCTTTATTTATTATTCTTTTGTAGCATTGCAGTTTTACTCTTATTAATTGCGCTCCATAAAAAAAACGAAAAAAGAAAAAGAGAAAAAGGCCTCTATAGTCAATGCTGCATAAATACACTCGCTCTGCAATTTTAAATGCTTAAAAGTCATTAGTTTATGGCAATAAGCACCAAGTAGCCACAAAATTAAAACCAACTACAGATAAAGTTAATAACATTACTTTTTTTTTAGTGCTGTGATAGCTTTTCTATTTAATGTCTCTAGTTGTGCTGAGAAATGTGAAGGCAATGCTGCAAATTAAGAGGAATGAAGAAAGGCTTAAATTTCTGTAATATTGATATATAATTTGCTCAGAGCAATTAACTTTTAGTTTTACTTGTCTATATTTTGCAGGATAAGCCACATATTTGCAGGTGTACACAGGTTTGATAGGAAGCTAATTTCTTCACTTCCAATAAACATGCTTAATGTAATACATTCTTACTGTTTTTAGGTAGTAAAGTGCAGGAAATGGGCTATATAGAGTGGAAGCATGAAAATACAGTGCAGGCTGTATTTACGGGCATATAGTACAAATGAATTAAATGTGCCATTTGTGTATGCAGCTGGAGTGATTACAACAGAACCATGTCTGCTTTGTGTAACAAACATAGGGAACTAACTTCTCTGTAGACACAGCTTTAATGTCATTAAGCACTCATCGTAATAATTTAACCTCCTAAGACCCGAACTCTTCCATGACATGCATTTTTAATTTCTCTTTGATATTTGGGCATATTGGGACCCGATGAATGTAAAAACAAAGAATTACCAGATTTTTTTTTTTTAACCTAATTTTTGTTTCTAAGAAAAATGAGAGCCACATATGAGGATATTCGTTTAAAATTTCGATAGAACAGCAGCAGTATAATGTCCTCGTAAGTGGATATCAGGTGCTTGTAGAGCAAAATTGAGTATTTTGGTCTAAATAACCCAAAATGTGATGTCCATATATGTGGATGCCAGGTCCTAGGAGGTTAAAGTTGTAATTTTAATTGTAGGGTAGTTATGGTGAAATAACCATTGTGAACTTATTATTTTTTTCTTGTTTCTTTTCAGTTAAAGAGACCAAGGCCAAGCGTAAAAGGAAACTGATTGTGGACAGCGTGAAGGAGTTGGACAGCAAAACCATCAGAGCCCAACTGTCTGACTACTCAGATATTGTCACCACCCTGGACCTCGCCCCTCCCACTAAGAAGCTTATGATGTGGAAGGAAACTGGAGGAGTGGAGAAGCTCTTCTCTCTGCCTGCTCAGCCCCTCTGGAATGCCAGGCTGCTCAAGGTAACAAATGCTTGTGATAAATATTCATGTATTTGTGGGTAAATGCGCACACACATTGAGAACTAACACAGACTTTCAGCTGCCTGTCTGAAATCACTGCTAAGGAATATTAGCACTTTGGCATGCTTATTACCGCTTTCACAACAGCAGTCCAATTCTCCAAGTAGGTCAGCCTCAGTTGCTGTGTAATGGAAAGGGAGAGGAGATGGAGTAGATTTATAACATAGTATTTTTTCATTGGCATTCTGTTCAGATTGTGGGATTTGCAATGAGAGCTTTGAAGGAACAGGAGGTGGAGGAAGTGATTGTTTTTGCCTCTCTTTCCCTGTCCTTTAACACTGACGTTACTGCTTCTGAATACTAAATAGAAAATGTGTCAATGCATAATTAAGGACAATTTCCTTTTGTCTCACATGAGTTGTGCATTTTTGTTTTAATACTAACTTGTCATATAGTGGTTTTTAAATTTTAAAAAAAAGTAACACTCCTCCCTCTCACAAGTGTTTTTTTTTTTTTTTTTTTTTTTTTTAACTTTTACATATCTGATACCAGATGTTCACACGTTGCCTGACACCTCTGGTGCCAGATGAGCTGAGGAAGAGGAGGAAGGGAGGCGAAGCAGACAGTCTGGATGAGTTCCTCAAAGAACTGGAGAACCCAGAGGTGCCTAGAGACGAGGTCTTAACTCAGCACAGAGATGTTACTGGTAAGTCCTGCTGGAAATGACGTGAGGAGATCATGTCATTAGTTGTGTTAAAGCCTCAGAAGGGAGACCATCTTTCATCAAATAAGGTGGTGTTCACCTCGACAGTTGTTATTACTTTCAATTAATCTCTTTCTTTGTGTCCCTCAGACCAGCCTATCATGGAGGAGCCCAGCATACTGGCAGCCTCTGCAATGGAGGGCAGCAGAACGGCCTTGGATGAAACTGTCATGCCCCCTCCCTCCACCCCCCGTGCAGTCAAACGCAAGGCTCTTGACAAAGACAGCACCCTTCCTGTGAATATCTATTTCCTCTTTAAAAAAATAAAAAATAATTTATGCTGTAAAATCAGCAAAATTACAGATGTCTAGTTTACCTTTGCATTGCGTATAACAATGTGCTGTTGTTTGTATCTAAAATGTATATAATGGACAGCTGATTCTTGTTAGATTTTCAGTTCTTAAACAGTGTTTTCCTAGACCATGCTTAAAGATTTCACCTGGTTAGGGTCACATTCATGCTAAATGTTATTTAATAGAAAGGTTCCAACAGATGAAGTTGTTTTGAATCTGTTGAAACATCAAAAATGGGTCCAGTTGTAGAAACAAAACATTTCAGGTTACTGCATTTTGTATTAACTTGGTCCTGATTTTGATGTTTTCTGCTTTCTTTCCTTTTTTAGATGGTTCCCTTGGAGCCGCAGCAGTTGGCTGACCGCTCAGTCGTGCCTCCGAGGTTAGACATGCCTCAGGTGGAATTGCCCCCAGAGGAGAGTAGTCTGAACCTCACAGAGCTTGTCCCTGAACTCAACCTTCTTGGGGAGAAGGAAAAAGACAAGAAGGATGAAAGTGATGAAGAGGAGGTGGGTGGAAATAGCCTATTCTTTTATTTATTTACATGCAAAACTGGAGAATTTGTAGTTGACAGTGTTGCCAATTTGTCAAAGTTCCCAATCAAGAGAAGTAGTTTTTCTGTCTGTGTGGCTATACATGTCTGGACCAGTTGATGCTAATCATTCTGTGTTGTTTTTTTTGTTTTTTTTTGTACTTTAGGAAGAGGAAGGGCAAGGTGGCGATCAAGATCAGGAAGAGAAGAGATGGAACAAGAGAACCCAACAGATGCTGCATGGTCTCCAGGTAAGAAAGCTGTTATGGCGCTTACACATTTCTGAAAATGGAATTGAAATAACTAAGCCTGTTAGCAAGTAATAATGAAAAGGCTTTGGACAGTTCACAGAGTGCTTTAAAAAAACAACAACTAACCTTTTTACTTTACTTGCAACATGGTTTGGATGGATTTAATCCATGGTATGGATTTAAATTTGAAACATGGTAGTCTTTAAGAACTTTTCCTCACGAAATGACCTCAACAGTGAGAATCATCTCAAAGTTGTGTTATGTTTGATTACACATCTATATAATGCTTTTGTGTCATAGCGCGTTATGGCTAAGACTGGTGCACAGTCTGTTAGTCTGCTGGACTTGTGCCGGAACAACAACAGGAAGCAGGCAGCCGCCAAGTTTTACAGTTTCCTCGTCTTGAAGAAGCAGCAAGCCATCGAAGTGACCCAGTCTGAGCCCTACAGCGACATCATCGCCACAGCTGGACCAAAATTCCACCTTATTTAGACATTGGAAGAACCAACAAACACTCTGCTTGCAACAGGCATACATTTTTGATTCTCAACTATTTTCCTTTTAATTTTGTGTTTTCCTGATGGCCCCCCCCACTTTTTTTTTTTCTTCTTCCCTGGGGAAAGGGGGAGGGATTAGGCGGGAATGGGTTGGAAACTTTTTAAAATAACAGATTTTACTGTACTACAGATTGAATCATGCAGTATTCTTGGTTCAAATGGAGCGAGGAAGAATGTTTAACAGAATATTTATAAAGCAACATTTTTCAGTCACCAATTTGTAAACTTTTAAGTTAAATTTCTATTGTCTGCTTATTCCTTGAGTTTTGTATCATTGCCCCTGTTTCAACTGAAATATTGCAGATTTTAGATAAAGCCCCCCAGTGTACTTTTCAATAAAACATCCTGTAATGACTGTCCATGTTTTGCAAAGGTACTGTTTTATTGCTCAGAAGTGTAACCTTTCCCATCCTCTCCTTGTTGCACTTGTTCTTTGAAAAACAAAATGTTTAATCTGTTTTTTAAAAAAATTGGTCAATCTTACCTGGCATTAAATATCATGTATCAGATGTATAATTCAGGAAGTTTGTCGATTAAGTTTCATGTAAATTTCTTTTTTGTACCTTTTTAAGTTTATGCTTATTCACCTCTTTGCATTATATAACTAGGTAATGTCCTTGTTACAGTTAAGTTCATTATCCCACCTTTTTAGTCTTTGGGTAACTTCTAGTTGTGATACATCTGTAAAGATTTGAAATAAAGTGTTTTAAGTACTTTGATTACTAACAGGAGAGTATTGATTCACCTTAAATTCAAAGGCTCATTTCTGCTTTCAGTTTTTTCTTGTAGCTTGACCATGTAAAGAAAGCACTGAAATGCAAAAACCAGAGACTGGGAACAAAAATACTAAATGTTACAGTTGTGAGCATAGATGTCATAGAAATGTAGGGCCTTTAATGGTTTTAAACTTGGTAAGGAAAATCGTTAAGGGTGGAGCAATTGTATAGTAAACATCTTTAATGACTTAAAAAAATGCTTCAAAAGTTTTAATGTATTTGGGGTTATCTTGAATGTAAACTGAGTCAAACTTGTATGCACAAGCTCAAGTGTGTGTGTGTGTTAGCTAGCTGTTAGCAAGCTCTACCCTTTGAACAAGCTTCTGGCATAATTTTGGCAGGATATTTGACCAGTCCTCTTTGCAGGATTGGTAGAGTTTATTTGAACTCATGAATGGCTTTGGGGAGGCCTTTCTAGAACCTTAATGTTAGATTGCTGTATCTTTTAATCAGATTTGGTGTGTTTTGGGGATTGTCCTATTGAAATGGTTGCTAACCATTTAGCTGTTGATTAGTCCTCTTTATTCACTATTACATCTGCTTTGTGCAATGCAATATAACACTGCTAGCAAAATAGCTCCATATCATGTTGCTACCACCACCATGCTTGATAGCTGGTACAGTGTTTTTAGGATTGAAAACCTCACCTTTACTCCTCCAAACATACCGATTTTAGAGCAGGAACTTGTTCCTTAGTTGACAACCTCTTACTTCGTGGTGATATAAAAATGGATAGTTTCCATTTCATGGCGGGCTTAAGCTTTGATGGTTCATGGGTGTTCCTGAACGCCCTAAAACATTCTAAACAATCTCTATATATATATGACCCCGTGTTTATACTTGTGTTTTTTTTTCTTTAAAGTCATTAGTATACTGTACAATCAAAGAAAAAGAACAGTTCAAAGCACCATGTAGATCATGCACATCATGATCTACATGACCACAACTGTATGGGGATTGCTCCTTCATTTTATTTTGTAGCAGCGGTTGTCAGCATATATCATGTTAGGGCACTTGTAGAAAAATATTATTTTACAACTCCGACGCGCTAAATAAAAAAACCCAACTTCAACTGGAACTTCTAGACGAGAAGTTGATCGGATTCTCAGCCTTTGTTTCTACACGGACAGGAAAACGGGCGTATTGTCACCGGAAACGTCCGTCGCTGAGCACTTTCCTTCCTTTTTCCGCGTGGAGCGCAGCATAGATGGCATCGCGTAAGGAGTCCAGCTCAGTATCCAGCACAGCGATGGCTTCTACTGGCGGCACTTTGGACTCTCCCGTAAAGCAGATCCAGATTGAGGGACTGGTAAGTGTTAGTGTCGGTCTGTGTTACCAGCTTCTAACGAGCGGCAGATAAACCGGTTGTTAGCAGATGTGTGCGTTACAGTGTGAGCATCATCATGGCGGAGAGATAGTACGAGGCCCTTTCTGGTTCTGTTTAAAGGGATAAAACGTGCATGGAGCCTTGTTATTCAGTTTTTGGTAAACAAATGGAAAAAAAATTCTGTTTAGAGATTCGAAACTTACTAGCAGACTAATAACAGGCTAATAGCAATCGTCTTTTTGTTAGCCGGTGTGTAGGTTTCATTAAACGAAAGGGGTGTTTGTTTTTAGCACCAGGACTTCCCCGAGTATCAGAATCGTGTTATTGCCGGTGCTGCTTTTTTTTTTTACGATGTAAAGTATTTTAGAGGTTGCATTTGTTAGCTATGTTTATTGTGGCAGACAACAGTACCTTCACTGGCAAATCTGACCTTTGTTATAGATCCACAGAAGGCCTGTGTGCCTTCCAACAGATCCTATTGTCGTGATTAAATTAGGCCCTTGTTAAATAAGTCTTCTGAAGCAGAATTTGCTTTAGATAATGTTAAATCTCTTGTGGCTAGGTTAACAAAACATAGTAAATAAATTCATTTTCCCACTATTCTGCCTCTGCAGCACAAAAACTAACAAGTTACTGTTCTGCCTTTCCTGTTGGGACCTGGTGATACTATTGTTCCTGAGTCTCCCGTAACATACACAGCTAGAGGCCTTTGTTTCAGATTTGTTCAGACCCAGGGTTCTTGGGCACATGTATTGCAACAGTGTGCTGGTTTGTGTGGCTATTGTGTGTACTTTGGACACAAAATTTACTTCCTCGCTGACTTGTTAGTAAGCTCTTGCCACTGTTCATTAACAGGTAAATAGTGGAACATGTTCAAACTGGACTTGAAACAATCCATGGCCTCTTTCCTGTCCTGTAGTACCTCTGCAGAAACAGCAGAGGACAAACTTGCTTCGCTTACGTTCTCCCTCCCTCCTGCCCTGAGTGGCACTGGACACAAAGCAGCTCTTTTTCTTTCTCCTTCTTTTTTTCCCAGTGTTCCTGAACGCAGTAACCAAGACTTAAACTTGCCAGCTGCTGCCTTCCTTTTATCTTGCTCATTAAAGGTGCCCCAGAGTCCTAGGCTCTAATTTCAAATCTGAATATTTCACCTCCATGTGTATTATTTAGACCCTTAATGAGATTTTCTTAATTCCTTTTCTCGGCTTTATCAGCCAAACATTTTAATCGCAACACTTAAATTAAAAACAGTCAGGAAGAGCTTAGTGTGCAGCCTCATTTGAATGGAGACTGCTGAAGGAAGGGTGTCTTTTTCAGGTGGCGTTATGAAATGCGCTTCACCTGAATGCATTGATATGCAGCTGTTGCTGCCGCGTTGCGTCATGACACGTCTGTCAGAGGTTTAGCTGGAGGCTTGCCCGTAGACAGCATCACCGCTGCTGTGTAGTAGAACTGAATTGTTTTCTTGCTTTTGAAGAGGTTTCAGTCACTGATGTTGCCACAGAAGTGGAGAGCAGCACTGCAGTGGGTTCCATTAAACACCTACTGAGATCACACAATTGCCTCTGTTGAGAAGAAGCCTAGATGCACGTCAGACACGCGTCTTATTCTTGTACCACGAATTAAGGAAAAGTCAGAGCGCTTTGTGCAGGATATTTTGGCACCGTGATTTGACGGTCTCACAGACTTGAAAGGCAGGGAAAAAACAAAGTAAGTTTAATCTAACATTTCATGTAACAGTCATTTTCCACTCTCAGCAAGAAGAGTCCCCTTCTGCCCCCCTGGGGTTTTTAGATAAGCCTCAGGTTCTTGAGCCTGTGCTTGACAGGGAGGTGTCATATAATAATGTAGTACAGATCTGCTGCCGTGCACACAGGAGATGGCTTGCTATCCAATACAGAATGCAGAATGATAGCTTTACATATATTCTTCTACATAGCACAGAAGCTATACGTCATGTTTACATGCTATTTATTTTAATTTGACATTCAGAGTTACTTGATACACTCGCTGAAGCACTCACTGAGCAGGTACTTGAGCAAAAAGTAAAGCACGACTGCATCTGGTGCGGCTGCGCAGGTCAAACAAACTTGTATTGTTGAAATGTGAAGTAAAAAAAAAGAAGACTTGGTCAACAATAATCAGATTTCAAGCAGCTCACTGTTCCACAGTTGAGTTAGTTACCTTGCTGAGAGGTCGGAGGAGTGCAGCCTTTTGTCGAGCACCGTTGGTCACGGTGGCTACTGCTTGTTGTTCAGTCACATCTTTAAAAAACAGTCCAGCCATGTTTCATCACCGAGTGCTTTAGATGTGCGAAGGGAGAGAAAAGGATGAGTTTGAAATGTGAATAAAACCCTAAACAGGGAGGCTAATATCAATAAAATAGTAATAAATAACAGTGATACTCCCGTTTGTGGTAGTAGGTGGCTGTGCACACATGGGTGTGTGTGAAAGGAGGCACATCTATACCTAATATAGTAAATATTATAATATAAACTTTATCCACTGCTAATTAGTTGCAGGATCCCTTTGTGACAAATAACTAACAGACCAGTAATTAGCTGCCTCTCCAATGAGTCTCTTACCCCACTGTTGGATGCCAACTAAACCATCCTGGGGAGCAGCTGGCTACGGTGGTCCCTGTTCTGCTCCGCAGCCTTGATGGAGCAGCACATGAACCAGTTCTAAACCGGCTGCAGGTTCTGGTTAGAGTGGCCCTCCAGCTCGCAGCAGATCCTCAGAGCAGAACGAGGACTATTGTTGCCAGCGGCAGTCCAAGATGGCAAAGCTGGACTCAGTCCGACCGTGGAATGAGAGACTCTGAGAGCCATGAGAGCGACTGGTGAGCATGCCAGGAAGGAAACACAAGATGGGAAGGGGGGTAGCTGTTTAGCAACTGAACTTTCAAAATAAGACTGAGGAAATTGCTCATTAGGAAATTGCTAGTGGATTGCGTCATTCTTTTGAGCAGGAAAAAAAAAGGTGAAATGGGTAGACAGCCAGATATTATTGGGGCGGGACCTCTGTGGGGAAACCCTGGTAAGCATTTAATCATATGTTTTGCTGGATATGCTGTGAATTCCTCAATCATGGCAGATTATTCTCCTAGCAATGAAAATACTACATGTCAAGGGAATTAATGGCTAGACTTTGATCTTAAATGAGATTTAAAAAAATTAATTTGAAATTGACTAAGGTGTATTATGGTTTCAGATGAGGTGTCTCAAACATGAAACTGTGCACTGGTTTAGACCAGGCTGCTATCTTGATAGACTGTGCAGCAGGCAGGACACATGATATGCATAAATAGCCTCACTATAAATTAGCCATATTGCTCTGACCTCTGTACTTTCCTTTTAGTTAATTTTTTGGATTATTTGTCTCCCCACATTGCTACAACTGCTCCCATCGGTTGCTGCCAGAGTCAGTGGCTGCTATACATCAGTCTTGGACTACTTCACATTACACGCCAGACTTGGCCTAGCAAAATCAAACATGTTTGAGAAAGATCTCACCACGCCAGCAGGCGAAAGCTGGCAGATGAAGTGGGAATCTGCCGTGGTCTTCATCCGTGGCTTAACCCAACAGACGACTCCTGCCACACAAAAGTGTTTTCTCTGTCAAATATTTTGCAGCTGGCGTTGAGTTTAGAGTCCGTTCACACTTCAGCAACGTAAAAAAAAAAACCCAACCTCATTACGCGATCGTCTCTCTTGCTGTACTTTCTCATAACTTGAGCCCCGTTGTGGCAGGAATATAAGCCCCTTTGTGTGAGTGAGGCAGAAGATTTATGATAAGAATTAAAGGCAGCCAACAGGGGATTTAGACCGCAATTGATTTTGCACAATTCAATTTTAAGCTTGTTGATTTATAATGCACTGTCCACATATCAATCTTGGGCCTCTCCACATGAGGTGAGATCACTGGGTTAGCTGCCGGTGTACTGGATCAATAAAATTATACGTGAGTTTGTATGTGTGTGCGTGTGTGTGTATCTGAGAGAGCTTGAGTAGTAGGGAGGGATGGTACTGGAGGGAGAGTTGGCATGTCTTTGTGGGCATGCAGGTTTGCACAGACGTTAAGCTTTCCAGGCTTTGCTTACAATACCTGATGGCATTTACTGAGCACCAGGAAGCCGGTACTACAAATCCACTGAAACCTCCAGGCTTCCTTCCTTCCTTTTCTTGTAGTGCAGATGCCTCTTTGCTTCCTGTCTTTAAAGCATTTCTGTGGATTCAGGATTTCTCTCCCCCCCCCCCCCTTTTTTTTTCTTTCTTTTTTTTTTAACCCCCCTCGTGTTTAGCCCTATTTGTTTGACCTTGTTGGAGTTGTTTTTGGCCGACTGTCCATCTCTCGCCTCCTCCCTTTTCCAGACAGATGCTGTTTAAGTGTGCGATGAGCAGATCGCCAAGAGCTAGATAGCTGAAAACATTGTGTATCCGTTGCTATCTGCTCTCAATGATGGAGGGAGACTAGAAAAGCTATTTGCTGTTGGAAAAAGGAGCCAAAGCTCAAAGGGGACCGGGGACAGGGTAAAGCAGCCAATGCCACTGTTCCTGGAGACTTCGACTGTAGCCCTCCTCTCCCCTGCCGGATTCCTTGTTATTCTTCCTCGCTGTCTTTGCTACACCTCACCTACTGCCCCACTGCTTTCTTTTTGTCATCCGTTCCTTCATCCACCTGTTTCTCCGTTTCACATTTGCACTATTGCATTTCCTCGCTGCCCAGCTCCGTCACCTTTCTCCCCTCCATCGCGCTCCCACTCAGTTATTTTGCTGTTTCTCCCTCCCTTTCCACCCATGTCTCTCCTCACCGACCTATTGCTCAGACCTTCCTGCCCTCTCAGTCAAAAATGCCAAGGCAGGCAGGCAGGGAATGAGATTTGTTTTTCTCTCCACTCCAACCCATTTGGTTTTTCTTCTCCCGCCTCTAGCTCTTTTTACTTGTTGCATGACAGAGCCAGCGCTCTATTGAAATAAATCATCTCCCCGGACAAGCACGCATGTGTGTGTATGTTTGCGCGTGTACGAGCAGCTGCCCGAGACCAGCGAGGGCTCCCTTATGGTGGTGTTGGCTCTTTTGTTGTGAGCATGGCTTTAGGACTGCCACCCTGCTCCTATGTGTGAATGTGTATGTGTGTATTATTAATGCCTCTGGCTGTGACCTGCCCACACTGTTATCAGCGTGATTTATGCTCTCCCCCTCCACACAGTGCTTTTCAGCTTTTTGTCCTGTTCTTGTTCATTTAGACGCTTTGCCTTATTCTCTGCTCTCTGCCATTGCTTTTCAGTTTTTTTTTTTTTTTTTTGCTTGTCAGTATGCCTGCCACATGTTTGTATTGTGCATGTGCGATAGTTTTTCCTCCGCCGTCCTTGGTGTCAGTATCACAGCATTAGAGCTTAAACCCACTCCTGAATCATTCGGAGGCTTTGTCCTATCGGCCCATTTTTATCTGGCATTAAAAATTAAATGCATACGATGATGCATGGACTCTCTGTCCAGATGAAGCACGATTATGTGGGATATTGGAGTACGAGTCCAAATATACCCTCCCACTGTACAAGGATGGCATTTTTCTTGAAAATTTTATGTGTGCCGCCTCTTCGCTCTCCGGTGTAAATTGCTAAGCTGCACTGAATACTAACTGCCCTTTTGTACACACTCAAGATCAGTGATGCACCAGTGTTTGAGCCTGCAGGTGGTGCTTACCACAGCGGGCTCCAGCACTCAACCACAGGCAGTGATTGCCTTAGTAACTTGTCCCAGAATTTCTCCTAACATAACAATGGTTATTTTTTGACAATTTTGTGGTTTTTATGTAAGAGATTAGTGGCTAGTGAAGAGTGCAGAATGCTTCATTATGCAATCTGTTACCAAAGTAAGTGGTGTTTTTGTTGTGATGTGGGGGTCCCTAGACTGGTTGCAAGTTGATCATTGGGTTACATTGGATTTAGAATCATTAATTAACTTAACATGCACATCTGTGGAGTGTGGGAGGAGACTAAAGCACCAGAGGGAGCCCACATAGGCACAGGAACAATAAGAAAACTGCTCTGAGGCAACAGACCTAACCTCAGCTGTCTATTGGGAGAGCTCTTATAAATTTACCAGAATTTGTTTAGAAATGTTCTAGTTTTAGTATTAGAGGAGTTATATTCTCCCCCCCCCCCCCCCCCCCCCCCAAAAAAAAACCAAAAAAACAAACAAACCTGTTTTACTACACAATTTCATTTAGGGGTGGGTTTTTATAATCGATTTATCGATTAAAATCAATTCTGGCTTGGATAACGTAAAATCGATTCATTAAAATCCTGAATTGATTTTTTAATATAAATTTATTTTGCCCGAAATGTCAGAATCTCTGGTGAAATCTCACAAAATTTCAACAACCACCAAACAGCTAAGACAGTAAATGAGAGCAGGAACACGGATTCTGCACAAAGACTTAAACACACAGTGCGGACCCGCGGATCAGAATCAGTTAGATGTCGCCTTTCTCACAGTCGGGGCTGAAAGCCGACAGCTCGCTGATTCTGATCTGTCGGCGGGTCCGTTAGTTTGATCTCTCGCCAAACAATAAAAATAAAACTGGCTGAACCAGCAGCAAAAGAAGATCCAAACTACGCTTCACATAAACATCGTCATGTATTCACTCTTACTGTTTTGCTTTGACCACGATGCACAGCTCTCTCTCTCTCTCTCTCTCTCTTTCTCTCTCTCTCTCTCTCTCTCTCTCTCTCTCTCTCTCTCTCTCTGTGTACTTCAAGAACAGTTTCCCGTCTAAAAATCTGTTTTCTTCATTATTCACTTGCTTGTTACGCACAAGTCTACCGTTGTTTACAGCGCTGTCGGCCGACGTTTTTTTCCCTTCGTTTTATATACTTCTGAAAAGAAAACCTAATTTCTGCCGTCCAATACTGAACAAATTTAAACTTTTTAAAATTATGCAAAATGCAAAACGCTTAGCTGTGTCTCTAATAAAACCGCTGTAACTTCAGAGGTATGTTGATTAATGGTTTTCTTTTGTTTTTGATGTACTGCAGAATATTTTTATAAAATCCCAGGCCAGGAAAATCACCTTCATGTTTTTCTGTGTTTTATCTTCAGCTACTTTGACACAAAGGCATCTGCTGTGATGCTCACACCCTTGATAAAGTTTTGCGTGTGTGAGCTTCCTTTTTATAGATACAAAAATATGTAAATGTACTGATCTGAATTATAATATTTCTGACTGTCAAAATTTCCCAGATTCAAATCGAATTAAATCGAATCGTGGATCGAATCGATTCGGGACCTTGTAAATCGGAATTGAATCGAATCTAGAAATCAGTGACGATACCCAGCCCTAATTTCAATCACCAGAAATCCTTTTGATATCAAAATATGTCACCTATTACTGGTATCTCAGTGGTGCATGAGATAAGCCCTCTTTTTCATAGTACTCTCAGAGTATTTTAAGTTTTTACATTAAATATCAGAATTTAGTGTCCCTGTGTCAGTATCTTTGTCACACACAATATCCTGATGCTTTGCTGTATTAATTTTTTTGTTTGTTTTTAACTCCCAGTTTCGCAATATTGTAGCTTCATTAGGGGATTAGTATGGATTGTTGATATGATCAGGGTTTTAGGCTCCTCCTACCAGAGTAATGAGCCAATGTCATGCAAATTCACCCCTCATCCCACCCCCAAAAAAGTAGACTTCTCTGTGTCTATCAGGAGAACTACAGACCTTATTCTATGCCACAGACTGGGCTGATAACGAGTAGCTGTGCCCGTCACCACCCAGTTAAAACTGTATTGAACCTGAGTTGTGCACCTGTCAGTGCAACAACATGATTTTTCAACTTGTAATAGTTTTTCCAGAGGGAAGGTGGTTAATAGCTACAGGGGGCTTAACCATATCAAGCATCAGCACCTCGAAAGTTACACAAGCAAACGACAACCACTTGTTTCTACCAAAAGAATGGAACTGTTTCCAGAGCAGCGTGACATTATTTATGTCAAATCTACACATCCATTTCATCCTTGTGATCCATCACAACTGAATACAGGCCCTAGATCATTATTCTTTGAGCTGCAGGGTGCACACAGCTGTCTGGATGTATGTGTGACACTCATTATAGAGCAGGATTTATCTTCAGTGTTGTCATTTAGTGTGTGTTTGGAGTCTCCACAGCAAAATGTGCATAATAAAAATCACAAAGAGCAAAAATAATTGCTTTAATACTGAAGTGTTTCCTGCTCACTCTTAATGTATTGAATTTTGAAAACAATAAGCACGATTAGCGTGCTAGCCAGGTGCAGCAGTTTCACATGGAGAACTATGGAGAATTGGTAACATGAGCATATGACTAATTTGCAGATTAGCATGCTTCATGCTAAACACTGCTGCACCTGTTTTTAACCTTTTCCAAGTAAAAAACACAAGACCGTGGATGTTTACAGCACAAATTTGGCGTCTGTTTCAGAGCTGTTAAACCTCGGGTTACTATTCATATTTACGTTGTTGTAATTCTTTTGCGTAATGAGTAATGTTAACACTTTAGTTTGTGTATATAAGCAGAGAAAACTCTAGTTATGCATGAAGTCTCATTGTTTTTGGGTGGTTTTTGTTTGGTTTTTCTCTTGATGTCACTTTGGGTGTTGGTGAAATCAGAAGCCTTGTCTTGGTTGTTCTTGGTGGGGAACTGATGAGAAATGTGTCATATGTGCTCTGCTGGGACAATATTCTCAGCCACAAAGTGACTAGAGTTGTACAATCAACCTAAAATATATTAACTACACGTTACAATCATAACAACATAAATTCTTTAACCGGAAGTTCCTATTTTCACATTTCCTAGGCGTAAATCACAGGCCTTTATCATGTGTCTTTATTTGCATTCTTTTACTAAATCAAACCACTTTTCTGTACACTAGAGGTTAGACATTATTCTCTATTTGAAAATAAGAAAATTGTTCAGTGTGTTTGTACTGTGATTAAAAAATAATGTGCCAAAGAACAGAGGAAAACATCCATGTGACTTTTAAACAACATCTCACACAGAAAATCCTCAACTCACACTAATGAGCTCAAATCAACATGACGAGCAGGGACACAACTGTATTTGGTACCATAAATCAAACAATAGCAAGAAATTGCATAAAAGCTATAAACGACAAGATGGATAAAATATTATCAATTCAGAAAATGAAATCAATTTTCAGTAAATGCCACTGAAAGCAGGATAAAGAATCGTCAACCTCCCTTTCTGCCTCCTTTTCTACTGCAGCACTAATGTTGCTCTTTTTTTTTCCCTTTTCACAGGTGGTGCTGAAGATTATCAAGCACTACCAAGAAGAGGGCCAGGGCAGTGAGGTGGTTCAGGGCGTCCTGCTGGGCCTGGTAGTCGACGACCGACTTGAGATCACCAACTGCTTCCCTTTCCCCCAGCACACAGAGGATGATGCTGACTTTGATGAAGGTAACTAAAAGCAGTGTGCCTGCTTTCTGTTTGCTCCATCGATCTTCTCCTGCAGCTGTAAAACTGCGAGCACACTTATCACATCACGACAGTGTGAAATAAATACCCGTTAAGGACCGAGCGCAAGTAAAACCGTAAAATGATGGTGTCTCCGGTGACTGCAGCCGCTCAATTTATGACATGATGATATTAAGAAATCTTCAGCAACATGGGAGCTGTGGTATTTGCTTATTGTGAAATTTTGAAACTCCACTGTAGATAAGAGCTGCTTTGTCATTTAAATTCTGCTGCGTGACATTATGAATTGCAAATTTGGATGATTAAGTTTTTAATTAACACAGTGTTCTTGAGTTGATATACCAGATGGCTGTGAAAACATTGACTTGAAACATTTCTGTGGAAAACGTATATTGTTTTTGGCAGGACAAAAGGTGTTGTTGTTTGTCATTAATTTATTTTGGCATGACTGACGTGTGAGCCAAATGTTATATCAGATATTGCATCAAACTAATTTGTTTTTACAAATTTACAAGGGTGAACAGAAAGTTTTTGAGTTTTGGGGGGAACTACTTTGTAGATTTCTGTGGATATCTCATTAAAACTGACCCTTATCGCGCCATGTATGTTAGCTTATCTAACAGCATGGAGGTGGGGTCGGGGGAAGAGATTGTGACCAGACACCTGGGGGTGCTCATCTCCCTCAGAGCTGAAGGGGTGACACAGGTCCTGTGTTGCTGGCTGATTTAGGTTTAACTCATCTGCAGCGTTGCCGCCGTTCTAGGACCGGCTTCGCCCGTGATGTGGAGTCAGTCGGTGCATGGCGTGTTTGGTTTTAGAAGAATTACCGCTTGCTGGGACGCCTTTGTTTGCATGCTAACAGGCTGTCATCAACTCAAGTAACGCTCTCGTCTTTTTCTCCCCGTCTCTCTTCTGTTGCCGCGCTTGCTGCCTTGTTCCGCCCCTTCACACGCACACGGTGACAGCCGCAGACTGAAGTGACAGCAGAGGGTACAAATTATGAGAGAATCTAACATGCCAATAAGTTCACAATGGAATCACTGTGTGCTGAAATGAAAAGAGGGCACCAAAATTGACTAAATAAAGTAAATTCAAGGTTGTTATTATAATTATTATTCATATTTATATTTTTTGTTTTTTGGCTTTTTGTAACTGATTTTCTGAGATGATCTCACAGTAAACTTGTATCAAGAACGAACTCAATGTCTGTTTTCTTGAAAGTTTGCGTAAGATATCCTCCGGCGTCATGTTAAGGTCAATGCTGACTTCTAACTAAGCTAACTAGGTGCTGGGTGTCCTACCCTGTCAGTGCCAAGGGTTGACGCGCAGTCCTAGCTTCTGGCGTTACAGGTGGGCGGTGCGAACGTGCACGGGTTTTGATTTGGTCCTTATCCGCACATGTTTTCCTTTCCCCTGCTGCTTTTTGTCAGCATTGTTATCAAAGAGTGTCATGCCCTCTGACTTCTGCCCTTCCCCTATCACACCTTATTGTTACTCTCTCCTTGTTAGCAAAAAACCCCCCACTGCAACAGACTGAGGGGTGGGAGGAACGTGAGGTGCTCCCGAGAACAGAGGAAAGGGAGAAATCCTGGTCTGTGAGGCTTCAGCTGCTAACGAGCAATAGTCAAAAATTCAGCGGCATATGCAAGCGCCAATGGTGGCTTAAGGTTGTTAGTGTCAGGAGCAGCTCACTCTCTCTCTCTGTGTCGGTGTGTGTGTGTGTGTGTCGGTGATGGCTTGTTGTGTTATAAACACTGGAAGCGCTGGATTTTCCATCTGTCATTCCCTTTAACTTAACAAGGGCTTCAGCGAGTAGCGTCTTGCTGTGAACTCTGGGAAATTTACAGAGCTACAATAGAACTCTGCTCAGTGGGGATTTTGATCCAGCTGTAAAAGGTGACAGGCTTCAGGTTTTCTGTCAGTATGGAACAAAATTCAAAAACGGAGATGGAAATGGGATTCATTCATGTTCTCCGTGCTCGCGACCTCTTAAACAGCAACAGCACATCATAAAGCAGACAATTCTGTAGCTACACAGCGCTCCGATCTCTGCTCTCCAAGCTGACAGAAAGTTTATGCTACGCACTTACGCTACTACACATTTAGAAATAAAATTGAAAAGCAGATTTAATGCCTGTACATTTGATCATGTTGGTCTCACACTCGAGCTTGAAATGTCTACACACACACGCGCGACCAGTCAGGCCACCCTTTTCTCTCCGTCTCGTCGCCCCTGTAGCAGTTGTTAGTGTTTCATCTGTGCTGATGCTGGGGCGGGTTACCTCGACCAACTGTAGAAGCAGCAGAACAACAGAGTTTTGTTGAAGAATGAATCAGACATTGTAACTTACTCCTGGAGACATTTATATGCTACTACTGTGTTATAACAGAGTATGAGTCATATCAGGTCACAAATGCATATTGAATTAAAAAACGAATGCTGTCAATGTAACGTGTGCTGCTATTGTACTGACAAACAATAGGCAGCGCTACTCACTGATACCCAGGCCATCTGCCTGTATCAAAGATTTTTAACCACGCTGAATGTTTCTGCAAATAAAGTAACTTTGCTGCAGCGCAGTAGCTTGGATAATGACTCAGAGGTAGTTGCTCACACTTGAGTTGGTGATGCTTTAATTGTGTATGAACCAATCGGATAGTGATCTTAATAAGCTGCATTCTTCACTGAGAAAGAGGCTTGGAAATTTTCTTATGATGTGGATGTAGTTGCCCAGATTGAGCAGTTTTTTTTTCCACTTATAGCTCTGCAAGCTAATGTCAAGAACATTTCAGAGCTGCAGTGTATGTGTGAACACAGCTATGGAATAAAGGAAATTAACTGAATGGATTGGCCTCATGCATCAGCCAGCTGTCACAGATGCACGATACAGCCATTTGAGTCTGTGTCAGACCGATATGCGATATGAGTATCGCATTGCTCCATCGCTACTTTCAATCAGTGCTCCATTAATCTGTACCTTGCTCTTTTTTCTTTCTTTCTTTTTCTGTAAGTGGACAGAAGCAACACACACTCACTCAGACACGCACTGTTATACTGTAGACTCATGTACTCTAGAGGCACATGGGTAACGCTGTCCAAAATCTGAACATTTTTATCAATTTTTGATGACTTTTACAGCGTTTGCTTCAGACCTATACCTTTTATTTCAATGCAGCCTTATCTCTGACCATTATAATGAGACTCTGATACATATCAGTTAACCAATAATCTCTGAGATAAAGCTGGAGATTTGGGCCTTCACAGACTGAGCTGAGAAGCGTGTACTCTCTTCACCTCAAATCAGCCACCCTCAATACATTTTGCATATGTGGATAGATTGGTGTGTGTTCCTTGTGTTTTTGTGATCTGTGTCTGTGTACACCTAAATCATCTTACAGTGGCTCATTGCCTGCTGGAGGCCCCTCAGATTAGAATTACTCCTCGAATCTATCTCGAAATGAACAATGGGCAGGATTGGCAGCTACGTGACTCTTTTTTTTTTTTTCCCCTCCCTTCCCGTGTGTCTGTGTGTGCGCACATGTATATGCTATGCTATGCTTTCATCAACAGGTGCCAGTATAGAGCTGTAGTTACAGGACAGTCAGTGGCAGCAAATGTGACCAAAATGAGTGAGGAATGAGATAAAGAGTAATTGAGCACGCACAGCAGAATCGGCCTCAGATTAAAAAAAAAAAGAGAGGGGAAAAATGGGAAAAGAAAAAAGAAATGACCTTGGCTGAACCCCAGCCCTCCTATCTTCCAGTGTCCTTGCACACACGCTTTCCTTGCATCATTGACAAAATGTATTGAGAGAAATGTGTGGAACTGCAGGCACTTATTCTCTTGGCATTTTGTGCAGTAGAGGCACTCAAATAGCATGTTAATGATGTGCATTGGCCCGACTCTTTTGTTGTGATATCAGCAATATTACAAAGCAGAGGTATTTTAGTACAGAGCGACTATCACAGGGTTTTCACTGGTGTATTTCAAATCCACCAGCTAACCGGACTCAACTCATCATCTGGGTGTTGACTTGATAGTGAGCGGGATCGAATCACGCACCGTAAAGGCAGTGAATCTGTGCATTTCTAGATATTTTATAACAGCAAAACAAAACTGTTTATTCTCCTTCAGTAAATTACTGAAACTGGTGGAAAAACAATCTTTAGCAGGTGGTATTTTCCCCTTTGTGCTGGCTAAAATTTCTCTTTGGGTACCAAATATTCCTAAAACCAGAAAAACACTGTGAATGCATACTGTCCCGATTGAAAAACAGGTTGAAAGAGTTATTAGTAGTAGAAAAAGAGTAAAAGAACGAAGTAAATGTTATCATTTGATACTCTTGAGGGCTTGAAATGAAAGCAACTGGACTTCTTCTTTTTGGTGAAAAATGTTTCATCTAGTAGCAAGCTTTTCTTCGGGAGAGCTAGCTCCTATGTTACATAAAAGAGGCAGCTCAGCAGGACGACACTGCTGTACATTTGCACTTAAAGGAGAAAGGACATTCTTTTGATGATGCTCATTTTCACATTTTGGCCTGAGAAGACTGACGCTTTGAAAGAGGAGTAAAGTAGGCCATCTACATCGACTTTGAACGACCATTGTACAAAAGACGTAGCGGCCCGCGATACCACCTACAGTGCAGCCTTGAGAGCTCCTCCCAGGCGATTTAGCCCCCCACTCACACCTAGAGTCATGTGACCTGAAGAGCTCATTTGATGGCAATTTCCAAGGCAATTTCTCACAAGCATTTCAGACCATGGCCCCTGTGATGATAATCACCAGTGCCTTGTTTCACACCTTCGGTCATGTAATGACTCGCATAATTAAGATTGGTTTATACGACCTTCAGGACCACCTCCCAGGATTTAGAACTGAAGAAGCATCTTGGATGGGAGGTGAGGGTCGTCACAAACTAACAAGCCCTCAATACTACTATGACCTACATGATTGAGAGGCTACATTCATATAATCCGAAACCTTTAGTTGTTTAGCTAACAGTATTACACCTATGTTAACTAGTTAAGCCTTGATTATATCCTATTAGGTTGGAGACCTGACGACCAAGTACTAATTCCTGTTATACTCCTTTAAAGTCCGCCTGCAGCCTGCAGTCCGCCATGCTCACTGCCTGGGGTGCATATGAGCATATGTAATGCTAATGCTCCACAGACAAGTCCGTATGGGGGTGGAGGGGGTGGAGGAAAAAACAGGCAGGACCCTCACGCTCACCATCTGATGACGAAATTTAAATTGCCCACACCCAATGGGACCACAGCGGACTCATAGATGCAAACCAGTGTAATCAAAGCTTTACAGTAGGCCGATTCATTGTTGGATCACAGTACACTGAAGATCTCCCACTGGTAATGCCTTCATTACTTACCCTTCATGCTGGAAATGGTTAATAACCTCTCCTCTCAGTAGCAGCAATGTGTTTGCACAGAAGAAGTAATGAGAGGTGCACTTCATGCAGCTTCACTGTTCAGTCTGTGCCGCGCAATATGGCGGCTGGATAAAGCTCCGTTGACACTGTAACTTTCAGCTCTTCGTGTCAGTGTGCCATGTTTCTCATTATGGTTCTGTATAACCTCTGCACTCTCGCGTATTGTAGTTTTTATTGAGATCTCACTGCATTTTGACAGTGTGTGTGTGGTTTTTCTTCTTCTTCCATCTTTGCATATTTTGCCATGAAGTTGTCTATTTGCATACAGGTTCACGAAGATTTTTCTCATTTTTTAAAAAAAACTTTAAACAATCATTGAGCAAAAACTTTGGGCAGCTACTCCTTTTCGAAATCTTATTGAATAATCCCAACTACATCATGATACAGGAACTCATTTGCGTTTTGCTGGATTAAAACACTTCTTTTAATCACAAAGTATGATTAGTGATGTATATATTTGTTTGAATATATGAATCTGTTTAGATCTGAAGTCTATAGATGTGGCAGCCAGTCCTGTTGGATATCTGAGACGATGAAGAGATGCTTTATTGTATTGCTATGGACAATAATGAAGCTGCTCTAAATTCAGTTCTTTGTTTATTGTTTTTTACTCGTCTATGCTCTGTGTTTTGTCCACCTCTGCTTGGTAGTCTTGTTGCCCTTTTTTCCCTTAATAACAGTCGAAGCATTTCCCTGCGTGTGATAGTGAAAATTACAGCACGGGAGTGTGAAAAATTATTTGGACACACTGGTGATTGACTTCTTCTGACCCTTGGATTGGCAAAATTTGCTAAACCACTTAGCTCACCAAAACAGTTATTTCTCCTCTATCACATTAGATAAATATACGAGAGGGAGGGAGGGGGATTTGGAAGCAGTTTCTCTTAGCTTGCACACAGCACCAAATGTTGTTTTAACTGTTTAAAATGATGCTGCCAAATCGTAGAAGCTGGGTTGGTTTTGCGTTCTGATCTGGTCTGCTTCAGTATTTGGTTTGCTTCAGTATTTCAAAAAATGGTGAGAAATACCTCCTCACCTTCATGCAATTGATGTTATAAAAAGTTGGATCTATTGCATGAGTTTCAATCTCTTAATTAACCTTTTTTTTCTTACTCGTTAAATAGTTTAAGCTGATCAGCTCAGTAGATTTGAACCCGGGCCTTTGTTATTTTGATTAAGTAGCTTTTGTCAAATTTAATAGGCTACAGCTGTTAATTCCATGTGGCAGATACATGTTTAATTCTCATGGGGTAAATATTTATTGGATCAGGCTCAGATACACAAAATGAAAAGATTTGGATCAGTATCGGGCCAAAAAAATGGGTTTGGGGTGGGGGGAATCTCGACTGGGAGACCCCTCGTGAACACAAGCACTAAAACCTTCAGCAAACTGTTAATATTTGTTGGGAACTGTGGCTTAATGAATTTCACAGGATTACAAAGCATAATTGGGTAGTGGGTTTTTTTTGGCTTGTAAGAAGGGACTGTATCAAACAAAGCATTGCTCAGTACCACTTTCGGTGTTTGATATTCAACCCACGCCGCTAGACTTCGGCAGCAGGAGGAGGTATCCTGAAGGTAGAAGAAAATTAGTCACCTTCCTTCCACTCTCCACTACTTCTCCTTCTTTTCCCCTCCCTTTTTTCCCAGACTCACCACAGGTAAGCACTACCTTTAGTCTTTCTTTCCACCATTTTCTTCTTTCCTGCAATCATTGATTGTTTCCTTCCTTTTAGTATTTCATTCTTCATTCCTTCTTTTATCATCAACTTTCTTTTCCTTTTTTCCCCACTCTCCCTCCTGTTTGTCCCCACCTGCACCCAGTAGCCTCAAGTCTTCCTTCCATTCCCGCTACAACAATGGGAAGATTAGTAAATATGCTATTTTAAAAAGAGAGGATGAAAGCGCCTGACAAATGTCCTGTTGGGGTAATTATTTCCCAGAATTCTTTTTCTGAACAAACTGTACTAAGCCAGCAATGGCTTTTGGTTTTCTCTGAGAAAAGCAACTGCATTGATGCCAGCGCCAAGAAAATTGAATAACTGGAGTAATTATTGTGTTCCTGATTTGCAGTACAGTGCCTGCCGTCATAGGCGCATTAACATCAGCAAATGCAGATATAACAGTGGAAGTTGATTGATGTTATGCAAACTAGAGACATTATTATGATTTCCAAGTTCATGATGATAGTTAACGGTCACCTCATTTGTGGTTATGCTGTGACATCATTGCAGCACTGCAGTCTTCTTCTGAACCATAGGTGTTGCCACTCGGAGAAAAATCTCTCTATCCGGGCTGATACTGGGGGAAAAAAGAGATCAGTGTCTTGTTTTTTGGGGTAGTGTATTGTATGGTAATAGAGACATATCACAATGCATTTATGTGTTGCTTGTATGTATCTGTGGAGTCTTCCCCCCATTGAATGCATTCCCACAGCCTTCTGACTAGCTTGCTGCCCCAAGCTGCTAGCTCTCTGCCCGACACAGGTTGCATTGGCTGCAAGGCCTCTGGCCTCATGTCATGTTTCCCATTGGCCCTGAGGATGGGAGCTGTTGTCAGCCTTGTGAAACAAACAAGTTTTAAGGGGGCTTGTTTTGCAGTTCGAGTTCCCTGATTCGGTAATTAGATGTGTTTTTGTGGCTAGCCCCCTTAGACAAAACATGATGGCCACTTCTCAGCCAAGGAGCATTTCACTTGTACATTTGACATGTCAGCAGATAACAGGTTGTTGCTACTTCAGTCTTAACAAGACACTTAATTAAAAGGCACATTGAAAGCTACCCTTGATGTATAAACAACCTGTAATCATTAATGAGGTTGATTTTTGCTGATTGGCACCCTCTTTTCAGTTTATTTGTTGTTTATGTCACTCCTGCTGCCTTTGTTTGAATTACTCAGCATACTAATTAGCCACATAGCTTTAGATTGTAGTTAATATGATTGGGCTGCAGGGTAAAGAAAATGCCTCCTTACAAGGGAAATCTGGCTGCTTAGACTACAGATTTAAAACTCAATGGTCAATTGTAACTTTATTCTCCCCAATGGAAATTGATTTGGAGCATGTCCACACATAAAACAACACATACATACACAAAAAAAGAGAGGGAAAAAACAGCCCAAGTTTTATCAGTAGCATTAACAAAGTACACTGTGCATCCTGTGTTTCCTGAACTCAGTGACCACGTCTTTAGATTTCAAGGTGTTTATCTTTAAAAATGACTCATCACACCAAGAAACAAACATAACAGGCCCATTACTCTTCACCATGAAGGAGGCTTACAATGACTGTATCATCCGCATATTTAATCAAATGCCTGTTAGCCTGTGTACTACAACAGTCATTAGTATTCAAAATGTATAGTAAGGGAGAGGGACAACATCCCTGTGGTGAACCAGTAGAAGAATTCAGCTGATTGGAAAAACAGCCATTTACTCTCACGCACTGAAATCTGTTAGATAAAAAGTCTAAAATCCAACCAAACTGGTTAAGAAGCTTATCAGCTAAAAGATGTGGCTGGATGGTATTAAAAGCTGAAGAAAAATCAATAAACAGGAGCTGAGCATGGGCTTTGGCCCCATCCAGTTGGCGATATAGGAAATTTAATAAAGTGACCCCAGCATTGTAAACGCTTCTACAAGGCCTGTATGCAAATTGCAGTGGATCAATAAGCTTTTCTACCTGCAGCAGAACCTCCATGCTGATGAGCTTTTCTAAGGATTTCATCACTAGAGATCTTAAAGCAACAGGCCAAAAATCATTCAGTGATGTAGGTTTTGTAGTCTTTGCAACTGGAGCAATAATCGACTTTTTCCATACCTTTGGAAGCTTCTGTTGCTGGAATGATAAGAGAAAGATGTAAGAAAGATGTTGCATAATTGCTCAGCACAAACTATCCAAGAGAAAAGAGAAAGTCCTTCCAAAATGTCCCTGTTCTTCTTCTTCATAGACATTTTAATAAGTGTTCTGGCTTCAGACACAAATCCCCTTTGGGGTTGCATCAGGAAGAACATCGAGAGCGAAACGCTGCCAAATCAGAGACATGGAGCTACCTGCTGTGGCGACCCCTCGTGGAGAGGGAGTAGCCAAAAGTATTTTCTTCGCTGGCACTTGTAAAGGTTTTGTTTCTTCTAAAGAGTCTGTTGAAAATGCCAGTGTTTGTTGTGACTTGCATATTAAATGATATCTAATGTTCCAAATGAGACAACACTCACAGATGCAGTCAAAGTCGTCTGTTAAATACGGTGTGCGTGTTCTTGAAGGGCAAGGGCACCAAAATGTGTTGGTGTAAATTCGCTGCACACCTCTGTTACATCCCCGCTGGTGTTTGGACTTACTTGCTTAATTAGACCTGTTGTCAGGACTGTGTGTGGGTTTGTGTAAATGCTGCTTGATCATCCTCTCCCAGACTCTCAGGTTAGTTTTTTTGTTGTTGCATCTTTTAGGGTGTGGCGAGACTAATTGCATTTTAGGCATTTAAATTACCATCTGTGTCCAGGTGACCTCGTGTCGTGACCTCATGCATATGTGATTGACTTCTTAAACATGGTATTTGAAAGGCCGCTGTATTATAAACACAACTTGGTTCATTACATTTGGATCACATACTGCAAAGAGTTGTAAACTTCTTTAAACACATTTAATGTGGTAACTGTTTTTAAGCTTCTAACCTTTTACTACAATCTTTATAAAACAACTCTCTGAAGTCAGAAATCTAATCTCTGTGGAGATTAGATTTCTGTGTCACAGTTATCCTTGAAATCTTCTTTCCACCTCTTTCAGGAAGGCACATTGTATTCTTGATTTTTCTTTTTGTTGTAGACAATGTGTCTTACTGTGGATTGTCTGTGAAGGTTCTCTTACTGTGGATTGGTTACCACAAAGGTCTTTAGAAATGTTTTTGAAGCCGTGTCCGGCTTTGTACCTCTAGAAAACCTCTTCCTAGGTTCTTTGAGAGTTGTTGTGATCTGGGAATTGTTTACACAATAGGATAGGAACATAGTTTTTCAGCAACCAGAGTGTATGTAATTTCTTTATAAGGAGGAACACCTCTACAACCTACACTTCCAATTTTATTTCTGCAGTAGGAACCCTGACTGCAGTTTTGGAAGCATTGTTAGCATTTCGTGAGTAATCCTGGTGATTCCAATGTTTTTGTTGCAACTGTAACAACGTCTTCTGCTCTGCTTTGACTGACGGGCAGGGAAGCTGCAGAGTCTGACTCACATTTTGTTGGCTCTTCTCCATCCATCATTGTCCATCCAATGGTCCCTGGCACGTCGGCAGTGTGACTATTCTCCTTCACTTGAAATGTTAGATAATTAGACACTCCTTGCCTTTTCTCTACCCTCCATTCCCTTCATTTTCTTATAACCCCTTTGGTCTGCCGCAGATGTGTCTATTATTTATAAGGTAGCTACCTTGCTCTTTGTAATATTAAAGAAACCCGATTTGAAATGGACCCAAAGCCAGACTGAACTGTTCTCTGCTGACTCCTGCCGAAACAGTCGGTATCAGCTGCATGGATAGTTCACAGCTGCTCGCTGGTTTTTCATAGGCAAATTTTCTTTTAAGCAGTGGTTCATCTTCATCATGAGGGTTGATTTAATAAACACCTTGGAGGGAAGCTTCTCTGATTGAAATTTTGTCTTAAGGGGAATTGTAAAGACACCATGAAATCAAATTAAAGTGAATACTGTGTGTTGTTTATACACCAATGATGGGGGGATAATCATTTTGTGGGTACTTTTATTTATTCATTCATTTATTTATTTATAATAGTTTGCTGTTTGTGTATAAAATGCCAAGGAAATGTTAATGAATCATCTTCCCCTGGAGGCGTATACTGATGATGTGGTAGGTGGTGCCTGCTCAGCCCTTGGGAGCAGACCAGTAAGAGCGGACGGGGCTTTTTAGAAGGAGAGCATCCTCTCTGGCTCCTCACATTTATAGGAAACAGTGATGAGTAAGTGCTGAAGCACATACCACTGTGCTAGCAATTTTATGGGAACTCAAAATCTAGCAAAATATTAAAAAAAAAACCCACCTAATTGGGACATGTTAGATCAGCTTTCTCCACCGGCAGGGTTCGTAAGTTTTCTAAACTTTGTCATTCTTGGCAGACACGATGATGTGGGTTAATTGAAGTCACAAGGATTAAAAATGCCTTTGTCGTGATTTTTGCTCTTTGCTTATGTACATATATATATAATATTCAGCCTGTGTGTATTGGGTAAAAAATGGTCCACTCCTATTCCGATAAGGTCTACCTTGGAGTTAGCCCTTCAATAGATCAGTCTACCTGCCCCAAATGGGAAATTGATTTCCTCCGTTTTTCCTTACTCTCCCTCAGTGAGGCTAATTAGAAATCACTTGGCAGCCCACCTTTAAAGGAAATACATAAACATAAAAGCTAATATGTGGACTGTTATGTATTAGGAGTTTTCAAGGGTACATTGGCCTTTTACTGAAGCTCTAATAAAAAAGCGAAAACTAATATTTCCTCTTTCCTCATCTTCGTCCCCTCTACCTGAGTTTTGTGTCTCTCTCACTGTAGTGTAGATCTAAGACTGGCTGTTAGCGGCAAGCTGGGTCTGTATCTGTGTTTGAATGCTCACCTGGCGTTATAAATCAAGAATGTGAGTCCCCCGGGTGCCGTCACCATTGCCATCAGTTCCACTGTTTTATTCATCTGCTCCTTTGTCTCTTCACGATTCTGCCCCGCATTAAATTTTGTGCATCTGTGTGTGCGGAGGGGGGTCAGAATGCATTACTGCAGACTGCAGGATAATCCAGGTGTGCTGTAGGGACTAGTGGGAGGGTGAAAGGTAAGCAGGAGAGAGGGATGTGACGAGGATTTGAGAAATGAGGTGGGAATGCTGAACATGACATGGGAAGGACATTTGCTTTTTGGTTTAAAGCATTAAAGGCAGTAATTTTTAAAGATACTGATTTTGTAAGCGCAGCATCGTACCAGCAAAATCACCACGTACACAAGATAAAGACAACAGCTGCACTGGCATTTCGGCTATATTTGTGTGTAAAATTATCATTTGACAAGAATGTTAGAAGCAACAGAATGTCTCTCTTATTTTTTTCCTGTCACACAGTGCACAGCCGCTGTGAGGGTGACAAATCACAAGGAAAACACGGTGCATGTGCTAACGATTCATTCCCCTCCGCTCGGCTTCTCTGACCACAGGATTTAAAAAAAAAACTAACAAAACAACAACAACAAAAAAGAAACGTAGAGAAATATTAAAAAGTCACTCAATCTAAGTTTAAAAGTTGAGGTGAACTAAGTATCTGCAGTGACTGACAACACAAAGACCATGAATTTGACGTGGTTGACATTTCCACATTGAGACAACATTTTTTCCCCCAGAGTCACCGTACGTTTTATACGCAGAAGCCAATAAAGACTCTTACTTCCAGACACCTGAATATCCAAAATTTCTCATCTTCCTTTGCAGCTCTGCTGGGTGTTTTAGTCACAGATGGGCAAGCGTTTACTCATGCGAGTCTGATAGTTGTGAATTTTTTATTATTAGTTTCTAAAAAAAAAAAAAAAAAAACACAGGTGAAGCCACTTGGGATTTAGTTTGAAACAAATGTGGGTGGTGCAGAAATGAATTCTCTCTGCACAGATACTTAGTTCATGTAGTCACAGCTTCTCTTACACAGGACTGAGTGCACTTTCGAAACCTGTTTGCAGCCATTAGCAACACGAGGGGTACCTCGTATTGTTTATGTGAGGCTTAAAGTATAATATCAAAAGAAAATTTACATTTTTTTTACATTTAATGTGTTCGCTCAAGTGCAAATATATGTATTAATGATTTGATGAATGTTGATTGCATTTAAGGCATTTCTTATTTGTCATGAGAATTATTCATTTAAAGGAAGAAGCATGTGCATGACTGAAAAATGGGAATGTGGAAGCCTGTGTTGAATTGTGTATCCCCTTCATTGCTTGGACCTCACAAACACTCAAACGTGAAATGTGTACAAGTTGAATGTGGTTTTCTGCAAACTGAATGTTTATGTTGGTATGTTATGTTTGGTCAGCTGTTAGCAAGCTATTGCAGCTTGTTAATGTAGTTGCTCAGCATTCTGTGGGAAGGACCCATCAGCTCTATTGCTAGGCTTCATCATTCAAAGGAAACATCATGTAACATTACCCATTCTAATACTCTCGTGGGCTTTTGTGACCTCACAGATGATATCTTACTCCCCTTTGCCTTCATAATGTCACCAAATCGGCCACCACAGTTAATAAATAAACATCCACTAGCTTTGACATTTACCTTTGTTGATGCTAACACCTGTATGACAGTGAGCACCCAATTTCCTTCCTTTTTGTCACATTTGAGAAGATAAACGAGTGTGCGAATAGATGTGAGCAAACGAGCGCGCACACCCGATTTCCCCTTCCCCATTCCCACTGTAAAAACAAAGCCTTGACAAGCAGCGTTGTCAAATGTGCATACGGTGAACTCGTCAGTGTGTTATGCACACAAAGCAGCTGCTTCAGTATGCTCGCACTCCCTCTTGTGCATCACTGCATCACTGAGGGTGGTTTGTGTGCCTGATTGTGGCACAGTGTGCGTGTTTGTATGTACATGCGCGTGTAACGGAGGCAGCTCTCCGCAGGGCTTGCTTAACTAAGATTAATTGCACCTAATCCACTGTGCCAGGTGGAACATAGACCGTGGTGGGTGCACTCACACAAACACGCAGAGACACTCACAAATAGGCACACACATCCCATTATAGCCTCGCTGCTGAAAATTAGCCCCGCGCCTCTCCTGACACTCCGGACCAGACCACAACTCGATACCACCATTTACTTCCCGACAAGTTGCACATTTATCACTGCTCCCGTCTCCCGACAGATGAATGCACGGACGGACGGACAGAATGCCACGACGGAGCTATCTGCTCTCTCACATGCGCACCAGCTGACCTTGACAATGCATAGAAAGAATGCGTTTGTCATCTTTCCTCTTTAGAGAAGAGGACGACGCGCTGCCTGGACTTAATGTCTTCGAACGTCGTTGTTAACGTATAGCTGTAGGAACAGGTGCACTGTGGAGTTTTACTGAAATAATGGGAAAGAGAGTGTTCCAAGGTCAGCGATATATTTACTGTACTGTATAGCAGGGCGAAGTTGATGATTGGCTACAGAAATGAATGGTGACAATGATTAATTTATTGTTAATAAAGTCATCTGTAGAGTGAATTGCTTGTAAATGAAAGCCTGCACATTACCATGCTGTTGGGAAATGCTGATTGGCCTGTCAGGTTACACCTGTCCTGGTTGGCAGTGTCATTAAAATGTGTTCACGGTCAGTGTGCTGGATATGGTGGTTTGAAAATGAAATCCAGTCTAGAGAGAACTCGAGCGTCATACTTCAACAGTAAAGTTGATTTTAAATTTTTACTTTTTTCAGGTGAACTTTGAGTAAAATTAGGTTATTACTTCATTTATTACTTTAGGTTCATTCATGATTTAATTTCTCAGGTGCGCACACACAAACCCAGGCGATGCATCAAACTGTCTTTTTCCAGTTGTGATTGAATACCACTACAGAGGATTTATTGACACCAGTGTTAAATTAATAGGTTCATTCCTGGTTTCTTTTTTAGAGGAAGGAACACCGTTTGGGAATTGGTATTCATTAGTAAAATAATACATGGCAACAGGCGCAACAGGTTACTTTGTACTCTTGTAATTTACAGTCAGGCAAGTTTCCTCTATTCCCTTACAAAATAAAGCTGTTTACGAAGCAGGTGTGAAATGACTCCAAACTACATGGACTTTGCTTTTAGCTTCCTCCTTGGCTATGTTAGCTCTTATCACCCATAATCATTTTGCATTCCACAAGGATCTGGGTTCAGTCTCATGTTATTTTTGTGGTATATTATCCCATTATGTCATATTATTAGTAGTAGTTTGAAAACCTTTTTTGTTTTAATCATCTGTATGCTGACAACATTGAACTGTACCTCTCCTTTATATCTCAGCACATATAAATTAACCATTTTATTTTGTCTCACTGCAATTGGTGGCTGGATGGCAAATAACTTTTTGCAACTTGTGGCTCCAGAGGGCATTATTCTCCAAACATCTATGGTCTTTCCCATCCTTTGGGTCTCAAAAAGTGAACTGGAGACACTTGCTCATCCCTTCGTCTCCTCCGGCTTGATCTTTTGTAATGCACTAAAACCATGTATTCAGAACGTTTGTATGTTCTGTGTTGTTTTACCTGGTTTACTTTTACCTTGTATTAGCTCTTAAAAAAAATAATTAAATACCCCCTTAACACTTTGTGACTGGTTTCTTGTCTTGAAGTGTGTTATATAATTAGGTTTTAGCTAGTTGCTTTTCCACCAGCAACCAGGTCACTAACATAGAACTGAATTCAGTGGCTTGCCACATAGCTCTGCTTGTTGTTATCAATCACCGACCAAGCTTTCTGAGTCCAGATTGGACCAATATCCAGGTAAAATATTAAAATGGTGCATCCCTAACAGACATGTGCAGATTGACTTTTCTTTTGATGAAAGACAGGCAGTCACCTTCTTTCTCTTCCCTCTGCGTATCACACTTTCTCCTTTCCTACCCTTTGTCTCCTCCCTTCACTTTTCCCCTCTGCACCTCTCGGTTACTGTCATCATGTATGTCATAATGATGGGGAGCAGTGGCCTTCATTTATCTTGTGCCTGTGTTGTGCTGCAGATAATGTATCTACGCCTCTGCTTCCCGGCCTTTTTTCCACACCCTCTCAGGCCTGTCAGATGAAGTAGACTACTCTTTCATCCACACCACCCCTGATTTTTCAACCCATTATTTATCTCTTCATACTTGTTTTCTCACCATTTATCCAAAATGGGGTTTTTGTTGTTGTTTTTTTTTTAAATAATTATTTGCTAATCTTGTCATTTTTAGATTTCATGTTCTTTTTGCTAAATGTGCATTATTTAGATGTGACAACATATGTAGGTTGGGGAACTCACTCACAGAAAGGAAAGAGAAAAGGAAGGTTTAGTATACTTGGTTAGGTTACACACTGACCACACTGAGTGGCAGTGCTTGTGAAGGACCATCATACCCGCTTAAGGACATCTGCTATGTCAACCCTGGCTAAAGGCATCTCCTGTACCTGCGTGTGTCTGTGTAGTGTGCATGTGCGTGCACACATCTGGGTGTACTTGTGTTTGGATATCACTGCCTGGAAGTGTAGATTGTTTGCCTGAGACAGACAGAAGTGGAGATTGATTTATTCCATTTGTTTTCGATCTAAGGCTTATGTAGGTAGCACATGTGTTTGCTTAGGCCAGCGCTTGTTAGCTCAAAGCCTAATTGGCATATTGTGTTGTGCCAGTGGGGAGAAAAGGAGTGTGGCCCTAATGAATTAGACTTTAGACAAAACCTAGCTATTGTCTTTAGTGGCTGTTAATTAAGCAAACTATATTTGCAGGAACTTGTGCATTTGCATTTGTCATGTTAAAGGTCTCATGTTGTTAAATTTGACTGGGCTTTACAGAATCAGAGGTGTGAAAAGTATTAACTGCTTACATTCCTCCATCCTTATATTGCTTCCATTTTTGCATGCCAGGAATAATTTTTTAGCCAGTACTCCAGCAGAATTGAAATCAGCCAATAGTTGTTGAACTATAACAAATCACGAACTGACAACTAAATGGGGTTTCTGTCATTGTAGAGATGTGAACTGGGGCAAATTAATGTTATGTGGCCTATGAAGGACGAATTGACAGTTTTGTAGAGAAGCCCTGGGTTTGTTGGAGAAAGGTTGTCTAAGTTGGGGGTCTTCTGGAAGAAGAAAACTCAAACTTTCCACTCAGAGTTCTCACTAAATCTGCCTTTTAGCACATGACCCCACTGTTAAACTATACGTATTACTGTGTGACTGTTGTTGTTTGGTTAATCTGGTAGTAAAGGGTCAGCTGTAAAGCTATAAGCACAGGTGGGTAGATGAAGGAACAAGCTGGTTGGTATTGTGAGCTTAAAATGCTAAAGAAACCCTGCGAACCTGGGAGATCATGAATAACTCAAGAAAAAAGGGCTACAGAATTAAATTTGAGTTCCACATGGGCTTTGTGGGCTGGGAATGAATGGATAGCATTATGGATTTTGTCTCAGTTGCATCTCATGGGTACAGCATATAGACATGCACTGCATTTGATGATGGCTAATCTTATTTGTCCTTGAGAGTAACAGCATGTCCATCGTTTCCTTGTTTTATTGTGGAGACATTATTTTCACTTTCTGCGCTGGTCATTTTTCATTGTTTCCCCAAATCTGGACAGGGTATGAGTGAAGAGTTTTTGGACTCTGCAGATAAGCTGGAATTTTTAACAGATTTGGAGAAGGAGAGAAGTACAAACATTACTGAGTCTGTTTAGGGAATCTGAGGGAGTAGCGAGGTTAGATGAGGGGTTTGGCAAACGGGGCAGCAGCATTGCAACAACAAAGGAGAGAAGGAAGTCGGCCTCAAAGCCTAAAAACATTCAGATTATCTTTGTCCTCTGAAGTAGACGTAGTAGTGGATGCAGCGTTGTTTAGTCGCATATGGGGTTAAGTCAAGCCTGGAGTATTTATAGAATGCTTAGTGCTTGTCAGAGAGGCGTTTAAAGAGAACTGCAAAATAAATGTGTAAACACAGAGATGGTAAGAACCACTCTGTTTTTACCTTCCAAAACAGCTTGGCATCCTTGTCGCAAAGTAAATGACTGTCAGAATGGAGTGCAGAGTAAAAGTGGGTTGTCAGCTGTGTTGAATGAATGGGTCAAGAGTGTGGACTTGTTCAATTAGGGTTTATGCTCCGGGGCCCTGAGGGTGAGATGGGGGGGGGAGAAGAAAAAAAAATGAAGCTGCTGTGGAACAACAGCCTTCTTCACTCAGCAGAACGCTGGTAGAATACGATGTCTTTAAATTGTAAGCTAAACATTTGTTTTGTTTTCCTCGTGGCTCTAAAGTATTTATGAAATGCCAAAATGAGTGTGGTTTGCTGTCACTGTGGAGAACATATGTGGAAATAGTGGTTTTCAGTCTGTTCAGTACAATCAAAAGTGTTACATTTCAAGCACGAACTGAATCTTTTTTTGTATGTTTTTTTTTTATTTTTTCAAGTTTCAGCTTGAGAAGGTTATAATACAAATTAAAAATGCATTACATTTCTTAATATTGAAGATATTTCTTAACATATTCTTTCTTTCTCTTTAACTTTCCTTGATAAATGCACCATCTGAAAGTCATAATTTTAATTTCATTGCGGCTTCCAAATGGATTTTTTCCCCCTATAAAGAAAATGTATTTTTGATGGAGGTCTGATTGGCCCATTTATCCTTATTTTAAACTATTAAAATGTTCTATTCGCCAAATTCGGTAAGTAGTGGGAGGAAACTGAGGGTAAAGAAATGTCGCTCTCCCAAGCTTCAAACACTTGGCACCATTGTCTGCTACTCACCTGCTTAACTTGACGCTGGTGGATGTAAAGTGTGTGTGTGTGTGTGTGTGTGTGTGTGTTAAACCGCAACAGACTTTCCAGGCAAGGCCCCGTCAGCCTGTCAAGGTGGTGATTAGAATGTGTTGTGACACACAGATACGTGCAGCCTCACATTCAGAGACCCACACACGCTCACACACACCTTGCTGCCCGCACAGAGATGTTGTGGCCTGCAGCAGCATGCAAGGTCCAACACAGTTCACCTCTTGTGTCATTGAGTATTAGAGTATGGACTGTCTGTCTGGTTCAGGGCGGAGACACACACACACATGGTAGTGCGTTGTTGGTTATGACTCTGAACGTTGCTCCCCAAGGTGAGGAGTTTTGCTCCCTACTGATAAACACCTCCAGTCTATCATACATACATACGGCTTGACCATCCTCAAGCTTCACATGTCTCGCGCTTTCCTTTTCCAGACACACACACACACACACACACACACACACACACACACACACACACACACACACACACACACACACACTCTTTCCTTTCCAGATGTCACACTTTTACTCTCTGCATCACATCCTATTTCCTTCTCAATTTTCTGTTGAACTCACAGTTCCTCACATACTCCTTTAAACACACTTTCACTTTGTCTCTTGTCTAAATACACACATACACACACAATCAAGCAGCACTAAGGGAATGGACAGACTCATTCCCCGTCTGGCCTCAGACCCAGATTGATTGATAGGAGAGGCGGCAGGGCAGCAGAAATGAGTGAGGAATAGCAAATGGTGGGGCACGCTCCCACCTCCACGCCTTGATGATATTGTTAAATTGGCTGTTCTTGGGCTAATGCTGCTGTTATGTCCACAGAATATTACTGGCTTCCTAGTAAAGCAACAGGGGGGAGCAAGAAGTCCTCTTTCTGTCTCTCTTTCAAAAAGTCCATATTAACTGGAGTAGCTCTCCAGCTATTCCGGTGAAGTAGAATTTGTGTTGTTCCTTAGCACGACTAAATGTGCTCTCACCCTTGGTGGATGAAGAAAGGAGGGAAAAGAAAGAGCGCGATCATCTATTATATGTGTGCACCCTCAAGATAATTAATCCACATACTTGTGAGCCTGTAGATGATGCACGTTGCCTCTTTCATTTTGTCTATGAACTGTTGTGCTGTAAGTACTATATTGAAGGTAAAAGTAAAGTAGGCACAGTCGTAGTTGAAAGAACAGAGAACATTATTCACGTCAGATTACTCTAGCCTTTTTTCCTCCTTGTTTTGACATTCGGGAAGTACAAAAGCTTCTCTTTGTCGTGTATGAACCTCGAGTCCCTGATGTGTTTGTAGCTTTGACTTCTTATCTCTTTATGACTCATTTTTAGGTATAAAACAATATGTCAGTCAGTGCGTTGATCAAAAATAGGCACCGGATAATCAATTGGCCACTCAGAGTAAAAATGTTCTTTCATTATTTATTTTTTGGGGGGAGGGGGTGTGTCAGTGTTTTCCAAGCCAAGCATGTACCAATCTGTCTTGCTTGTTGACTGATATTGACTATTGGCAAATAAGATGGCATTTACAGGTGTCAGCGAATGATATTTATCTGTGCTGTCACGTCACTTTTGCCCTTGGTAAAGGTTCAGAGAAAGTGTGATGAAGAATACTTGTGTCATAATAGAGAACAATACAAAAATAGGGAAGATAAACAGGTATCAGCTGATATAGATAAGTAAGCTAAATAAATAAATATAGATGTAGAGAGAGATTTGTTTATCGGTGTCAGTTGATACAAAAGAACACATAATTTCACTTTAAGTGCATACACAGTTTTTTTCCTCATCAATAAGTGTCATTTTGTTACTAGTGATTATATAACTATAAAAATAATTGTTTTTAGCACCAATGTTACCAGGCAGATTGAAAGATCTCCAGAGGTTTATGACTTCCAATCAGTGTTGAGTCGACACAGCTGAGATGCCACGCAGTTTGTTTTGCTGTTTGTTGTTCTTTTTTTTTTCCTCCACAGCTGTAATTTATGGTTTATGAACAAAGGAGGTAGTGATCCTGTGCCATTTATAAGACTCTTGTATTTTCTATTAGATTTTTGTAGTGGATGCCTCTGCAGGTCTGCCACTGGCTGGTTGTCTCACTCACCCCCGAATCTCACTTTAGCTCTCAGTCTAAGAGACAGTTGATTTACTTCATGTGTCTTCTGTCTTTGTTTCTTCGTCTTTTCCTTTCTGACCTGAGTACAGCCGGTAGGAGTTTGTTTGCAAGGCGGCCTGTCTGCTTGAGTTTCGTCTGGAAGCTGAGTGTCCTCCAGTTGAGTAGAGTACACGTCAGTCAGTGTGAAGTTGGTGTAAACTTTGATTAGTTTGGACACACGGTAGTCTTTTTCCCATTCACATGGTGTCATTTTAATGTTTAGAGTATTCAGATACACAGACTTAATGACATGCTGGGATAATCTGCTGGAATAAATATATTTTTATTTTTTCTCACCATCACTTGCAGTGGTGCATGCATGCATGTATTTTCAAATTATGGAAATGTAACAAACACAAAGGAAACTCATTCAAATTGTGCAAAATAGAAGGAAAAAACATCCCCAAAAAGTTCAAATTAAAATTAAAGAAGGCCAATACAAAAGTATCCGCTGAATACTAATTCTACTATTTCTGCAGCATTTTTATTATTTGACTTTCACCTTTTGTGAGTTGGGGGTCTTTTTGTTTGTTTTTTTGGGGGGTGTTTTTGCCCATGCCTCACATTGTTGAAGTTTTAGTGGGAAGAATTCATATTATTCCAGAACTTTTAAAAATGACAATATTCTTGGAGGAAATCTGTATATCAATCCAAATATGAATAATAATTCTGAGGAATCAGAACCACAAACCCAGTGGGTTAAAGCATTTTTACCGGGTCTCATATATGGCTGTCCCTTTGTTTCTCTGTGCCCCATTGCCTCTTTGCTGCTCAGTTTGTCCTACAAGCTACAGGGGGAAAGACACTATTGAGACAGCGATTCTTTCTTTATGGAGGCTGCTCCACTCTTTTGAAATTCCAAGTACTTCAGATATGATTTCTTAACCTTCTAAAGATCAGTGACTTTTCACTTGAGTCTTAGATTTCTGCTCCTCTGTTAAAAAGAACTTCCCTGTAAATGCTTCTCAAGGATACTTAGACTTTTATGACCAACCTTTTCATTTTAAAGAAAAAGCTGAAATCCACCCTTGAATCGAAACTGTAATATCGACTGCAGAAAGACCCACGGACTTTGAAGTTGTCCTGAATGCCTTATAGATCAACTCGTTTGACAGAGATCCAAGACGAGTGATTGAGAGTGACACGTTTTAACATTCAGCAAGGCTCGATGGTGTAAAGTCACGCTTTAAACAACAGGTCGTTTTAAGTGGTGTCGCGCCAACACATGTTCAGCTCTTGCAGCTTTTGAGATGAGAGATGAGATGAGATAGCCTTTATTTGTCGGTTGCTGGTCTTTTGCCCACAAGCGAGATGACAGACCTTGCCGACCGTACATACAATACACAAACATCATATTGGGGAGACAGGTCAGGCTAGGTAGCGAGGAAAAAACCATTGAAATGTGTAACACAAAAGGATAATACAGGAATGCACAGATATCAACACACCATAGCACAATAAATACAGACAAGCAACATGGGAAAGTGTTCCAGTGTGTACATCTGATCTGGGACCGCTGCAATCTTTCGACTGCACCTCCAACTGACCTGATCAGAGGGGAGGTAAGCGTTGGAGGTGGCGTTGGATCCGGGGTAGGGAGGGTGATGCGTCAGTGAGTGCTTATCAGTATCAGTATCAGTATATGTATGTGTGTGCATGTCCATAGTTCAGCTGAGACAGTGTCCTTTGCCCCGCCAGGCTAAGTAAACAGTCTTCCAGCCAACCGAGGTGGCCTTGCATGGAATGGGAAGGAACAGACTCAACACAGTCGTTATCAGGGAGTTTTTGTTCGGCTCCAGCCTTGAGCCCACAGCTGGCGCCGAAGGGGTAGCCGGATTATGATGGTAATTTTTCTTTTGCAACAACTCATGAGAATTTCGAAGCTGTTCTTTAACACTCCGACACTGGTCTCTCAATCTCCCGCTGGAGAACCACGAGCTTCCCCATGATGGTATCAAACTTGCGTTCCGTGGTGTTGTCAGTCTTTTGCCGATTCTGAGAACTCACGACTGCAGTTAGCAGTTCCACGATGTAATCCAACTTTCGCTCAGAAGTGTTATTCTGAGCAGGCCTCTCCTTGATGTAACCCAATATACGCTCAGAGGTGTTATTCTGAGTATTCACAGCAGCTGTAAGCGTCTCCAAGGTCTTAACCATGCTGCTCTCAATGAGCCCGTTCTGAGAAGTCGCACCTTGTCCCATCATTTCATTCCCAGCGGGCAGCCTTGGGGGGGTTTGAACAGCCGGTTCCGCTTTCTTAATTCTCTGATAAGCCAGGGCCAAGCCAGCTCCGATCAGCAAGAACCCTGTTATCATAGATCATCTTTTTTTTTTGATGATGATCTTCTTAAATCATCACCAGTTGTTTAAATCTGCAATACAGTCATAAGGAATAGGAAATATGTGCTGAAAGGAAAGTCCCGATTGAGCTGCATATTGGACACCAACAAAGATTAGAGTTGCGAACTAGGAATGAAGGTGGTGTTGAGTTAGGGAGGAGAGATGGCCAATTGGTTTTCCTGCCTCTGTTGTCAATCACCCAGCCTTTAGCTTTTGTATCAGAGACAGATCACTTTGTGCACAATTTCCCTGCTAATGATAGGGTGCTGGGCTGGTGCATGCCTCAGTGGAGCCTAAAAGGTAAGTACCCATACTGATGGGCATAGAAGTGCACAGACAGATACTGTATTTAGGTGGCAGGCTGCCTTGAGCTCTGTGTATCTTGGAGTCGGCTACTAGCCAGCCCCCGAGCAGAGCCACTCTCCAACAGACTTATTATCCGTCCATCACATCACTCCCTCCTTTCCTCACGATCCTTTTTTTTTTTTTTTGCTTCTCCTGTTACCCTTTTCTCCCACTCTGTTTTAATTCTCACCTACTTCTTATTTGTCACCATTCAGTCAGAATTAAAAACTTGAATGTTATAGACACACATTTTAGAAACACACAAACACACTTGCAGATGCTACCCGAAACCTCCACCTCCTCCTATGATGTGTACCAGAATTGCTACAATCTCCCAATTTCTCTCTTAATCTTCATATACTGCATCTTCCTCTATTTCTCTCCTACTTTCTCATCCTCCTCCCTCTGTTTGACTCTGCTTTCTTTTGTCTCACTGACCATGTCAAACACCAAATAAAAGGGAAGATTTAGTCTGTTACATCAAGTTCATCAATTCATGCATGGGGCCACAAAAAGGGTCTGTTCCCATCCACTGCTCCAAGCCAAATGTTAAAATTCAGTTCAAGGAGAATGTTTGATTGATGATTTTCTTTGTTTTGTGGCAAGAATCGGGTTTGTGGGAGGTTTGCTTCAAGAAAACTTGAGATTAATGCAAATCAGATGGGGTCCCTTGCATCGCTTTGGGTTTTAGTGATTCAGAAACCTCAGTGTTTTTAACCCTCCATGAACTCTTGGAGGTCAGCTAATTACAACCAAATGAAATGTTAATATATTTTGACTTTGGCTGATCTCTGCTTTACATAACCTCAACTGCCAGGGGTCAAATTCTAACCATAAAGCAGAAGATAAAAAAAGAAGTTCACCCATTTAAAAAAAAAAAGAAAGAATTTTTTTTCTTCCGTGCCTCATTTTTCTTCGTGTGTTCCCTCTCATCCCACTTCCCCTCTTTAACACGTTCCTTCCATTTCAAGTGTCCTTCATTTTTCCCAGCTTTGCTCTTTTTTCTTTCCCTCTCTGCTTTTCACCCATGCTTCTTTTCAAACCTCTCCAGTTTGTTCTTGTTAACAGCTCCAGTAGGAGAAGGATGTGCTCTACAGACTGGGGTCTAGGGGGCCACAGCTGCCCAATCACAAACTGATTTATCAACCTCCTCCAGCCAGCCTGCATAGAGATACTGTTTTGCTTGCTTGCTTTGGTTGTTACTTACAGCCAGCGAGGCAGGTTGTTTGTATTTGTGGCCGTGCATCCTTAGGATGTGTCTGCCATAATGAAATGGCTCTTAAGCCTGTCTGTGTCTCTGTCCTCCCGTTCTCTCCCCAGTACGATGTATTAACTGACATAAGTAATGAAAGGCTGACTGGTGAACCCAGCTGATGTTTGTTTTAGAAATCTCCACCACAGCCACTTGATAACAGAAGATGAAGCTTTTGTTTTTCCTCAGTTTCATTGCATTTGTCCTTCACATCCTGGTCGCTCTTTTTCTTCACCATATTTATCATTTTTCTCACATCTCCTCTCTCCCATTACTCCCTCCCCTTGTTCATACACCATGTAGGGTTCCAGATGGAGAACAGATATTCACAGTTTCAAAAAAAAAGAGCTGATTTCAGTGAACTGATTTTTTTTTCCTTCTTCTTTGTCCCATTTCCTTGACTTTCCCCTCCCTTCCTCTCTATTTCTTCCTCTTTCTCTGCCTCTAGTCCAGTACCAGATGGAGATGATGCGTTCTCTGCGTCACGTCAACATTGACCATCTGCATGTGGGCTGGTACCAGTCCACCTACTATGGCTCCTTTGTCAGCCGAGCACTGCTCGACTCTCAGTTCAGCTACCAGCACGCCATTGAGGAGTCAGTAGTACTCATATATGGTGAGTAGTCCTGTACAGAACACTGCGTAAAGACTGTTTTTTTTAAATCGTTTTGTTTACTTTTGTTTGCAAGTTAAGACCCGAAATTAGCAAAACATCAAATATATTTTACTATAGATGAACAGACAGAACATTACAAAGAATTTGAATATAAATAAAAAAGATTCATGGTATAGATGTTAAATTAAGAATTCATCAATTTAAGTATAATTTACTTATTATACTTTTTCTTATATTCTTTCATACTTGCACTTTTACAGCGGTGGATGCTCATATTAAATTTGCATAAACATTTAAAGAATAAGAGCAGCTGAGCGTAAAGTTCAGACTGTTCAAAACACTTGATCTCTGATATTTTGTTTCCTTTTGCTCCGTATGATGTCAGTGAGAGTGGGTATCTCTAATGTGAGTAGTATAAATGAGTATAAAAGCCCCCACGAGAAGAAATCTGCCTTAAAGTAGGGGAATGAAAGCTGAAATGGCTTATTTTGCACAGTGGATAAGCCAAATTATTTTGAACCTTTAATAATGTAAAGCTGCCCTAGTGGGGTTCAAGAATGAATATAATTGGAAATTTGCATAATAGGTCCCCTTCAAGTTTATGTTGTGTGTGTTTTTAAGAGCCACAATAAAGGTGTAAAGGTGTGATGAGTTCATATGAATCTTGGACTGTCTGTTGTATTGATAATGTTATATCAAGCCAAAAGAAGAGAAGGGATCCACTGCTGTATTTGTCACATGTCCTAAAGCCATTCAAGCCATTCACAAGGCACCAGTACTGAAAGAGACTCATGCTGGTGGAAAGTCATTCTAGTAAAGTTGGCTCTACAAAGTACTGCTGAGTCCTCATGAAATAAAGTAAACACAGCAACATCAAAACACTCACCCTAGGCCTGAAAGTAGAAAAGCTTGCTTAGTTTCAGTAAACATGGTCGTTATCTGTTTTCTTTCTCTTGCACCAAAATGGTGCATCTACAAGAGAGTTGATTACAGTCATTTATGCTTCATTGTCACTCAGGTTTCTGCCATGATTAAACAACCACATGTCAAATTTAGTCTCTTTAATCAATAGGATCCAAGAATAGGACTGCCACTGAGAAGTCTTAAGATATTTTGCTGCGGTTCACTTTTAGGAACTCAGCAATAAATCAGTCTGACAGATGTAGGAACAGATTAGTGGAGGTAAGCACAGATGTTTAAAAAACAATCTAATTCTAAGCGTCATGTGCCTGGAATTAGATTTTTGTTTCAAGATGGATTTCTGCAAGTTCTGCATTGTCATCAAGTCTATATCAGCAAGGAGACTGACTATTATTTATAGAGAGTTTTTATTTTTGTGCACATCTGCAATAGTACAGATTTAGATGGAGATGACTTTTGGCTTTTGACATTACAATAAATTCTGTTGATGCCGTGGTCTGGAACTCTTGTGAGGGAAAGGCGGGCTCGCAGAAGACTGGATTAACTATGTAGCCTGTAGCTGCTAACATGACACCAACAGGCATTATGTGGGCTCACCTGCTTCACAGTAAAAGCCTCTAAAAGCTTCCTGGAAATGCTGTACCACCCCAGATGGTGTAAGGATTTAAATGACAGCAAAACATGACAGAAAATGAAAACCTGTCACTACTTAGTGAAGTGTTAACTTCTTAGTGTCTAAATAAATGGAAATTTATTGCCACACCAAGTTCAGAGGGAGCATATTAATACATTACATGGATAAGTGGACAATGAAATGGATGATAATGGCGATCGTTTCGTCGTTCCTGTCAGAGTGCTGCTGTTTTCTTTTATCCATCCATCCATTATCTTCCACTTATCTGAAGTCAGGCTGTGGATGCAGCAGGTTAAGCAGCGTATTCAAGAAATCTTTCTCCCCAGCCATGTTCCCCAGTTCCTCCTGGGGGATCCCAAGGCGTTCCCAGGCTTGATAAGAAATCCAGTCACTTGAGCAGGTTCTGGGTTTACACTGGGTTGTACGCCCAGTCAGGCGTGCCCAGTCGTCATCCAAACCAGATGTCCGAACCACCTCAGCGGGCTCCTTTTGACATGCCCTTGACAAATTGCCAGGGCGTGTCATTTGTGCATCTGTGTGATCCTGGGAAGTGTGTTGTCCAAGGCCCTTGTCACAGAGGTGGGACCAGGCAGTGAGCAATTTAGAAAATTCTAAAGAAACCGATTGTTTAGAGGTGATTAACCTCACCAGCGAGCATCTGATGGCCAGGCCTGCCTCCATGAGGCCTGAAAACTAGCATGGATCTGCTACCCTGTGGGCCCACCTTCTGCGGAGGCAGGCGTTGGTGTGAGCTGCAGATTGGGCTGGGCGGTAGGCAAAGGCAGGGGTGTTGGTGTGTGGACCCTAGATATTACAGAGGACATGGACCTCACTCTCGCTTTTGTATTCTTTTTTTAAAAAAATATGTTTTTAAGCCTTAAAAACACATTAGACTTTTCTAAGCTGAGGAATCAAATATAGACACTGTCACAGTGACACACTGTGTCAAGAAAGTATTTTCTCTCTGTATTGCTCATTTTGTAATATACAGAGTTTTTCTCCATCAGGTTTATGAACCGAAAAATAAAAGTAAAGCCAGGGTGACACAAAAAGACTCACTGAACTTAAAGCAGTCTTTCATTAAAACCGTTCACAGTTTATCCAGTTACTTCAAGTCTAGAGTCAGACAATAAAGAGGACTGTAGTTTAAAAAAAATCTCAGATTTAGGAAAATAAATGTATTCTGTGCAGGGAAATTGCTAATGAAAACCACTTTGAATTTCAAGGTTTAAGTAATGCTGACTGTCGAGGAGCTCTCCCTGCCCTGTTCTGTCTCTTTAGCATTACTCCTGGGTTGTATTGTTTTTAGATTGTAGAGACCCAGTATTGACAAAGATTAAATCTGACCATTTTAAACATGCAACCCTCTGATCCAGTCATCCCAGAAAGCCATTTAGCCAAGCTGTGAGCGTCCTCTCATTCCAAAGGAGTGCACTGTTTATGTCAGTCAATAATGCAGCGCTTAACAGATCACAGTGCCTCAAAGGAATTGACATTATCTCCGTTTAAAGTCAAAGGGAAAGAAAATTGATTTCCTTTTTTTTTTTTTTTGTTCTGTTTTTCATTAGCTCACCATTCATTTTACGTCGATTAAGGAATCAATCCTGTGGCCAACTGGCGGCGTTAATGGCTTCTGTCCAGTGACAGCACAGAGTTAAAGCTGGTTGTTAAACCAGTTGTTTGAATGTGTTCAGTGCAGTGATGGTCTTATATGAGGTGAAAAATTGAAGAGGTTAAGATGGACCAACGCAGAGCTAAGCAGCAGCAGCTCTGTGCAGTTTCCTTTTGTGTATTTGCAAAATTAAAGACAAAAGTCTAACAGTTTATTGCATATTGACCAACAGAACTGATGTATAAAATCATGTGTGTACCACTTGGCACAGATTAGTGTCTGCGGGAAGGAGAAGATAAAGGTTCCGTGTCCAAATTCACGAGGCTCTTGGGGCTTCAGGCTTGATCATGCAAAATGTTAATTAAACCAACAGGCTTCCTCTAAGTATCGGATGGTTATCCTTAGTGAACTGTTGCTATTAGCAACCACTCTCAGTGGAGATGACCACATGAACTGAACTAGCTAAGTTGTAGGCAAAAAGGTGGATGTAGTTAAGACCCATTTACTGCAGGTAGTCTGAACAGGAAGTGAACTTTGTTTTTTGTTTCTTCTTTACTTTATTTTAGTGTGTTGAATTGATTTTTATAACAGAAGCAATATTGTAAGTGCTCCTCTTTTTCCTACTTTGTATGCCAGTACAAGAATAAAGTTTTCCATCCCCAAAATTGGGGAGAGGACATACTGACGGAATCTGAAAATTCCCTGAGTCATTGTTATAATGGCTTATCTGCAGATGAGACGCTTTTAACAGGATCTTTTTGTTCCTCATATTTTCACTTTGGGGACATGCACGTTTTTGGCTCAGTTTGACTGTATTAATCTGTAAACTGTGGCTTTTCTTTGGAGAGGTGTAAAAAGGAGTCTGCTGAAAACCACATTTCAGAGTTATTAAGGAGAATATTGTGCATTATGATTAAGCTACGTGGTTTCCAGCAGACTCCTTTTTACACCTCTCCAAAGAAAAGCCACAGTTTACAGATTAATACAGTCAAACTGAGCCAAAAACGTGCATGTCCCCAAAGTGAAAATATAGCCTAAAATGATAGCCTATGATGATGGCGGTCACAGTGCAGAGACACACCACTCTTTTCCGTGCATGGAAAGGAAGCTAATTATTATTGTTGACATGTCATGCTAAGTTGCTTTTGCAAATATAGTGCTTAACTTTGGCTTTGGCTTAATAGCAAGGCAAGCCTGTCAGTTCTCTGAAAATTAATCATTAGGCTATTTCATTTATGAAAATTGTAAAAATTTAGGGGTTTTATGATTCTCAGTGCTGAAAAATTGGATATCATCCTAGTCTGTGTTGTACATTTTGAAACATCACTGTTTTATCACTGTATTCAGGGTGAACACTTTTCGCGTCTTTAAGGGGGAAAGAAAATCAAAAAGAAAAAACAATCCCTCTCTCACTCAGGATTTCACATATAAAAATATGAGTCGTGAAAGTAATCTGTTTGCTAATGACTATGCTGCTTACGCAGTACAGATTTTTCTGGGATCAACTAGACAAAACCCAGACGTCAAAACTGTTGAATAAATACAGCTGTCACGAAACTACAAAAATGAGTCCAAAATTGCATTGTTTTATTTATTTATTTATTTGAAATGGGCAAAATGAAAACCATGAGTTTGTTTTCTGCAACCCATATGATTTAAGATGGTTATTGCAGTTTTTTTTCTTTTTTTTAAAATCAAGCTCTCACCTCTGTCTCATTCTAGATCCTATAAAGACGGCTCAAGGCTCCCTGTCTCTCAAAGCCTACAGGCTTACCCCAAAACTCATGGAGATCTGCAAAGAGAAAGATTTCACACCTGAGGGGTGAGTAATTCAGGACCAGAACACACAGCAGGATACTACTCATGCTACTACTTTTACTTTGTTGACCATACCCACACAGAAATGCAGATATTCACAGATAACTATATGTATACACATGAGCTGCTATTGCTTATAGGAATTGAGAATTATCATTATTATTATTATTATTATTATTATTAGTGTTTTTTTCACAGTTCTAATTCTGTTTATTCAATGGATGCAAATATGGCCTTTGCATCCACAGGGGAGGTATTTAGTAGCAGTTGAAGATGGATGCGGATGCTGATGATTTATCATCTTGCCCTTGCCCGTCAAACAAATGTACCATGTTTACACTTTTTCTGACCCCAAGGCTTATCGTAATTGCTTTTAAATTGCTGCTAAAAACGTCTGTAATGAGGGGGACTATTTTCCTGGCAGTTCAGGGTGGTCCCGGTGCACCAGCTCCCACATGCAGAAACGCACGCACGAGGGCGCAAACGCTCGGACAAATGCGAGCGTAACGGCCCAGTGGAGAAACACCGCAGGCTGTCCATTAAAAATCTTTAGATATACACTTTGAAATCCACTAAAAGCAAGCGTATTTGTAGGCAGTACGGCAATTTAACTGCATCATTTCATTTCCCTCTCTCCCAATTTCCTCTGTATTTCGCCACCTGTGTGCGTCTGCCAGCCACTCTGTTATTGACCCACTGTGTTTGGCCCAGAGTCAGGATCCTTCTCATTTCTGCAGCTTTTCATTAGTTCCTATGATTTATTATAGCCCCAATCTGTAGCTATCAGTGTTCCCAATAAGTCCGTGATTGAAAGAGGGCAGCTCAGGGCAGGAAAGGACAATATCGCCACATTACAACAATCTCGTCTCTATCCTATTATTTCCAAAATAGACTAGAAATCTGAATATCAATAACATTTTCCCTCCTCCAAAGATGCAAAACTTCAAACGTGTTTCATTTTTCCCCTCTGCTACAATGTGCAGTAAAAAATCAGCCTCTTTCATGTTGCTGTATTTGATGTTACATAAGCTTGCATATATTGTGCACCTTTTTTTGAAATGAAAGGCAAGGATAGATGACTGTTGAATAGGCTCATCCCTTTGAACTGCCCTCCAAGTCTGTCGGGCTATGAAGGCAGTGGTCAATAGCGTCCACTTCAACGCAAAATCTGAAGCTTCAAATTAGTCTGCCTGTGGAGTCAACCTTTTGGCTTTGTCCAGCGGGGCTCGACTTGTAAAGATCGTGGCATTAAGTGTGCCAGAGTTTAGTATGGTTGACCAATTTGTCCTGCCTAGAATGTGCTGTCCTGTTTCCTCATTGCCACCTTTTTATATCAATCTGGCGGCATTTGAAAAGGTCATCGAATGCAGGAAATGTTTTAAAGCACTCTAGATTGATAATTGTGCCAAATCTTTAGCAAACAGTGTTTATATCATTATGGATTTCCTTATAGGCTGCTGTTACCCATACTGATTCGGAGCCCGAGGCACCATTGTCCTCTTGCTTTTGCCTCCGAGTCTCTTCTTAAAGTTTGCTTGAGGTGCTGCTCTACTTAGAATATAAAACAATGTCTTTCAAAATAACTTAAAATCAGTGATGCTCCACATCCCTATTTATCACACAGACACGAATTCTACAGCCCAAACATCTCTGTTTCTGGTACATTGCACACGGCAGATTAATGCAGTGAGTGTATTGATCTCATAACAAGCACAATGCATCTAACAAGGCAACATTAGACACATACAGACATTAGTTTGTAGCCCGTCCACTGTGTGCGAGTGACAGGCTGAGCCGAGGCAGTCAGTCAGGGTTATTAGATTTATGTGAGACATTAAGCAAAGATTGAAGTTCCATTTTGTGTTAACAGACCCCTGTTAGAAAGAGGGAGAGAGAGGTGCGGCTTTCAGCTCCCGAGGAGTTGATCAGGAATTAGTCAGTGCCTTGTGTGCTTGGCATAGTAGCCCTCCGCAAAGTTCATACTGGTTACTGTGGCTAACATTGCTATTGGGAGGCAATATGAACTGCTGAATCAATGACAGCATTTTCACATGTCAGCGTGTAACATGCATTATAATATTTTTCAATATTGCACAATACTGAAATGCAGTTTTTGTTTTAATAAGGAGAAACGCATGCTAACGAACACTAAAATTTGGAAAGAAGCCAGAAGCAGTAGCAGAGGAACAGACTAGAAAAACTGATTTTAACACTTGAATGCAAATGAGTCCCAGCAGAGCAACTATTAACCCCAAACCACCGTCTGTTCACTTAAAAATGTATTCGCAATTGCTATAGATCAGCTAAGACCAGGTTCGTTTTTTCTTTCTTTCAGGGTCTAACAGTTGTTTATTTTCCACTCTGATTCGCTCTCTTTTGTGTCAAGGTAGCTGTCCCTTTAAAACAACTTAATGTTTCTAATAGAAAAAAAAATCCTGTAGTTAGTATAAACCTGTGACTGTGATTCAGCACAACAAACAAGAAGAACAGTGGTTATCACACGGGGCCAGGCACTGAAGTCCATGAGGGTTCCCTTAGAAATCATATGAGATGTTTAAACCCCCACCACTTTTTTGGCATCAGGGGTATTATCACTAAACTCACTCGAAGTGTGTTGGACCCAATGATGTGGCTGAAAATTAAAGTAGAAAGATGGTCGAAATCCACACGAGAAATGTGAAGTGTTTATGAGAAATGTGATTTCACCTTTACCTCCTGTCTCCCCTCCCCTCTTTTCTTCTCTTTCTCTGTCTCTCTTTAGCTTGAAGAAGGCCAACATTGGCTTTGAACAAATGTTTGAGGAGGTGCCCATCGTCATCAAAAACTCCCATCTTATCAATGTACTAATGTGGGAGCTGGAGGACAAGTCCACGGTCGCCGACAAGCACGAACTGCTAAACCTCTCAAGCAGGTCAGACATGAGCTCATGCAGCCATTTACCACAAGGGCCCAAGGCCAGACACCTCGGTTGTAAAAAGGCAAATAAGATATTGGCGGACTACACGTTTTTCTCAAGAGAGGAAGTTTTTCTGGATGTTTTTTTGAAGGGTTATCAACATATGTTTCCTAACATTTAGTACAGCTTTACTTTTATTATCTATTCTCATGCCCGCATTGCAGTGTGAGTGCTTTGGTTTTCTTCCTGATGTTGTATATACATTTCTTTTTAAATTCCCAGATTTAAAACCCTGTGTTATGGTTTCTTTTCAAGTTGCAAGACTCCTGTTTGCAAAGCCGACAAATAGCTAATCTTACAATGCAAATGAAAAGATCTGTGGGACATTGCAACTGCAGGACGTTTTTCAATATTTCACCTTAATGGCTCAATAAGGTCATCTGAAATTCGTACCATCTCTTTTCAGGCTTTGTGTAAAATCTACAGTCAAGCAGAGGAAAAGTGGTTATTGATGGAAATTCTTTCAGCCCATGCAATCCAGCTCTGAGCAAAGTGTCACCTTAGTTTGATTTCTTTGTACATAGTCACCACAGTACACTGAGCACTTATCTACTAAAGAATGCAGGCACTTCTTAAAATCATCTCACAAGCTTTGAAGCCATATTGAGGGTATCTCTTTAAGCTTGCAGGCTGCTTCAACAGACATGACTTAAGGCTACTTCTAAATTAAAATTGATTTGACATTAGCGAACTCTTGGGCATTAATCTGTGTCTTCTCAACTGTTCCAAAAGCTGCTAGATTGAATGAAAGAATAAGCAGTTTATTGATGCATTCTGCCTTTTGCGTACCCTCCCCAGGGCCACCACACCGGATCTCCTTACATCCACTTCCATCTCCTATACTTGGGTTTAGTACTAGTTGAGAAACTTTACTTGGTATAATAATATAGATTTATGTGTTATTGATATTATACATATCAATATTATTACATTTTTATTATTGCATTGCAGTGTTTAGGTCAGATGGCTGTGACATGGTTGAACATGCAGATGATTCATTCACAAGGAAAGGGTCGGATACATTGAGGTGGGGGCACAGTGTCTACAGTCCCTATTCCAAATGTTGGGAAGTTGGGAAAAATGTAAATAAAAGCATAAAGGAATGAACTGCAAATTTTGGGTAGTAACACGATTTCAGGTAACACGACTGGACATAAACAAAAGAGCTTGTTAGAGTTTCACAGAAGTAAAGATGTACACCAAACTCAAAAAAACTGCATCTATAAACACGTGGAGCAATTTCACAATAATGTCCCTCAATGTAAAAGTTTGAAAACTTCGAATAGCTCATCCTCTTCAGTATATAATCTCACTAAATGATTCAAAGAATCTGGACAGGTCTGTGTGCAAAGGACAGGGATGGAAATGTTGGATGCTCATGAGCTTCAGGGAAACACTGCATTTAAAAACAGGTGGGATTTTGTCAAGGAAATCATCACATGGGCTTAGAAGCACTTCCAGAAATCACTCAAGTTCAGTCTCAATGATCCAAAGATGAAGCTATATATGAACGTGGTCTAGAAACACTGGCTTCTGCTCTGACCCAAACCTATTTAAAATGGACCTGGACAAATCCAAATTTCAAATTTATTTTGTAAACATGCTTCGCCCTCTGCACTGAAGAGCAGAGGGACCACCCAGCTTTTTAACAGCACTCAGTTTATCGCGCCTGTGAAATTGGCAACTCGGCACCATCCGTGCTTAAAGGTGTATACAGGTTTTAGAGCAACATATGCTCCCATCGAGTTTGTAGGGAAGGTCCTGCATATTTCACCCAGAACATGCTCGACTGCACACTGAAACTATGATAACAGCATGGCTTCATAGTAGAAGAGTCCAGATGCTAATGTGGCCTGGCTGCGATCCAGACCTTTCACCATCTGAAAACATTTGGCACATTATGAAATGAGCAACATGGCAAATAAGGCCAAGGACTGTTGAGCTGCTAGAGCAAGAATAATCAGACAGACAAGAATGGGACAATATTCCTCTGCTAAAAGTCCAGCAGCTGGTCTCCTCAGTTCCCAGACTGTTGTTGAAAGAATAGTGGGTGTTACACACTGGTAAACATGGCCCTGTCCCAGCTTTTTTTGGGATGTGTTGCTGCTGTTAAATTGAAAATGGCCTTATTTATTTATTTATTTATCTGAATATAGTATATTTTCTCAGTTTAAACTTTGCATTTGTGTTTTATTTACATTTCACAACTTTTTTGAAATTGTCGTTGTAAGCTGGAAGACAAACTACACCAGCAGCCTTAATAGCATAAACAACTGTGTCCCTTTCCACCCATAATAGCCTTTTGGAAATAATGGGGTTTTATGTTGTGCTGGCAAAAGTTACGAGAGAGGACTTTTAAATAGGATTATTTTCTTCTTTTTATGTTATTTGGTATGAAGAATATATATTAAAAAAAAAGAAGGAACAAGAAATCAAACCAATTCCTTTAAACTTTATTTTAAAATAACTGGATCGTACTAGATAGTAGGTGCTATATTTTTTGGGGGGATTTTGTAAATTGTTCCAGTCACTGCCCACAAATGCATTCCAGGGCACGTCGGACCACTTATCCGATTTCCCAATCCTGTAACTTTTAGGATGGAATCGGATGTTTGATTGAGAGATTCACTCTAAAACTTGGTCCGGTAAATGCCACATTTTAAATGTCACAGCCTATTTATTCGAAAATGTCTTCAAAAGCAGGACCTGCCATCAAACTTTGCCTACCATCACTAATGAGCACAATATGAACAAATATCACCCCACCATATCAACTCACAGCCTGGCTCTTTAAGTCTCGCATTTATATCTCAGAGGCACTCAGCATCAGTCTCAGGAGAATTTATCAGCAATCATTTATGGAGATAAATCGCTGCAAGTGGAGCAACAGCTGTGAAGCTGCTAATCAAAAAGCTTCCCAGGGGCAGGTGTGAGAAATTAGCACAATAACGACTCAAAGTGCTGATTTACACACTGGCAGCGCGCAAAACACTGTGCTCACTTGCACGCTGCGGCGAGGCACACCGGGAGTTGTTGTTATTCTCCTCAACTGTGTCCTTAAACGCAAGTATGGCATGACTTAAATGAGGCCTCATGTAGGCAGACATGTGGGTTCCATGAGCATGGCCAACAGAGGCAGGCAGAAACCCCAGTAATTTTCTTCCAAAATTACTAAATAGAGTGAAGGAGAATGGCTCACTATTCTTGCATATTGTTCCATTTTCCAAGTGATTACTCTAAAGTTGAAGCATAGCTTTTGATATCGCCCAAAACGGAGCAGAAGCAGGATGGCCCTCCCCCGTAGGTTTTCCGACACAACCGCCGATGGGATGTCTGGCAAGATGAAATTGTTTCCCCGAAGTTGTCAGATTGCTGCACAGCTCTGCCCTCGTATTGGATTGTAGCGCTCCATCTCTCTACATCTTCTGCTGACAGCCCCACCCTTTTCTCCTCATTTCCACCCCTTCAAAAAAAAGGGGGGGAAAAAAAGAAGAAAAAGTAAACGATAATGGGTTTTATTTAATGTTTTTCCTTTTGTCTCATTTTCCAATCTGCGGTCCCATTTGTCACTGTCATCTATGTCTAACGCTGAGAGAGTGCAGTTTCACTCCAGCAAACAGGGTTCTTCTTACCACAGATGATGATGTTGATCGTGGTGATGGATTGCACGAATGTAAATTCATCTATGTAGCCTTTCAACCCCGACAAACCTCTTGAAATACCCATGTTTGCAATGTTATTAAAACTAAACTACATTTTGGGCCTTTTACAAGGTCTTCACTCATGTGTAAATTTCCCATTTAGTTCATTACCCCCAGTATCTGTCTGATTAGTGTATTTGGCCTCCTGCCTGGACTCTTTTACTGTTGGAAAAGTGAAAAATGTGTAAACATATTTTCTCTGATATTAAGTTACCCTGATAAGTTTTCAGTGAGGGGGGGGGGGGACTTTTAAGGCTTTGTGTGCTATAGCTGCTGATGCAGGTGAAGAGAAATAACTGGAAATAGGGTCATGAGGCAGGTGTTGACAGAAGTGTCTGTGTGAATGAAATGATCTGCAGAAAAATTTGATCCTTGACACACAAACTTGATCCATCGAGATGGACTTTAAGAAGAGGTATTTTTGAACAAAAGCCAATAATAGATCCTTCTCTTAAAAGGAGACGGAACTGAAATGAATGAATGATGGGCAGGAAGCAGTGAGGGATGGAGAAAGGTATTCAGTCACATAAGGTTTTAAATTTGTGCCAAAGCTAACATTCATCTTTTTCTTTTCTTTTTTTTTTTTTAATATAACTGAGACAATGCCGTACGCGTACGTTGGGGAAAAATCTTTTTAGATTTATTTCGAGTCCTCTTTAAAACAAATTATTCCGCTGGCGGCGCAAGCCAGCAATCCACATTGTGCTCGAGTCCATCAGTTAAAAAGACTCCATCAGAATAAAACGCTCATTCTAAGAGTGGAAGTCATTTCCTTGGCAGCTTTGTTAAACAACTCTCCTCTGAACTTTCAATTTTAGTGAATGTCAGCCAACTTTTGCTCACACAACAATGCAGGTTTGTCCTCTTTTGTCCTGGGCGAATACAACCCTGTGGACACAGGCACTCCTACTGTACGGGCCTCCACTGAACTTGACAGAATCGGCGATGGTGCGAAATCCCTAAATAGACTTTGATTTCTAATTCAGTATTGATTGCAAAGCTTGCTGATGCCTCTGAATAATTTAACCCTGTGGAGTTGATGGCCAGACGTCGTGGAGTGCGGGATACATTATTCAGTGTGCCGTTGTAGCAACTCTCTGTAACTGGTAACATTCAGTTTCCGAGTGTTTGGAGAAGACACGGAGCAGTTATGCGGTTTTTCTTGTATGGTCAGGGTTTTGAAAACAGAATATCAAACTGAACATGCTCCAGTGCACTAAACTAGTTATGAGACACACGAGACACTGATGCAGTTGGAATCTCAAAGCTCAGTAAAGGAAGTCTGTGGACTGGGAGTGAAGTTTTTTTTTTTAGTCTTTGATAAAATAGTCCTTTTAATTTTTACTTGTCAGTTTCTCGTTTTTTCATTTGTTACATAAGCTCTCCGAAAATCTTGCAATTTCACAATCAGGGACAAAAGACATACAAACTGATAAGAAATCCCACTAAATTGCAAGTCACTCTTACTCACCACCGGCACACAGTAAAGCTCACAAACACACACTCAGTCCAGCTCAGGCATTTGACACTTACATAAACGGCAGATGTTTTGAAGTATCCTAGATGGATTCTTTCGCATATATTATTCATGCGCACCACACAAATTATCCACCATATTGCTGGTTGAAATAGTTTTAAATGGGCTCTCGTCAGCGAGAATCAATTCTGACACAGTCAGAGGGACGCAGTAGGGAAGTGTTATGCTGAGAGTTGGTCCTGGGCCATCAGTTTGCATGTTTACAATGGAGGGTTGACAAACTGATCACGCAACAGTCCCCACAGGCAAACAGTACTGTACTGGAAACGGTTCAGGCAGTCCAGATTATGGAAATGACTTTGAAGTTAGTGGAAATTGTACATGTTTTGCATGATGGCTTTAAGTAGTTTGATCTTTCTGAAACCTGTTCAGCTTTTTCTGACTAAAATTCTGAATAAAGGGCAGTATGCAAGCATTTAAGTAGATTATTTAATCGCTTATATTAACGCACGCCTCATGCAGATGCAACAGTGTAATATGGATAGTGTCACAGATAGTTAAGGCATGTGAGAATAGCACTAAATCATTGTCAGCACTGTTCATATAATTATCAGCATGCCTGTGGTTAGTTGCATTAATTTTCTTTCGGTGTGTGCATATTTTCATGTAAATATAATTAAGGTGTTTGCAGTTAATGGAAGGCGATTATAAACCAAGATGATCACGATGAGTTTTTAGAATGTGCATAAATTTCCTAAATGTATTACTGCTTAACTTTATGCAAATACTTATTGTCCTGTAGTTTCTGTTCTGGTGTGCATTGTAGCCGCAGACCTGATATATTGTTCTGTATGTTGCTCATGATTTAATATAAAACCTGAAAACGGAGCTTGCATGCAGCAGTGCAACTGTAAATTTTCAAACATGAGAAATACAGTATTTTTAGTGCTGGACTGTAATTTTATGTCATCTGTTGCTTGCAGAGTTTCTAGGCAAAGCAGCGCCGTGACAGGAGAAACTTTTCCTCAGTATGCAATTACTCCAGACAAAAATTCAAAACCACTTTATGCATATTTATTGCTTTATGTAAGCCGTACAAATTATAGCCCCTCTTTACAGAGTTTACAAAGTGCTTTGGCAAACAAACCAAATAATACTCAGAAGGTAAAATCAGACGGCCAAACATTAGAGCCAGAAGAAATGGATGCAATTAAGTTAAAGCTTTGCTAGAATTAAATTAGCAAGAATAAAGTTGCAAAATGCATAACAGATGATGAGAATAAATGATAAATACAAGTGGAAGATTAAAGTCAAAGGAAACACAAATGACTAAATAAAACAAGTAACCAGTAATGGACTGTGAAAGACATCACCTAACGACATCACATAAATGCAAGTTTATAAATATGTTTTTAAGAAGTGAGGAGATTATTATGGATTTTGCTAACCAGGTCTCCTCAGGCAGGTCACAACCAAGAAGGCCTGGTGCAAGCACGGCAACCTTTAGAATAACGTGTTAACTTTTTGAACAACGAAAGGTATCTAGGACTGCAAATTCAGGTCAACATATGATATGAAATGTACTTCGAGGCCAGAACCAGACTTGCTTTAAGGGCAGTCAGTAAAATAAAAAAAATATTATGAACATGTACCGGAATCCATTGGAGCGAAGCCTCGATTGGGGAGATGTTATGTGTGATGATCCCTCTGCTAAAGCCATCAAGAGGCCTTAGCTTCTGCAAATGGTTCGAGGGGTTTTTATGTGCTCACCAAAAATGGCGGAGTTGTATTGCAGACAAGGGGCTGCTATAAAAACATCTCTGTATTAAGAGAGTCACAATTCACAGTATGTGTCACAACAAGCCATTAAGTCTAACTCTCTGCAGATGCCCAACCAGACACGGATCAAGGCAACAGTACAAAACCATTTCTAAATCTTTAAGTGTTGCTTAGAGCGTAGTGACCTCTGTAATTGTTAATACATCAGTACTCCTAATATGACCTGGTGGTTTCAAACTGAGTTACCGAGTCAGCCAGTCCTTGGTCATAGTGGTGACCAAAACCCAGCAGTCACAACAGCTAGTTTAGAAATCCTTTGGCGAAATGGGAAAGCCTGCTAAAAGGACAGCCCATTCAACAACCCTCAATTTAGACCTCTGTGCTAGAGTAGGTAGATGGAGACCAACTGAGTAAAAGGCACAAGACAGCCTTGTTGGAGTTGGTCAAACTGCATTTAAAGAACTCTGAGAAGTTGAAGAAAAAGATTCTCTGACCTGAAAAGTCAAAATCTGAAATAACTGGGCAGGACTCCAAACAAGTCTAAAAGAAAACACCGGGTATAACTGCACAAGTAAAGGGATCGGAATACTCCGACATGACTGAGTGTGTTTCATTTGAACTGCAGAAAGCTGAAGAATTGAATATGAAATAAATATGCACAAATTGCTATGGGAAATGTATGTGGCTCAGGTCAATTATGGTTACAGTGAAGATTGTTTCTGTGGCGTCAGTGCAGATATAGTGAGTTTAAGTGGGTTTAGGCTCAAATTTAAGTTGAGACGGTAATCTCTTTTTCGTAGCTTTCAACAAAATAAACAGATTGTGATGGGCTGAGAGATAAATATTGATTCCTTTAGAAATTGTTAATAAAACTCAGAGCAGAGAGGAATGTAACTAAAACCATACAAAACATGCTCCAGTCTTCCCACACACTAACATATTTATACAAACGCACAACAGTTACATCAGCACAAGTATGCACACTGCCAAAACATACACGGTTTTGGCAGTTCTTACGGGTATAGCTGTCATTTAAATAAACACCACGAATCTGTTTTCCCACAGTACATACTGCATTATGTAGCACCCAAACATTCATAAATGAAACAATACAACTCCACAGAGGGAAGTATAAGAGGGATACAACTTGAAGTAGAGCTCTGCAGTCTTGTGAAGGTTGAACTTAAGAGGGTAGCAAGACATCCTGTTAAAAATGGAGCTCATGGGACGAGAGGGAGGTGGAATGCTGGTGGCGCTCTGTTTTGAGTCTTGTCATCATGGCAGCATTGGAAAAACATGAAGGATGTGACGACATCACAGAAATGTGTAGGAGAGGGGCATGAAGTAAGGTCCACAGGACCTGTACCAAGTACTGTCCAAACCTGGGATCACAGGTGACTTTCAGGTCATGGGTCTCAAGAGCAACAAATTTGGTAGGAGGTGAAAGGTCAAAGATTAAGTCGGGATGGATTCAAAGACCTTTACGGAGCCCCTCTGATGACATGGTCCAAAAAATAAATAAATTGTGCCCACGAAATACTATTTCGAGGCCACGAAATAGGTATAACGTGCGCACGAAATGCTAATTTGTGGGCACGAATTGGGTATAACGTGGCAACGAATTACGCATTTGTGGCAACGAAATAGATAACGTGCGCACATCATATTGATACAATTCCTGGACAGCTGCGTAGAGACATAAGCATAAGAGCAGGCTAAACCTATAGGCTAAACCATAGCCAGAGACAGTATGATTGAGTTTTATTTTTGTCATGGTCTGCGTGGCAGACCGTGGGTGTGTGGAAGGAGAACTCAAAATGCGGAACTCTGTGCGATTAATGCAGTGTGTTTATTTACAGTGAAGTAAACAATACACAATAATAAATCCCCCTGCGTTTCCAACTCCCGTGCCGTGTCTCCGCTCCCGTGAAAGTTGTGCTCGCTGTTCTCCCGTTCCCGCACTCCTGCTGGAAAATCCACAGAGGAAGCTGTTAACACACAACTACAAAGCGACAGACTCGCTTTTGCTGGGAACACTGACGGGTAGTCACTCAACGATCCAGCGTCGAGGAGCTCTCAGCCACACTGCTTTGTAGCTCCCCCGACGAGGCTTGATCGGCGCCAGGTGTGTGTGAGGATCCTTGGGTGTGACCAGTCAGCTGGCAGGGCCACACCCACCAGGCCTGAAGGTGCCTGTCACGACCGCACCCACCTACCCACCCATCCACACACACACTTACCAATACACAAACATGGAATGCAGGAACAGCAGCAGTGCAGAACACACACACATAATATAATAAGTCCACAACTGTTCAGGGACTCTAGGTCACTCAGACTCAGATCCCTGACAATTTTAGGCTGGGAATGAGCTACAAATGCATTTTGAAAAGCACTGCAAGGAACCATTATTACGGAGAAAATTTTAAACAGGATATTGACAGCCCAGTTGCTTTGCAGACGTAAGTACGACCCGGACGCTGGGATAGATTTTATTGTCAGTCAACTGCAAGGGCCTGGGAAGGATCACGGTTATTGGTCACGTGTTTCGTGCCCACAAATTAGCATTTCGTGCGCATGTTATACCTATTTCGTGGCCTCGAAATAGTATTTCATGGGCACAAATAAGTATTTCGTGGGTACGTTGTGCTATTTCGAGGGCACGAAGTAGTATTTTGTGGCCACAATTTATTTATTTTTTGGACCATGTCATCAGAGGGGCTCCGTAGACCTTGACTTCTCAAAGCTTGGAAAGTTTTAGATTCATAGTGGTCAGTTCTAGACGGGAATAGTTGTCTTCTGATTTAGTGTCAAGTAGGAAGTATACATTTAAGGTTTTCTTTGTTTATTTGTTTTTTATACCATTTTAGTTGATTTGGAAGAGTTGTGAATCAGCCAAATAAATACCTTGTGTCAACCTGTGATCTGTAGAAGACGCTCTGTTGGCAAAATTTAGGCATAAAAGAGGAGGGATCTTTAAAAAAAGAAAAGCTTATAATTGTTGCTGGATCAAGTAACCCTGAATTCTCCTGTAGTTATGCTGCAATAGGCCTGGGCTGCTGGGAGCTTCCAGTGATACAATGAGTGTTACTTCTTCGCCTACCTTTTTCACTCTGTGTTTATAAATCACTTTGCATTTAATCATTAGTTAAGCTCTGCCTCTCTTCCACAGTGTGTCTTTTGTCCTGTCTTCCTCTCCTCACCTCCAACCAATCACAGCAGATGCCTGCCTCTCCCTTAACCTGGTTCTGTCAAAGGTTTCTTCCTGTTAAAAGGGAGTTTTTCCTTCCCACTGCTGCTAAATGCCTGCTCATAGGTCTTTACTTTACAATATGAAGCGCCTCGAGGTAACTGCTGTTTTGATTTGGCACTGTATAAATTGAATGGAATTGCATTGGATCTCAGCTCAGGAGGCTGCTCAGGTCATCCACAGGGGAACATTTCCTTGGCTCCACCTGTCAAAGTGTACCGGAGCAAGACACTGGAACAGCAAATTCCTCCTAAGGCCAAATGAAGCAACAAGTCTTTCACCCAGTCAGTCATAACTTAGTTTTGTCAGTGGCACTGTCTTATTTGAAGTGTTCTTCTTGCAATGAGCAGGTGTCAAACACAAAGCTAATAGGGAGCAGAAGCTAAATTCTCTAGCATATCTGTACAGCTCATAACAATAAAGGCGATGTTGCATATCACATTACATTTAGAAGGAGCAGCAACAATGAGGAGCCTATTATGTGTGAGATATGTGTAAACTTACTAAAGAGCCGTCTCCTCGTACTTGCAGTTTGTCAGACCTGTGATTCTCCACACCAACCAAGCCAGTTAAACACGCCAGTGCTGTACACTGATGCTTTCTGAGGTCTTTCCCTTTGTTTTGTTTTGAGCCTTCATACTTATCGCACATAACTAAGAGGTTACAACTAAAAGTTGAAATTAAATATGGATTAGCGTGAGCTGTTAATTTAAAGAGGTTTTTTTGTAAAAAGGTAAAAACATTTCACCGAGGTTCACAAGTGCTGTTGACAGTACAAAAACCTGTTTGAGTGACACGCTGTCAATTTTGTTCCAGCAACCACTTGGAGAAGAGCCTTCAGCTCCTGATGGACAGAGTGGATGACATGAGCCAAGACATTGTCAAATATAACACCTACAGCCGCAACCTGAGCAAGCAGCAGCAGCAGAAGCACCAGGTAACTCTTGAATGCATGAATGCACCGTGACACACACACACACACACACACACACACACACACACACACACACACACACACACAGAAACAGATGCACCTACAGCCACAGTCTCAGCAGGAAAACAGCAGGTAGATTTCTGTCAGACATGGGCACAACCAATTGCAGCTATAATCACAGCAGGCAAGCAGCAGAAGCACCAGGTATCAAACCCACCCCCACACACACGCACATGTAGGAATATGGTCCTGCAGGCTTATACATGTACATACTGAGGAGTCAAAGCAGGAACTACTATTTATGTAAAAATGTTAAATAAGTGTCCTAGAGTCTAAGGAGGGATCAAGCAAGAAACGCTACCATATTCATGTTAAGTCGGCTCAAAATAATTTTGATTGAAAGTGCAAGATCTGTTACCTTCCGGTTGGATCTGGTAAGGTTCAGTTGTGTTGCTGAGTGTGAATTTGAGTCATGTTCACGCTGACTTTCATCCCTGTGTGAAAAAACACAGCAGATTCTCGTGCACGTGATGCAGTTGTCAATGTAGAGGTTCAGACACAGAAAGCAGGGGGACAAAAAGATGAAGAATAAAAGATGAAACTTGTGTCACAAGTAAATTCAAGTAGAGCGCACCGAGATCAGTTTGAAAGTGATTTCTCTTGTCTTGAGTTTGCACCAATTAGAGAATGACTAATGTTAATTTTGCAATATCTGTCATAGTGTTATCATCAGTCACCTCAGTTCAGTTACTGCTGTAGATCAGCAGATTTTCAATTTCAGGCACCATCATCCTCATCCTCCTCCTGTCAAGGAAGAGGTAATGTCCTTACTCACTGTAATACAGTCACAGCAATATTTCGCTTTAAGTACTTAAGAAGAGCAGGTTCAGAGGTTATGGAAAGCTGATACATATAAACCAAAAGCTGGCATTAGTAAACTGAGCCTTTCATCTGATGTGAAAATCCTCTGTTTATATTTGTTGTCTGTAACAGCGAGACACATCACGAACTCAGACTTCATTTAAAAGCGTTTTGCAAAACACAAGCGCACTGTGACAAATGTACTGTGTGTGTAAAGGCTCACAGATGCACACACCACCTCCAAGCACAAACTGGAGGCACGAAGCAAACCAGAACTAAACGCACTTGCACACAGACACACACAGAGTGAGCCTCATACCATCTGCAGCTACAACCTCGTCCAGATGCATCATAAACATCCGGCAAAACATGCTATTGCTAACAGTCAGCGACTATCACGGGTGCGCTGCTTGGGAAAGTGGAAGAGCGGAGGCACAGGTGACTCACTAATGTGCGCACAAACGTACACCCACGGTAAAACCGGTCGCGCTATTTTGTCATTATTTTCAGCAAGTGGAAATGAGAAAATGTCTGAGGTATTAATGGCGATCGGGGCTGACTCATCAGCATCTTGGCCGGCAGAAGGAAAAAGCCAGAGCCAAGTTCACAGTCATTAGGCAGACCTCGCAACAATCGTGCATCGGTGACCACAACTCGTCCTCAGTACGCACACAACAAAAACGCACTCCTAGATTTATCCCCACGTATCCCCGGGCTATTCACCCACACTGCAGCCATTATGATCCATCATCCTCCCCACACTGACCTCCCCATCATCTCCAGCTCCCCGAAGCCCTGTACGCCCCTATACCCAGACTTGTCATACACAATATCACACAGATGGGGCCTTTAATGGTGTCACCTTTTTTCATGTTTCACACGAATCTCGACAATGAACAAATAACGCACAGAGAAGAAGAAAGCACGCCGCTGTTAAAACCTTTCAGACATCTGCAGTATTTGCTCCATGTAATCTCGTGCTATTGACCCTGCTGCTTCCCGGACAAATGGAACCTTATTAATCATCATAGAAAGTTGCAAAAAGGCGTTCTGCTGAGAGGGCTCCATTTTTCATTTATAGCCCTCTGAATTTAGTAAATATCAGGTTCCCAGGAACAGTCTGCAGCCAAGTTAGTCTTTGTAACAGGAAATGCACATCTCACTTCTTTCAATTCATTCATTTTCTCTTTTTTCCCCACACCTGTTGAAAGCGAGGCGCACTTTTAAAGGAGGTTAGGTATGGTGCGGTGTGGTAATCTTATGAACTGAGGAATTGTCATTTATGGTTAACGATAGAAACGAAAGGGCTCCAATTAAAAGGTTTAACGTTGTGTTATAGCCATGTAATGATTTTGTAAAAATTCAACAGAAAGCAAACACATTCAGCTAAATTTAAGAGAGACTGCATTTGGAAGCAAAATATGCTCAAAATGACAATGAAGCCCATTGGGGCTTAGGGGGGCATCTTCAGTAAAAATGACCTTTGACCTAGGGCTGGGCGATATGACCCAAAATTCATATCTCGATATTTTTTACCTGGACGGCGATATAAGATATATCTCGATTTTTTTATTTTTTTTTTAAGCCATAAAGTAAGAACAAAAAGAGAGTTCTTAGTCAAAGCTGTGTGCCAGATGTCACACAGGCACTTTTATTAACATAGAGCATAGATGTACATAAAATTTACTCAAAAATAAATTATGAGCATTTATTAAATAATAATGCTCCATAAATAAAAGAAAACTATGTTGTTTTTGTGCATAACAAAAAGCTCACAATTGTGCAGTCAAAATGTAAACTAAAAGACGCTGAGCATAGTAACAAAGACAGATTTCACAGCTGCTCTGTTCCCAACTTCTACTGTGTAACTGACAGCATTGAGTTTGAAATTCTCTTCGTAACCACGTCTCTTAGCAGGTGCCATTTATGGTCCTTATACACAGTAGGGTAATATTACGTTGAAGCACAGTACGTATCACTCCGCAAGGCTCCTCGGTAGCCGTAATGCTCTGACAATCCATCAAGCGCTGCAGCTCCGTAGCTTACCAAAGTCGTACTAAAACATTTTTGACAGATTGCTGAACGCTGTGTACCACATAAAATCGGTTCGCGGTCATCAAGCACAACCAGAATTCATACATAAGGCGCGCTGTCAACTTTTGAGAAAATGAAAGGATTTTAGGCTGTGCAGCGCCTCTGGGCTGCATGGCGTTAGCGTGGTTAGCTCGTTAGCGTGGTTAGCTAGCTAACACGTTGACAGCGTCCAGCCCCACGCACGGGGCGATGCGCAGTAACTCGTTAACGGAGATTTGCCGTGTCCATCTTGTCGCTTCCTGCAGGTGAAGCGATGGGGGAGGAGGGGGGAGTTGTGTTCAGTGAAGGAGGGGCGAGGCCGAGTAACGTTGCGTAAAGACAAAAGTGGACGAAAGAGAGGCAAACTTGCGGCTCCACAAGTATAGTTATAACGTAACATAGACTATATCGATATAAAGGATATTGTCACATCTTATATCTCGTATAAAAATATATCGATATTTTTTAAAAACTCGATATATCGCCCAGCTCTACTTTGACCTCTCGGTTAGGTTGGCGAAAGTCAGATGAGACCAGATAAAGTGCATGGTGAAGCAACAGTAATGAGACGTGGAGGTTGATGGAGCCCACTGGAAATGCAGAGCATGTAAAAGCATGGCGGAATAATTTATTTATTTTTATATATATTTTAAAAAAACCTCAAAGATGGACCTTAGCTGACGGGGACGAGAAGATAATTAGGCCTAAGCTGAAGAGAACGAGAGCACTGACACAAGCAGAAAGACGATTCTCAGCTAACAAGCGGCTCCAAATACCACAATATTCTCCGGAGAACAACCGTAAATTCATTGAAGGTCAATCCAAAATTCATTTACATGCTTCAAAGATTAATTTGTGGACATAATTAAGAGTCCCATTTCACCACATGGAGCAACAGTAAAATATTCTGTACCCTGCCAGACTCTTTATAGACGCTCAAATATTAAATTATTATATTCGATCTCCGTGGGTAAATAAAAACCAATTCCTTAATTGTGTTTAAGAGCATCTATTTTGCACACACAAACAGTGTGCTCTGGAAATGAGCTCGCCTCATGATATTTATTGTCAGACATATTTTTTGACAAACTCGGCACTCATGACAGGAAAAGAAACCATCTGATCTACTGAGAGCATAATGTGGTTTATAATAAGTAGAATTTGATCCTGGTCTGTGTTTGTGAGGACCTCTTCTTTGATTATACCACAAATTAAAATATTGGGCTGTCATAATGAAGCTTTACTTGGGAAAGCAGCACAATGCCAGAAAGGCATGTTCCCCAGCTGGGAGCACAGTGGTTCCAGCAGTTTTGCTGTAGTGGTGCTTTGGAAAGCTTGTGAAGGTTGAAGGTAAAATGAATATAAGAAAAATAAAATTCAGAGAAATCTGTCTGCAGGCTGTAAAAGAACTGCTGGGATAGGATTATTTTCTACCAAGACATCAAGCTCAAACATGAAGTCAAAGATACAGAGTAGTCTAGACCCCATTTCAGTTCAGGCTTTGTAGTAGGACGGCTGTTCCCACACACATCACATAGAACTTGACAGAGATTGAGCAGTTTGTACAGAAAAACTGTGTGGTTGGGGGCGTGGCAGTCAAAGGTGCTTCTATTTTGCTGACTTAGCATGGGTTGCTTGTTTTTGTGCCACACTTTTTTTTTCTTGGTAGGAAAAATTACTTTTTAAGGCATTGTATATCTATATTGAACATTGCGTAAGTTGGAGCATAAGAAAAAAAGAGTTGTTTCTAGAATTTGCATACAATTACGCATTAGCATTTTGATTACACACAGTCATGCTGCGGTGCAGTGGCAGAGAAGTTTTATTTAAACAAATAGTTATATTTTTCATTTTCGTATTGTTTATCTTAGCAATTTTTTCAGCTTCAATCAACCATACAGGTGCGTTGTGGGATGTGTGGTTGAAGGCACTGCTCCCACTCACTTTTTATTCCTTTCCTTGACACAACCACTTCTTCCACCTGTGTGTCTGTCAGTCTGTCTCTCCTCCATCTTGCCAAATTAACAAGGCTTTTAGGATCTCCAGAGACCCAGCACCTCACTGATTTACCGACTGTCAGCCCCCGACAAATCACTCCATCCCTGTCAGCACTTATAACTCTTCTCTTACTCTCTGTCTCTTACATCTCATCTCTCATCACTATGTTTCTCTACATCTCACTCACCTCTTACTGTTTGCATTGTCTCTCTTACTTTGTGCTCTCCTGTTTTATTTCTGTCGTGTTACTTTGCATTTTCCTTGTTCTCACTTCACTTGTTTTTTCTTTAACTTTTGCTACTCCCACTTCTCCTCTTTCTCTGTTTCCCCTCTTTTTATGTTCTCATCCTGTCCTCATCATCTCCGGCCCTTCCCATTCTCCCTTTCTGTCCACTTTTTTGATTTCTTCCCTCAATTCCCAACCCACATTTTCCATTCGCAATCTATCTTTTATTTTCATCCTCCTCTCCCGTGTCTGCCGTCACTAATGCCACGCCTCTCTGTCTCTGCATCGCTCCCTCCACAGTACCTCCAGAGGCGGCAGCAAGAGAACGCCCAGCGCCAGAGCAGAGGGGAGCCCCCGCTGCCTGAAGAGGACATCAGCAAACTATTCAAGCCCCCCCAGCCGCCACCACGCATGGACACGCTGCTCATTGCAGGTATGCACGCAAACACACACTCACACATCCTCCGAGTATAGTCATGACTCTCCATGACCACTGTAGAGCTCCCTCTCCACCCCCTTCACCCCTCCCTCCAAACTCCATCAGCCGCCTCTGCTCCCCTCACAGGAGCTCAGGTTCTGTTTTGTAATTATCTCTGCCATTATCTCGAAATTACATTAATTTAAAGTTTATTGACTCAATCTCCATCTCGACCGCCCCTTTTCCCCGCTGCCGTCTCACCCTGTTCAGCTCTCCTCCGCCTCTCGACAACATTCTGATCCTTCCGTTTACTCCGACTCCACACTAATTCACTGTTTTGTTGTGCTGCTGTTTTCTCTCCCACCCCCGCCTGGTTGCGTGCACCGTCTGTGTACATGTGTGTACCGTCTGTGTACATGTGTATGCGTGCGTGTTTGTCTGTACGTTTCTGTGGGCGCATGTTTGTGTCTTTTGTATGGGGGCGTGTGGATGCATGTGGTTACACTCCAACAGGGCAAATTAACAACTACTGCCAGAATGTGAAGGAATTCACCTCGCAGAACCTCGGGAAGCTGTTCATGGCAGAGGCTCTCCAAGGCCACAACTAGAGGAGAGACAGAAGGAGCAACAGAGATGCAAACCCACCTTAATAATGCCCACAGGAGCAGCCTTCATTTTCATTTTTTATTTTCTTTTCTCTGAATTTATTTATTTTTTTTTTATGTCTAGAACCACCCCAGACACAGAATTAACTTTGAAAACTCGGTTTTGATTTAAATAAAAACTCTTGCATCTCAACATCTTCTCCGTCTCCTTCGTCTGTTATCACAGTCGAGCTGTCTTTTGTTTTTGATGGAAATTGCAATTTCAGTTTCACTGTACAAAGATGATTGGTTTTGTACTGAATGTTTTTGTGCAGACTATTAATATGTGAGAACGGAGCTCTGCTTGAAAGTACAAACTAATTCCGCAGTACTTTGAGTTGTTTTTGCCACATGCTTTTGCAGTTCAAACATCAAGCAGGTGGAACCAATTATCAGTGGGTTCGCCTCGTGTTGGCGCACGTGGTGGGAAAACTACATTTTTCATGTAAACAGAACTGCAACAGAAATATCAGTAAAAGCTGAGCGTTAAATGAAATGCCAGTTACATGACTTGCCCTCCCAACCCCCCTCCTCTTTCTCACCGCACTCACAAAAAGTAGACATTTGTTTTCCTAAAGTGAAATTACACAACGCGCCATGCTCTGCCTTTCTTCTACAATGACTGCAATTAGCATGAGTTTATTTTTAGAAGTCCCACAAGTGAAATCGGGCTTGTAGCAAAGATTATTTTGCTTGTTGAGTTTCCAGGGCAGCACTGCAGGTGTGCCAAATGACAAGACTGAGAATCTGTCATATATGCTGAGTGACATTCTTTATTTGATGATGTGTGTTGCCAAAGAAAAAACAAACGATTTGATTAGAGAAATTACCAACAAGGGAAATAGTTCAGTGGTTTTGAATTTTATTCAGGAAAAAATAAAAGTTGATAAATCAGTTATGTTTCTGATTGTTGGGTCTTAAAATGACTTATTTTATAATCCCACAGTGTTAAAGAAGACTTTTCTTATTTCTTGTAATGCACACTGAATAAATAAATGTTAATATCAATCAGCCAGCACATATTACACACTGTGCAAAACATTAGAACTTCCACATCTACATAACAAATGGTGACCTAACAAGTTCAGGCTGAAGCAGTGCTTACAAATATACATATCAATATGTCTGTCTGGTATTTATTCTTATGATTAAAACCTTCCTAGCAGAAATAGAAATAATATCAACAAACCTAAGCAACGGTCACATGTAACCCTCAAGGATGAATTTGTAGCCCATTCGTTTGATACATATTGTTGCAATGGTGACTGCTCATATTACCCTGAGCTAAAGTTGATGCTTGAGGCTTCATTCTGCTCTAAACAATATGTTTCAGTTTTTTTATTTCTACCCCTGGCTCTGTGTGATGTCATTGAGAGCAGACAGTCCTGATTTGGTCATCTCAGGCATGCAGCTGTGCCTGTAGGCACAAAGCCCCACCCACCTGCTGGCCTGACCTTCTGTTTAGGAGGTGTGTCCAATCAGATGAAAGGAAGTGTAAGTGCGGTAAGAACTACACAAAGGCACAAGATGACATACAGAAAGATTATTTTGAGCTGTGAATCATGCAAAGCTACCCTGGAAATAAGAGTAATCAGTTCCCTTTAAGATGACTGTCACATTTTTTAAAATAAAACAAAACAAACAATTCCAACCCCCTTTTTTGGGTGCTTTTTTAAAGCTTTATCCATCCATTGATCTTATCATGGAAACAGAGCAACATTTTCCTGACCAGCATTTTCAAGACCTGGTCAATAATTACTGAACTCAGGCAGAGGGATTGGAGTTCTTCGTGTGACCACTGAGGCAAAAGGAAATCGATGATCTTATTGAACCTACCTGACCACATCATACAAAGCACATACTCGTTGCTGCCCTCTGGGCATCACTTCGCTGTACCTGATTATAAACTCTATTCCTAGTTACTTGTTTCAACAGGATAAACCGCTTAGTATCAATACTGCTTTCCATCGAGTCCTTTGTTTGGGGAGGAGAAAAGTTAATTAAAATTGAGTCTTACAGCCAGGCTGGCAGCTCGGTGAGACAATATCTATTGAGATTAAGGTAAGGTCACTAAGATGACATTTCAGCCATGCATATTCTTACCTACTGATCCTAAACAGGTATATTGTTTAGGTTGTTTGTCATCAAAGTGTCAATGATGACGAATTAATGAATATATTGTGCACACAGTACAGTGAAGGCGACAGTTATGGTGACTTTTGCAGCTTTTAATACATTAGACATCTGGGAAAATACTAAATTGCAGTTGGTTTTAGTTTGGTGATCGAGGTGTGCTTGTTGACACGCGAGGCATCATCCTCCACCTGTTTCAAGAGACACCACGCTTACCTACGTGGTGCATTCACGACAGCACTGTAAATCCGGCCTCCCAAAAACTATGAACTAACTTGCCTCAGTTTTCACGAGACAGGAACATATTTGGGGGGGCAGGCTTTCCTCTACTCTTCAGCCATTAAGAAGGTTTCATCCTTAGCCAAAACCTCACTTATAGGTTGACGGCGCATCCAGCATGTGTGTCGTCATCTAAAGTCCCGTGAAGTGTCCTCGACTTAAACTCAGAAACCTTAACATCTGCTAAATCCCTCTGCGTGAGAGCGTCAGCTAAACGCCTCAAATGTAACTGTAAGCTGTTTCTGGTGTTGATCCTCTGCAGAGGTGTCACATTATCTCGGTACTTACTTGTGAAGTCATAAAAAGCGCAGCTCATTTGTGGAGCTTGTCGCCGGTGTCCAGTCCACCCCAGCAACAGGGACGCTGAATGATTGGCTTTTCTTGCTTCATTTAATAAAGAGACTTGTCAGCGTGCGGTTCAGTGTATCATAATGACGCTGCGGCTCTATCTGCCTGCGCTCTCTGTTGTTCTTCCTCGACCTGTGGTTAAACAGCATCATCTAATTCAGAGGATGATGTTATTTAACTTGTCATCAGCCTCGCCTGGTCGAGTAATAACTTGTAGTGCTCCTGCTTGTCATCCGCACAGTGTCATTAACAATAATTACAAGTCAACCAACGTAATAAACGCTTATTGGAACAGCGACACTCGAGCCGGAAATGATTTCTTCCCCAAATCATAACATGTTTCCCTGACATGCAGGCAGGGTGGGGAAATATTAATTCATAACAGAAGGCTCAGTTGATATTTATTAATTAAGGTATCTGCCACTTTGACAGGCACAGCTGTGCTTGTGATTGATGCGTCCTGTGATGTGCGGCATTTCTTCCTAGCAGGTATTGATTGGATTTTTGAAGCAGTGTCTCCTGAATCTGCATCGTTTGTAATTCTGAAGCTTCCTCTGTTGGGTGACGTTGTCCTTGAGGGGCTGACTGGCCGGGGGAGGGTGGGGGCAACCTCCTGTGTCCCCAAACCCTGAGGTGTGTGAGCAAATGATAAAACTTGAAAATGCCCTCAACAGATCCACTTGGATCGTGTGGCACCGCTGACCCCTGCAGAGTGCAAAGGCAGTGACAGAGGTTCAGATGGTATTTAAAGTGACAGTGTTTTGATTGTAGTGGAAAACAGTTTGGACTAAATCATGTAGTCACGGCGGGGCTCAAGGGCAATAGAGTGGAAGTGCAGGAGAGTCAAACGGGTGATGTGCTTCTACATTACTCCACAGCAATATAAATCATTATAATCATTAACGGCTCGCTGAGTTGGTAAGCCAATATGGGTGCTAAAATATGTACTCTTTTAAGAGTTAACAGGGCATGACGGGGTCACATTCAAAGCCAAATGATGTGTTCCTGGAACTAACTTGTTTGTCGTTAACCCTTTAGTACATGAACTCAATAAATTGTGTTTAAGACACTGTAAGCCTTTAGCACGTTTTAAAACCTCTATAGTGAGTTGAGATGGTGCCTCTGCTATGCTGTGGGGGCTTTTTGCCTCTATGGCTTTGATCCACTTGTCTTTTTAGAAGGAAATGTCATTGCACATCAATACAGATTCTGAATGATCACTGATATCATATGATGAAACACGTCTCTCCTAATGTCAGAGATGCCAATGCTTCCATCCATTAACCATACGTTCCATTCCATATAGTACATTCCACTATATCCTGTGGCTGTTCTTGCGGCATTAATGTGCGAGATGAAAGTGCACTATGAGGTAAATATCCGCATTAAAGGCTGGATTCCAGTTGTAAATGGGTAACAGGTGTGCTACACCCTGGACAGATCACTGGTCTATCACAGAACCAACACAGTGATGCAGACAATCATCCAATCTCACACTCAGCCAGATGTTTATGGACTGTGGGAGGAAGCCGGCGGACCTGAAGAGAAGCCACACAAGCATGGGTCAACCATACAGACTCCACAAAAAGTCCCCAGCCAGCCAGTAGATTCGAACCCAGGACCTTTCTGGGGTAAATGTCTAACTAAGTAGTTCACAACCAAAGAAAAAAACACTACAATAAAACGTTCCCAGTTACAATATTTGATGCATGAAATTTAAGGGGGAAAGTTCGGCTTGCAGTGAGGACAAAACACAAAGTCCATGACCATGGTTACCTGCCCCACAGGTCAGCTACACTCTCTGGTGCGCTCACAACTTCAGTAGATATCAGCAGTTGTCCTCCTACACCCACTACCCTGTGCAGAGTAAGCCAGCTCTGCCTTCACCTTAAAGCATGTAGGCCCTGGTCTGCACAGAGGAAAAAAAGAGCATGCAACGCGTTTTTAATCTAAACCACCTTAATTCTGGATTATACAACATACCTGTTGCATAGTATGAATGGTAAGTAGACTGGTTCTTAAATAGCACTTAAATACCTGAACACTCATTTATACAAGCACTTTTTTCTATGCTTACATGCTTTCTATATTTTCATACTCCAATGGATGTATCGGAGAACTACTTGGGGTTACTTGAAGTTATGCAGATTGGAGCAGCCAGGGGTCAAACCACCAACCGTCTGACAGGTTGATGGTCTGTTTTATCTCCAGAGCTACAGCCCCCCTAGGAAGACAAAAAGTAGGCTGGAGTAGAAGTGCAATCAGCTATACCTCCCTTCAATTAAACTAGCCCAAGCCCAGCCATTGGCTCACAGCAGTACTGAAACACAGACACACAAAGCCTCTCCCAAATCAATGGCAAGTTCCCACAGCAAATATGGAGGTCACCTATTGTGCAAACCCTTTTACACTTGGTTTGCAATGTATTTTATACAGTTGTAGAACATATCTTGATATTATTGAAGATGCCAATATTGTTCACTTCAGAAACAGACGGTATTTAACTGAGGTACATTCACACTTTGTTGTACTGAAGATACTTTTTCAAGGCACATATTGACGCACAATAAGCATCCAAGCCCATTCCAAGTTCAAATCAAACTCTCATAATATTAGGTTTTACATAATTGTGTAAAAACAGAACAACAAAAAAAACAACAACCCTTGGGTACTTTTATAATGTGAAGTGCCAATAAACAGAACACATCCCTGAGTGGTATTTTGAATTAAAATGTTATTATATGTGCTTACAACTAATTTGCTGCATGTAATACATTCACTGATTGTTTATATTTGCCTCTAAATGTTAAATGGGGTTAAAATAAACCTCACTTATTTTGCTTGTCATTTGTAATTATGTTGCCATTCGACAGAAGGTAATGAGTTATTTTTTCTGGAGCACATTCATTATGCCTACTTAATGTCCATCCATATGTTCATACACTTCACCTTTTGTTGCTACAGGGGGGTATTTCTGTGGACTTAAACGTGCAGAGTGTCTTCTCCTTTGTGCTGCTTGTTTCTGAAATGTTCTCTGTTTGGAGAAAAACACACATGGAAACACAATATCAGCTGTTTTTGCGCTTTTCTCTCCTGCAATATCCTGCTCAATTGACCATGATACCGCTGTGAGTCGGTGAAGAGGAGAATGAGTTCCTCAAATATGAGGTAAAAAAAATTTTTTTTACCCACACAAACACTGCACAAGCTGAGTCTGTGGTCTTCTGATGCATTGCTTAAACTTTTCCACCCTTAAAACCAAAAAGATTTTTTATTTCCTTCGCTAACGATTTGGTGGTTTTTCCTAGCTTATAGTGACGTCACTTTCCTCTTCAGTATTTGCAAGAATTAACCCAAACTGCATGTTTGAACCGAGCGAGGGAAGTTGAATAAGGGCTTCAGGTATGTAAACAGCCAGGCATTTTGCATGCTGCAATAGGAGAAAATGCTTAATTAGGATTATGGGAGTTGTCTCTGCACCTTCAGATTCCCGAAGAGGAGACTGGGAGATGTCAGAGGGATATAAGTTTGGTCTCATTTAATCAGCGAGCGTGGCCCGCGCAGCCCTGACCCCAGTCGTAATTTATTACCGCTCGAGCACAAACACAAGCTCTTTCACCGCGCCTGCCGTCGCCCTGTCATTGGTGATAGAGAGAATCAGCTGGCTGAATATAATGAAACCAGTTATTTCCCTGTCAACTGTGAATAGTTTTTCCCTTATTTATTTATTTATTTATACACTCTCTCTCTCTCTTTCTGCCATGGATATTGCCATGGCAACTGTAGATCCTGTATGGAGTTGTTGAGGATGTAAAGTAGTTCCTGTGGAAAAAAAAAAAAAAAAAATCTTGCAAATCCCCAAAAACAAGAGCAGTGGAGAGCAGATGCAGTCGTAGGAAGAGGTGTGGATATGGTTAGGGAATTTAGCATTTATGGGATTATTCACACGAGTCCGCGGTCTGAATTCATTTCTTCACGTAACAGCGCTCTACCTGTCATTGAAGCAGCTTTGTATTTGCCTTATCTCTTTTTCTCCCCCTTCCTGGTCAATAGATGTTCACTCTGATTGGCAGCTGTATAGATTGAGCGCTGTGTTCTAGTTGCAATTCGTCTCTGCCTGCCACCCAATTCGACGGCTGTCACCCGGCAGTGGCACAAATCCCACAGGCCATTATGAGGCTGGTTTAATCCCCAGAACAGCAGCACCAGAAGCCTTTCAAGAAGGGTTTCGGAGCATGATACCCTGTCTGTCACATGCATCCGTGGGCTTCAGGCAAGGCTACAGTGCGTTGTTGTGATCCCACTCCATCACTAATGTCGTGTCTTATCCCCAGGCCACTAAGACAAATGTACTGGATGGCCCCCCTTGCTCAAGATCAGTCACATGTTGCTTGTAATCTTCTGCATGATACTTAGATTTGCTTGGTTGCTGCACAATATAAATTGGGTTTTTATTCTAGTCAGAATTTTGCAGGTCACAAATTTGTTTTGTTGTTGTTGTTGTTGTTTTGAATGGACTGGCTTTTATTTTGTTATTTTGTAATGGTAGAAAACCTAATCTGTTTATTCATGTTTGAATGAAAGTGCAGCATACTGTTGATTTCTATTATATATAATTAACAAAACTGACAAAATTAACAAATCTCTCATGTTTGCACAGCATATATACAGTGGGGCAAAAAAGTATTTAGTCAGCCACCGATTGTGCAAGTTCCCCCACTTAAAATGATGACAGAGGTCAGTAATTTGCACCAGAGGTACACTTCAACTGTGAGAGACAGAATGTGAAAAAAAAAAATCCATGAATTCACATGGTAGGATTTGTAAAGAATTTATTCGTAAATCAGGGTGGAAAATAAGTATTTGGTCAATAACAAAAATACAACTCAATACTTTGTAACATAACCTTTGTTGGCAATAACAGAGGTCAAACATTTACTATAAGTCTTTACCAGGTTTGCACACACAGTAGCTGGTATTTTGGCCCATTCCTCCATGCAGATCTTCTCAAGAGCAGTGATGTTTTGGGGCTGTCGCCGAGCAACACAGACTTTCAACTCCCGCCACAGATTTTCTATGGGGTTGAGGTCTGGAGACTGGCTAGGCCACTCCAGGACTTTCAAATGCTTCTTACGGAGCCACTCCTTTGTTGCCCGGGTGGTGTGTTTTGGATCATTGTCATGTTGGAAGACCCAGCCTCGTTTCATCTTCAAAGTTCTCACTGATGGAAGGAGGTTTTGGCTCAAAATCTCACGATACTTGGCCCCATTCATTCTGTCCTTAACACGGATCAGTCGTCCTGTCCCCTTGGCAGAAAAACAGCCCCATAGCATGATGTTTCCACCCCCATGCTTCACAGTAGGTATGGTGTTCTTGGGATGCAACTCAGTATTCTTCTTCCTCCAAACACGACGAGTTGAGTTTATACCAAAACGTTCTACTTTGGTTTCATCTGACCACATGACATTCTCCCAATCCTCTGCTGTATCATCCATGTGCTCTCTGGCAAACTTCAGACGGGCCTGGACATGCACTGGCTTCAGCAGCGGAACACGTCTGGCACTGCGGGATTTGATTCCCTGCCGTTGTAGTGTGTTACTGATGGTGACCTTTGTTACTTTGGTCCCAGCTCTCTGCAGGTCATTCACCAGGTCCCCCCGTGTGGTTCTGGGATCTTTGCTCACCGTTCTCATGATCATTTTGACCCCACGGGATGAGATCTTGCGTGGAGCCCCAGATCGAGGGAGATTATCAGTGGTCTTGTATGTCTTCCATTTTCTGATGATTGCTCCCACAGTTGATTTTTTCACACCAAGCTGCTTGCCTATTGTAGATTCACTCTTCCCAGTCTGGTGCAGGTCTACAATTCTTTTCCTGGTGTCCTTCGAAAGCTCTTTGGTCTTGGCCATGGCGGAGTTTGGAGTCTGACTGCTTGAGGCTGTGGACAGGTGTCTTTTATACAGATGATGAGGTCAAACAGGTGCCATTCATACAGGTAACGAGTGGGGGACAGAAAAGCTTCTTACAGAAGACGTTACAGGTCTGTGAGAGCCAGGGATTTTCCTTGTTTGAGGTGACCAAATACTTATTTTCCACCCTGATTTACGAATAAATTCTTTACAAATCCTACCATGTGAATTCATGGATTTTTTTTTCACATTCTGTCTCTCACAGTTGAAGTGTACCTCTGGTGCAAATTACTGACCTCTGTCATCATTTTAAGTGGGGGAACTTGCACAATCGGTGGCTGACTAAATACTTTTTTGCCCCACTGTATGTAGTAGGCCTAATTAGCTTAGCTTAGCATAACTAAAAGACTTGACAGCTGCTCTTTTAAACTCTGATGTTTGAAAATATGAGCATCAAAAGTAAACAGATGAAAAAAAAAAAGAACACATGGTGTCTGTATATGCATCAAACACAATACAGCATGTTAATGTAATAGCTCTGGGAGTACTGCTAGGTGGTATTTGACTGCTACATGAAGCTAATCAACTGCTTGCTCAATAAGCTCCAAAATTAGAATACAGACGACAGCGGTATGGATCTTCTCGTCAAACTATCAGCAGGAAAGTGACAGACTGCCTATCTTAAATGCCATCTAGTTCCTTTAAAGCAGCAATAATCAATATTAGCTGTAATCAATGCTTTCATTTTAACAGTGCCTTCCTAATGGCTAGTAGTATTTTAAAGAGGTTTCATTATCACTGATTCTGAAAACTCCCTCAGCACCCTCGAGCTATTTTTTACATCTTTTTAAAGATATTTTTCATAGCTCAAAAAGTGTTTGGAGATTCTTCAGTATGTGAAACACCAGAGTGCCGACATGCCCAAGACATCAAATGCTGTTGCTTTGTTAAAAGCTGTTGGTGTCACAAAGGTATGCACAAAGCTTCCTTTGGCATGGGTGACCCGACCATATACTGTGTTGCTGTTTTCACATGAACACCACAGCTCTGAACTTTCCTAGACCTCACAGAGTGCTTGCGAGAACACAAATGTCATATGTAGCTGGTTTGAACACTAAACGCTCTTTAATCTGCCTGCTCCGCAGTATAAAGCCTGGCTGATGTCCAGGGTCCCAGCTAACAGCCCGGTGAATTTACAAGGACCATTTGGTGGTTCTCCGTCCTCCTGCATGCACTATTCACAAACCAATGAAACTGAAACTTTCCAGTACTGAGAACGCAGCTGCTGTGAACAATCTCCTGTCGTTTGCTTCACAAGAGCAAGAACAACTCGAGTCCTGACCTGATTCTCCTACAACTGTCCTGAGTTGGTGTGCAAAAAAGACAAAACAATGGGACAATGAACATTTATTCCCACCCAGTGTTGACTGATTGGCTGGAAGGTCCAATTTAGGGTCATTAAACACCAATTTTAATGGCTGGACCTCATTTTAGGTGTCATGACATTTAACCTGTTCAAACTAATTAAACTGATATTTAACCCAACTGTGACTTTTAAACCAAACCAGTGCTAGAAGTATCGCCTGAAGTGTTGAATTAAACTCAGTCCTTTGTTTTTTATTTGCTTGCTTATCATTTTTCTCTCTAATGAAGAAAATGAATGCAGTAATTATAATTCATGATCAGCTTCCCTTCGTTCCTTAAAGTCGGGAGATGCCAGGTCGTTCCAGGTACAGTGATTGATGCGATGCTTGTGACCTACAATAGACAGACCCACAATTAAAGCGCGACTTATCTCCCAGCTGTGACTCTCAAAGATAAATGCTGATAGCGCCCTCCCCTTTGATGTTCAATCATGCATCATCAATGCAGTGCACGCCTTGGCCTCAGCTTCTGTCCTCAGAATGACTGATGTGCATTTGAATATTTCTTTCCAGCAGGTAAACATTAACATTCAGTTCACCTATTCATTCTCTCCTCCTCACTCTTGGTTTAATGTAGTCTGTCTGTTTCACACAATGAAAAGCAGCACCTAATTTAAGAGCATTCTTTTTCACACCATATAGTGGCGAGACTAACATAATGAACATCTCTTTATTTCAGAATTAATCACCAATTTTTTTGAGATATAGACAGTTTTCCTTTTTTCGTACAGTCGACAGTTTTCCTTTTCCTTTTATTTCTTACTGTTCGCTCTCACCTAAATAACCTAACATTTGGAATTACTGCACTTGCCTCTAACATATTTTTCTTTAGTCTCAAACTTGGCTCACAGCGTATCTTGCCATTTATTTTGCTCTCAGGACACATATTTGGACTCTTACAGCCAGTTTCCCACACATTTATTAAGCCTAGTTCTAAACTGAAAGGTCAAATTCTATGAATGCAATTTTTAGTCTAAGATTTGGCTTAATCTATGTCTGAGAAATTGAGCCTAAAAGTTTCTCTGCCAAGACAGGTTTAAGAACGTCTTCTTTCCTCAGGTAACTTCCATCAATACAACTTTTTTGTATTGATTTTGATGCATTCTGGGATTGTGGATTTTATTAGAGAGCCGCTTTTACTAGCAGATGGAGAATAATTTTCTAAGGCATTATCTTCCTTGTGCTTTCTATTGACTATTCAGAGCCTGGAACCATGCAGTAGTAATGTTTTGACTCTGCTGTTGTACCTTTTCGCTTGTTTATCAGATTGTACTTGTTAGACTAGTGTGAGATGTCTTTTTTGTGCACATAGTCATCTTCGCTGATGCACCCTCCCAGGCATCGCCCATATCCTCCACAACCGCTCCATTAAATGGTGATAGCAGCATCCACGGAGGTGTTGACAGAATTCTCCGCCGGATTTTAGTTAGATTTAGGCGCTGATGCTGGAACCAGTCTGAGCTGCATTATGACTCAGACTCTTGGATAATCAACTTGACTGGAGAGCTGTGATGAGTCTACACGTTGTAAATGAAAAACCAGTTCACTCGATGCTTCTGTGTTTATGTGATGATGTAATCTACACAATCCATCTGGTGGTTATTAAGAGTTTAAGAGAGAAAAGCACCAGTGCCGTAGGCCTGAGTTCAACAGAAACCACTCAAAGGGAAAACTCTGTATGATGATATATAATTTAAAGTGGTAAAACTGGACAATGAGTTTGAGAGTCTTTTGGGGAACACCACAGGATCCTATGATCTTCTATAACACTGAGGTATTGAAGACGTTTTGAAAATCACTAAAATTGATTAATTAGTTGCATTCTGTAAAAATGTGATAAATGCTTCATTCATGATCCCTTCTAGTTTCTCCCTCAGTGCTATTAATTATTTACTTTTATTATCTAAGCCTGCTTTACCCGCTTCAACATGTGCACTCAGTGAACTAACCTATTTTGTTTGATCTCTTATCTGTGTTAAGAAAAATAACTCACAGTTGGCTTTTAGATTTTTTTTTTAATGAATTTTCTTTAGTGCACTGATGTTGAAGAAAAGCTAATACTGCTTACTGATCTGTTTCTAAATATGTGCTTGACCCTTCAAACAGGAGCAAACTCTGAGAGTGGCACCAGAGCAGCTGCCACTGACCTTTTAACAGAATGAACTACCACATCATTTTCCAGCTGGGAAGACAATTACAGCAAATTGAAACGTTGCCATTTTAATTTTAAGCTTTCAATCATTTTTGTGATTTCTTTCCAAATGCATTCTGACTATAACAAATGGTAACGCCTGAGCCCTGAGGCTTATCGTTTCACGTCTACTTATTTCCTGTGAGCAAAGAAGGAAGCCCGCTGACATTCAGCCACATTATTTTGGCACAATGATTCGTGGCCACCACCTGTGACTTGAACCACACATAATACAATGCACGGCAAATGCTGTGTCAACCGCACCACGACACATACACGACTGGAAAGCCAAGTGAATTGCATGTTGAAACCCCGACCAGTGACAGAGATGGACAATCACGTGGACATCAGTAAACAAAGTGGCGAGTGGTGAACAGCTAGAACCGCACTTTCACTCTTTGCTACAATATCTTAATTCAATTTCTCCCCAGCCACCTGCAGGGAGATGCTGTACTACTGATGCAACTGCAAACCTGTTATGGAGGGAATATGATAGAGAGGAAGCTTATGGAAGCCATAACCGGCTTTTTTTAAGGCCATGATGGCCTGCAGGTAAGTGATTTACAGAAAATCAGGTTGATGCTGTTCAAACCCTCTGCCAGAGAGGCACGTTCCAAGGCCGTGCAGTAGTAAATCTTTTTCAAAGCGTCAGCATTTCCTTCCCTGCTTACCTTGGGCACTGCTGGAATAAATTCACACACAATTTTCAAACCTGAAATTGGTCATTTCTTGTGCGCCTCCTCACTCAAGGATCTCTAAAAATTGTCTGAGGGTGCTGTTTGCAGGCTTGTCTCGCTGCATTTGACCTGGCACCCGATCCATATACTCTGTAAAGAGAAATTTCTGAAACTTTCACCCGTTTTAGAAGGAATTGGTTATGGTGCAGTGGGCTGATTTGACATGGTTTGTGCACAAAAAGGCAGCATATCTGATGTGTTCAAACTCACTACACACCTGAGTTATATTTGTACACAGCGCTGTACACCTGAAGTGAGCGAAAATGTTGTCCAAACGCTGGATCAAATCCTAGCAAATTTGTGGACATGTACCTTTGAATGCAGGAGTTCATTTAAAAGACAGATGGCCTTGGAGAAATCTAGACAAATTACTGCAATAAACATAATCTGTTAAAAGCATGAGATGATGTACTACAGACTGTAAAAAAGATACAGGTGCTGAGAAATGGAAACTGCCACTCCTATTATTTCAGAATTACAAAAAAGAGAGACTTGGGTGATTTAAAAGAGAAAGTTTATTAAGACGGCATCACTGATTGAGCTGCAGAGTTGAGAACTGGCTTCTATGTGAAGTATCAGTGCACAAAAATTATAAGTGACAACATTTGACCCCATCACTGACATGTTTGACTGTCTGGATGTCTGGTATAGTCCCGCATACTGAAAATAAAAAGCCATAATAGTTGTGCATTTAAGCAGATTTTCTACAATTTACACATCTAAGCTTGCTGACTGCTTATCAGAATTAAACATCAAATACGACTCCTTTCCTTTCCTTAATGTTTAAAACCTGCTCAGCCCACCAGGAATTGAAATGAGAGGAAATAAAAAATGAAAATGTATGAGTTGTTACGCACAAGGATTGATATGTCAAGCCTGCACATAACTAAACTTTGAAGCTAAAAGCACCTGAAAGAAAAGAGTCCTTTAGCAGCAATTACACTTCTTAAGGGAATAATTTGACATTTTGAGCAAAACACTTGGCTTTTTCCCAAGAGTACAGTCATAAGTAGCTGGAGTAGGCAGCCAGTTATTGCATAGCATGACAACAAGAGCATCAGTCAACAGCTAACCTGGCTCTGCACTTAAATTGTTGGATTTTATACTTTGGGTTTTGTGGTATTTGAACAAAAACGGTGTCACAGCCTGCTTCAGCTTGTCCTGAGTTTAGGTAATGACATGATAACTCCAGTTATACTGTGACAATGCTAACATCCTATAATTTATTTCCAAAGCTGGAGATAAAAAGATCAAAATTCACCAGTTTATTCTGTCAAATATATCAACAGACATGCTAATGGTGGTCAGCTTACATTTTCACTGTTCGTTATTCAACTTTGCAATTTGCAGAGATTTGTTACTTACTCTCAGTGGCCAACAAAAAGATCTTCACTCAGGTAGAAGTGCAGATACTTGTGTTTAAAGCACCTAAAAACTGAAGTACAGATTTAACTTCTGTAACCAAGTAAAAGTGAAAAAGTAAAGACTCTGAAATACATTCAAAGTATAAAAGTAAAAATGGCTGGCATGTTTGGAGGGTATGTCAACCAGCTATTTTTGTGCAGATGAAATTGGACCCCATACCATATTAATTTAATAATAAAATAATATTATTAGAACAAATCTTAACCACGCAGTATTTTCATGAAACCTTTGAATAAGCTAAATATATTTCAATTTGTTTTGCAAGATTTTTCACAATATGAAAAATAACATAACTTCAGCAACACATCATGGAGGCTATCAATCCAATATCTGTTCAAAACACCCTAAAATGATTGAGGACGTTAGAAATAGGCTATAAATTTCCAGTTTATCAAATCCACTGAGCAGTCCTAACCTTTAAATATAACCTCTTCTTTCTCTCCTGTCCTGTCTTTCTTACATCTCTCTTCAGGTTAACTCTCATTCTTTTCTCCCCCTGAGAAATACAGCAGCTGTACCTTTAGCTAGCAGACTGACAAACTGCACAGAAACAGCCTGTGTGCTTGATGATATTTGTCGAGCTGTTAGAAATGACATGCTACTTAAAAAATCACTCCCTTTATGCTCCCTACTCATCAGTAGTAGAAGTTAGATGCTGAAATACCACATCTTATAGACATCTACAACAAAAACACTGTTCTGGATTCTTTTAACCCCTGTGCTTAGCACAGCAGATGACGCATGAATTATGTTTGCCTTTTTCATTTCGTCATGTGCAATACACAAATAGGATTGCCTAGGGTGTGTTATTGTTCTCACCATTTGGGTTCGTACTGGTTTTAAGTTGGGAGGAACACAGCGCTGGGAAATAATAACTCCCCCCCCAAGCTGTTAAAGCAAATGTTTTTAAAGCAAGAAAGTATTTATACTTCATTACTTCCCACCTCTGAATAGCAGGAACTCAACAGGCATGTAGACATGTGAAGATGAACTTCTGAAGTTCAAACCAAGCATCAGAATGGGAAAGAAAGACTTTGAATGTCACACAGGCTGGCCTTAGTATTTCAAAAACTGCTGATTTACGGAGATTTCCCCACACAACCATGTCTTAGGTTTACAGTGAATGCTTTAAGAAATGGAAAATATCCAGTGAGCAACAGTTCTCTGGGTGAAAATGCCTTGTTGATTTCAGAGGTCAGAGGAGAATGACCAGGCAGCTTTAAACTGATGGGAAGGAAACAGCAACTCAAATAACCACTCGTTACAACCAAGGCATACAGAAGAGCATCTCTGAATGTCCAACGCGTTGAACCAAGACCTAGATGGGCTACAGATGCAGAAGACCACACCGGTTGCTGCTGTTAAATAAAAACAGGAAAATATGACTACACGTCACACAAACTTACCAAAATTGGACAATGAAAAACTTAGTACCAGTGTTGGTCAAGTTACTTGAAAATAGTAATTAGTTACTAATTGCTGATTACTTCTTCAAGAAAGTAATCCCATTACTTTACTAATTACTTATTTTCAAAACTAATTAGTTACTTTATTACTTACTTTATTACTTACTTACTTACTTTTAAAAACCATGATACGCAACCTGAATAGGTAATAACTTAATAGACCTTTCAGCCCAATTCTATTTTTTCTGCATAATCCATCATATTAAATGTATTCAAATGAAAAAGTCTCTTTTTAAAACCTGTTTCATTAGTTTTAATCTTTTAACTTTATGCACATTGCATCAAGCAAAAATTAAATTATAAGCAACAGTCTTTGACATTTAAACCTATTTTCTGCATATTCCAGCACATAAAATATATATTTTTTGTGTTCACACTCACTCTTTCAAATAGATGCAAGTAAAACACAGAAAAAAATAAATAAAATCAAAGATTCAGCGGCACTAAGTCCTGTCGCTCTTAAATCTATTTTCACCTGTTTAGCAGGTGAAAATAGACCATTTGGCCCCGCCCCTCCGTGAGCCTGGTTCTGCCAGAGGTTTCTTCCTGTTAAAAGGGAGTTTTTCCTTTCCACTGTCACCAAAGTGCTTGCTCATAGAGGGTCAGATGATTGTTGAGTTTTTCTCTGTATATATTATTGTATGGTCTACCTTACAATATAAAGAGCTGTTGTGATTTTAGTGCTATATAAATAAAATTTAATTGAACTGGATAGCAGGAGTGGGGCTGTCGGAGGTTTGCCCGGTCCTGCAGCGGGCATGTCAGTGGGGGGATCTGGGGGTTTCTCTCTGAATCTCACAGTCTCGTGGCAGCGTGCTAGGTGCTTGTTCAGATTTGAAGTTGAATTTTTCGCTGTAGAAAGAAGTTTTCTTCTCATGCAAAGTGTACAGCGAACGCTAATGTTTTTTTCACCTTTTACGCATGGTCGTACTCTCTCCCGCGCTCTATATTATCTATTGTTGATCTACACACTTCTGTTGCTGCCTTAGACGTCACATACTCGTACATCATTGTCATGAGACACTCTCATAAACAAAATCACGGTTTAGTAACACAGTAATGCAGCATGCTTATGGGAAAGTAACAGTAATCTAATTACCTTTTGACATAGTACTTTACTCGTTACTTGAAAAAAGTAATCGGATTACAGTAACAGTGTTACTGCCCATCTCTGGTTAGTACCATCTGAGCATCATGTAAATACCTGAGTCCACAGTCACCAGACCTCAATCCAACGGAGCACCTTTGGGATGTAGTGAAACAGGAGATTCATATCATGGATTTACAGCTGACAAATCTGCAGCAACTGTGTGATGCTGTCATGTCAATGTGGAGCAAAACCTCTGAGGAATGCTTCCGGCACCTTGTTGTATCTGTGCCATGAAGAATTAACAGTGTTCTGAAGGAAAAAGGTGGTCCAACCTGGTATTTGTGTTGTGTACCTAACAAAGTTGGCACTGACTGCGAGGTAGCTATTAGGAACATCCATCTAAACCACTCTGTGAATTCAGCAGCCAGCTTGTTTATTAACTCCCTGGAATGTGCTGATTGTTTTTGGAAAAGACTATCGTGCAGTTTATGTTTGGCTGTCCAGTGTCATATGTGTTAAAAAGCAAGTTGCACGCTAGCCTGGACTGACACCAGAGTAACTTTTTAATGTTTAATGTTCGATGCAGTGATTTCTTTGGTAGATAATGCATGCGCTGCCTTTCACTCAGCTTTGATGGTCCGTTCCTATTAGCACATATAATTTGCTCATTATACACAGTGGGAATTTGCTGTTTTGACAGTATCATAATTTGACGCCTGGCTCAAGATTCAGCTGTCAACTAGCAAGTTATGATTTGTTTTTCAAGAGGTTAGCTGCTTGCCAAACGTCAAAGGAAAAACAAAAAAAAACAAATCTTGAGCCAAGCAGCTTAGAGCTCCCTTTTTGGTGCAATAGAAAATTTGATGGCATAGGTGCAGGTGAGAACCCACACTGTTTATCGACTGATATGAGCGATACTGATCTGAAAGCAGTTATTTCCTCTCCACCAGGCTATCATTTGGCTGGCTGAGTGAATCCAGTCCAGGCTGGATTCTATTCTTTTACTGCCAGGCGGCTGGCTGATTAGTGCTGTGGCAGGCTGGGGTTGGCAGCTCTGTGCTGTTCCCTGATAAAGGGGTCAGGCTCATCCGCACACCCACCGCCAACCCACCTTGCCACTTAGTAGTCTGTTTCCTGTCGGTCTGCTCGCAGTGAACAACAACAGGTCGCTCTCCCACCTTCTGGCCACACCGCGTCTTCCAGAGCACTACCTCTCCATTAAGCAGATCCCTCTGCTCCTTGTTTCAAAGCATCTCTGAGCTGCTGCAAGAAATTGTAAAATTGCTGATTAATCTTAGTCAACATCGGAGCCAGAAAGCCAACAAAGCAGTTTGCCCGTAGCCAGATTCTCTTCATTGACTGCCGAGGGATGTGGGACCATACGGAGGAGGACAAGAGTCAGTTAATTGGATATTATATTGAACAGAAGTAGTTTAGAGCTTGGGGAGAAAATAACTTTTGTTGGTAACGGTGCAATTGCGGGAGCACGGGGAGATAAAATGGATGTGATTCTCCCATCAAAGAGCGAGTTTATTGTATCTAGAATGGTCTCCTAAAAAGGACTGAGATTGGAAAAAGAGATGGGGTTTTCATCTTTTCACAAGATGATTTAATACACTGATATAATTTCTAATCAGATTTCACTGGTGTTTGAGAAGTTTAACAGCAGATAGCTTTAAAAAAAAACACACCTCAAAGTAAAATTCACAGGCAAATGCAACAGATACTCCAAGTAATTACAAGTGTTCAGATTTGTAATTTCACCTTTGCCTCCTACTAAAGCGAAGGGCGAGGGTGCAGCTTTTGTAATGTCTACCGCTGTTCGATATTTATTAGAATGAGAGCAGTTCTGTAAAGCAAAAAATAAATAAATAAAATTTGCCTTTTGAGTCAAGACACAAACGGGTGAATGTGCTGCACATGAAAAATGTATGTGTTATGACTTATTGATTTGTTTAAGAAAAAAAAAAAAAGCTCAACAGAAGAAGGCACGAAACAGCTGACTTAATTTTGAAGCATCCTAAAAGCATCTTCTTTAAACTCTGTGCACTCTTTACTGCATCCAATAGAATTTCATCCCAGTCATTTCGAGCAGGAGCAAAAATGACCACCCACGGAGAATGTGTAGAAAGCATTTCAGCTTACCTTGAAGGCTCCTGGAGGGTCAGCAGAAGGATACTTTTAATCTCTTAGCCTCACATCCTTGTCTCCCTAACCTTGCAAACACACCATGAATTTCATTACATGCTTCTTAAACTTTGACGTGACAATGACAGTTGCTTAAAGTTTTTCCCGAGGAACTTTTCTTTAGGCATCACTCACAAGCCGGGAAATCCATCATGTTACGGAGCCATTTACCAAAAGAAAAATATTACTTTCAGTTCTGCTTTGAGATTCAAGGCTCGGAAAGAATTCATTCAGATGTAACACTGTGGAGAATTTATCTTATTGTTTCCTTTTCAGTTGTACACGCGTGCACACAAACACGCCAGCTCGGCTCCATTAGTTTGGCTGACTTTTCAGAATGCACCGCTGAGCATTATCTAACACTGCCTCGTGGTTATTACTAATTGATGCCGGAGTCAGTTCATTATTTTTGTCTCCTCTGGCTACTCACATATCATACGTACACCCTACTTTTAATCAGCCTGGTGATGCAGTCATGGAGTCTAAAGCCATCACCTTATGTGTGTAAAGTAGCATAAAGTCATTATTTTATTATTTATGACAGCACAGATCCATGTTTTCTGACTTATTATCTATTAACATCCTCTACTTTATCACTGACTGCCTTGCTTATTTTAGTCTACGCTTATGTTTGTTTTACTCATGTGATAGGCAAAGATTTTGTTAAGCCACATTAAATCAGGTCTTCTTTTTTGTGTGCTTTCAGATCAGGAGCAGTACACTACAACCCATAGTGTCACAGTCATGCTCCTCTACAGCCAGACATGATCCATTTTTACATTTTACTAGCTCATATAAAACACAGCACCGAGGAGATTACTCAGAATCATGATGGTTCTAATAATAAACACCAGCCTTGTCTACTAATAGAGATCCATGATGTTTCATTAAATGAGGGGGATTCCCCGCTGTAAGGAAAACATCCCAACTATATGTTTAGTCCTTGTGCTAGAAGTTTGCTCAAAACCATCCAGCAGCTATCTAAGGGACATCTAGAATTACCTCTCAGTGGCAGACCAACAGAAATGACCTAATTGGCTGCACATTATTCTGTGTGCCTCTCCTACAAATGATGCATTAAAATGCTGTGAACAACACGAAATAGACCTTATGCCACCGACAAAAATTCACTGGAGCAAAAGCGACTGGATGCGTCAGATAAAAAGCAGACAAAAAGAAAGACAATTAGGATGTTAAAAAGAAATTACCAGCCTCATTGATGGTCCTGAATAGAGTCCCCGAGGAGGAAGAGGTAAAAGTTTCGCTTCAGCAAAAGGACATTAACACAGATCCCTTCATTATTTTGAATATAATGCCCTTTCCCTACTCACACCCACAGCCCCTCTACATGACCCAGGGAGAAGAACTGACAATGGAAAGTGCATTCCTCAGCTTCAAGATAATGTCTAAGAAAGTGTTAAGAGCTTGGACATCATTTTAATCCATCTTAAGACATTTTGTGTAACTGTCTGGACCTTGCTATTCACAAGCTGACTCAATCTAGTTAAAAAGTCTACAAGATTTAGCATGTATCCCTACATTAAAATAGATATTATTACACGAGTAAGCAACTGTTGTGAAACTAAAAAAAAAACCCACACTGAGAACGATGTTGAAAGTAAAGACATGAATGTGCACACCCTCTTTATACAAGTATATAGCAGTATGTATATAATGTATAAAGACTGTAAAAGTTCAATTACATATGCAACAAAATGCTTGTAAAGTCATATGTTGTATTACTTTACAAAATATTTGTAAAGTTATATTGAAACAATCAGACTAAATAGTTTATCATAAGCTTTATAGGACTGGCCTTCTTATCAGTGTAAAGGTAAATAATTTAAAACGCTGAAGTAAATTCCCTCAAAGAAGAACAATTTCAACAAAGAAAACTTAAACCTTGCTTACAAAGGGTTGTTAGATAAGATTAACGGTTCACTTTGCTTCCTAAAATGGTTATTTCATAGCCCTCTTTAATGGTTTTTGTCATGCTAATCATAGACTGTATATAAAAGATGTATGTAGTGACTATAGTATGAACCATTGGTTTGCAAAGTCAATTTCTGAGCAATTTGACTGTTACCCCTTTTTTCTATCAAGAGGATACTAGAAGCAGAGACTGGATCTGACTGACTAAATAAAAACACTGTACACTTTTAGCCATTTCCCATTAATGCCTACTCAACTTGACTCAACTTGGTTTCGTACATTTTCCATTACAATCGAGTACTGCAGGGTCTGTAGGGTTGTTATAGCAACGCACTTTCTTTGTCAGATGCAGCTACATAAAAAACAACGAGGGATTAATTACGAGGGAGTCGCTTTCATAACTCGTTGGGTGACACTACTGACTAGCGACTCGATGGCTTGCAGTTGATGCCACATTAGACAAGATAAGATAAGATAAGATAAGATAAGATAACCTTTATTAGTCCCACACGTGGGAAATTTGTTTTGTCACAGCAGGAAGTGGACAGTGCAAAAGTTATGTAGCAAAAATTAGAATACAATAAGAATAAATACAGTACACAACTGTACAGAATAGAATAAAATAAAATACTATATACAGTAGAATAAAATATAATAAAATATACAATAAGATAAAAATAGAATACAAATGCTATATACAACTGAGTAAAAATACAACGATGCCAGAAAAGATTATTGCACATTAGTGTTATTGCACGTTTGTGGATGTGTGTGTTTGATCAGTTAAAGTCTTTGTTGTGGAGTCTGACAGCAGTGGGGAGGAAAGACCTGCGAAATCTTTCCGTCCCACACCGTGGGTGCCGCAGTCTCCCACTGAAGGAGCTGCTCAGAGCTGTCAGAGTCTCCTGCATGGGGTGGGAGATGTTGTCCAACAGGGATGACAGCTTAGCCGCCATTCTCCTGTCACTCACCACCTCCACTGGGTCCAGAGGGCATCCTAGAACAGAGCTGGCCCTTCGGATTAGCCTGTTCAGTCTCTTCCTGTCCCCAGCAGAGATGCTGCCACCCCAGCAGACCACACCATAAAAGATAGCAGAGGCCACCACAGAGTCATAGAAGGTCTTCAGGAGTGGGCCCTCCACTCCAAACAACCTGAGTCTCCGCAGCAGGTACAGCCTGCTCTGCCCTTTCCTGTAGAGGGCGTCTGAGTTATGAGTCCAGACCAGTCTGTTGTTCAGATGAACACCAAGGTACCTGTAGCTGTCCACAGCCTCAATGTCCATACCTTGGATGTTCAGTGGTTGCAGTGGAGAATGCTTGTGCCTGCGGAAGTCTACCACCAGCTCCTTGGTTTTACTGGCGTTGATCTGGAGGTAGTTCAGCTGGCACCAGTCCACAAAGTCTTGAGTCAGTCCTCTGTACTCCTTGTCGTACCCATCAGTGATGAGGCAGACTATTGCAGAGTCATCAGAGAACTTCTGCAGAAAGCACTGGGTGGAGTTGTGGGAGAAGTCTGCAGTGTAGATGGTGAAGAGGAACGGAGCCAGAACCGTTCCCTGTGGGGCCCCCGTACTGCAGACGACCCTGTCCGACACACAGCCCTGAGTCCTCACATACTGTGGTCGGTCGGTGAGGTAGTCCAAAATCCAGGTAGTGAGGTGATGGTCCACTCCAGAGTTCTCCAGCTTGTCCTTCAGAACCGAGGGAAGAATAGTGTTGAAGGCACTGGAGAAATCAAAGAACATGATTCTCACAGTGCTTCCAGCGGTCTCCAGGTGAGAGGGAACGGTGTAGGAGGTGAATGACGGCATCATCCGCTCCAATGCCAGGCTGGTAGGCAAACTGAAGTGGGTCCAGTGATGAGCGGATCGCCTCAGATTGCCCCCGGCAGAGTAGGTACTAAAAAAGTACCTGGTATCAGGTACTGTCATCTAACAGAAAAAGCCTTAAAAACTGAGTCGAGTTGAGACTAGCTGACCTCAGTAGGTACTAGTGGGACACGGCTATTTGATTCTTTGTAACCGAATCAATTGCCCCCTGCTGTCCATTAGGAAGAATGCAGGTTTACTGCCCTTCCATATTGGTTGCGATTGTCAGATTTGCAGATGTTTTAGTCTATAATTCCAGTTTATCAGCTCATAATCTCAGTGTAGCTAGTGGCTATGCTACATGCTTAGTACTGAATCTATGAATAGTTGGTAACTGTGTGTGCTTTCAGCTTTAATAATAAATCTATAATGGGACTTACTCCAAAGGTAAAAATCAGGCAAAAAACCCCCCCAAAACATGCACTTGAATCTCTTTGAATGTGTACTTCACCTTTTGCTTTCGTAGCCTTTGTAAAGAGGAGCTGCAGAGTTTATTTTCTGCAAACACTTGGAAAACTGCATTGATCACTATGAGGGCAAATATTAGAGAGACATAAAGCAAAGTTTCTCATTACAGTGTTTGGTTCACTGAATGTTAAATAACACGGACCCTCGAAAAGTTATGCAGCAATTAAAGCAAGTCTTATACTGCAAGCTCAATTATCCTAGAGCATGGATACGTATCCTTGCAGAAATCCAGTAAAAGTGATTACACTGCTGTATCCGTTCTTAGCATTGGTCACGTTCGAAGCAAGTGCTGCTCTGCTGGTGAGTAATTAACAAATGAGTGAGTTTAATGAGCAGAGGTGAGCACTTCAAATGTGAATCATGTCTTCACATGCTAATGATGTAGCAGTTAATTTCAATAATAAAGACATGTATGTTCTTGAATCATGCTCGAGTTACGAGGGAGGAGATTTAAAATTTGAATTAAAAGCTGGGACGGGATGAGGCTGAAACCTGTCAAATATTTGAACTAGCTGAATGAATATTTGATCTGGAGAAGTAGATATGAGTGATGTGTGGGTGGACAGGCAAGCAGGATTTTCATTTTATTGTTTCTTTTAACAGCTTATTCAATGTCAGTAAAATCAAAGTACAAAGATAACACAAAGTATAAACTGCCATTGGTTCTTATAATAGAGCACACCTTCTTCTTCAGCTCCAAAGAAAATAAAAATAGTTTTGTATCTTGTACCCAGTTAACTTTCTAAGTTTACTTGACTGGAGGATAGTTTCAAAGAAGGTCTTTGTTTTTTTCCCTCCTTTTTTATTATTATGCCTCAAACCAAGCAGCACATCGGGGCGCAGTGCGTCTGTGCCGTAATCCACTTGTACTACCCTTTTTCTCTCTTGCCAAGTCAGCCAAAGCTCAAAATCTCTAGTGATAACCTATTATCGTCTCAACCAAAGTGCTGCAGAGCTCAGTGGTTCCCCCACAGTGGCTCTTGGCATTGCCCTAAATTTCTAGTGACACCCAGAAAAAGTGATTTTTAAGGCTCCCTGGGCATTCTTCGTGTTGTCAGCGACTGTTTCTGTTGTGGAGTTCATCTGTACCACATACTATGACACTAGAATGATAAAAAATTTTAATAAAAAAATTTGAATGGAGTTTTTGTGTCTTTGCTGTCTCTGAGCACAGAAAGAATTCAACTATGTGCCTAATAAGCCACTCAGAGATTCGGGTCATCTTTATTTCAGGCTCAGCTTAAATCGTGGAGGGAGGGTGTGACTTAGAGAGTGATGAAGAGAGCACGATGGAGGGAGGACTGGAGTGCCCTCGTGGTCCCAGACACAGATGGACAAGATGAGAGGGGAGCACAAGCACAGCTGAGGCCTTGTAGCGTGGAGTATTATAGGACCAGGAGCCAGAGAGCCCCGGCTCTGCACTGATGACACTGGCTTTTCTATCACTCAGTCATTCACTGCTCTCACCAGGAACCCCTGGGACGTGACTCGCCGACCACAGTTGCATCAAGATTAAAGGAACTCTTGCCTTCTGAGATCAAACATTTGCTGGACTATGCCAAAAGTGTTTCCAGAGGAGTTATGATGGTACATTTGATACACAGAGCACAAATGTCAAGAGCCATTAGCGATGGGAAAATGAAAATTTACTAAAAGCATATCAGAATGATTTGAATGTTCTTATAGAGCTGAATCAATTAAATATGCTTTCCATCTGTTTGGACAAAAGTTATAAAAAGATTGGCTGGATTTCAGCGGCAAATAGCAGAATTTAAACCAAAGTTCTACTCTGACAAGTCATCAACTTTGACATTTTGCCGCTCCAATTTACTGTCATTATTAAAAGCTTTTACATCAGAGCTTTTCATAAAGAGTGTAGTTTATGACAGATGGATAGGTTTGACCTATTATTACTGCCCTCCTTTATGAAATCCCTTAAGCCTCATGCATAGAAATCATGTTTGTCAGGTCCTTAGAAAGAGGCAATGAATATAATCCTTTAATGGGAAAAAGTGGCATAAAGGTATGCATTCAGGCGTGAAGCCTTGTTTGTCTGAGTTGCATTCTGCTTATTATATGCTGTGTTTGATGAGTGTATCCATTAAACGCCTGGGTTGGAAAATGTAAAAATTGTCACAAGTTATCGCTCTGGCTTCACACTCCCTGAGAGCTGAAGCACAAAGCACACTCTACCTGAACTCCACAGAGTACTGACAGACCAGTAATCTGCCACCATAGCTTCGAAGAGAAGGAAAGAAAGCACACAATAGCATCATCCAGTTCTTATCCATTTTGTGAAAGGAGAAGAGTGAGAAACGAAAATGAACACATTGCCTCAGAACTAACGACACTGAATTTTTTAAAAAAAAGTTCCCATGTAAGTGCGTGTAATGTTGCTCAGGATGCTAAGAAGCTGAATATAAGATGCAAAAGGTGAAAATAAAAGAAAAATGATTATCATCTGTGGATTAACTGGAATGATTTAAACGTGCAGCTTTGCAGACATGTTTTTATCCCACAGCGGGCCAAAGACGGACACTCTGATTCTTCCCGTTTTTGCCTCATCGTCTTACTCTCCTCTCAAAGAGAGAAGTTTCAGATAGGCAGCGCAGAACAAAGAAACTCCACAGACCAGAGCTGGTTTCCAAGGTAACAGCAAACGGGGCCCCTTTGGATCGAATGGCTAATTTCCACACCTGTACCCCTCAATGCATCTGCAGAGCGATGAGGATTTCATCGTGTTTTATGACCACTCGCCCGCAACAATCGGCTGCAACAGAGGTGACCACACCATATATGGCTGCAGCTTGCCACCTCATTAGTAGTATCACACTGATAGGAACAGCTGGCTTTTTCTTTCTTGCTCATCTGTATGTGTGTTATGTCATCTCGCTCTCGTTCTGCATTTCATTTTCTTACCAACATCCTCAGTGTGCCTGTTTCTCAAATCGTGTCCTCACTTCTTCCCCATCTCCCATTATGATCACATATTCAAGCTTTCATCACACGGCTCTTTTTATCTCTGTCAATCTGTCACTTTATCCAGACTAAGTCCCCTCCCAGTCCTTTAATATGTAGTTATCATTGACAGAGGAGTTATCTGCGTGAAGTTTCAAACTCTACATTCTAGGTTTCGGATGTTATTTTCGTATAATTTAATTGGCCACTTGGACTAATTTGAGCAATTTGTTTATGTGATTTTTTAAAAAACACAGAACAGTTAATTGACGCTGCTGCAAAATTTGACCTTTAGTCTGAACTTCTTAACTTGTTGCACTAATATCTTTAAAGGCTCTTTATGTGGGCAAAGAGCCATCAAAGAGGTCAACACGTTAAACAAACTGGCTCTGGTGACAACTAGAGCTGTAGGAGTCTGATCAGTACCACCAGGCGATAGCAAAATGATATCAAAGCCTTCTTGCATAGTAACCTCAGTCTTGGGCTGTTGTAGCTACTGTTGGTTAAACCACAATCTACTTCTTTAGTTAGCTGTTTGAACTCATGATAGAATCAACTGCAGAGCAACTCTTTAGTGATTTAAAATGGAAAACAATTAAGTAAAATCCCCTTATATCAAGTTATCGAATTCCAGAAACATGACGTACTATTTGTTTTTTGTTTTTTTAAATTAGTTTAGCTGTTCCATCTGATGACTTTATATGGATGTTGTTAATAACCTCCCCATGTCCAGGGCGTTGACTGCTCCTGTCCCACTGCAACCTTGTGTTGGATGAGCTGAAAAAAACAGATGGATGGTTTATAACTTATGGTATAACACAGCTAATGGAGGGGAATTAAGTTACTTTGACATCAGTTGTAGGAGAAAGCAGTAACCTTCAGGCTGTAAAATGAAGCTGAAATTAAAGTGCCTAAAACTGCTGCGCATGAAACACGAACTTAAGGGTTGTCTCATAGTCCCATAGACTCTCATATTGAGATGATTAACAGTAAAAATGAAACCTCTTCACAGGTTTATATTTTCCTACTTTGCGATATCCTAACTGGGAGTGAATTTTTATATAAGTCACTCTTTTACATGGTGTTAAGGCCTAATGTTTTATTAGGCATTAACACATTATTATGGGCATAGCTGTGTTTATATGACCAGTTTCTCCCTGTTCGCTGTTAAACTATCGTCAAAGACACTCTGAGAAGTTGGCTGTTCAGTTTTTCAGGCTAAAAAAAGTTTTAAAAGAAATGTGATTCTGATTTTGGTCAAAATCAGCAGCCTGTTGAGTATCTCAGTAAATCATGTCTGGACAAATCTTGCTAACCAATACATACCTAGTGTTATAATCAATTTCTCCTCAGCTTTTCCTTATGTCCAAAAATGATCACACGTGGTTTTAAAAAAATAGAAGAAGAAAAAAGGAAAGTTTAACATAATCCAATTATGTGGTGTTACTTTGGTCCATCTGTTATAGTCCTCTCTGTTTATATTTGGTCTGTGCTCAAGATGCTATGACATCTCTGCACAAGAGAGGAAGGTTTGAAAGAGCTAGAGAGCACTCCTGTACAGCCAGGCATTGAACAACTCATTAAAAAGCTTCTTTGAATTACATATAAGCAACAATCAAGGTTAAGGACAACAAGATTTAGGAATATAGGAGACTACGTGTGTAGTTCTATGCAATTTGAATAACTTTACATAATTTAATGACCCCACAATACTCAGTTTTTGAGTTGCTTGTTGCAAAATTCTTTTTCACAGTGATGGGAAGAGCTGAGAGGCGAAAACATAAATACAGACAGTAATTAGTAAAGAAAAAAACAGAAGTGTAAAATATGAATTTTTATAAAGGACACTTACACAAAAAGGTGACAGAGAAGATACATTTTCAGAGTTTTTTAGTTTGAGATTAACCCAAAGTTCTGGCATTTAAAAACAGAACTTTGCATTAACTCTGTGGAGTGTTTTTGCTCAATATTCCTCAGGTTGAATGTCTGTCCTCCAAGGGCCAGTAGCCAAACAGTGTAATAGCGCTGCAAAGGTTCTAATTTGTGTGCATCCTAATGACTGTTGCCCCAAGCTGTTTGCACAGTTTCTCTGCAAGCCATGAGAAGGTCAGCATGGCATCACAGCAGACGTTAAAGACAGACTTAATTGTTGGGGCAGTTGACCGTTGAAACACACACACACACAGACGTGCACACATACATATACAGAGTTTGTGTAATAATTATTTCAGTGTACTCTGCACAGACTTACAAACATTTTCTTGAGTTTCACTGTAACCTTAACTACTGTACATCTACAACCCACCCTAAAATAACCTTAAAAAAGCCTGAAATTTTATTGACTTACCTGATGGAAAAGGACTGGAATGGATTTTTTTTTTCCCACCTAAGGAATTCATAATGTGACTATGTCAATCTATGCCAATAGATTTATGTCCCCACAACATGAGCAATACCTTGAAAACACACAGAGAGAACTCCTTTTTACATCACGACTGCATGCAAGCACGTGCACACAAACACACATAAATCTGATATAAAGCAAGGCGCTCGCATGCCGCATGTATACATTCAAGCTGAAAGACTGAAAATTACAGTAACTTCACCATAGTTTGCTACTTTTATCACACTGCCAAGGACCATATCAGTGGGGTTATTTTCTCCAGGCAAATGAAATGTATTATCTGTATCAGAACACATTTAATGGTCCTTTTACTTCCTGTGACATTTTAAAAAACAAGGGTTTTTTGCCGTTATTGTTTTTTGTTTTGTTTTTTTTGCTTTCTTGGTTGTTAGCAGCATTATAGATGTGATGGAAATTCACTTCAGTTTTATTGCACTGAATATGGAAAGTCAGTCAGTCAAATTGATGTAACACTCAGATGAATCCCTCTGCCACACATCCTTAAGTTTAAGCAGAGGTGTTGTTGAAAATAAATTTGGTTCTCAGAAAAAAAAAGCCCTACCTTTACTACCGATTTTTTTTTAGTTCAATATGCTTTTGTTGCGTTTTTCTCTCTTAAAGCTGGCCTCAGGGTGACCCAGAATCAACTATTAAACATGGCAAGAGTCTTCTTAATCAACATGGACATATTGGAATTTGATACAGAAGTGCTCGGGTTAAAAGTAATCATTTAGCATATATATATATATATATATATATATATATATATATATATATATATATATATATATATTCATGCAGTCTAATTTAGATTAGGAACATAAAGACCAAATTAAGAAGACGGGGCCAAAGTCACAAATGGAAATGAGCACAGACATAATGATGAAACTGTACTTTAATTAACCTCTGCATAAGCTTCATTTTCTGGATGCACTAGTGTCCTCTGGATCAAAAAAATAAAAGCCTTTGCATTGGTGTTCACCGAGTTTAAAGCCAAAATCTGTTTTGTGCAAAGAAGCAGCAAATATTCTCAGTTACTGTACTTGTCAACTTTCACTATTCAAGAAAGAGACATTTATAATGTATTTCAGGTCAGGGAAGGCATGTATTAATGACTGGTCAGGATGTAGATGGTTTAAAAGGAAAATCAAGTAAAGTTCAAATTTTATGCTAAGTTATGACCTTTTTATCCTTCAAATCCTTATTTTTAAAAAGCCTGTTGCATAGTTATGATAAAACTCCGAAATAAATACGTGGCACATGCACAAGCTGTTCAGGTCATGGTTTTTGCAGTTCTTCTCAAACAGATGAAATGGGTAAAGTTGAGTGGGAATGCGCTAGTCTAAATCTTCAGTGCTACTTGCTGCTCATTGTTTGCCTTGGTCAGGTTCATTATACATTCTGTTGGCAGGTTCTGTCCCTCCTGTAGATGCATTACAAGCAGCTGCTTGCTGTGAGCAGTTTTCACTAACTGATGAATCATTCAGTCAACTGGCTTTTATGTTAAACACTTTTTCAACCAGTGAGACACTTGAATTCTTAGTAGAATTTCATAGAGTGGCATTTATCTATTTTTTTCTATTCAAAAAGTCTTTATGGCTAAATTTCCAGGCTGTGTTGCAATTTCCTCCTAAGCCTTGAATATTCTTACAGCTATTGAAGGCGGAGTACTTCATAGTCTTTGGGAATGAATCTAGATAGTTTCACAAAGACTCAAGAATAAAGGAAAAGTGATATAGATTATATATCAGAAAGTGCAGAAGACGTCAGAAGATCAGTCTTTGCAGCAAACAAGCAGCTCTGTGGTTTCTAACTGTAGTTTTCTGGATTCTTTTTCAACAGTGCCTTTCATCCATAGAGGGACTTTAATGTTAGAGCATGTTCACTTCTCAGTCTCAAATCATGCTTTAATGAAAAGGCTTTCCCCAATTTTATTTAAGTTTTCATTTGCTTGAATTGTTGTGCATTTCCCAAATTTCTCACTACACAGTTTATTGGTCTTAATGTTTTTATTTTGCTTGCTCTTTCTTCTTCTCCCTCTTCTTCTTATAAGAAGAAAAATATAACAGTTTTTTTTCTGTTCTGCAACAAATGGCAATTTATATATTACAGAATTAGGTAAGATTATTCCATGCAAAGCAGAAGTTTGACATCAGGCTGAGGTCGCTCACTTTACACTTTGCTATGCCTGGTTGCACGCCCTTTTTTCCATCCATCCATCCATTCGCTTCCGCTTATCATTTTCAGGGTCGCGGGGGGCACTGGAGTCTAATCCCAGGTGTCTTAGGGCGAGAGGCAGGGTACACCCTGGACAGGTCGCCAGTCTGTCGCAGGGCTAACACAAAGACTGAGACAACCAATCGCAGTCACATTCACTCCCACATTCACACCTACGAGCAATTTAGTGTTTCCAATTAACCTATCCCCACAAACTGCATGTTTTTGGAGGAAGCCGGAGGACCTTCTTGCTGTGAGGCAACAGTGCTAACCACTGTTTAAAAGGAGAATACAGCATTGTATCTGGCAGCACACAGTCACTCAAATGTTGGCTAGAAGTACCTACTCAGATAGCTTCCTTTCTTTTAATGCGCATTTTCCATGCACATGGAGACATTCAGTAACCTGTGCCAGATAATGAGTGCTTTTACGGGCTTTAAAGGAGAGTTTGTTGGGGATAGAACCATGCAGAATAAAGCATTTGGGGAAGTTATGATACGGGTGCTGTTCAGACATGGCCATGTACCAGGTGCATTTACTTATGCAGGGATTGTAATTGCAATGGGTTTTGGAGACAGAGTAGAGAATACAGCAATCTAAGCAGGTGAATTGGCAGCTTTGCCATGGCTGTGCTGAGCAGACTGCTAAATAAGGTATTCTGTTGTCCAGAGAAAAAGCCGGGACTCTAGTGAGTGGAGAGAGAGGGAGAGAGAGACAGGACAAGGGATAAAGAGGAGGAGCAAGAGGGGCAGAAAGAGAGAGCAAATGAGCAAGAAAGATAGACGGGAAGGTGGGAATGGAGGGGGACCGAGGAAAGATAGACAGCATGCACGGAGCACTGAGGACAATGGAGGGTAAGAGAGAGGGAGAGAGTATGAGATGAGCACCTTAGAAAATCATGAAGCCAGGCTATTCCCCAGAGAGGCAGCGAGACTGGCCGTGGCTGACTGATCCAGTGCTGTGCTGCACTGTGTGAAAGGGGCCAATAACAGGCTGAGTAATGGGATTGTGCCACTGCAGATTGTGTGTGAACAGGTTGGGTCCTTGGGTGTTCCCACACGTCAGGTTAGCACTGGCCTGAATAGCGTCGGAGTGAAGAGCCAAGCCCGCCTGTTGTGCTTGGTGTCGATAGGCTTACCCGTCTAGTTTTAAAGGATAAGGATGCAGATCTGCTACATATTCATTGTCCCATGTAAAGGCCAGAAGCCACAACAAGCTGATCCAAGTAACACTTATTGCCTGTCTTGTAATATCCTGATATCGCTCATTCCTTAATTTAATTAACCCTAATCGTAAAAAGGCCTTTTAATCCCATGATTGAGACACGATGTTCCTTTATTGCACCAAACGCTGACACTGCACTTTCTGCTGAAGACAAATCTATTTACTGCATGCATGCTGCAGCCTCCAGAATTGACTTTGTTCTTTTAATGACATATGACAAGCTAACAGCTGACTTCTGCTTTGTTTTCATAGTAGTGTAAGGCACTCTTTTTTTTCAAGTCAGCAAACGGCCTCTATCTGTAAGCTTTCCATCAACAGTATGTTATCAAATCCAAAATGCTTCTTCAGCAAAGATAATTATCCTGCTTGCTGTTTCTTGGAAATTGCCGCTTCTTAAAATTTCATTTATCAGTGTTATCGTTATTTTACAATTTACCATGTACACTTGATTGCGAGTTTATTTGCTCTCAGTCGTTTGATAAACGCCTGCCAAAATGAAGGTAACTGTGTTGGACTGTTTAAAACGGTTTCATGGAGGTTTAGTCAACAGAATTGCAGTTTTTCAAGAGTTTCTAATGTTATCTACCCCCATTTAAATCAGCCACAGTAGACCCTGACATGATATCTACAACACACAGTTAAATGCTCTGCAAAGTGCAGCTTTTGAGATGATCATAAAGTTAAAAAAAGAAAAGAAAAGAAAAAACACTAAAAACTGTCTAAATAAAAAGTGGACATTAAAAACTGCGTGTGTCATGTGCTTTCACTTGGAGCTGCTGCAGTGCAAATTTGGCTTTAACTAAGTATACTTACTATTTATTTGTCACAGTTGTATTAGAATATTTGCTTTAGGTAGATGTGCATAATAAGTTGCTGGCTAACTTTAACATTTAATATATAACATAAAACTTTTATGGTTATGCTGCTATAAAGTTATCTAATGTTGCCTTTGTGTTTATTCACAGTCACAGGATATCTCTGTGGCATAGCGTCCGTACCCACAGTTATCTAAATTAATGTCTTTTTTAGTTTGTTGTGCCGCTGGAGCTTGTTACTGTGCAGCCTGCTGTGGGAGACTTTAAATTATTTGGTTGTTACCAACATTAGGAAACATTTTCAGGTTTACGGCAGATTTTTTTAAAAAAAATTTACACAAGAAAACAGCTTCCTACCCTCTTAAGCAGCTTGTTGTCACAATTATCCATTGTGCATTACTCACTAGTTTAGCAATAATAGTGTAATCTGCTGGGGGCAAGTCAACCTGGAATACAGATAAGGATTTTTTTTTATAAAACATTTTGAATTTAAACATGATTTTTTTTTCAAATGCAAGTGCAATCAAATGGTTAGCACTGTAGGCGGATAATAAAATCTCAAGCTGTGTTTGTCTCTCTGTATGTCAGCCTGTCTTAAAGGATACAGTCATCATCTGTAGCGAGTGAATGGGATCCATACTGATGTGTGGTTTAGTTACTGTAGTTCACACAATGTCAGTTAGGATTAGAGCCTCCACTGCTCAACAACCCCCCACCCTCACTTCTCCCCAATCCACGCTTTGAAGCCCTCTTGCTCCACGTCCTGCTGGTGCTTTAGCTCACATTTAGCACGTCCCATTGCATTAGTCTCACTCTGTCCCTTTACCTTGTGGCTCAGCTCAAGATGCTGCTGCCCAGCCATTTTCATTTCCCCGTTGCTTCTTTGATATTTGTCCATCACGTCAGCCGCTCGCTCTCGTGTGAGGGGCTTATGCCCGCGAATGGGTGAGCCAGAGTGGGTGGAGGGGTGAGGGTGGCGACGATGGTTATTTGTATCTGATGTTAATTTAGCTGGGCATGCAGCTGTGATCAGTCAGTCCGCTGACTAGTTTGAGATGTCGCAAATGCTCGCCTTGAACCACACATGAAGAAAGAAGTGTGCAAACAACATGACAAGATGAATATGCTGCCACATGTATAGCTGAGTACCATTTCCACACCAACGCAAAATGCACCCGTGGTTCCAGATGATGAGTCAGAGGGTTTTTGTTTATTTATTTATTTCGTTTCTCAACAGTAATAATCAGATTATTCAAATTATTCTTGAGTGGGCAGTTGCAATAAGTGCTTATGTTGTGTTTGCATATTTGTGCAACAAGCTTCCTGTAAAGAAAAAGCCTGTGGCTCGCTCTGTGACCCCTTCAACTGCTGCAACAACTCAGTTTTTCGGGAAAATTTCAGGCCTCTGACGTCTCATTACTTAGGATTAACTAGTCACAAGTGTCACCTCTGACAACACTGTTGAGGGCTACAGATGATGGCCTAAGGGTTTATTCGTGCCCTGTGGCACTGTTCTGTCTTTAGCCCGGCACGGTACTGAGGGATGAAGTGATCCAGACAATTTAACTGGCTGCCACTGCCTCCAACCAGATTTCATCTTGACCTTGAGCATCTTGTTTGGAGTAAATGTGCTTTTATTCTTGTGGGGGTTATTTTTTGGGGGGTTGTTTTTTTCTGTTGGCATTTAATAGCAGAGTCATTAGCACAGTTAAAAGGTTTTTTTTCAGTGCTTAGCATTTTGTTCTGTCACAGTGCAGTTTGTGCATGAAAAAGTGGGAGTTCTGTGTCAAATGGGATTCTGCTAAATACAGACTAGTACCACTTAATGCTCCATGTGATTTTTTTTTTTGTTTGGCAAAAGACTATGAAATTGAAACTTCCCTTGAAAAGAGATGGAAAACTCTGCATCTTTAGAGGTAATCCTGTGCTGTATCTGTGCAAAGAACCAAAACGGTCACATTTAAGAATAATTTTTTTTACCCCTTTTTTCCAAATCAAAAAGTGTTTCTCTTCATAACTGAAAGCTATTTTTCTTTTTACTTAAGCTGGAATTATATCACCATATAGCATCGTGTTTTCACAGTAAGTCCATCATTTTACAGAACAGGTGCAAGTAAATTTGATAAAAATCAGAAAAACAGCATGCATTGAACTTTGCTTTATGCAAACGTATTACACATTGTATCAGTTACATTTTTCTATATAAATATTGCATATTGACAAACTCTTACAGAATTAGGGACAAAGGGGAAGTGTAATATTTTCCAGATGGTCAGAAACAAGACTCAAATGGACATCTGCTAAAACTTTTGGGGTCAGTTTTTTACCCCCAGAAATTATACCTTGTGATAAATTTAATGGGACTGAAATAATAATTTAGTGCTTCACACTTGCACAAAATAATCATCCATCTGTTCCAGTAGCCTTGCAGTCCTTTGACCATTAGACGTCCGATTTGTTGAGGTAATCATGAGCAGCTTCACTTCATGCTTTATGCTTTACTACACGTTTGATTGATTTTATAGGTGCTTTTAAGGTATCAATAACTTATTTGCCATTACCTCAACAGATTAACAGGGTTAAGATCCAACGACTGAGCTAACCACTTCATTAGGATAGCTTCATTAGTGGGGATACAGCGTGTTTCTTCTCTAAATGTTTCTTGCATTCCAGAAGGATTCCTGGCTTCAAACCACATGATACCCTTGGTGTGTAGCATGGCATAACAAAATACAATCATAGCCTTCCTTTTATCCTGTGCAGCTCTCTGATATTCTCCAAAACGTCTGATGTTCCAAGCATTCCTCTGGATTCTTATCATTTGTAAAAAGAAATTTCATTTTTGACAAAAAATGATTTTTTCTCCTACGTGGGGGCTATTTTTTACGCAAGAAATAGTCTTCAGTTCCCCACACCGAGTCTCCTGTGATGAATTTCTATTTTGAAGCTATAAATGAGCCACAAAGGCTGACGATCCAGATGCTCAACTGGCCAAATGTGTTTCTTCTACATTCAGCACAAATGCTTTCCATTGTGCTAAAATCATTTTGGAAAGAATTTATTCAGTTGCTTAATTAGCCTTTAACATGATAAACTTGCATTAGGTAATGCAGTGTGCAATGGAAGCACTGGAATGGTCCTCTGTTCCCTATTCCATTAAAAATCAATATTGAGTGATGATTGGATTAATTGCCATTTATAATGTTTCAGACAAATTAATTATTTTTTCCAAATGTGCATTTCTTTCAAAAATACTGAAAAGACATTTCTAATTTGCATGAAACATTTGAGTTGGAGTGTAAATGCTGATGCTGCTACAGCCTGTCTGCTAGATGTGTAAATAGGCAACTGTTTGCTTACAGATTTGGAAAATATGTCAGTGCTGTTTATTGTTATTGTTATTGTTATTGTTATTGCTCAAATGAAAAAAAAAAAGGTAATTGCCGCAGGTTTAAGGGTGTCTTCTTTGATTTTACAATCAAAATCAATTTAGCAGGCATGGCGAGTACTTTACTGACATATACAATTCAGATACACCTTGACCACCGTTTATTTTCAGAATTGACTTAATGCTTCATGGCATAGATTCAATGAGGTTCTGGAAACATCAGAGATTTTGACCCATGACATGATCACACAATTCCTGCAGATTTGTCAGCTGCACATTCATGATGATGAATCGGTTCCACCAAACCCCAAAAGCGCTCCACTGGGCTGAGATCTGGTGACAGAGTAGAGGCCATATTACATAGTACAGTGAACTCATTGTCATGTTCAAAAAGCCAGCTTGAAATGCATAATTCAGGTAAAGAAATCACACAAAAATTGATTCTGTTCATCTGGACACAATGTTTTCAGCAGGACAATCATCCAAGTGACTTGAATCTCAGCTGATGGCAGGCTACCCCAGCCTGAGAAACAGAGCATCGCACAACAACTGAAATTGCTATCACTCTCTGACAACAAGCTCTGAGCACAGTTTCATCCAAATTACCATGACCATTGAGCAGTAGTCACAAGTACTACTCGGGGAAAGATTTCTAAAACTGAAATGGTCAAATGAACAGAGTCAACATTGAGCATTTGAATGATGCCCAGTTTGTATTGGGCAGTCTAAAAGAGTGCCCCAAAAATATCCTGTACATCACTACCATCCCCAACCGGTCACAGCAGATGCCTGGGCCTCCCTGAGCCTGTTTTTGCTGTAGGTTTCTTCCTGTTAAAAGGAAGTTTTTCTTTCCCACTGTCGCCAAAGCACTCGCTCATAAGAAGAGTGATCATTGTTGGGGTTTTCTCTGTTTTCTTTGCATTATTATAGTTTACAATATAAAGCGCCTTGAGGCAATCTGTTGTTGTGATTTGGTGCTATATAAATCAAATTGAATTGAATACCGCCAGCTCAAACTGTTGATACAAGACATGCATGCATTCATGTGCTTTCAAATTCTGATTCAAATGTTTCAGAAGAAATTGAAAGTCATGAGACCAGACAAGATTTTTCCAGTCTTCTTTTGCCCAATTTTGATGAGCCTCAGTTTGCAGCCTTAGATAGAACCAATGTGGTCTTCTGCACCTGTTGACCATCTGCCTCAAGATTCGACCTGTTGTGCAGTCAGAGATGCTCTTCTGTATACCATTTTTGTAACAAGTTACTACAACCAAATTAGTGTTGCCTTACTTTCAGTTTGAAGCAGTCTGGCCATTACTCTGACCTCTGGCATCAACAAGGGTTTTTCACCCGCAGAGAACTGCTGCTCACTGGATAATTTCTATTTTTCGGCCCACTCTCTGTAAACCGTGGGGAAGGTTGCGTGGGAAAATCCCAGTAGAGCTGCAGTTTCTGAAACACTGGTACTAACAACCATGCCACATTCAAAGTCACTTAGATAAAAATTTCCTTCGTATTCTGATGCTCAGTTTGAACTTCAGCAGGTTGAGCAGAGTATTGAGTTATTGTCTTGGTTAATAAGATTTTTGCAATCATAAGCAACTGAGCAGGTGTAACTCATAAAAAGAAACTTTTTTGACACTACCTCAGTAATGTCACCTTGTGCTTGGTGGAATTTCTTTTTTATGGGTTTAAAAAAAAAACCCACAGTTTGAAGATTCACTGAAATTATTCTGATCAACTTTACAGAAAATGCTGCTCATTTAAGAAGCATTAAATGAAGGATGTTAGTAGTAAAATGACATATGCACATACTCTAGGACATAACAGACACACAATATAGTGGACCGCTACTATATGACATGAAGAGTGACTTCAGTGGCGTGGAGTGAGTGGTAATTAAGCTGGTAGGTGGATGAATTTCATTATCCCCAGAGAAAGATGTGGCTAAGCCCTGTGTTCCCCTGTAATCCTTCCAGTGCGCTGCCCATTATGAGTCAGCCCCAATCTGCTATACTGAAAGTCATCACTTTTCTCTCACCGCAGCAGGCCAGTTGAGCCAGGTGCCTGAGGCTTACTGACACCAGCCTCGTCTCTGGTGACTGAAGTCGCTTTAGCACAGAGCCGAAGTTTCCTTCTCTCAGGCTGAATAGTGCTAGAGGGAGCACTGCTTAGTTCCCCTTGTTTAAAGATAAGATAAGGCTAACGAGTGTAATAGCTCCTCAGGGAAATAGATACTCAGGATAATAGAGATCCACTAAGCATCAGTCCAGGTGTATTGGACAGAGCTGGGGTTTTGGTGTGGGCGGCAAAGAGCTATGCTTTGAATTTTCACACTAATGACTGCAGTATATCAGCAGTGTGAGAGAATATCGCTCCCTTTTTGATTTTTCTTCCTTGACATCAGTCACCACTCTTAGTTCATTTAAGATTTACATGTTGAAGGAAAAAATGAAGACCTGGGGGGGGGGGGGGGGGGGGACCCCTCGAGGACAGATGATGAAACATAACCAATTCTGAGGGTGTGTGTGTAAGCTCCTGCTGCTTATTTCTTTGTCAGTCCAAAACTTATGTTTTTCTTTTGTTGTTTTTCTTTCTCTTCATGAATCTTTCATGGAGAACAGAGTTCATTCTGCAAAGTCAAACCTTCTCCAGTAGTTTTGTGCAGCGACTCTCAGGAACATAAGTAAAATCCTCTGGATGAGAGCATACTTCACTAAATGCCAACGGGTTCAGAGGTAAAGATAATTTGATGCACTTGTTACAGGTGACACTTGAGTGACAAACGCAGCTCCTCAGCCTCTGCCATCATACTTTAAACGCATCACAGGACTCCTTTTGAGTCAGACGGCGTTTCAATGGCCATGATTTTGACTGTTGATAATAACATTTATTTGGCTATACAGATTCAAATGACACCATGAGAAATCCTTTTTCACACTATTACATTATTCTAAACACCCACACCTACAATAATAGTTTTCAAGCTCGTAAATCAAATGGTGCAAAGGAAGCGAGCATGAAAAATAATCACAGAGGGACAGGGTGATTACAGCGATTTGAGGTTTCCCTTCAATTTAAAAATGCGCAAATCACCAGTAATCTGAACTTAATTACAATAATTTCCATTGTGAGCACATCTGTAAACAGCAGCAGTCCATCATAGCGGTGAGCTCCCTCCGGCTCTGTGTTTAGTTTTAAATTTTCTTTTAAATGTAAGCTGTGGGCAGGTGTGATTTTCCCTTCTGCCCACACCTTTTACTTTATCAAGTAGAAACCGGCTCGGCACCTTGAAGCCACCAGCTAATTTAAAGTTTCACGCTAAGATAATTTGTTCTTGGATTCTGCAACAAAAGATCTTTGTTGTACGCTGACATTGACCTTTGAAAGCGCACATTACTAAGTAAAAGGTATTATTATAAATGGTAATATTTTCCATTGATTTAATATCAGAGCACAGTCCGACATGCTTCAGTAAGTTCATAAATCTCATGTATATGTTTTGGGCATATGCTCTGTCTGTCTGTCAAGGACAGCAGATTCGTCTGGCGATTACATCCAGAGTGGCTCTCTCCACTCCGCATCTACCTGTCTCTCCATCATTTTTGGAGAGCTGTTGTGCCATTCCTTCGATTGCTGTGTAATTCTGAGATGGTGTTTATCTAATGACTCCTTACCAGCTGTCTTCAAGAAGACCTCCTTCAAATCGTAGTAGCGTCTGCTACTCAAACCCTATAATGTAAATTTATTTTGTTCACTTTAAGCAGCCGTTGAGATGAAGAAGGCAAAGTGGAATCATGGGACGTGCTTTGTGTGCCATTCTTCACGAGTGGTTCAGTACATCCACCTATCCATCGTGCTCTCATGAGAGTGCTTTGTGCGATTTGTGTGTTCTCTTCTTTCCCACCTATGCATCTGCATAAATTGGAAAGCTTCTCTCAACAGAAGCTTGGCCACGTGAAAAAGAGCAGAAGTGCTGCCTCTCTGCCCTCCTGGATAAACACCCCGAGAGGCCACATTAACCTCTTTCTTCTTTAAATATTTCATTCAATTTTTGCATATCACAAAAGGTTAGAATCTGTATCTAATGACACTTTGATGAAAGTGCTGAACGTGTCCCCGTGTGTCTGTGTTCCCACAACAACAAATCTAGGTTATGGTGTTCCCAATTTGGATATTCAGACTGCTCCTTGTGAAGTGAATGTCAGCACTCTGCTTTAGTCTCTTCCTCTGGAAAATGTTTCTATTTAATATCCTGACATACAATGTCACTGTAAAATGTCCTCAGTCACTGCTGTGCCAATGACAAACAAATACAATGGATGAATCAGAAAAAACGGGCCTGACTTTCCTAACAGCTTCTCCCAAAGAAGAAAGTTTACTCAGGTAAGCTGTGCCTCTGATTACTCCATTTTCTCATCCATTTCAAATGGTCTGTTGATTGTGTAGCTGTTCACTGCCAGCAGTGTCAAACAAAAAGCACATGAACTTGTAGCTGAACACTATTTCAGGATAAGTAGACGGCAGCATAAAGGCCAGAGCAAGAAAGGGTAGTGCATGACTTGTAATTATGTGTTTCTGTCTCAACCCCTCGAAATCAATAACCCTAACACCTTGTTTTTTCTGTTTTATTACAGAAATGTCCACCTTTAGCTGTTTCAGTCCTTTGTGGTGAGAACAGGTACTTACACTAAAACACTGAAGCATTACCACGATAACTACCACACCTGGGAAATGGCAGGCTGGACACTGCATGTTCAATAAATCCTTTCACTTCCTTCTAAGGCTTGTCACTGAATTATCATCTGTGACACGCAGCATAATGTTGATTTGCAGTGTGAAAATGCAGACGTGCCAGCCTGAAAAGGTAATATTTTCTCTACCGCTTTGCACTCACAGATGATGTAAAATCCCTTCAGCTAGTGATCAAAAACACCATCTTTATGCAGTTGATTAGACGTCACTGATTTGTTCATTTGCACAAAACCTACCTACTTTTTCCTTTTGGCAAGCTTGACCATTCTTCAGAATTTGAAGAATGGTCAAACAACAACAATACAAATTCCACATTTTTTTACTTTGACTTTTGTCAGCACACCCTGACAAGTGTGACTCAAACTTTCTGTAGAAAAAAGAGCAACTAATCATGTCATCTTTCTCTTTTCCTTTTCTCATTTTTTTTTATGAGTGTATCATTTTTCATCAGTTAAATGCCTTTTATGTTATTTTTAACTTGTCTGCTCCTGCTGCTTTGCAATGCTAATCCTCAGTTAGTTATTTTTTCTAGCTGCCTCACTATTGTGTCTTTCAAAATGATACAATGAGCCAAATTTGATACCACATGTCCATGTCATCTTTTTTCTCCCATACGCTGGACATATCACAAAAGAAAAATTCCCTTATGCTCCTGGGTATTTAGCCCTGTTTTTGACTTTTGTTTTGGACTTGTTATTTATGTCTTTGAAAGTATAAGATAATGTTCTAGGTCCTGAGTATGTTATTTTCCAGTGGCTCTGAGTTTTTTAGTTCTACTTCTTGAATTCTGGTTTATTCATTTGTGGTTTGTTTCCCTTCGTGCCCAATCTTTCCTAGTCTCATCTTTGTGTTTTGTTATCCTTTCAGTCTTCCCAGTCATGTACCCGTTCACACCGCATTACATGACACAAACAGTTAATGCCATTGCTGAGCTGTAGATTTTTCAGTGCTTTGTGACCTTTTCTTTCTCCTGACCTGCTGGATCAGCACCCTATCTGATCTGGGACCCTATGTCTTGAAATTAAACACTGGGGTTTCCTCTCCTGCTTAGCAAACACACAGTATGAGGGTAGTGTAGGCTGCTGCTGTGACTAATTTGCATATTCATACATTTCCTCATACTATATGTGGTAAAGGTTTAGAGTTACATCCAAGCCAGTTTAAGGCAAGAAGGGATTATTTTCATAAGGAAAAAAAACTTCTAAATATGTAATTCTACTGAGCCGAGAGTAGCTTTAGAGGTTTAATTAATGTCAGGAGAAAATCTCGAAATCTCACAGTAAGGACTAAAATAATTTTTTTTGCACTAATATGAAAAAAATGTGGAAAATGGCTCTCAAAAAAAATGCTTTCTACAATGTACTAAACATGACCACAGTCATGAGCAAAATGCATCACATGACAAATCTCTTCTGAAGAAGAAAAGACATTTTCATTCTTTACCATTTGTCAGAATCAGACTGAACCCTGGGTGCCCAGACATTTGTCCCATAAAATGCTTGATAAAAGGGTCTAAGTGGGAGCGGCTTGGACTTACTGCATATGCAACACCAGTAATGGTGAATTTACTTGGCCCACAGGGGAGCGATGCTCCCTGTCTGTGTAATGCTTTGATCACCACAAGACACCAGCAGCACTGGGCATGTTCCCTACCTTTAACTCACCCTATACCCCAGGAATATATTAGCATATTTTACTTTAAAAGAGCTGTCATCTGTAACTGCACGGCTTTAGGTTAATAATGTTTTAAACAAATTTGATTGCATGGAAATACTGACAGTTGCAGGAAAGACTTGTCAGCTGGCACTGTTGCAGCTTTCTGTCATCAGAGGATTGATATAATATAGCAGAGCATGCAGGAGCTTAGTGGATAACAAAGACCTATGGCAGACCTTTTATTACTATTCACAAAATGCCTTAAAAACCAAATACAACTTAGCTGTGATTTACATGCAAAAGGTTGCAAGTACACATGCACTGAACCCCACCAACTTGACACCCATGAAAGGGCACAGACACTGGCAGAGGATATAATTCCAAATAATTCACATACTGTAAGTGTGACTGCATTCATTTCAGTGCTATTTTATTCTCATGAATATGTGAGTTTCAGAGCATAAAGTCTTTCTCTAAATGCAGCGCCTAAAGCAATGTCAAGTTTAGTACGCTTTGTTTTGCACATAGAGGCGTTAGGTTGGCACACAGTGACCAGACATTAGATGAATTTTCCTCAGGCTTTGTTTATATAGAGTCTAGTCTTGTTAGCGTGTTTGTGAATTCTGCAAAACGTAAAGTTGTGCTCACACTTTGAGTCCAGTGCACAGTAGCTGAGTTTTATTGACTACACTGTTAGTAAAGAAAAAAGGTAGAAAAGGTCAACAACGGCAATTATGCACTTTAGCCTTAAACATTTGGAACATAATGTAGACCTAATGATTTTTTCATGCATGCACTTAAAAATGCCGGGCTGCAATGATACAATAGATTTCATGGAATTTCATCATATGTGATGGTGAAGCTATGCTCTTGTGCATGTGTCAGATATGTTAGATTTCACAGTGTTTCTCATTTCTGCCATTTCGGCCAGAGCAATTTGATGTTCACGTGTCCCTGTGTGATGTAATACTTTATTAGCCTTAAATGAGGGGAGTCAATAACAAATTGTACTTAGTCTGTGTTTAATCAAATGCTTTGGTTCCCCTACTGTACTAAGCCCACAAAACATATCCACTGCAACACACTTCACTGCATTTGCACTTGAGGGCAATGTTGAATCATGCAGTTACGGTTTGGATGAGGAAAGTCGATAAGTCCCCGGTGGAGACTTGCAGAAATGGCTAAGGTCACACCTGTAATCATGTGGGAGCAGCACATTCCATTGACACAATGATGAGACTCCACAGACAGTCGGGCAGGATTGAGATGCGGAATGATTGCTCCTTATTGGAAGATGGAGTCGGGCTGTCATGATGCTGCTGCCTCCCAGATGGAGATATGCACCAGTAGTCGCAAGTTTGCTCGGGTCAGGGTTTGACACCCTGCCTGCAGGGCTTGTCTCAGTGGATCAGACACATAAAGGCCATTGTAAACAGGCAACAGTCAAAGGCAGTGAGCTGACTGAGGAGCGTTATATGTGGAATTGGGGCTGTCAGTAATTACCAAAGTTGTTACGTCGGGAAAAAAATGTTCTTTTTATTGAATGAAATCGTGCTCGCGCTTGAGAACAAAACCAAAGAGAAGAGTACACTGACAATGCAGAGAAAAGAAGCTCAGAGAGCTGTTGTGGTTGACTAGTTCTGGCATTTTCTTGGCTCCCAAGTGTGTGAGTGGTAAAGGTGTCTCTCTCTCTACATCACCAAGCTTCAAAAACAAAATATTTAATGTATGAATACCATTGAGGCCCTCGCCTGGTGTGATCAGACCACAGTGCTGCAGTTCTCTGGACAGAAACATCAATGACTATTTTTCAATCAATTGTTAAAGCTAAAGGTGCACACTGTAATAGATACAGCTGGGTACTAAAAGTCTCTACTAATTTAAAAGATTTCTCTTTGTTCATAATCCCCAAAACCCACATTTTAAAACTGCATGTTTCGCCTTTAGAAAAGCTTGTTTTTTTTTCATGGAGCATCATATTGATGTAGGATCCTGTAGCCTTTTTTGGCCCCTTATGACTTAAAAAAAAAGCGTGCTCTACCAACATGAGCTTAAACAGACAGAAGGGTCCGGTGGAAATCAGTGAGTAGTTACCGGCTGTGCTGCAGCCTCTCATGTAGATGACTCATTAGATGGCTCTCAGGTTTTCACAACACTCCTCTGTCCACTTCACTCCAATGATTCTTAACAAGTGTTCACAGGGAGGTCATTATTTGCCCCCCTCCCAACACCCCACCACTTTTTCAGAGTGGTTATCATCTGGTCATCTTGCAACGTCATCTTTCCTTTTCCCCAAATTTGCATATGCTGAGCTTGATAAGATCTCATTAATAACAGCACTGCTTTCACTGGCCATGATCCAAGCTCTATTCTTCTGTAACAGTGTTGCGTTTCCTTCTGCAAATCTGAAACTGTGAAAGTGGTGTTAACTTTTGGTGTTCTATACCCCGAAGCAGGGATGCAGTTGTGAAAGAAGGGCGCTTGACTGCCAAAACATCCGATATTCAGCGTCTTCAGTTTGGCTGCGGAGGCAGACAAGAGTAGAATCCAGAGCATTACGGCAATAAAAAGAGATCTGGCGACATTATTCTCATTAGGTTGTTGAATGAAATCCACAATGCATCTTCAAAAATGGCAAATGATTTGGTTTAGCATTTAAACTGTGGCTTGTATTATGAAGTCAGTAAAAAACAAAAGGCACTATTGTTTACCCCTCTTTCTCTGGCTGCACACAGTACAGAGCTTCATTAGATTCAGAGTTTCAGCATATTTGTCTTAGAGCAGAAATAGGTACAAGGGGGGGGGGGGGGGAGCTTTTTGGAATATTGTTAGTGGATATGACTCAGCAATAGTGGACTGCTTCAGCTTGTTAGTGTGTGTGTGTGTGTGTGTTGCCACAACAATTTAAACATCAAAGTCCCAGAGCTACGGCCACGCAGGTGACAAAAATCGCAGCCATGATGCGCTTTGTTATTGCAGCTAGCTCGCTATTTGAGCACTGGCAGGGAAATGTAATAAAGGATTGCCAGAAGCATGTTCTCTCTCATAATGATCTCTCTCAAAATCACTGCAGCAGCTATTTCAGAAAAAAAAAAAAAAAGAAAAAAAAAAAAAGGGATTTGATTTGTTCACGCCTGCTTGAATCAGAGATATCCACAAGTAAACCACAGCAGGTGTTTGATGTCTCCAGCTACCTAAATGTACTTTTTAATTGTGTAGCAATAAATAATGTACTAACGTGTCTGTCAGAACCTGCTGTGATATTTTACACAGCAGCCCTCCCAAAAAAAGAGAAAATTGCTTAAATTTATATGAAAATGCAGCCATGTCATTGTTTGCTCAGGACCTATGCAAAGCCTTTACCTCTCATGCTAAACTATACTGAGCTAAAGGTATGTTCAGCTTAACTGACTGAGACTAACGAGCATATCTGAGGTGCTGTTGTTTCACTTGGAAGACAGCCCTCTTTTGATCTGAGCAATAACGTGTCTCTCAGAGTCTGGAGCTATTTACAGGGATTTATTTCACTGATTCTCTGTGTACAATGAGGCATCTGCTTCTGCCAGATCAGATTGAGAAGGGCTGTTTTAGACAGCAGTTCAATGAATATGTACTAGTTCCATTTGAACTCAAAGAGACGAAAAAAACCCGAACAGTCCACTGAGTGTCCACTGTGTAGATGCATGTAATACACTTTTCAGCAGCTTAAGTGGGAGGAAATCGTCCATTTATGAGCGTATCCCACCTACTTTCTTTTTGATGCTACAGTAAAAATACCCCAGGAGAAAGCGTTTTCTATTAAGAGTTGACACAACTGTTTTCAACTGCTCCACTGTGACTACCAATAGAACAAAACAACACCGATACGAATTTTCCATTGGATTTGTCTTTGCTTTTTATCTCCAAGCTCCAAAGTGAATTACAACAGCCCTGAGCAGTGTTTGGCAGGCCTTGAGAGACTCGAAGGGAGCGACAGTAGAGGTCAAGGTGTGAGATCAATGCCATAAGCATGACTTGGAATTGCGCCAGTGCTTCCATTCCCAAAGGCTTGCTACTTTCCCACTTTCTATTGGTCTGCCTTTGCTTTACTCCGTGGCTCACGTTCCCGTTTCTCCCCTGTGCACATTCCCTCTCACATTTATTTTTAACACCTCTTTCGACTTCTTTTCCCAGTCTCCTAAGCTCTCTGTGTACAGGTGTAGGAGTCACTTCTGTCACAGATGATAGTTACATGACACCAACTCTTCTTAGACTCTCAATTGACACTCTAAGAATATGTAAGTGTGTGGCATCAAGTGTTCACTAATTATGGATACCACTTGGGAAGGTTGTTTTCCAATCTTCATAGAAGCTGACAATTTGAATACTTTACCTTCAGACAAATAATGAGGTAACACTACTGTATGTAGTCCCTACATCCTCAAAGAGCCATTTGAACCAAAAATAAAACAAAAGTTAAATTATAATTTAGCGCACATTTCAGTGATGGTGTTAGGTGATGCCATCTTAGCTTAGATATTCTAGCTCAATATTTATATGGAGCATAGGGTAGATGTGTGTTTGTTTGTACTGACTTCTGTTGTCTGGTAGCACACAGTGCTTTTAGACTGATATTTACACCGTTACTGACAACATCAAAAACCCTCTGGTCGTTTTGTTTGTTGTAGCCATTAGAAAGTTTGAGGACTGCAGCTGTGAACTCCAAACTCCATGTTATCCAAGAACCTACTAATTCAGATAAGCAGAAGAGGATGGGTGGATAAATTGATATTGTTCAAATGGTGCTTCTACTTAAAGGATGTTGAAGAAAATTAATAAGATTATGACATTATGTGATAATGTATAAGACAATGTACACTCAAAGTGAAGCAAAAATGAAAGTATTAATCAGAGATGGGCAAGTTTTCTTCCCACGCACAACGGACACTAATGTTTGTCACTTTTTATGTGACAAAAATCAGATTAATCCAATTACTTTTTTCAAGTAACGAGTAAAGTAAGGGATTACTATTGCAAAAACGGTAATTAGATTACCGTTACTTTCCCATAGGAACGCTGCTAAAACCTAACGTTACTAAAACCGTGATTTTTTTTTGCGAGAAGGTCTCACGACAGTGACGTAAGCAAGTGCGACGTTTGTGAAAACAGCTGTGTGCAGAGCAACAATGGATAATATATCAAGTGCGGGAGAGAGTAGGAGCATGCAGCATGGATAATATATCAAGTGCGGGAGAGAGTATGAGCATGCAGCGTTTAAAGCGTGGAAGTACTGACCTTACTTTGAGTTTGATTCCATAAAAAGTGACAAAAACATTAGTGTCCGCTGTTCACTGCATGGGAAGAAAACTTCTTTTTACAGCGAAAAAAACCCATAAACTTCTGAGCAAGCACCGAGTGCGCTACGACGTAATGGGAAATTCACAGAGAAACTCGCGGATTCTTCCACTGACCGCTGCGGCACACCTGCACCAGGGTAAACCTCCGCCTACCCTACTCCTGATTTACAGGTGAAAATAGAGCAAAAGGACTGCTGAGTCTTTGACTTTATTTATTTTCTGCTGTGTTTTACTTGCATCCATTTGAAAGAGTGTAAACACACACACAAAAAAATTATTTTATGTGCTGGAATGTGCAGAAAATAGGTTTAAATATTAAACAAATTTTTTCCAGTCAGAGAATGTTACATATAATTAAATTTTTGCTTGATGCATAAAGTTAAAAGATTAAAACTAATAAAATAAGTTTTAAAAAGAGACTTTTTCCATTTGATTACATTTTGTATGCTGGATTATGCAGAAAAAGTAGAATTGGGCTGAAAGATCAATCACTTTATCACCTATTCAGGTTGTAAATTGTGTTTTTAAAAAGTAACTAAGTAACTAAGTAACTAAGTAATTAATTACTTTTGAAAATAAGTAATCTGTAAAGTAATGGGATTACTTTTTGGGGGAAGTAATCAGTAATTAGTTACTGATGACTTTTTTCAAGTAACTTGACCAACACTGGTATTAATTAATTTTCCTCTTCCAACCCTAATAAAAATGTTTCATTATGTCACAGCGGCCGCAGACCGACAGCAAAACTGGACTAAACGCAGAAAACCACAACAGATGGCAAGTACGTTTTACAGTGTCTATTGTAGAAAACAGACATTAATACGTAGCAAAGTGTTACTAGAACAGGACATGGGTCATTAAGGGAAAACTGGGAATTAACAGGTGCAACTGAAGCGAAGCGGGTATGTCTGAGAAGAAAGCGGGGTTAGGAAGGTGGCGAGGCAAAGGTCACTTGGGGAAGGTGAGTATGACTGATGTTGCTTACTTGTAGCCGGGGTGAGCTTGGCTTTGAGGGAGAGGCGGCGAGAATCCAGGTGAGTAATGGCAAAGACGGGCTGACCTGAGTTCCACTACATGGTGAGAGATGGCTGGAGGGCAGGCAGGTGAGGTTCACGGTATTTTCCAGAATGGAGAGGTAGTCCGAGAAGAGCTGAAGGTCAGAGGTGTAGGAGGTCCAGGTGAAAAGAGGTCGTTGACGAACTGGCGGGGAAGGAGAGTCTGGGTGGAGCTTAAATCCTCAACCTGAGCGCCCAGAATCAGCTCCAGGTGTGCGGGACTGCAGGAGCACTGATGGCTCCGCCCAGTGGTGGAGACCAAGGGAACTCCAAGGGGTGCCTGGTGGAATTTTCCAGCCATACCTCCGGCTCATGACAAAGTATCATTATGAAACATGGGTACCTATAGTAGTACAATGTAATTTATTTGGTTCTTTATAAGCAGTTAAAACATTTAGAAATTGCTTGTTCTGCATGTCCTTATTTTATAACTAGTTTAGTTGTCAAACCAGTAAATTCCTGCTGATTGACAGTTAACAGAGACGGTAAGGATTTGTACAGGAATTTGGATTTAGTATGTAAAGCTAGTAGTACCACAAAAATTCTACCCTAACAGAACACGATTCCTATCATCCTACATTTAAAAGCACAAAACTGAGCTCTTTCTCATAACTAATTCAGAGTAGATATTGTGTTTCATGCAATAAGACACGCAATAAAAATTACTACATAATTATTAGTTACTGCTTCATAAAGACTAACAGAGGAAATATGCAACTTACATGCATGATGACAAGCAGCTAGTTAATGGTGAATCTGAGTACCCTGATATAAAGTGTAGCATCATGTTAAATGTAATAAAATGTAATTTATTTCAAAGTCAAAAAGCAGGATCTGATATTATTTTTCTGTCTGCAGGTTTCATTTGTGCAGGGAAAGCAAATGCACAGATACTTGTAAGAAATGTGAGTGGAAATCTTGTTCAATCTGTGCTGTGTGAGCAACTCTAATTGCAATAAATGGAGCCACCATCTTTGGATTCATCCCCCGTGTCTTCCATTTATCTTCCTTGGGTGTCAAAAAGCATGGAATTCATATTATTCTTACCAATATCACGGCAAAAATGCGAGCCCTCGCTGGCATCTCACCTGGCAGGAAAAGCTGTATTCAGTGGTGCTCTGGGATTTTCACTGTTGTATTTTGACAACGTCAGAATTGGAGAATTCAGGCTGAAAATCCACACTGACACATTCTGCTTATTTACTGTGTTAAAACTTTGCCCTACAGTCTGTCTCTATGCTACCTATTAATTTTGAATGTTTCGTTGCATCGGCAGCTTGTTTAATAACTGTACCACAAGCTGCCGATGGAGCTGTGAATTATGAGGCGCTAGGCCAGAGGAGACCTCTGTGCATATGTGCCTTTGTGCTAATGAAAATTACGATGTGCTTTTCAGGATGCCCAGAGCCACATGTGTCAAGAATATACAGTGTGCTTGTACACCCGTCAGTATGGTATGAAGACCCGTGTGGAGGTGGATCTCTTTACAGCCTTTAGCACTAAAACTCACATTCTACACTCTCCATTGCTTAACATAGTAAAACCGCTGCTGTATAGAAACTCTATGGTACAAGTTTATGATCACAGATACAACAAAATCAGATGCAACACCACACATCCTTTCCAAAAGCTTTTGTCAGTGCTGCTGCTGCAGTTTGAAGAATGATGCAAAATAATTGAAAGCAGAGTATAATAACAGCAGCAGCTGCATTTGCTTCATTTAACCGCCCATAGCTCTCATTTGGCTTAATGAAAGAAAAACACTAGATTAAAGTGTCAAAGCCCAGACTGTGATTTTAAAATGTCTGGCACGCTGCAATGCTAAATGTTATACTTTGGGAAATGGTCAGGAAATGGTCTGTGTACAGGAAGCCAGCTACTCATCTGAAAGAAATCATAAAACAAATAAGTACTAGTTTTTATTCTTCTTTCATTTCAACTGTGGTAAAATTGGTGTCAGGTACTGCTGTACCTTTGGGGGGTTGTCACTGCGACTATAAGCAAATCCACCAATTTATTCATTACAAGAGAGTTTTTATTCATAACTCATACCTAAACAGGCTTGAACTAAAATGCAACAGAAAGCTGCCTTGCTTCATGCATTTGAATGTAGCCACAGAAAGTTGTTGTGGAAGTTTTTCCACTTAAATAAAGCCTGCAGACGAGCGGTGAGCGGTAGCTAACATTCTTTTAATTCCATGCACACAACATATAAACAAGCTTGTGAAGCCCCTGCATGACCACGGGGCAGGGTCAGCAGAGTCTCTCCGAGCCAAAGTCAACCTCTCAGTTAAATACCTTCTTCAGGAACAAAAGGCAGTACACAGCTGTTTCACACCTTAAGGTTCACACTCCCTTGCTACTTCCCAGAGTCCTCAAGAGACAAAAGACTGGTCCTCTGGAGTTCCTGTTTCCCCAACATCTTTGCTACACCCCCTACCATTTGTCTCAAGTATGAGTGTCAGACATGTTAAAACAATGAAATAATGTGATTAATACCTTAGTGAAAGAAATTCCTCTACAATCCCACCCTTTGATTCTAAAATCAAGAATCACATTAAAACCAGAATTTCTTTCCTGACATTCTGCATATTACATCAACATTATTGTACACTTAAAGGAGTTTCACACTGTGTATCCTCACTTCACTGTTCTCCCACCACCCTTTGTTCATCTTTAATCTTCCCCACAATCTAAGCTCTCACATGCAAATGGAAACAACAATGATACAGAGGAAAGGTCTTCTCCAGAGTGTCAAAGTACTTTGCATGGCAAAGTGAAACAGCATTAGGTGGTCAGTCTCTGTCACAGTTATGGCTCCTGGTGTCTGTGCCATTTACAGAGTCATAATTCCAACGCTGATCTTCCTTGCGCTGTCACTTTTGGAGCTTGGCACGCTCTCTCCATCCCTCGATTTCTGTTCCAACGCGGCTGTAGATTTAAGGCAGAGCACGTCGTACACCTTAGTTGTCTTCCTCAGCGTCAACGTCGAAACTCTTTCATTTTATTTTAAGATTTTGCTGTTCAAAATCTCCTTGTGATAATCCTTTGGAAGCCCACTGTCGTTTGTCTGTTGTCCTGCAGATGGTCCCTGCTTCTCACTGGTCCACTTGAAGTGTTGTCTCCTAGTCACAGTTTGCATCTGCGCCTCAGTCAATCCTTCCATATCCCTCATGTCACGGTTCCTGCAATTTAAAAAATGAAAACTTCCCCGGAAAAAACCCTCTTTTGCCCTATGTTAGCTTATCACCATTAGACATACACAATAAAGTTGTGCATTGTCTCTTAAAAATTCTCAGGGCTTCTCCCCTGAAGTAGCTTCACTCCAGGCCCTGTCGTAAGAAAAAACATTAGCCAGTGGTGTGTCCTGCTGTAAATCATGTGATTAGATCATATGATTAGCCCTCTGCTGTGGAAAAAGTGATATAGATGTTAGCGCAAGCGCGTCTGTATGCACACTTTCTCACAGTGACCTCTGCACTGTAAACAATACAAGGTCATGAATAACACACCCCTGGTAAATTCACAAAGACACAGAAAGTGGCAATTAAAAGGTTAAGTCAGCACGGCTCAAAAGCCCATGCAACCCAGGATGTTGCTGTCACCTTTCTGCTCCTGTAAAAAGAAACATACATACATACATCCACCCTTTTGTCTCTCTGGGTGGAGGTGCAATCTTGCATATTGGTGTCAAGTCAGTCAGGTTTTTGTCAGTCCAGTCAATCCCCGTGTTTATTGCTGATAGCAGAACCTCTTGTGTCGCAATAAGTTTCTACTGCCAGCAATGACGTAATTTCAAAAAGGAAAAAAAAGAATTTAGACTGGATTACCTCGCTGAATCCTTTTTGCCAGGGACTTGTTTTCTGATTGTCCCAAATAAGTGGCTTTCTCCTGAGCCCATTTTAATTTTGGAGAAGCTCACTTGCGATTGATCAACATGTTGTATAGCGCTTTCGATTCCGATCTTGCAGGCCTGCTTGAAAAAGAGAAAATTGCCAAACAAAAATCTCAGTGCACTGTTAAAAATCAAAAAAAAAATGAAGGCCTCTTTTAGAAGTTGTCTAAGCATACTCCCTTAGAATGATAGATCAAAACAACTAATTGCCAGGTTCAAAGTGGTACCAAAGGAAAATGCATCAGTAAATCTCCAAAACTTTCATCCACCAGTCACACACCTCACACAACAGCAATATTCTATTAGAAAATGAGTTTTGTTCCAATGTACCCAGATGTGTGTCATGATAAGACCTCCCTCACACATCAGAAACCAGAAACTCAATAATCTATTAGTCTCCACTCATCTGACCCTCCCGCAGCATTCTGTTCACCGCTGATTCAATCATCCTTCCCCAAAAATAATACTAGTTCACTAGTCTATGTATCACTTCTTAACCTACTAAGCTAACTGGACAAGATGATGGTAACAGAAATGTTTAAAATGCTATTTGGTCTTCATGAGCTTCATTGCATGTGTGTTTGTGTTAGTAGGATTAATGCATTTTCTGTTTGTGTAATTTTTGTGTACCTCTCCTCTTTGCGGTGCTCCAGACACTTTTCAATTCTCCACGCAAGGCAGTCGTTTTTCTTCCCAGTTTCCTAAACCCAAATTTTATTCCCACACTACAACAGCCTTCCTCCATGTTGTCCCCTTCTCCTTTGACTGTGGTCTCATCTCATCTCTCCCCCTTGCAGCAGTCCAGTGAGAGTCAGTTGTCTTTCAGCTTTGTCCTGTTTTTTCCACTGTCTCATTTTGCCATTTTTGCGCCGAAAGTGGCAAATGTCCAACTCAAGCAGTCTTTTCAAAAGTCCATTCACACACAGTGAAGTTGCAGCTCCTTGGAAATGCACATCCATCCATCCAGTCATGATGATGCCATTTTTCTCCTTGCTGTCGCTGTCTTGCACAGCTGTTGCTGCTGGACCTTGTCTTCACTGCTCAGGATGCTGCTGTGAGCTCTTGAGATCCATCTCGTTGTTCTGGAACTGCATTTCTTGTCTTCAGGGAGAGATTTTTGGAGCTTGTGTTCTCAGGGTGACAAACACATGGAAGTTAAGCTGTAAAACAATTCAGCCAAAACTTGGCTTGAGTGTTTCTAATGGTGTTAACCTATAATTTCTTCCGACTGCTGCATGTGGAAAATTGATCCAGGTCTGTTCTTCACCTGCAAGTGACACACTGAAACATTTTGATCATTCTTCTCATTGCTTAAAACAACACCTCTCCCCTCTCTGGTTCTGAATTCCCTTTTCTTAAAAACCCAGAGAGATTGTAGTTGTTCTACGTTGAAAAACACCAAACCCTCTTCCTATTTTGCTTATTTTTATCAACAATTTTGCTAATTTTGTGTGTGTCCACCCTAGGGGAGCTGGTGGCCTGCAGTACCACCCTCTCCCACTAGTTGAAAACAACTTTTACACACATTTCTACACTCCTCTCTCTTTTTTTTTTTTCTTTGTTCCCCATTTTCAACATTTTGTAACCCCATTTCTCACTGTTTTTACACACACATCAACGTTTCCCACACAACCATTCTCTGCAATCTTACACACTACACATTTACTCAATTCTTACCACAGTCACGTATTGAGTTTTGTCTCTGGCCGCCTGGTGGAAGGTCTGCCGATCTACTGGATCTAGATCCCATTTTACTACACGAGGCGTCCCCCGTGAGGCCCTTGCCTTCTACGGACCAAGGAACGAACACCGCCACTCCGTGCACTATAGTACACAGAGATGGATCCCGACAGTGTACCCGAACCGCCGTTCCTGTGACGTACTTGGACTGAACACAGGTCTGGGCCGGCTTCTCCCCAACAACGTGCGCGAGCCACTGTCCTTGTGATGAGCCGTACCCAACACAAGCCTGGGGCCTCAAACCACCAGGTTTTCCTCCCGGAGACTCGAACTCCGGGGTCGGCCAGCGTTCCCCCCCTCGGCCAGACAAAAAACTCTTCATGACTGTATACAAAGTTAGCTACAACTCACCCATCTGCAGAAGTCCCCTCAAAATCGATGATCTCGGTGGTGACTGAAACACACGGCTCCGTGACTCCTCCATTTCCTTTGCTTCAACAGCTGGTAGGACAAAGGTACCTTTTCCCTCAGGGGTGATCAGCCCGTCCACGGAACCGTTGTTCAGCGACCACACGGACCACCCTGCTCACAGCGCCATTTTGTTGTGGAAGTTTTTCCACTTAAATAAAGCCTGCAGACGAGCGGTAGCTAACATTCTTTTAATTCCATGCACACAACATATAAACAAGCTTGTGAAGCCCCTGCATGACCACGGGGCAGGGTCAGCAGAGTCTCTCCGAGCCAAAGTCAACCTCTCAGTTAAATACCTTCTTCAGGAACAAAAGGCAGTACACAGCTGCTTCACACCTTAAGGTTCACACTCCCTTGCTACTTCCCAGAGTCCTCAAGAGACAAAAGACTGGTCCTCTGGAGTTCCTGTTTCCCCAACATCTTTGCTACACCCCCTACCATTTGTCTCAAGTATGAGTGTCAGACATGTTAAAACAATGAAATAATGTGATTAATACCTTAGTGAAAGAAATTCCTCTACAAAGTGTAAGCATTGAAATCCAACTAAAGATATAAAATTAGAAGTTTTTATCAGAATTTTTCCAAGTGCTTTTTTTTTTTAAAAGAGCAAGGCGATTTCAAAATTTATAAACATGCCAGTTTTCTTTTGCAAGAATACATTATTTCTATTTGCACACAACAGAAAAAAAGGAAAAAAAAATCACCAGCATTAGTAGTATTAGCTCCCTTTTTTATTCAACCATAGCATAAACCACTGCTGTGCAATGATCTGCTTTAACTTTGTAAAGCTCAAAGTGTATCTTTCCATTTAGACACAGTATAAAAGCTTCAGCATGGATTTAAGCTGTCACTGGAAAAAGCACCATGCCAAAAACAAAAGAAATCAGTTTAGACTTGAGAAGAAGAATTGCTGATGCTCACAAAGCAGGAGATATAGCAGGAGCCCAAAGAACATCGTCCCCACAGTGAAACACAGTGGTGAGAGTATTATGCTGTGGCGGTGGTTCGGTGTGTCAGGAACTGGGAGCAGAAAAGGTGGAAGAAACCTTGAAGAAGGACATCTTCACTTTGTCTTCCAACATGACAACTAATCAAAAGATCCGAGGTCCTTGTCAGAAGACGATCAAATATCAAGGAGCATGAGAGATTCTCCAAGGAATAAGGGGCAGGGATCACTCAGGAGACGTGTTGAAAACTACAACAAACTATTGCAAGCTGGTAACCAACAACAAGGATACACACCTGACTATTAGCATCATTTTGACCCAGGTAGTTTTTGTGAAATTATTTTGTTCCTGTGGACAAAGTAAAATAACGTGACCATCCCCCAAAAACTAGGATGTTTGTTAAAGCTGTGTTAAAAACGCCTTGCTTTTGTTAAGCAGCACTTGCAAAATACTTGAAAACAAAAATTAATTTTCATAGAAGGGGGCCAATAATTCTGTTTTCACATGGACACACTGCTGTTTCAAAAGAATAAATAAGATCCACAGGATTCCTTGTCGAAGGAGTATCCTCAAGAGCCTTCTTATAATTCTTTTGTCGAATTAAGTCAATTTGTTTGGTTTTCCCCTCGCTAAGTAGCAGCATTTTGTATATAAACACCAAATCAAAACAGTGGCTAAATATGAAAACACCACCAACACTCAGTGAGAAAAAAAAATCCATCAGCAAAAAGGAGGAATCTTTAAAAGGGGGAGGACAGGTGTACGATGGGCACAGAGAGCAGCCAAAGATTAAATGTTTACTGCAAAGTGCAGCACAAAGAAGAGCAAACAGTTCCACTCCCACTTTTCAGTCACACACATATAGCATGAAACATGTGCTGTTTGTATGCATATTGTCATGGTCCTGGTTCGGTGACCCAGCGCTTTGTGTTTACTATTTTTATTTTCTAGTTTATTCTTTTTTGTATTTGTTCTTACCGTTTTCATCATCCCTACCTGTGTCTTCCCTCTGTGCTCTGTTCAGGTCCCCGAGTTTTGTGTTGTAAAACAGTCTGTGTGTTTCCTGTTTTACTTTGTAGGTCTGTGTCTTGTTATGCCCATTAGTTCCAGCTGTGTCCCCTCCTGTGTGTCATTTCCTGATTACCTGATGTGTGTATTTATACTGCGTGTCTGCCTGTGCTCCTCGTCGCGTCGTCTGTGTTCATCCTCCGTGTTTCTCTGTGAACCGTCTGTGAACTGTGTATTCCGTGTTTGCCGTGTCTGCCGTGTCTCTCTGCGCCTCAACCCGTGTCTCTCTGCGCCTCACCCCGTGTCCTCCTTTTGTGCTAGTTTTCCCAGTTTAGGTTTATGTTCTGTTCTGCCCACATCTTGGTTTTGTTCACTATAAATAAATCCCACTTGCACCTCCACCACTGTCTGCCATTCATCCTCCTTTCTCACCTTCACACGACTGCTGCCCCAGTCGTGACACATATAGATTTTCTATTCATAGACAGTAACCACATTTTTTACACATAACCAAGAAAATGTATTTGAAAATGTCAGTTTAAAAGTTTCAAATCAGGGCAACCTCATTCTTTATTGCATGTTTACTGCAGTGGATAGCACGAGCCAAAAGGCCACAAGTCACATTCAAAGTAAATAGTATAACTTGAGTTTACAGGCCCAATAACTGGAAGCTGGAAATAGCTGGAAGGTTTCACCTTCAGGGACGTTTTCTTGAAATAAGAGAAGAAATGAATTCAGCTGTGAACCTGAGCACAAGACCTGTCACACCACTGACTGGAATATTATGACCCCCACCCAACCAGTAACGCTATAACCACCATCATGGTCTGCATACGGCCAATTACTGTGAGCTGTGATGACAGTTGACCTAAAGAAAGCCCCAGAGAATTTGAAGGCTTTTGATGAAATAAATCTATTGATCAGGGGTCTGAAAGCATGGGTCCTTAAAGGCTGCTGGGACCAAAAAAATGGCTGATCTTAGTGCTGTTTGAGCAGCACAGGAAGCAGCACTTGGCCCCCCTGAAGGAAGGCCAAGTAAATGATAACTTCTAATCACTGTTGCTTAAAAGCTTTTACCAGAAAACAGACAATGAGCATCTTGCTTGCAGAACTGTTTTCTGGAATTGAAACGTATTTTTATCGATGCTAGATGTATGTCTGTTTACTTTCTGGGACCCTGCTGTACTGGTGCTGCATTGGATGAAATCAGAATATAATATTCCTAACGCTGTTAACACCTCGCCTATAAGAGACAGAAGAATGCCAGTGGAGATCACTAAAACCTGCCATTATCTCTCACCTCCAACAAGAATTCTGTTTGTTAAGAAAAGGCACATTAATTACTTCATGTAGATGCAAAGCAGGTCATAATGTAGAGCTAATGTATAGAAAATTACTGCATTTGTAAATACAATAATTGTTCTTCCATCTGTCCCTGTAATTTTATCACTAGCTTGACCAAATTACTCTACGAGACCAAATCTGTTTAATTGTCTCCTGCATCTTCATCACACCGTGTTATGTTCATAGCTGTTTTATCAAAAGGTGAATCACACAAACTTGACTATTTGGTATCCTAAAAAGACTGAAAATGAGAATATACCAGCTGGGAATAAATTTCTCACCTTCTGGCTTTACTTATCTGGGAATAAAAGTCAGTCCAGACATAGATGACCTACTTCTGGAGAACTAATCTAATTTTAGCACCTGCATCAGAATACCTTAAAAGATGGTCAGATCTTCCTATTTCTTTAATTGGCTGCGTTAATATTGTTAACGTGAATTCTGTACCTCTATTCCAATTTGTTCCTTTGCAGCACCCATCTAATATGTTCCTTAAAATAAATGAAGTGATATCTAACTTTATTTGGAAAAAAGTCTTACAGTTGCCTCAATTTCTTTGCCGCTTGATATGCCATCATGTCCAAGTCTCTGCTATTACTGGGCAGCAGAGATTAAAGCAGACCTATGATGCTTCCTAGACAATCATAAAATACCACCACATTCCTGCTACATCTAAAGCTCTATCTGTATTTTGATCAAATGGAAAATCTGTTAAAGGTACCCATAACCCATTTGTCATGAATACTATAAGAGAACAGCCCAAAATACAAGCGAGCGTAACACACATATATCAGATTTTTACAACAGCGGTAGTAAAACGTGGTTTCGACGTTGGTCAGAGATAGGCCTTTTAGATGAAATGCAAAGAGTTTAAATATTCATTCAAGACGTTTCTTCAAAGACCTACAAAGCAAGAAATACATCTTAACATCACTTTTACAGTCCCCCGGAAACCTCCTCTGTCTAGCCATGACAAGGCCATTCTAGGTTATCTTCAGTAATGTGGCTGGGTTTCACCTCTGTGTAAAATGCAGATAAATCCCAGGAACGGTCAAATAACGCTAGACTGGCTTAGTGTAGCAACTTAGATGGAGAGATCTCTGAACATGACAAGTTAACAGAGTTGGCAAAAATGTGGGTGTGTGTTTTCCTTCTGTGTGTGTACTTCTGTGAGACTGTCTCTGTAAAACACAGTAAAAAAAAAAGAAGCCCTGCCTCATGTATCCTTGTTCAAACCAAGTTCTGCTCTAAGCTATTACATCTAATCTCCACCCTGATGATTATTATGTGCTAGACACTAATAGAATAATGGTGGAAGAATAAAAGAGTGCAGAGGTAATTAGGAAGCAGTGGGTCATCTCGTTTGCCCAGAGGAGGATGCAGAGGGAATTACCTGGTCCACAGATGGAGGAGACAGGAGGAGGAAAGCAGAAAGAGAGTAGAAAGACTTATTATGATATACATTGAAGTGTGGGAGGAAAGGAGAAGGGAAGCAATAGAAAAATAGAAAGAGTCTAAGGAATGGAAGTAGGAAAGAGACTGACGAAAGAGAAAGAAAAAGGTGGAAATAGAGAGGAAAAAGAGAAATGGTACTTTCTTCATTTTGAAATGATGGAATGTGTTCCTCGCCCCATAGGTCTGTTCAATAAGCTGCCTTCTGTTGTCAGGCTCTGGAGGACACAGAGAGAAGGGAAGGAGGAGGGAAATGAAAAAGAAGTGTATGTGTGTGTGCGTGTACTCAGAGTATGTATCCATCCCATAATTCCATAAAGAGCATTAGTCCGCCTACTCTCCTGCCTTCAGTGCTGTTCACTCATTTCACTGCATGGCTGATTATGATCAAAGAAAGATTAACAGATGGATCTCTACAGTCATACATTAAAAAAAAAAACTGTTATATGCTGATGATGTTCTGTGATCCGAGCCAAGGATTTCTGTTTTGTGTTTAATAGACATAAGTTTATTCAAGGTTAACAAATTTTGTGCTCCACTTGGGAGTTAGAGACACGCAGTGATTGAAGTTGACAAAGCCCTTTAAAATAATTTGTTTAAAGTTCTGAGATCACAGGTCACTTCATCAGACTCATAAAATATAGATTTGTAGCGTCTATGCAGCATGCAGGCAGGTTTTGTTTTGTATCCCAAGGTTTTTAAAATATTCACCTTACCAGTACAGAGAAGATGACCTTTACGTGCTGAAGAAAAAGGTTTTGGAGAAACTCAAAGCAAAGTTGGCTTTCTCAGAAACTGAAGCGATGTGCTAAATTCACATTAGTGTGTTCACAATACTGTGCAAAGGTATTGAGCCATCTCTCATTTCTATATGTTTTGCTTCCAAAATCTTGGAATGCTTGAGCCACAGTTCTCCAGGCTTTCTGAATTTTTCTTATGCCATTGGCAGCTTTCCCCCCCCATTTTCAAGCCAGTAATTGTAACTGACAACTTTAAGAACAATGAGTTTTCCATTTGTTGAGCCACTCATTCAATTATTTAAGCATAAAAAAGGCATGAACTCAAGGGATGATCCAGTGTTGATAACGCAGATGGCTTAGCAAAGATCCAATTTAAATTTTAACCAGTTTGTTATTCACAGCTAACCCCCCCCCCCCCCCCCCCCCCCCCCCCCCCCCCCCCCATCACTTTAGTTGAATCTGTGAAAATAGCCAAAGAGAACTGTTTAACAGTCATAAAATGGCATTTTTTCACCGACAAGGTGATCCCCAGGTAGCTATTAGCCAAAACTTGGCATACCTCAGTAAATCCTTGAGGAAACTGTACAGACGGAGGACAAAAAGAAGAAGTAACAGGACTAAAAACAATACGGTAGATGAATAGTATCTAAAAGTCATGTCCCTGAGCAATGCATCAGGCCCTTCAGTTGATCCATCTACATCCACTGAAGCCTCATCAGAAATGGTTTCAGTGGAAGAGTGGCTTCTTAAGGAAGGGAAACAGGGAGAAAAGCCCGAGGTATGCCAAATTACACAGGAAGTGAATCCAAATTTAAAATTTGTTTATGTAAGTACGGAGGAGGTCAGGAGAGAGGCATAACAGTGAGTGTCTACAGGCATCTGTAAAACATGGAGGATGATCTGTCTTGGTTCAGTGCTACATTTCAGCCAGTCGTGTCAAAACTGATAGAATTATGAATGTAGAAAATGCAATCATCTGGAAAGCATCTAATTGGCAACAGCTTCATTTTTCAGCATGACCATGATCCCAAACACACTGCCAATATAGTAAAAGCACTGAGCTTTAAATGTCCTTCAGGAAGCCTGGAGAACTATTCCTGACTACATAAACAAATTCAAAGAAAGTTTGCCTAAGAGAGTTCAAAGGCATTCACATCAAAATCTTGACTTTCAGGCATAGAATTCCAGTGAGCCTGAAAGTCAAAACTCTACCTTAACTTCTATAAACTTTGCCTTGTATACTGTATTTCCATTTGTGTCTGGGACATTACACTGTTTTTTCAAAACAATGTCCCTGTAGTGAGGTGTGGTCTGCGGCTCCGCTGCTGGAGAGGGGTGGTGCAGTAGGTTCAGGGGGGCAGTACCAGGGAGGCTGGCAGGACAGCTGGGGCTGATTGGGTAATCAGGCTTTCCCTACAGTATATCAGGAGGTCGCTGGGACCAGAGGAGAGCTGTGCTGGGAACAAGACAGCCGAAAAGCTGCACAGTATCTGAAAACTAAAACACTGTTAATAAAACATCACCAACCCTGCAATATTGTGTACGTGTCGGGTCCTTTTGTTGCATTCCCATTTTCCTAGCAAACTATGAAGAAATGAGAGGTGGCTCAAAATTTTTGGCCAGTACTGGAAGTTCTCAGGTAGCAGTAAGGGTGTGGACAGAACCACCAAACAGCACTGGCTGGGGTGTAAAGCATAAACTGCAAAATTTAGCATGACTAGCAGGCTCCCCCACAACGTTGTAATTGCTTCTTGTCAAAGAAATCACTGTCATTAACCTGTTTCACTGCACTTACATTCAGTAGAGCCAAATAGCGTTTTTCCTACTCCGTGGCCTGTATTATTACACCGTGTGGGTGTAAAACAAGAATACAAACCAACAAAATTACCTGAACAAAACTGAGTTGAAATTAGAGATCCTTGTCAAATTCCAGCATGAACAGGTGAGTGGGAGGGTGGATGTGGGTTTGGTTGCAAATTTGCCTTGCTGCATTTCACATGGAAATTTCTGTCAAGTGAAAACTGGTTTGACCATAAAATTAGGGTAGAAAGATAGAAACGTGTTAATTAAACACAGTTTCTTCATGAAAACACAGTCCCGTGGCCCCTCTTGCCAGCACAAGAAATCTACTATTTAACAAATCTGTGGTGAACCGATACATGTGTATCACCTGGAACACTTTGAAGCATGAAGTGTAGCATCATGTATATGTATATTTTGTTTTTAAAAAGAAAAAGGTTGGTATGAGTTTTCTTAATATGCTTCTTTTTACTCCCTTTTTTGGTTTACTGTTGGATGAAAACTGGTATTATATATGAGAAATGTTAAATATTACTCATTACTGTGTTTGTGTTAGTACTGTGACCTGGCTGGATAGTCCTCACAACCTCCCAAATTATATATTGTTATGGTATGATGGAGACACAGAAAGGTTATCTACTTTTATATAAAGTTTCATATGCTGCTTATGTAATAAACATAAATTATGATAAATTTTCTATTCGTTGTTTCTTGTTTGCATTGCAGATTCTGTTCATTAAAAATTGCAGAGGCAATCACAAATTCTGCTTCCAGGGCCAAAGAGATCCCGATTAACCCTGCTGAATTAAACCAGCAGCCCTGCATTATGCAACATTTAAGTAATCAGAAATGTACCAGCCATAAATGGCACTCTGAGCTGCTGGATCTACCACCGCTTCAACTCTTTACTCAGGTCACAGTTCAGCTCTGCAGGCCTTTTTCCAAGTGCACCATTTGCTCCCTCTGCCTCGTACCCACACCTCTCTTTAACTCCTGTCCTTCCATCTTGTCTAAGTTCATCTTCACATGTTTCAGTGGATCCAGACAGGAGATTTGCCTGCAGTCAGCTCTGATTTCAGTCCTGGAAAAGCCTAGCCATAATCAAGGTTTCTGCTCAGCCAACCCATGTTTACTACCCTTATATGACAGCTAGCCAGACAGCTAGGTGTCACAATCATCCAAAAAAACACTTTAGCAGGAATTAGTTCAGAGTCATATTCCCATATATCATTGTGATGTTGTTTATTCTATTACTCTCGTTTTCTTCTGCTTGTTCTCTTTTTTCTTTCTCAACAGGTGATCCAGGTGATCGATATATGTATTTTTTTTTCTGCTTATTCTGTTGGTTTTTGTTTTTTGCCCTTCTCCCCTGTCCCTCTTCTCAGCTGTTTTTCTTTCCCTCTTTCTTCCTCCCTTTTCTTTCTCCCAGTCAAGTCTGTCCCGTATTCAGCAAGTGAAAATAAAATAAACAATAAAAGGTGAATCAAATGGACCATTACGGCAAAGCTGAGATGGTCAATTTGGTAAAGTAAATCCGTCGGACATCTTTCTTCGCCTTTAGACAATAATTCTGATGGCAAAAGAGCCAAACGGGACAGGCAAAAAAAAAAAAAAAAAGGAATTAGTTCAGAGCAGCAAAGACTTTTCATGTCTGACTAATGGCAGCCAGCTCAGCTCCAAGTCCAGTTTTTTTCTTGTTGCTTTTTTTTTTATAGAACAGAACATTCTCCTCCACCACAAGCCTTAAAAGCCTTTCACTCTACTTTTTCAACTTACACTCGTATTTAGATGTTATATGTTGCTATGTGTCCATATTTTACACCATCTGTAACTGTAGAAAAAAAGAGGCATGAATTTCACAGCTTAGAGTGTCAGAATGAAAGTATGCAGGTCACTGTTGAGCTGTGTGTCCATCAGACATGCACGACAACAAAGTTGCAGTACTATATACAGTGGGGCAAAAAAGTATTTAGTCAGCCACCGATTGTGCAAGTTCCCCCACTTAAAATGATGACAGAGGTCAGTAATTTGCACCAGAGGTACACTTCAACTGTGAGAGAGAATGTGAAAAAAAAAATCCATGAATTCACATGGTAGGATTTGTAAAGAATTTATTCGTAAATCAGGGTGGAAAATAAGTATTTGGTCAATAACAAAATTACAACTCAATACTTTGTAACTAACCTTTGTTGGCAATAACAGAGGTCAAACGTTTACTATAGGTCTTTACCAGGTTTGCACACACAGTAGCTGGTATTTTGGCCCATTCCTCCATGCAGATCTTCTCAAGAGCAGTGATGTTTTGGGGCTGTCGCCGAGCAACACGGACTTTCAACTCCCGCCACAGATTTTCTATGGGGTTGAGGTCTGGAGACTGGCTAGGCCACTCCAGGACTTTCAAATGCTTCTTACGGAGCCACTCCTTTGCTGCCCGGGCGGTGTGTTTTGGATCATTGTCATGTTGGAAGACCCAGCCTCGTTTCATCTTCAAAGTTCTCACTGATGGAAGGAGGTTTTGGCTCAAAATCTCACGATACTTGGCTCCATTCATTCTGTCCTTAACACGGATCAGTCGTCCTGTCCCCTTGCCAGAAAAACAGCCCCATAGCATGATGTTTCCACCCCCATGCTTCACAGTAGGTATGGTGTTCTTGGGATGAAACTCAGTATTCTTCTTCCTCCAAACACGACGAGTTGAGTTTATACCAAAAAGTTCTACTTTGGTTTCATCTGACCACATGACATTCTCCCAATCCTCTGCTGTATCATCCATGTGCTCTCTGGCAAACTTCAGACGGGCCTGGACATGCACTGGCTTCAGCAGCGGAACACGTCTGGCACTGCAGGATTTGATTCCCTGCCGTTGTAGTGTGTTACTGATGGTGACCTTTGTTACTTTGGTCCCAGCTCTCTGCAGGTCATTCACCAGGTCCCCCCGTGTGGTTCTGGGATCTTTGCTCACCGTTCTCATGATCATTTTGACCCCACGGGATGAGATCTTGCGTGGAGCCCCAGATTGAGGGAGATTATCAGTGGTCTTGTATGTCTTCCATTTTCTGATGATTGCTCCCACAGTTGATTTTTTCACACCAAGCTGCTTGCCTATTGTAGATTCACTCTTCCCAGTCTGGTGCAGGTCTACAATTCTTTTCCTGGTGTCCTTCGAAAGCTCTTTGGTCTTGGCCATGGCGGAGTTTGGAGTCTGACTGGTTGAGGCTGTGGACAGGTGTCTTTTATACAGATGATGAGGTCAAACAGGTGCCATTCATACAGGTAACGAGTGGGGGACAGAAAAGCTTCTTACAGAAGACGTTACAGGTCTGTGAGAGCCAGGGATTTTCCTTGTTTGAGGTGACCAAATACTTATTTTCCACCCTGATTTATGAATAAATTCTTTACAAATCCTACCATGTGAATTCATGGATTTTTTTTTCACATTCTGTCTCTCACAGTTGAAGTGTACCTCTGATGCAAATTACTGACCTCTGTCATCATTTTAAGTGGGGGAACTTGCACAATCAGTGGCTGACTAAATACTTTTTTGCCCCACTGTATGTTTCTTTGTTGATTTTAGATGTGTTTTTACTTGTGCATAGTCTTTTGTGGAAAAAAATATTGAAAGATGTTTTGCCCCATATATATATATATATATATATATATATATATATATATATATATATATGTTTGTTTGTTGTTGCAAAGGGTTTTGCAACTGAAGTCTATTCACAACTGACAGGGTTTACTGGCTGGATTAGATTAAGATTAAAATGAAAAAGAAAAACCTACAATACAGCATTTCACATAAAGCATAAAGACATTTATAAAGACTGAGGAAGGACACATGAAACAGGACCTTGTATTTACCTCTGTGTCAGTCTACAAAATGTGCAGCATGTGTACATTCCTCTCTAAAAAAGTCATTTTTTTGTGTTTTGCTGAAAACGTTTCCACTGCTAACAGCTTTGAAACGTGTTATTTTGTTTGGGCTTGAGTTTCCCCGTGTATTCATAATACATAATAATGCATCCTTGAATATGTGTTAGTCGCAAAGCAATGATATGGATAAGATATGAATTTTAATTATTTTTGGTGCTATCTTAGTCTTTTGTTAAATAGTTTCTCGCTGCCTTTTTACTCCAACAGCTGTGATGTATTTGTTCAGTTTGTGACATATCTCCAATGTCTTGTTTGTAGGAATGACGGGGGTGGTTCAGCTTCTTTGTTAAACAATATGTATTCAGAGCGATGGCACTGCGGAAAAGAAATTCAAATGAAAAAAAAAAGGATTTGGGGTTTTGAAGATATTCAGGCGGACACAAACACTCAGCAGCAAGGAGCAGAAGTAGATACAGACACGATGCAAAATAGCAGCAGCAGTCAGAAAAAGACAATAAATACACAAAAAACAAAAGAAAAGAGAAGGCACAAAACAGGCAGCACTTCTTATTTTTTCTGTTGGATTCGAGAGACAACACAGTGGAGGAGCCAAAAGCACAAAACACGGCGCACTAGAGTGATTATGAACAGAAGATATGCTCAATTAGAGCAACAATGGAAGGTTGTGGGTGGGAAGCAAATTCAGATGTCCATTCTGTAATTTGTCACTGGGCCCTAGAGGCAGTGAGCACATGACCGAAATGGTCAAATTCAGCAAATTCACCCGTGGAACCGATTCTGTGTATGCTGCAGCATGCTTTTCAATGAACTGGCCAGGCATGAATAATTGCTTCACAAATTCCTTTTCTGTCAGGCTCACGGGGGTCATTGCCCTCCTCAGTTTCTGATTCAATGAATTTGGTTTTTCAGGAGCCCTGTTTATAGTTTTCATTTTCCTCTGTTTAACTGTGTGTATATGAATCTGACACCATCTGTGCTTAAATGCAAAATACTGCATCGTTTTCCGCATATACAGTGATTAGCACATTTATTAAACCCCCCGACCAGTGTCAGGTTTAAACCACAGCTGACTTAAATGAACGATATTCCTAATTACAAGAATAATTTCTTATGTTTCTGTAATGGGTAATCCGCCAGAGTGTGCAAGCTCTTTCACTGAAATGAATATTTTAATATAAAACATGATTATAGCTGTTTTGCATTGGTTTTCAATGTCACTGTTTTACTAAAAAGTTTAAAAAAGTAAACCAATTAATTATTTTTTGATTAAGATGCCAAATTACAGTTATTTAGTTGCATCCTGAACAGAAAATAATTGGTCGAATGTTATGCTTGGTTAATTTCTGACTTCTCAGAGGCATCCAGTCCAAATTAGGTATAAAAATGTGAATTCAGTTTGCTCTCTGCCTGACAAATAACAATATAATATTTAGTTTTAAACAAATTTATGACAGATTTCTAATGAATTTGTTAAACACTGCACTTTTCCTAACTTGTTTTTGCAGGTTTAAAAAAAAAAGTCTGTCCAAATATTTTTTCTTAAGTCAGAATTTTAAGCCTCAGTAATGCCGATACTAGTTTTTTTTTTTTTTTCCCACGCTCTTTCCCACCGATGGGGAGTTTCCACTTTTGACTCTTTGACACACTAAAAGATAAACTCTAAAGCAAACCTATCCAACAGCCCCACACAAGTATTTATTCATCAAACACAACAAGTCTAGTCGGTCTTTTAAAGGGCAATCACAGCAGGACCGTGAAGATCAGGTCTGATTGCTGCAATTTGGTAATTAAGCAAAGGGGAAAATGAAAGTGCACACTTTAGAAGACCCAGTTGAATTGCACTAAAATGAAATTCCTTCACACTTCATAATCAAATAGCACACCATTTCCATATAACCAAAACAATCCGTGTTACTTCATATACCTGTCGTGCCTTCCATTTGCCGAAACTGTGACTCGGTGCAGTAAGTGACAACAAAAGAAAGGTTAACGCAAAAGTCAAATTTCCCATCAGATGGGAGAAGACCAGTAAAGTCAAGAAGGGCTCCATGAATACTCTCGCCTGTACTTACTCTAATCGCTCTCTCAGAATATCACTCCGGCCTCTCAGACCGATGTTTATTCTTTTTTTGCTCAACTATTTCAGGATCAAAGGAGCATTTTATGACCACACAGGTGCTGTAAGAACCGAAAGGGCTCAGTCTGTTGTGCTCTTTAAGTAGTTTGTTCTTGGGGGTATTGAGGCTTATTTTTAGTTGTTACTTGTCCTGACTAAAAACAAAATTAAACACTTAATATGTAAAGTGAGATTTCAAGGCTTCAAAATCCATACCACACCTTTAAACTATAATTTCCAGTGACATAAAGTGTGTGCAAACTGGTGTTTATGTTCAAAGTCTTATGGATAGAACAGACGAAATAGATTTTCATCAACCTTTGTAATCATAGCTTTATTTACTGTTTGTTTAAGTATGAAGTGACAGCTTGGTGACGCAGTGGTTAGCACTGTTGTCTTTCTGGAACAACAGGAAGAAGGTCCTGAGTTTGAATCCAAAGGAGGTCGGGGCCTTTCTGTGTGGAGTTTATATGTTTGCCTGGGTACTCTGGCTTTTTCCCACAGTCCAAAGAAATGCAGTTAGTGGGGTGAGATTAACTGGTAATTCTAAACTACCTGTAAGTGTGAATGTGAGTTCAAATGGTTGTCTATTTGTCTCTCTGCGTTAGCCCTGCAATGGACTGGTGACCTGGCTTTGTTGAACACTCCAAAATTAATGTACATCCATATCAGATAGTAATTGTGTATAATTAAGCTTTGCCTGGCGTCTATGGAAACTAAAACATGAATTTGAAGCAGCTTCAGAAATATGACCCATTTTTTGCACAACTTACTCTAAAGCGGGGGGTGGGGGGCAACAGAAATCCTGTGGAGGTAAAATCTTTTCTTTTTTTTCTATCGGTATAGAAAAAACTAAGCTAATAAAAAGGTTTCTGGCTTCAAGGGTTTTTTTTCTCCCATCTCTTTTGGCCATTTCACCAGAACATGTTCAGCTGCCACCTGTTGGATTTCAGGCACAGATGATTTGTGTCTTTGCAAAATGTCCTAGTTTGTTTTCTAAATTTACCAACATTTACACAAACTTAATTTGTCAAAAACAACACATGGCTTCACTCAACATATATAGTATATGCATGCATCAGATCCCTAATTAAATCACCATTCATCTACTCTGTGACATCTAAAAACAAACAGTTGTTAACTTAAGTTCACGTCTACATAATGTTATGGTTTCACAGAGCAACCTGATTCTAAGAGTGAATACATACTGTATTCTAACATTTATGTTTCTGTTCTCATGTTTTATATTATTTTATTATTGATTTTGTTCAAACAAGTTTTCAAATATAAAAAATGTTAATGTATTGAAGACGCTCATACATTAACAGTAGGTGGTATTTTAAACTGTCAAGTATGATTCAACAGCCCAAACTCCTGCTGTACATGTTCTGCTTTTTATACATTGCCCAGTTGCTATCACCATATTATTTTTCCACTTTACATTCATTTTGTAATACATAAATATTAATTTTTCTTTAATTAATATTCTTTAATTCTTTCTTTAATTTTTTCTAATAAAAAAGGGGGAAGAGTTATTAGAAGCTGATGGAATATCACATCATGTTTCTCGCTGAAGGCAAAGCAGTGCATTTCTAGGCTGTTGTTTCACTGTTTCACTTACCTGAGAACACACAGCAGCCAAGTCAAGGTGAAGATGGGTAAGACAAAGGCAATGACAGCTGAGGAGTGAAATGTGTTCAAGAGCAAAAGGATGAGTAGATGGCATCGAGAGCGTCAGCTCTAACAAGATGTCCTTGAACCAGCACTTGAAACGGGATGTGCTCATTGCCTCAGGAAAATCATTCGCCTACAAGGAAAGTAGATACTCGATTTGCCTCAGCTCTGCAAAAAGTACTATCCACAGAATCGCATATGTCACAGTGAGTGTTGGACCACACCCATAGTCAAACTTGGCTTTCAATTTGTTGTCAGTTACACACCTGTAAAGGTTCGTGACTGTATCTTTCAGTGGTTGAATGCTATTGTGTTGGCAAAATCTGTCCAGAAAATGACAGAAAGAAAGACAGACAGATAAACACCTGCCAAAGCACTTAAAAACCATTTTTGTTTTAGCTTCCGCTGCAGCAGGTGTCTCCAAGAGCGCACACACAACTCTATGCCCACTTGTAGCTGGTTGCCGGCACATTTTTATACACATGAGTCTGGCATGCTCAGGCACACAGAACATTATATTATACAGACTGCAGAATTATGCCTTTGTGTGTGTTTGTGTGTAATATCCCAGTGTGATGCTTACACCACTTAGGAATGAAGCTTTGAAGTACTTTGAAATTATGGTGCAACAGATTGCAGTTGTTGTACTTAAGAAATGCAAACAGTATTTTAAAGGAATTCAAATGGGATGTTTTCTTTTCAGCAAGAACTTTGGCAAAGAAACGCATTAAAAAGCCTCATAATTGCAGTTGAAGCATAAATTGTCTATGTTAAAGGTGTTATTTTAGCATCACAACACCTTAATAATCAAAGTTAAGTCTGATATTCTGCAGTGTGATTAGCCTTGGCTGTCATGAACATATCTTGTGGACCGTCAGAAAAACCTCTCACTCTATAATCCCAGTGCATAATTAATGCTCTCGGCATATTTCCAAGTCTCTAATACACACCTTTTTTCCTAAAAAAAAAAGTGTTTAACTCATTTTTTTCTCAGTGGAGTGGATCAAAACGCTAGCGTTTGCTTATTCTCTCCTCCTCTTTCTCAATCAGCAAATTTTCCCTTTGATCTTTTATTCATATGATTAAGTCTGTGTATCACCAGACTCTTCATTTTACATTTCAATATATGATGAGACCATCTTTGAAGTAGGGTCTGCTGCAGTGGAGTGACTTTGGCGAGCAACTTTTTTTCCCCTTCATTTTTTTCTGTCTGTAGTGTTGCCAATTATTGCCAACTTGGAAACATTTTCCATCTTGTTAATTATCCATTTTAAGTAGTTTGACCCTGAGTGTAAACACACACACCCACAAACAATATGCATGATTTTCATCTTACATGTAAAAAATAAAATACTCCGATGCTCCAAGGCACCCTATTCCCTATATTATATCATTCTTGTATCACCAGAAATATGTTATCTCTTTCATGAACACATATTTTTTGTATCCATTTAGATTCAGTATTCATTACATTTCCCTTTTTACTGGTGCTTCTGTGCTCCCTCACATGTATTTTTCAAATGCTTATTACAATGCTTTACCCTTGCGCCTGCGTCTGTCTTTTTCCCCCCAGTGCCAACAACCTCAATTCATCCTCCCTGCCCTCCTTTGCCTGTTTGCCCTTCCTTTCTCTCACTCTCTTATAGTCACATGTCTTTTCTATCACACCCCTTTATGTTTGACACCATTCCTAAATCAATACCTTTAACCCTTCCTCTCTCTCAGCACATCGCCACCCCCGAGCTGCCTCCGCCTCTCTTGTCCTACTATTTCAGACTTTTCCTCAGAAGATAAAAGGTTTAAGAATGTTTAATGTCAGATGTGTGAACAAAGCACATGAGCAGGCTCAGTCAGCCAGGATTTGACTGAAACCTATATAAAGCCTAATGAGGGAAAGACAAAATGTGGTAAACTTCCATGTAATAACAAGACAAAAGTGGTAGGATTTGACAAAGGTGAGAAAGGAGGGAGTGTGTATACGTGTAAGCAATAGGCTGTGTAGGGAAACTACAAAATATTGTGTAATTCATATTTTATGAGGCTTTTTCTTCAACTAAAAATGGATCAAAATTGTTTTGATGTGTTTGATGTTGCTTTTTATCCATATTTATTCAGACCATGTACCATGACTCATAGCTCAGAGTGTTGCCCTGAGCTAAAGTGCTAGCATTGCACTGATGATGATCTTGCTAGGCATGTCAGTGAAACTGTCAATGCATATTTTTGTCTCTGTACCACCATGTAACCTGATACAGGATTAGGCGTGAAGGTTTGTTTTTCTTTAATTGCATGATTCACATGACACCGCACGACTGATTCTGCAGAAACACGCCTCTTTATAAACCCCGGCCTCTGTCTTTCACTTCCTCTACACCATCTACATCTCTTAGCACAGAAACACTGGGATGTTGGCTGACTTTACAAAAGACATAAAAATGTATGCAAATGTACACATAAGCATGTATGGCCATTTTTGGGGGGCTCCATGAGCACTAAGAATGCTTAAACAAACAAACAAACAAAAAAAAGAATCCTGGTATGATTTTATTTGAGCCCCAAAAATACCCAATGTCACAGACACGGCAACTCTGATTCCATCTCTATCCCCTCTACCCTCTTACCCACATGCACACATATCTTCCCTCTACTCCTTTCACCTGCCCCACCTACCTTTCCCTTGCTGCTTGTGTACTGTAGGTGCACACCTAGAGCAATGGAGCAGCTGAACCCAGCAGTGGATTAGCGGTAGTGTGAGAGAGGCCAGATTCAGAAATATTCCTCTAGGGAAGTCAAGTCAGCTAATCCGACCCCGGTGCTTACTCTATCAACGCCCTCACAGCTGCACTTTGCCCCAGTACATACAGACACACATACACACACGCAAACAAAATACAACCCAGGCGTGAAGATCCCAACTTAGATGTGAATGCCAAGGCCTATACCACCACAATATGTGTTCATGAAAGCAGACACATACTGAAGGGTATATGCGTTACATGCACACAAGCGGTTTGACACTTTTATTCAAACATGTGCACGCACTCATGCATACACAGAATGCGGGATACGCTGCAATGGTAGAAATCCCCCTAACGAGGCCCCGTGTGGGAATGCAGGAGTCCTTTGACCTGTGTGTGACACCGAAATCTTTCCAGGTGTAATAAGAAAATGCTGAGCATACTCACTAGTACAACAACCTATTTGGTCCCTAAGAGTTAGAGCAGTCTGACTGGCTTTTTATTCAGCTGACTGATTATCTGGATGGTTAGTAAACTGGCCCCCGGGCTTCTTGTTCCAGTAGTAAGTACGTAAAGGTACCTTTAGCAGATGCCTTTGAACTTAAGTCCATAAATATTAGCACAAATGCGCCCCTATTCCCACAGAATACTCATCCATGCTCGCACAGATGTATGCAAACACAGGAGGATGCATGTTCCATTTAGCATTTATGAACTATTAATACACAGAGGTGAGCACACACCCACAGATGCACACAAAAACAACAGGAGGATCAGGCAGGAGGCTGTCTGATTGCTCATCAAGCAGCAAGGACGAGCTGGCGAGAGGCATCAATACGACTGAAGCCCACTCTCCTGGGCCCACCTGTCGATTACAGTGGTGAAGACAAGCCGCCTAGTGCCTCAATGCATTCCCAGCAGCCTCTGTTGAGCCTGTAGACACCTGAAGAATTCTGATGCCAGGAGGGAATGTGGGACCTTCCACTTCACACTGCCAGATATGCAGCGGTTTTCCTCTGCAGCGTAAACCATTGCGATAAACAACTCTACAGAGAAATGGAGCAAGGATACAAATCTATCGCTCCTGTGATAGCGATTCAGTTTGTATTGGGTAGAAAGAGATAGATTAATATCTAGCTGTCCACAGAAACATGTAGAATAAGATTTTCACAAAGAACTACAATACATTTCTTAGACGCACAATAAACAGGGAATAAAATGCAATTCACGAAATACGATGGCGATAAAGTGTTACGGCTATTTACAGCACAAAAATCCCCAATAAATCTTGTAGAGTTGTAATTACAAATCCTGATTCCCCACCATTTGGCCTGCAGAGCTGAATTATGTTTTTGCTGTTTATCTGGCTGAAGGACAACAATCCCATTGCCCTCTACAGCCTAATAATTAGGGAAGATTAGAACAGGATCAAGCTGTTTTCCCCATTTGCTCTCCCAAGGGACTGAAGGGTTATGAGTGTGAAGTTCATCCTGTCTAACCTTGTACACGGAGACATGAAAAGAGATGACTATCATGATGCAGATTTAAACTTACTTGTCCCTTTCTTTCTTTCTTTCTTTCTTTCTTTCTTTCTTTCTTTCTTTCTTTCTTTCTTTGTATAAACAGTTTGAATGTGTTAAAAAGGTATTAATGTATGTATTAAGTATTAAATTAAAGTTTAATATTTTTGGACATGTCGTTTTAAATGATAAAAACATCAGTTGCTTTCCCTAACAAGGCGCTGGTTTTTAGTTTCAGCACCATGGACAGCTCTCTTACTCTACTAAAAGCTTCTTTCTTTTTTTTGCTTCTTCTTAATTTTCTTATGAACTTACCCTGCTGATTTGACCAAAATAAATCTAATCAATAAGGAAAGAAATATTGATTTTTATAGAGGTCATTGAAACTGCAGTTGTTAATTGGGCCATGTTCAAACCGAAGTTATGCACAATTGATTTGAGTCCGATCTGATATCCAAGCTCTGTTCAGAGCTGCTGCTCTCACACAGTCGAAACTTGAGGGTGTTGGATGTTCACTGCAATCCAGGAAATGTGTCATAAATATAGGAAGCGAAGCTTTGTGTGTTGGAGTTAAACGCTCTCGAAGCAGCTCTATCCGAATGTGTTACAAACATAATGATGTTCATTCTATGTGCAATCACGGCCCCTCGCTTCACTGCTTCCCCTTTCCTGTCCGTTTCAAAGCAGAGGTCGGCGACTCTTCCGAAGCTAGATGGCAGAAGAGCCCCACTGCAGCTGAGCTGCGCTTTGCGCCGTCATCGTTCCATCTTTGCATTGCAAATTGCCCAACCCCATCACTCCCAATAACAGCTCCTCTCGATCTCCAAAATGAAAATCAGAGTTATGGTGGGATTGCCTACCAAGCGTATTTCTTTCATCAGCTCTCGGGACGGGATGCTGCCTGTCTGAGTCTCAACTAACACCCCCACACCCTTTCCACCTCCAACACACACACACACACACACACACACACACACACACACACACACACACACACACACACGCTCTCATTAATACAGTACGACTCTTTCTCAGTATTTGCATTCTTCTCATAAAGATACCTCCCTCCTTCATGCCACCCACACCTTGCTGTTCCCACTTCATGATTTGTTACCCACACATCCGCCAAATCATACTTACACAGGACGCTCTCCCTCTCGCACCCTCCCCTCCCTGCTCCCACCGCCACCTTTCCTCTCTCACTCTGCCTGGCTCAATTGCCGATCGATAAAGCCAGCATTCAAACTGTAGACCAGACTCTTCTCCGTCCTCAGCCGGTTTTTAGGGATTCAAAGGTAAATATGTTGAACGGCAGACACAAGAGCGCGCCAGCAGAGATCTTCGCACTTGATGCCCCTCTCAACAGAGATGGTTGAGCCCTCGTCCAGGTTGCTGTGGTCCTATCCTAAAATTCAGTCTTGCTCACTTCTCTCCTATCAGCTGACGAAGCGCGGCGGGCGGCTCTGCCTGTTTCTCCTCTGAGAAGGGAATCTACTTAAACCCCCACAGAAAGAGAAAACTGGCCATAGGTTACATGTTTTAGTTGTGAACATGAAGGGGATTTACAGAGACGGATACTACGACGGATCTATTGAACTACGGGACGTTTTCAACAGGAGATGCGTTAAATGTGGCAGACGGGACTTTGTTCAAGCCAAAACGATGAGGATTAGAACGGGGATTGTTTTTTGGAACCTCGTCTTCTCACTGATGTTCACTTGTGTGAAAGGTACGAGCCACTGCCGCAATTCTCTGCATTTTCGAATGCGCTTGGTGTGCCTCGGTGTGTGTCTGCGTGCGCGCATGTGTGCGTGCGTGCAAGAAATCACAACCTTTAACGTTACAGACGTGCACATAATAGCCTACCTCGGCTCTCTGGATGGACTTTTAAGGGACACATTTCGGCGGTTTTGCGCTCAATGCAGGCTTTGACAGAGTCGCTCAATAGATATTCTTGCGGTAGCCTACGCTTCTTCTAATAGCCTACGTGAGCTGCTTTGCTTAGTAGGCTAACTAGTGAATTGTTGAGGCGCAAGTGCACGCGCCGCAGATTGATCATGTTAAGAGATTTTGATTTTCTTTTGGGATAAAGCCGCGCGCATTTTATCGTTTCTGGGTCGAGTTTTTCAAGTATTTATGTGACATTTGCGTCAGGCCGGTTTCTCACCAGAAACGTTACTGAACCCATTCAGGGACCGAGGCAGGATAAGTGGTGTAGAACCAATTTGTTGGCTGGTATTTATCGAAGTTGCCAGTGCAGGCAGGTGTAAGGTGGGCTTCTTAGTATTCTGGTGGCTCTGTCTCTGTGTCTGACCATTTCAGTGCTCGATGTAGCTGGTGAGGTAACAGCTGCTTTAGTTTATTTTCCCTCTGTCTTCTTCTTATATGCATCAGCAAGATTTAGTCAGACCAACAACTGCACTAGTAAAATGCCACTTTCCCAGCAGTTTTCAAAATAAAGTCCTTAAAAAACGACTTTGAGCTCGGTTGTGTCATCTCTCTGTTTTTATTTTAATTAGATTCATTCTGTTCACTCACTACAGCTTCTGTAAAAGTCAGTCAAAGCGACGAGTGCTTATTTAGCCCACTGCAATTAACATGTCCTCATCCGCTGTTCAATGGCACGTAAACATTTGCAGAAAGCAAAAATGAAATTCTCGTGCCCTTGCAGTGGAGTTACATGTCGAAACAGAAGTGTGTGTGTGCATGAGTGTGTCTGTTTGAGTACCACACACTACTGGGTGAAATTCTCATTTCTTACTAAAATCACACGCAAAGAGCGAAAGAGAGAGAAGCAAACAAAATACCCCCTCCCCAAACCCCCAAAATGTGTTACATCTGAATGTCTTTGCGTAAAACACATTAACGATGTTTTATGCGTGTGACTGAATGGCTACCTATCTGTTGCATGCATGTATTTATTTCCGAATGTGGGGACTCACAGATATTAATTTACATGCAGATTGCTCGCCCTGTGAGTAATTCCAATGTCTGTCTCTTGGGGGTGGATGAGATGTGCAGCATGCAGAGTAGCAGCGCCCACCAAGAATGAGCCAAGTCGAGTGGAGCAGAGTCGGGCACAGTGCTGTTTCATCACCACCCACACTGTGGCAATGTCAAACCTTGAGGCCACTGCCAATCCTCCTAGTTCTGTTACTTATTAGGGAGACAGCCAGCCAGGAATTGGGGGAGGGCGTGGGGGGGGGGGAGAGGAGGAGGAGGACGTGAGGAAAGGGGAGAAGGCCTGGATCTTCTTTTGGAAAAGAGTGGAGGAAATAGTGACACGGCGCAATGAGAGGAAGAAGAACTATGGAACAGTTGTTGTTCCTCAGCCTCTGACAGTTGACACAGTGTTTGCAGAAGTAAAAAGATATCTGCTAGATCTGGCCTGTGACTCACTTCTCCTTCTAAGATAATGATGCCATAAAAAAGACTCCTATCTGGCAGGGTTTGTACAACAGCACTTTTCTAGAGGTCCTTTTTCAGTGACTATAATTAGATTATTTTTGAGCCAGGATCCTGTCCTGGGTGATGCACAGTTCTGATTCTTAGGTATCTCCATCACCTGTCTAAATCTTGGCACTGTGCACATATATAGTGAAGTTGAATGAAAGTTTTGCAACTTGTTGTGCAGAACAGATACAATGTCACAATTTCATTAAAAAAAAAAAAAAAACTCATTGCAGCAGTTCGATTAACTGTGGAAATTCAGTGCAACTTGGTCATATCCTTGAAGAGAATATAATACTGCGTATACAAATTGAAGAGGATAAACTGTAGACATTGAAGTTTTTTGTGATGGTTTTAAAGATAAAGTCCTTAAAAACATGAAGAAATAGATGATAAAAATAACTGGTTCAAACACCAATTGAATTCCTTTGCGCTGACAATGAACAATCTGTCTCTCTTCCCTTGGGTACAAAAGCGGCCTTTGTCCGTTTTTTTATGGTTGTCGCAATGCGTTCATCGATCAGTGGACAATCAATATGTTCACAACAATAAATCTTCTGTACTTACAGAAGAAATGGATAATATCATGTGAATGTAAGTGGTGATGCTCTGAAGAACCAGACTGTGGTTATGTGCACAGCATGCTTCATCTGCCCCCTTTACTCGTATAGTGTTTATGATTATTAGAATAGTGAAGCAGATGGATGCTGTTTCACTTTATATTCATACTTTTTATGGATTTAATTAATTTTCAGTGGTATTTTGCATATCAAGATCTGCTCAGACATTCATTTTTTGTTGCTTGGGTTTTACAAATGAAAATTAGGAAGGTGTGTCCTCATAGGAAGCTGAAGGGGCAAAGAGAGCACAGAGGCACTGGGCTGTATCGTGGACCCTTGAAAAGACAATGAACGATTAATGATTGCGAGCAGATTGTTGAAAATTGTCCATCTGTCGTGTGGCACTGCTTCTGTTTATTGTGATTACATTGTATTTCTGACATTTTCTTCTATCTATCACGTGTGTGTGTGTGTGTGTGTGTGTGTGTGTGTGTGTGTGTGTGTGTGTGTGTGTGTGTGTGTGTGTGTGTTTATTAAGTCTATACTGGGCAGTCTCTAATTATTGGTAATCAGGTGGGTTCTACACAGACTGTAATCTGGCCACTGAGCCCTTGATGAAGACTTTATCTCAATGTGATTATGTAAACAGGCTGGGAAGGCTGCTGGGGCTAATCAGGATTACAGTTTGTCTGTGTAATTATATTCTATCTTGTGGGAATGCTGGGCATTATCCAACTGCCTCCAAGTTCCACAAAAATGGTCGAAGAAGATGAAGAAGTACAACCCATACAGTTCCAAAAAAGTTGGGATGGAGTTTAGTGTGTAAATAAATATGCATTCCAGTGATTAACTAAATCATATAAACCTATATTGAATTGTAAATTGTACAAAAACATAATTTTATACTTGAAATGTAGGCATTTTTATTATTATTATTTAAACACTTATTGAACTTGTGCTACAAAAAGGTAAAGACCTGACAGAACATCTCATTGCTAATTAGGCTGACTGGCAACAGGTCAGTAAGATGATTACTGAAGGACACCCCAGACTGACTGTTTCTTTCAAATGTAAAGGAAAGACATTCTGGGCAAATTGTTTGACATTCCAGCATTTAATAAGATGTCTTTGTGCTAAATTAAATACGGATATTAGATGACCTGCAAATCAGTTTCGTCTGTATTTGCTCAACTTTACAGAGTCCCAAAATTTTGAGGGGAAATAAAAAAGAGAATTTTACTTGGATGTGTTAATAAGCTCTTTTCCTGGATGATGATACGTGAACTTGGAACAGCTATGATTTTACGCTCTGGCTTTCTTATGTTTCTTTCAGTGCTGATATCTTAATGGATAGTCCAAGTGGCATACCAAAGTAATATTCAGTTCACCCACTGGCCGCTCGCTCGTGGCTTTAAGCCTGGGCCAAGCTCTTAGATGTTGCTGACAGGCCCCTGTGAAGCCTGGATATAGTTTGCTTCTTCTGATGAAGTCTGTTTTAATATAACTAGTATTCTTGGGGGAGATAGACTGGCAACATCTTGTATTCAGGAAGATAAACAGCTCACCGTTAGCTGAGATTAAATGCAATATGTTGAGGTGAGGCCAAATTGAGAGTCAAAGCTACAAATTCAAGCTGGACCCTGTTGTGCACATCAGGTGCCATTTTAAGAGAGGATTAAACTCATAAATGTCTGGAGTTATACTTATTGAAAGAAACTTTTCATTTATTTAACAATATTCATGCATTTCTCTTTGAATTTGAAACAAATAAACCAAAAAAAGGAGATAAGTCATGGGAAAGAAATTTGGAAACAGTTGCAGTTGTTGGCCCTAGTTGGGAAACACTATTGAAAGAATTTTGCTTACACATCAATTAAAAGGTAATATTGTAAGAGATGATATTCTCATCTTTTGTTATAATTCTTAAATGTTTCTACAGTGCAGTATATTTTCAGTAGTACTAAATTCATAACACATGCATGTGTCTTCATGGATGTTCTTTCTCAGTGCCCACCTGTTTGTGTCTGTGGTTGTCAGCTGAAGTTCTGATGTGTGACAGGAGAGCACTGTCTGGGAAAATAAATGAAGCAATGTGAAGCTAACTATAAAGCTAGATTGCTCAGTGGCTGTTACCATGAATCTACAGCATGTTTTCTCAAATAAACTAAACCAATTTGCTACCAATGTTTACAATGTTTCGGAGGCAGCACATGGAGATTATATAATCCATGTACACAGACAGGTAGACCAAGAACAGGCTTTTCCCCTTTAGCAAATGAATTATTAGATTTTTCAAAAGGTAGCTTTGTGTTCTTTATATTTGGTCTCACAGAGGCTGTGCTTAATTAAACAAATTTCTTGTAACAAACTACAAGTGGCCTGTCAGTCTTACTCGATGTCAAATATCAGTGGCAAAGACACACAAAAGTATGGAAAATGTAATATAGGGACCTGTTTGCATGGTGTGGTAATAACTTGCTGTTTTACTAAAGAAATATTGGGCCACTCTCATTCTCTGCCAGTTTAGTTACCTCATCCTGGTGCTGAAACTGAGACAAGATGCTCACAGAGTGGCATCTTAGAAGCTGCTGAATTCTTTACAAATACTTTAATCTGAAAGTTACTTCTTTTTATCTCAAAAATAAAGTCTCTTATGCAGTGTTACAGGCGAGAAGACACAATAAGGCTTCTGCTGTGCATAGTGAAACAACCCATAGATTAACTAATAAGGAATTCAGGGTGTCATGCTGTTTGCCTTAGCTTTTTGTCCTGGCCTGTAGAGTTGCATTTCTTTTAAGCAGTTATTCATCCATTTCCATATCTGCACATATTGGGTTTGTTTTTTTGTTTGTTTGTTTTAACTTTGCCTGTTTAACATGGTTTGTCTGGTTTGTCCAAAATGCTTCTTCTTTCAATTTTCTCCATTGAACCAGGACTCGCTTTTTTCATAAAAGCATTAATAAGTCATCAGTTAGGTCCATTTAAAACACAACTTGGGTTTTAATATGCTGCAAAACAAAGACCTTACAAGGCGGCAGCCCAGGCTGAATAAGAGTTTTACATAGAAAAGATAAGTGGCCAGATAAAAAACAAATTCTTATCCTGTGCGTCTTTCTTATGTCTCTTCGGGAAAAGTGAAGTGTTGATGTTATTGTTTGTTTGGGAGATTGGAGGCTTGAGCGACAGGCATCCTATTAGATGTGTTGTTGGCTCACAGTTTTGTGTTGTACAGCAACTCTCACAGCGGTGGTCTGGCATCAGGTGCAATATGCCTCAGTAGCACTTTGAGGATCTACTGGTGTCTAGCCATAAAATACCATATCTGCTGGGAAGTAAGTAAAGCACGATGAGCTAGAGTAGTAGTTATTAAACTAGGCCACACAGACACACAATCGCTGTTATTTCTGTACACAACAGTGTGTGTTCATACTTATGCATGTGCCAGCTGGGATTCAGCGTGACAGTCTATTTGATTTGGCCATTTTTCACCTGAGTATGTGTGTGTGTGACCATGCACTTATGCATGTGCCAGCTATGTTTCAGTGTATTTGATTTTACTATTTTTCAGCTCAGTGGTTGGCAATTCAAAATCGCCGAATGTAATACTTCATAGCCCTTTCCCAAATTGCAGTGACACACTCATGAGGTAATAGTGATTCTCTAGGAAGCCTCTTTTCTGTTTTTGTTGTAGGGAGCCCATTTCCCTTTCATCAAGCATGCAGACAAGCGTAGTGAGGGACTGCGATAATGCACATTCTATCAATATGAAATGTAAAGGTGCAGTACAGCCACGCAGATAACATCCTTCTTTTTGAGGACATCAGTCTAAGATTCGTGTCTGCTAAAATTGCTGTTCTGGTTATGGTGAAGAAAAATGACTCTCTCTTTTTCACGCAACACTTTAAGTCTGTAACTCAGAGAACAGTTTTTGATAGCTCTAAGAGAAAAGTTCATGAAATTGGATAGCAGACCTTCAAGATTCATGATCCAGAGGTATAACAGCAAACAAGCAACAAAAAGAAAGACAGGAGAGAGACTCTCTCTTTCTTCGCTCACACACACACACACACACACACACACACACACACACATATATATTCTCACATATATCTCTGTTCTTTTCAAAAGCTATGATCATTGAAGAAATACGCTATAACAGTTGTACAGCAACCACTGAATGACTACGACCACTCGATCAAACACCAACAAGTTTTAAAAATACCCACAAAACCAGCAGAAAATTTAGTACTAAAATTTCCACTTAAAATATCCATAGATGTGCAGATTTTGCACTTGTGATGTAACTGTCCCAACCTATTATTTGGTGTGTCGCACAAAGCAATCTCCCCACTGGAACACTCAGTAAACATACTAAGGTTTAAGGTCATTGCTGATCCCCAATAAATCAAGTGCAGCTTTGATCCTGGTGTCTGCAGCTATATTTGGCTTTCGTTTTTAGCATTTTGTGAAAGAGTCCCTTCTGTTTGGATCACAATATTCAAAACGCTCCACATGAAAATCCCAGCCTCAATTAGCTTGACAGTGCAAGATTTAAAATCAGCACTCTGAATCATCAGCACCGTGTTACACAAGGTCCTGATGATTCTGTGGTTTGTAAAGGTTACGGAAGCAACAGCAATACAGGGACTTTGCAGCAAATGAAGTCTATGAGGATATTTGTTGACCTTTGCTTTGCTTTGCTTGGAAAGACCTCCTTCTTTACAGTCAGTGCTGTGTAACAGGCCTGATGGATATCTTTATAATGGCTGATTCACCGTTAAGGTCGGGTGCAAATCAATGCAGGTTTTTTTTGTGCTAAATTTGATGGCTAGGGGAGGTGCTATGGCCTTCCCCATCCATTGTATTAGGCCATCATCGTGAACAATGATGAAATGCCATCCAGACCAAGAGCTGTCCTTGACTAAGCATTCACTACAATCATTCATGAGGAAATGGAGTATCAAGCAAGCAGAGAAATTACATCAAATACATGTGGGGGGAAAAGCACAAGGTGCACAGCTGTCTTAAGTATCTTTATGTTTAGAACACAGTTGTGCATGTTTATGCACTGCAATTGTTTTACAATGTCTTGCAACAGTTGCAAACATTTCTAAGTTGCTTTTGACAAGAAAAGAAGAAACCAGTTCCCCTCGTCCATCTGTAGTTTCGCATATGTGGGGGGACAAATGTAAGTCGCTTTGTTTCAAGGCATCTGCCATACATTTGAAATGCAGTGATGCACTCTGACATTGTCTGACTTTGTTTGTGTAGCATACTTTCCGTTGACACTTTTGTCCTTTAACAATGCCTAGTAGAGACCTTTATCCAAATGTTGCGCTGCAGTGTGTGCCCTTGTTCTTCTTTTTATTTTTTTCCCTCGACACCTTTTAGAGCGACATGCAATTGATGAAGAGCAAATCTGCAAAGCATTATACATTGTTTCTCAGTAACTGATACCACTTTGAGAATAATGTGACATTTTATTCCATTAACGAAAACGCTCACACACCTGTGGTGCTCGTGGAGGGGACGAACAACATTTCTTTTATTGTGGGGAAGCCTACACTGAAAGCCACTAATTAGAACACAAAAGGATTTATTTTAATACTACACTGATTGCTGAAGCTTTTTGTTAGATTAGATAAATTTTATTGTCATGTGCAGCCTGCCACATAAAACGGACAAATAATACACAGTCAGTAAAATAGAAATACGAAACAATAGACAGCAGATAAAGTTAATAGACTTCAAGGGCAATATAGCAAATGGAACACAATAAATTTGCCAAACTAAAGGCCGCGCTCTTTCATCAGAATGCAACAGTTTCACTGCATGGGGAGAGAAGAGACTCTGTGTAGCAGTTAAATCTGCCCTGCTGGATCCTGAAGCGACTACGGTGCAGGTTAAACTATGCTTGTTTATTTTCTGTGCCTATTTAATGACAGTCTGTTCAAAAATAGTCAGTTGGGATGGGCAATCTCTCATACCCATCAGCAACCATCCATTACCCAGTGGCCTGTTTGTCACTCATAATAATGCGGATGGCAGTAAAATGACTGCTCCTCCCCTCTCCTGCTGCACATAATCACTGCTCTTTATGGCCCAATACAGATCTGCATTAATGGCGGAGGACAACATATTGGCTGTTTACTCGTTCATGGTGCACCAATCATTTCATACACCAGTCCATGTACTGAAAAGCCAAAAGTGCTGTCTCTCATTTTCCTCCATGCCTAAAGTAAATCTTAAATAACCCACTTAGCATGCAACAAATTTGTTTAGCCCTTGAAAATAATAGGATATTCTCGATGATGCATAATATATTTTGTTTACAAAATCAATCTTATTTTTCTTCCCGTGGTTCATTAACTGGTTCATTCTGCCCCAAATCTCTGTGCTCACTACACAAAAAGAGATTACATTCAATAGTTCTCTCTCACCCTTTTCCTTTAGTGAGAAGCACAACAAGGCCAACAACAAATATACATATGCATACTCAAACACGTGCACGCACCCACACGCACATAAACAGAAACAACAGCACATACTCATTGCACCCTTAATTTAGATTGACAGATACCTTCGGAAATCTCATCAGAGCTGCAGACAGCTGCCATTTGTCTGTCTTTGTCTTGCACAGCAAGTATAACAATCTGTTATCAGTTTCAAAAGTGTGGTGTGAAAAAATGGACCGTACTTGTGTGCACGTCCAAAAGGCTAGGGGTAAATGTAAGCATTTGAGGAACAGCTGGGGCCATTCTTGAGATGTCTGTCAGGCTGCCTGGCCGCCTGCTGAGGCCACTGTTTCTGCCAGACTCATGCATTATGATACTGATTCATATTTTTCGGAACCATATTTTCCCTACTGTGCAATCACAGCATGTTGCTAATTTGGTTTCTCATCACAATTTCTGAACATTTTTGCAGCGTGGCACTAACATGGGGTCAGTGAAAACTCTGGGGATTGCCTTTCACAATTGAAATGATGATGGAGGTTAGAGCAGGCAGCTGAGCGGTCACAGCAAAATTCAAGGATGAGATACTGTTGGTCTAAGTGATAAATTAATTTAGTGCATGTCCTCTCTCCTGCACAAGGAAGCGCATGTTGTCGTTGCATTTTCCTTTGAAGTAACAAGATGAATGCTTACAGTGTTCTTTTTATAGATGCAGCTTTTATGGAGCTGACAGCGCTTAACATATTACAAGCTTGTATGATTCACAGCATTGAAAAGGGGGATTCTAATTCATTTGGGGGGGGGGAAAGGGGGGGAAAACAAGGGAGCCAATAGATATGGGAGTTGCTGAGAAGGAAGGAGATAAAGAACAATTCTTGGCAGAGGGGAAAGTGAATTAAAAAAGGCAAATAAGACACACATAAGTAGGAGAAAAATTTTAACACAATGGTGGAGAAAAAAAATAACAAATGGCGTGAGACAGTTTTGAGAGTTGAAGCAAGGATAATGACAGATGAAAGGAATACATAAAGCTGAGGAGTAGAAAGTGGGAGATAAAGGTAGAAAGAAGGGGGGGGGGGAGATATCTTGGCAGTGAGCATCTGTTCTGTCATCCCCAGGACATCACAACAATCAGCCACACAAACACTTCTAAGCAGTTCACACAAACAGCTTTACTCTGAATAGTTTGCGACATTAATCATCTAATGCTTGACAAACATAGAAATAATTCAAGGACAAATAGAGCTCTTTTGGGTGGCGGGTACAATACAGAGGCAATAATAGTAGACTTTTACCATTTACAGGTTAGTTTATCAAAGACCAGCACAAAACGTACAGGCTGCTTCACTTTTATGTTATTCTTCTGTCCAACACACTGTTAACACACAGGTACAAAACTGTGTGCTGCCTTTCCATAGTTCAAGTTTAGTTTACTTTTAAGCAGTCGTAGTTCTGTAGCACTGATGTAAGCTTCTGTCTCTATCTATCTCTATATATTTTTACTCGACTGTCTTACAGTCTCACTCGGCCCAAATCAAATCAAATGTCAGCAGTATTCTTTTTGTTATAACATTTAAAGAGGTACCCCAGTGATTTAGGAACACAAAGTGAAACATCAAAGCACCAGAGAACAAGATCTCCTGACTTTCGTCCACAGCATAGGTCAAGTTACAAAACACTGAAACCTACCACATTTCCCATAATGCAACTTAATAGCCTATTTTAAAACAGTAAAGGGGCTGCTACTTATATAGTGGTGTTCTATTTGCTTGAACAATTAGAGATGAGATAAGATTTATTTGTCCAACAGTTGGGAATTTCACACTATAACACCAGCAGAGTGGACAAAGCAGCATAACCTAACAACAGTAAGGCCATCTATACTACAAGCCTCATTCTCCCATTCTCACAAGCTCGTTTTTCTATGCTTAAGTGCTTTCTGTCTAACAGTCACACTCCGATGAACGCATCAGCAGCAACTCCGGGTTCAGTATCTTCGCCCAAGGATACTTTGTCATGCAGACTGGAATATCCAGAGATCGAATCACCAACCATCCGATTAGTAGACAACCTGATCTATCTCCTGAGCCACAGCCACTTCAGAAATACTTTAATCCCACCAACCATTCTCACTATGTTATTAGATCTATTCTAGTCACAAGTTTTAGTTTTAGTTTTCTTTGGGTTTGAGTCATGTCTCCAATGTTTTTGTAATGCCTGCCTTTCTCTTATGCCTTGGTTCTTTTTCATTTTTGTCTTGTTTAGCATTAGTATTCTTGTTACGATTGGCTATTTCCTGTTTTAATTTGAGGGGCTGTTTCTTTTTTTGTCCTGTGTACTTCCTGTCTGTTGTGCCCTGATTCCTTGACTGTTTTCGCCTCCTCGTTGTTAATTGAGCTACCATGTGTTCCTCTACCTGCTGTTTCTCATTAGTAATGCTGCACTTCCTTTTGTCCTCACTGAGTAATTTTTCTGTTTAACTGCATGGATCCTGTTTATTGATTCATGGATTTATTTGGATTCCTGCTTTCTTAACTGTTTTTGACTTTGTTATTTTGTGCCTGTTTGTGTCAGCCATTAAAGTTTTATTTTTCAGCCGTAAACAACCAGAAACAGACTTCATGAGGGTGGTTTGAGGCCCTAATATCTTCTAATGAGCCCTGTGGTCACTGCCTGGCAATGTGGAGCCCACCTGGCATTTGCCATAGAATACCAGAATTGGCAGGTCCACCGCTGTGCCCTGTGCTTTTCACATGAGCACCCTGAGCAGATGACAGAAATGAAAGTGTCTGGAGAAAAGGCAGAGAACATTATGATGTCTGTCACATCGTTCAGCATGATCGGTGATGGTGGTCCATGCAGGGACTTCTACTGGCTAGGCAGCTTGACTGCCTTTGGGTACTGGGATGGAATGTTTGGGCCTATTCTAAGACCCTATGTTGGTGCGGTGGGTTCTGGGTTCCTCCTGGTGAATAGCAATGTGGTGAGAGTATGCAGCAGTTTCTCAAGAATGAAGGAACTGATAGCATTGACTGGTAGCCTGACTGAAATCCAATAGGACATCTCTGGGACATTATATTTCAAGCCAACCAATGCTGCAAGATTGTACCTCAAAGTGCAGTGATGCTCTGGTCCCTGACATTGTCAGGCATGCATTGTGTACATGGGGGCCATACAAACTACTGAGTAACATTTTGAGTTGCTATAATTAAATTTTGGCAAAAATGGACTAGCAAGCCACATCACTTTGAATTCAACCTTCTGTAGGCTGATCATTTTTATTTCCATCAAATGATATAACACATTACCCAGTCTATATCAGTAAAAATATATTTATATATTTTAAACAGTGCATATTCCACTCATGGCAGGACCTCTTTGAATACAGCATAGGCAAATTACCCAAACTTTATGTATAAAATTTGTTGAATAGCCTTTTAAACAAACAACCCATGTCTTTTTCCTGTCAATAATTCTGTGTAAGACTAAGCTTGTAGACTAAATGGAATGTCACAGAACATTATGTTAATTTTATTTGGCATGACTTTCTGTGGTAATGACTTGGTAAAATTGAATTTTGGCAAAATGTATTCAAAAATATTTTCATAAAAACAGCAGAGATCACTTGGAAAGGAAACAGAGCCAGACATCAGGATTCGGATAGTACTTTAATAAGCATTTTCTCCCTGTACAAACCAAATCTTTGTAATGTAAAACAACAGTAGTACAGCTGCAAACATTGCTTCTCAAATTTTTGTCTTAGTCAATGTCAATGTTGTCTTAGGAAGACATAAAATTGGAACAGCACAGCACCTACAAATATCACATTACTTATTGGCCAGACGTGTATGTCATGCTGGCAGATTTCTGGTCCTGATTTGCCATCAAAAATCCACATTTTTCCACCCATGCTCATAACTTTGGTGGCTCATTGATGAGAGCTGTTCTGGCAATTTATGATATTCCCAAGAGTGCTTGAATGCACATAAAGCACCATGTCACAGGTTGGATCATGTTGACCGTGTAGGCGGCGCATCAATAGTCCAAATTTGCCATGATTACCCAGTTTGCTCTGTGCTGGCGGAAATAATTGCAACTTAGATATGCAACAAATCTTGGCAAGAATTTGTCTCCTCTGCATTTAGAACAGCAGCTCATCACCAGACACTTTATTTTATGCATTACATATAGAACTCTACTGACACACTACGTTTGTAACTGTTTCTATGAGAAAATCACAAGAGATTACATAAAAATGAACATGGGTCAGGGTGGACAGTGGGGTGGAGTGGGGTTAAGTTATCTGCACAGTATTTGCATGAAGATGTACGGTTCTGGGATTCTAGGCCAGAACCCCTGTGCTTTGCTGGGTCATGACCCCGTTGAGTAAAAACTGCTGAAAAATGCAGTATTTCAGTGCATTATCATATATTTCATAATAGACCTTGTTTTGGTAGCTATACACAACTTCCATGCTTTTCTTAAAAGTAAAAAAATGAAATGTAACAGTCTGACAAGAAGGAAATTAATTTTTTCACTTTGCTTCACAGTTTAACATTTTAAGTGTTTTGTCACTTCAGTTTATAAAGCAACCAGATTATTATCTGTCTAGTTAGAGGCCATTTCAGTGGCACAACTGCCAAGTGATCTGTGTGTTTGCCTTTTTCCCATACTGCAGTGTGTGTGTGTGTGTGTGTGTGTGTGTATGTGTGTGTGTGTGTGTGTGTGTGTGTGTGTGTGTGTGCGTGCAACACACTATGCAAAACATCCTTTACTTACCAAGTGTGAAAAGCTAATTACACAAGGGGTAAATTGTGGGGGGTAAACCATGCATCTTAATTACGTTTGCATTTCATTAGACAACATGCAAGATAGCCTGAAATGAAAAGGGGACGCTCTTTGCATTGTGACACAGTGTGCATGGGAGCAATTTTGTGTAACTACGGAAGTACTCTGGATGTGGAAGTGTGGAGGGAATAGGTGTGATATTGTGAAAACAAGGTTGCTTAGTAGTGGCACTTACGTTCCTTTGCATCAACACTACAAAGGTTAGCAAAGCAACCAGATTACTGTAGCTTGACAGTGATGGTATGAGGTTTAACATAATGTGTCTAGGGTATCAGTTCTCAGTAAGCTGGTGCAAGACGGATGACTAATCTGCTGTTAAAAGCTTGTAGCACCAAATCAGAAGACTTTACTTGTTGCCTATCTCTGGCACTTTTAGACCCTATAAAAAAGATCACAATCTTTTTAAAAGCATCCTCAATTATACATTTTTTATATTACTGCAGCTGCAGCTTTCTGCATTTTATTGTCATTATTTGATCTGAAAGAAAACAGAAATCATAAATGGAAACACAAAACTTGGCTCTTAGTCAGCTGGTTGCCAGATTTCTCTCGTAGCTTCTGCCAGCTGAGAACAATAGGGATTTTCCAAACAATTTGATCTCAGTTAAAGAAATATTGCACATGAACATCATAGGGTGCATTCAGTTGTTATGAACAAATGCTATTTGGAATTGTCTCTGTGCAGGCCTGTTTAAAATATCTCTTTTATTTATTGCTGCTTGGATGCTTGCAGCAGACGAAGTTTATCAAAATGAAGTACTCTTTTTGTTTCTGTGCTGCAGAGCATTTTACTTTATTATTCTTCAGCTGAGAGTCTCACACAAACCCATTATATGCATTGGATAATGATGTTGTGTTTGTTCTCTTTCCTTCCAGGTTTTATCCATTCTTGTGGAGGCACTTTAAAAGGCAGGAATGGGACAATAGAAAGTCCCGGCTTTCCATATGGATATCCAAATGGAGCGAACTGTACCTGGGTGATTGTTGCTGAGGAGGGGAACAGGATTCATATAGTTTTTCAATCTTTCGCTGTGGAGGAGGAATATGACTTTTTATCTTTGTATGACGGGCATCCACACCCGGCTAACTTCAGAACGAGGTAAGGAAGCGGCAGTGCACCTTGAAGGCTGTGTTTGAAAGCTGGCAGACTGGGCTGGAAAGATGCAAGGGAGAGAAGCCTTCAGTGCTCAGTTCTGACAGAAAGTTTATCTGTAGGCTGCACATGACAAAGGCTACTTATTTTCTTCAGGGAGATGTCAGGCAAGTCTGATGTGGTGTGCAAGGGGTGTTGTGTGTCCAGTCTTTTCTGACATCGTTTTGAGTGGAAATGTAACCGCCTTCTGAAAACTGAAGATTTTTTTACTGAGGAGAAGGGAAGTGCTGCACGACTCTGATGGCTGATCTGACAGGTGCTCTTCAGTTAAAGTATACATAAAAAGACAAAGTCCACGAAATCCTGTGTTGGGACGCATGGGTTAGCTCACTACCTATCTTTTTTATTCGACTGCTTTACCAGAGGAGACAGAGGTGGAGACAAACATCAGAAAAACATGAACATCAAACACAAAGATTTCTTCCTGTTGCTTTCTCTGGTCACTGAACAGGCAAACAACTTTTTACTCAGTGAGCTTCCTAGATTCTTACAAAGTCCCTGTTGCTTTGCATTTTCAGGCGGCCCTCCTTTTAGTATTTCCCTCTGAAAGTATTATTTGGACAGTAAATTCACAGAATTTTTCCAAAATGGGCATCCATGTACAGAAACAGACGTACTAACTGCTCAGGGTTAAATTGACACGTTTTCTCAGATAACACCATTCTTGGCCATTTTTGTGGTACATGCCTTCCTCAAGGATTGTGATTATTAAAATATTGCTAATGCTTTTTATTGAACACACTAATCACCAACTCAGTGCTCAGTGAAGCCATCAAACTGTGCAAATTGGTTTAACTGTGAAGGTTTTAAGCCAATCATCATTGATGTGCTTTACGAGAAAATATCTGTAAATATATAAATATTTCATTATTTAAAGGACACGTTATATATGTGACTCATAAAAAAATCTGCACTCTAGCATTCTTGGGATGTTCTATTTTCTACTTTCCCACATAAATCCTCCTTTAAAGAATCATTTTGTGTTTCACTTTCAAAGGAAAAAGCCATTTAGGTCTCACATTTTCCTTGTCAAAACTAAATTGCTCAAAAATAAACGCAGTCTTCACAGATAAGCGTTATGTATATTATGAGAAGATTATCTCTATGCTGAGCTGATAGAGAAGTGTGGATACACAGATCATCAGTTTTTAAACCTGTCAGAACCTTTTCTTTTCTTTCTTTCCTTTTTTTTAAAAGAGACATTTTGATTACCCACTTCTATTCACAAGCATGCTCCATCAGAGGCAAAAGTGGGGTCCAGTATTTCACAGTGAAACACTCCAAGAGGCAGTGCCAAATGATTTCTCCTGGCCCATTTATGTGGTTCAACTTCAGCGGAAGTGGACTGAGGTCACTGATAATAGAATGTAGGATTTATAGCAAAGAGTGACAATGAAGGAGAATAATTCTAGTGCTGAATCACTGCTGATACTTTAGCAGATGAATCACTTTAGATACTTAAAAGATCCAATTGCATAATACCATCAGGCTTATACACTGAAAGGTTTGTCACAATGTTGCTCGATTCACCATTGCATCCTGGTCTCACAGTCTCACGTAAGTCTTGTCACGAACAACCAGAAAGAATCAACAATCAGAAAGAACCAGTACGAGCAATTATCAGTCATGTTGCAGAAATACTGCCAACTGAACCAAACCAAAAATCTTCTGCTATTCCGCCAACACACTGACTCACGCTTGTTTTAACCTTAGTAACATTTAAAAAACAAAAGCAAAAAACCCACAACAGAATTCAAATATTAAAAGGTTTTCAATGTCAGAATTTTTTATTTTAATCCCAGTCCTATCAACTTACAGCAAACCTCAGTAACTACTAGATTAGCTCATGAGTTCAAAGTGAGTTTAGCCAACTTCACTGCAGGTTGCTTCTGCAGGTCTGATGAATGAGGCTGACTATAAATAACTATATAGTTATTATCCTTATTAGAAACAGCTGTTCAATGGGGAATATAAAACTTATAAAAGGACAGACAGGTGTGGGCTGAAATGCCAACAATCAGCTGCTTGCATTTTGTGGTTGTTGTTTTTTTGTTTTGTTTTTTAATGAAATAAACTATGCCCGCTAGCTAATGTGGTTGCTGTCCTGGCATTAGTTCAAATATAGCCAGGACAAAAATAATTTCTTGCCTTGTTTCTTTTGTAATCATATGTTTTTGAAAACATCAAGGGGAAACAAAACTATTGTTTTAAATTTTGCTTTCTTGCTTCTTATTTAACTGAAAAAGATTTATCTATTCAGTTTTATTATTGTAGCGACATGATTTCAGCTGTGACAATGTTGCTATATTTTCAAAAAGACAATATTTTTTGTCTGTGTTGATGTTTTTTTTTTTTAAAGAATGGGATCAGTTTTAAATTTTGTCATGGTCATAAGTCCATCCCTTTTATAATCAGTCATGCAGACAGAAAAATTGCTTTACTTGTGTTAAATTTCATGTGGGCGTGTAGTTTTCCCAAAACAGCAATTAATGCTTGTCAACATTCAGCAAGCCAGACTGTTACTGGACTGACCCACTATCAAACCATTGTGGCTTAAAGCTGAAATAAATATAGTGTTAGTTTTAATCTAGAAATGACTCAGACATGTTCCATAAATGGTAAAATATAAAAGATTTTAATTTAGAAAAATAATCTCATTGTCTCCTAATTCAACAATCATTGCAACAAACTCTGTTCAACTGTCATGCTTTACCTGAAACCTGAGCCCTAATTCAAATAACATTTGCCAGTTTTTAATTACAGTTATTCTGAACGGTTATGTAAATGATAACATGATATTATCACATCATGAAAGGAGTTCACTGAAATTGAAAATAGCATTCCCTGGAGTGGATCATTGTTATTTCATGTGTTGAATGATAATACAGTTCTTTAATACAGTTCCTTAATTTGTTGGACAAAGAAATGATTTTTTGTAGTTTTCCCTCTGTACACTGTCACATTGGATTTAAATCAAACAATCAAGATGTAATTGAAGTGCACTGTTAATTAAAGATGGCTTTTCAATCATTTTTTCTTTTTTCCAGTAACTGTTTAATAATTGCACTTTCATACATGGTCCACCTGTTTCAAGTGGCTCAAAATTATTTGAACAAGTGACTGACAGGAAGTTGGTTTTTTTTTAATAGCTTTTCACTGTAATTTTAAATATGAAACCCAAAGAGATGTCACTGCAAGTGAGAGAAGGCATAATTAGGCTCAAAAGACCATAGAAGACAACTAAAAAAAACATCTTAAGAAACCTGCACAGTTCTCTGAAGAAAAAAAGGGGAGATTAACGTGTGCTAGAATGATGGGGAAAAAATATGGAGAAGGAAATAAAGAACTTCCAAAGCATAAAACATTATCTAACATGGTAGAGGCGTTGTTATGAGATGGGCAGGTGTTGCCAGTTACTATTGTTTGCTGATGACCCAACAGTTGATATAAGTAGTAGGATGAATTATAAAGTGTACAGGTTTATACTCTGCTCGGTATTCTGCTGAAAAACTGATCAGACAGTGATTCATAGAGCAAAGTGATAATGACCCAAAACATACTGCAAAAGCACAAGAATTTCTCAATGCAAAGAAATGAGATCTTCTTCAATGACCAAGTCAGTCACCTGATCCCAATAAAGTACACTTTAAAGTTACTGTAGACAGAGAGACCCACAAAAAAAGTCCAATGACCAGTAATGAGTTATGTTATTTATAAAGGTCTATATGCAACAGAATAAGGATGCACTTAATTATAATATTACTAGGATCAGAATTAGCAGCTGGGTACTTGAACTCTTGAGACATCTGAAGTGAAGTTAGTCTGCTTACTGGTTATAATAACAAACTGGGTTATGGTCTTCTACCTCGATTTGGGCTGGGGTTGAGCAACTGGGGACATGTGTCTGGGAAGCTGCAGTTTCCTAACCATGAGCTGTAGCTGGTAAGGCAGGCCTGCCAACCAACACTGACCAGAGCAGTTCAGATGGGGCACAGCTGCGTAATGTGGAGCTTGTTAGGCAAAGAAAGGTTGGCAGAGTGCAGAAATTATATATAATGGACTTAACTAATGTTTAGCTGCTATATGACTTTTAACTTGTTCAAATGTAAGGATGTATTTATGTATGTAAATGTATTTGCACATGTTTAAACAAGAAAAAACTCTGGAATGGAAATTAATCCAGAAATCTGAATATGAATGAATTATGGAAAAAGTGAAGGAGAAACATCTGAAACAGAAGACCAAATGGAAGTAAACTTTCTGTTATACTTGCTGGACTTTCAGGGGTGCCTTTTTAAGATATAGTTAAGGATATGTGCACTGTGATGAATGACACATACAAGTCCTTTGTTTAAACTCCAACCCTACTTTTCTCCCTCCAGGGATGGTGCAATTTACAACATGATAAATTGTAGACACACTTAACCATCTTCCCCATAAATCTGCCAATGATAGCAAATTCTCATGTGTCTGCTTTTTAATTTTGGTTGTTTTTTGTTTGGTTTTGGGGGTTTTTGGACTGAGAGTTAAAACTATTTGGAGTCAAACATATTAATTTACTTTCCTTCTAAGCTCCGTTATTGGTCTCATTGAGCCAGGAGGACTATTAGGTCCTAGTCTGTCTTCCTTTGCCGTTCAGGGGGAGCAGCTGCAACATTATCAGCAGGACATGCTTTGGTTCTGGCAAAGACTTCCCTGCTCTCAGCAGCTTTACTGCATTTACAGTACATTACCACAGTTGTAGTCAACTTGAATAACTGTGTTTAAACTTCACCTGTCTGCTCCACTGACTTTGGTGCTGCCTTCTGTGTTGGCCCCTCCACCCCGCTCCATACACACACACTTAAAGTGAAGACGTCGATGGTGAGCAAAAAATGTATGAAGTACATTCCAGGGTTTGTAATCACCAGAAACGATTAAGCTAAGTGGGTAACATGTATATACATTAAAACCTTTCTTGTGATTATTTTCATGTTGGCATTAGATAAAATAAATAAAACAAAATTTCTCCCTCTGCTGTTACTGCTGCTTACTGCAACTTCTGCATGTCCATTTCATGTTTTTGAAAGGCAAAATGTGAAATGGGCATAACTTTGTCTTTAGGTCTCGTCTGGTCTTTAAGTCATAGTCATTCCAAATTCTGCTATAATTCAGTTTGTCAGTTAGAGGGACATGCGAGGAGCAAAAATGGTCTTTCTTCCCTCTGGTTAACATTATGTTTGTCATTTTTATATCTAAAGGTTTAAGGTCAGTCTCTTACAGATTGCTGGCTGTTTAGATAGAGCTGTTTAGCTTTTAAATATAAAACTATCACACATCATATCTCAATGTGTTAAAAAGATTATTCTGGATATCTATATTGATATGCACTGGGTAATGTATTAAGAGTCAAAGGACACATCATTTGATAGAAATAAAAAATTATCAACCTACAGAGTGCTGACTTTGAAGACACCACAAAAATGAAAGTAAAAAAATATGTGGCAGCTAGGTTAGTCCATTTTGCCCAAAGTTCATTGCACCAACTCAAAATCATACTCAGTAGTTTTATAGCCCCCATGTACTTGTATGAATACTGCCAACATTGGGACATGTTCCTAATGAGACGATGGATGGTGTCCTGGGAATATCCTTCCAGATCTGCACCACGCACCATTGAGCTCCTGCACGGTTTGAGGTGGAATCTGGCAGGATTGGATGGGCAAAACCATAATATTGTTCTAATGAGTTTTGTGGGGCCAAGTCAGTGGTATCAATTTTTTCATCCATTCTTCATCCGAGGGTTTCATCCCAATACCTGATGGCAGTCAGGTTGCTTAGCCTGACAGAGACAGTGATACTAGTGGCCTTCTGGACATCATTTCGGAGTTCTGGCAGTGTTCATCCTTGCACAAAGGAGTCAATACTGGTCCTGTTGATGGGTTAAGGAGTTTCTATTCTTCCCTGTCCAGCTCTCTTAAAGTAACTGCCTGCCTCCTGGAATCTCCTCCATGCTTTTCAGACTGTGCTGGGAGACACAAACCTTCTGGCAATGACACATATTGATGTGCCATCATGCAGGAGTCGGTCTACTTATGCAACCTCTGTACGGTCCACAGATCGCCTCGTGTTAGTAGTACTGACTCTCACCTTAGCAAATTGTTAGTGGCCTCCACCTGTAAAACCATTTGTTCTTTGGGTGTTGTTTCATTATTGCGCCTATCTATACATTGCAGCTAAAACTGATTTACAACTCCATCTGCTAATTAAACGACCAATTTCCTAGAAGTTAAACAGACTTGTTGCTGTACTTCGATTAAAAAGTGTTCCTTTAATTTATTTTGAGCAGTATATGTATATATTTTCTCACTTATAATACCTGGGGATAATTGGCTTGTATAACCAAATGAAATAACTTTATAAAAAGAGATAATATTTGAGTTGGAATTCAGATTTCAGCTTGTATCACTTTTACAACTAATCTATCCAAATACCAAAAGCTAAAAACAGATCTCTGCAGTGGCAATAATTTTCTGAAAAGTAGAGCAAAATAGAGGAGTGTTGAATTTGTGTTAATAGCACTCTGCTCAATAGCTTTTGTTTAATTTGTTTTCCCAGCTTTTCACTGCTGAGTCGGTGTCCTTGTGGTCAGGGATTGATAGTGTGTGCAATGCCTTGTGAGCTGACGTTATTTCCTCAGCAGTATTTAGTACTTTGAAGATTCTACCACAAAAAAAATGTTAGTTGGTATATTATATAGCATTATTTTCTTAATTCTTTGTGAGTCTCCATAATACTGCCAACTGTACTCTGGGGTGTTTGTTTACAGAGATGTCAGATTAAGCATCTGCAATGGATAGAAGCTGTAATGTTATGCAGTGATGATAACATGAAAGGGGATGAAAGGGGAGCTTTGCTGAATCAATATTTTGATGATTCAATGATGAAATGTCATTAGCATTATATATTAACTAACAATATTTCACAGTCAGTCTGTAGAGCAATAAATATTCAGTATTTTCAACCAAGGAATCGCCAGGGAGCTGCACAATATATACACAAATTCTTGTACCCAGGAGTTTTACTTTAAAAAAAAACACTCAATATACTGAGATACTAACCAGTACTAAAATTTTTAATGGTTTCACTGGCACAACACTAAGATAAAAAGTATCTGCTTAGTGAATCTAAATACAAATCCACCTCATCAGTTAAATCACAAGCACACATTAATAGGAGCATGAATAAGTGAAAGGGGAAATAGAAATAATTGGAGTTATCAGTAACAGTTTTAGAGCTCACAGAGGTTGTAGGCATGTTGTTATTTTGCCAAGAATATACCTGTCCTCTTCTGTCTGCAGACCGTGAAGGTCAATTGCACATTTGTGACCAGCATCAATCTAATCCACTATATTATGGCTTTAAAGAAAGCCTAATCTCACAGCAAAGATGCTTTAGATCCTTGAATCCTGCTTCATAGAGCAGGTAAAGAAAACAGAAGAATGATGCTTTGAACCAGTTTTGACTTAACGAATGTTTTTGTCTTTTGTCACTTGAATGATGTCAAAATCTTCTACTGGTTGTGTACTCAAATGTCTGCCTCATTCATTTTATTACCATGCTCTGGTGGCTAACAGACCAGCAAACGGTTGGTTGAAAAGACTCATGACAACATTTTGACGTAGGTCAGATCAGTTAGTTGAATTTTATAGGTTATCAGCATAGGCCTGATAACAACCAATAAAATGCATTCCCTTGGTATGCATTTGCTACCAAAGGAAGGCCATCCTGACTTTGATGCAACAGATATAATAAAGTTTTTAGATTGCATTGTAGTACTGTTTAACACATCAGTATTAGTTAGATATGAACTATATATTGATCTATATATAGTGCTAACTACTGATGCAAAGCCCAAAGCCCTTAATGCATCAAAGTTAACATAATTTGGTGTTGGATTAGAAATCCATTTGCAACACTATTAGCGACAGCAACACTGTCTTCCCCTCCTCTCATTGACACACTTCACACAGCTGGCTGCAGATGGGCAGGCACACAGCCCCTCCCCTCATTAGCTGCTGAGCACATGGAGAGTAGCTGACACTTTGTGAGGATTTTCAAGAGGTCAGTAAAACCCTAAAAACATTAAGCAGTTATCACAAATCTTAAACTGAAGGGTGCACATTTTAACATTAGCCGTTTAACTACTAGCAATTAGCTAATAGCCACATTAGCCTTGCGTTATCGTTTAAGGAGCGGCTAGTGGCTATGGCTAATAAAAAATGATAACCTTAAAGTCGGAACTATCAGCAAATATTAGTAGTTCTGACCATCTCTAACATTAATAGACATTTTTAGTTAGGATGATAAACAGTGGACATTATACCACTGCTATTTTTTTCTATAAATTGCTAAATTCCCAGAATAGAAATAAAAAAGAAAGAAAGAAAGAAAAATTTGTGGTACTGTGTTAGGATAACTTCTGTGCAACAAGTCCAGTTGTAAAATTTCCTTGCTACTAAATATTCCACAGTCAGAAAAACAAAAAAACACATTTTTCTGAAAAGTAAGTGACTTTAAGTAAATGACTGTAATTTGGCATCTTAATAAAAACAATTTTAATGTGCTTTGCTATTTTTTTCTTGCTTTTTTTGTATATTCATGGATAATAACGGTAATTATATTTTGGCATTTCTGATTTTGATTCATTCTTTTGCATTTGAGTCATATTTACTATTTTTGAAAGGTTATGTAAGTGATGTGTCATGTCATTCATTTTTAAGAAACATTACTAATAATAAAGGGTTAACATTTTGCTAAGCCACACGTCAAACATGATATTTTGCTTATATTTCACTTGGAGCTAATCCTGCCATTTAGAGAGAATGAGGGAAAGGTTGCTGTGAGACAAAAGTGAATGGCTCAGATTTTGATGGGTTTTTGCTTATACCACCCCAACCTCTGAATAGAAATGCTGCTCTTTGTGCTTTCTTCACACTTTTGTTGTTACCAAGTGGTGGATTTTTCTCTCATTGTGAGGCTATGTTGTGTGGTGCCAGAAAATGATAATTCCACGAGTCTGTGCCTCTAGGGCCCCAAGAGTATGCTAGTAGAACTCATGCTCTTACACAATTAATTCTCCCCAAACAAAAGTCATTGGGAAGGAGAACAGAACAAGTTTTTGTAACTTGTGTATGTTTTTCTTTGTTGAAGTTTGTCAAGAAAAGATTCAGCAAATACTTTCCCAGCAACTTGTTCTGAAAAGTGCGTATTTCCATATGACAACGTCAGAACTTATGTTATTTAAAGCTTTTCTTTTCTTTCCTCTTGTTGATGTGCTGTTGACTCAGGCGTCATTTCATCTGGAATAACTAAGAAGGTGCATGTAATAATAGGCAACCTTGTCCTTGGCTTTTCTTTTCCTCTTTGAGGGTATTCACAAATAGAAACCTTGATTAAGATTAAAGAGCTCTTTAATTTATTAATGCTATTAATTAATTAAATTCTGTACGGAACAAGACAAAAGCGACAATGAATTTTTAACATGAAAAAGAATTGACATCCCCGTGATGGACCTGATGAGTGTGTCTCCCCATTGATCTATGTATTCTCTTTGCTCTGTGAAGTTTTTTTCCCCCCTCATTCCTCTGAGTCTGTGCTGTACTTACATTATGTTCAATCCCTCATGCCTGAGAATGGCTTGGTGAAGCACTCATTATTGTACTGATATTATATGCTGAGAGTAGCAGAAGAGAGGAGAGTTACAGTGATTTTTATTCTACTGTTGCTTGCACAAATAAGCCCCTTTCAGCACGCACTTCTGTGCGGAACTGTAAACTGATGACATCTGAATGGGTCAGATTCCTGTATGAATGTACACCCTTTTCATTTTTAACACAGCACAAGTGGGAATGCTACCTGTTACATTTAATGTATAGGCACACACACAGAAATGGACTTTGTGCCTGTCTCTCTCACATCTTGACCTGCTCAGCTTACTAAAAGGTGAATTTTTTTCTGAACTCACAGTGGTTTTATATATATATATATATATATATGTATATAGTCTGAACATGACATGAACAAAGTGGTTTTATATATATATATATATATATATATATATATATATATATATATATATATAGTCTGAACATGACATGAACACTTAATATGCTTTAATAAATTGCCGTACTTCTATATCTTTGGTCCATATGTCATATAATTCTGGACAGACATAGATGTAAACCACCAGCTGACTGAGTTGACTGAGTGGTCCTCTCTATGCATAGTTTTTGTTTCACTTTTTGATACAGTAAGTGTTTTACAAACACGTTGTCCCACCATGTGCCACCAGAACAGCTTCAGTATGACCTGCCATTGATTCTACAAGTCACAAGAGAAATAAAACACCCTCCAGATAATCCTGCTTGTGGTGTTCTCACAATGTTAGTGGAGAGCTGTAACATGTCAGGCTTGAATGTGTTAAATTGCGTTGACAACTGGTGACCGTAAAGGCTATAGCACATGATTCACATCATTTTCATACTCATCAAATCATTCAGTGAACCCACATGGCCTTTGACCGTGCTGTTATGACAGTTTGCAAAACACTGGAAATTTAATCTATTGATTTGTATTCATGGACATGAATGTAACATTTTTTTCCCTAAATACCTGATACACAGTCTGAGGGTGGTTTTATAGTTTATTAGTTTTATTATATTGTGTCATGGCAGTTTGAGAACTACAGGTGTATCTATTCATTTTTGTTCACTGACGCTATTTGAAAGAGTGGTGGCATGTGTCTGTGAAGGTCCTCAGTCATCCAGGTCATCGTAGTCAAAGGAGCTTGCAAAGAAAAGCGTCTGGACTTCTTTAAGTTGCTTGAAGACGTTTCACCTCTCATCCGAGAAGCTTCTTCAGTTCTGAACTGAGGAAGCTTCTCATGCCACCACTCCTTTGACAGTGGTGGCATGTGTGTGGCATTTAAGAAATCCCTTTTTTGTACGTAATTTCTGTTTTAATTAACTTTTTCATTTGCCATTTGCTAGCATGTTCAGTAATTTTCTTAAACCTGGTGATTAATTATGGCTCTTGTATCCAAAATGAGGTTTTCATTAAATAAAAGCAGGATTAATGGCTGTGTAATGGTTTTGTTGTGGCACTTTGTGGCGATGTGCATTGTGTTTGTTTTGTCATTTGGATGTGTCGGGAACTTTGATGCCACCTGTTATTAATTGAATGAATTTGATAGTGGCACTCATGTGTGTGGGTGTGTGTGTGTCTGTATATATGGGTTCTGAATTTATACTGCATCTCGGAGCAAACATAAGCCATGAATTCCAAGGAAGTCTCTGTGGACTCCTGTGAGGGATTGTGGTGAGGCATCAGGGCAAGCGTATAAAATCATCATGTCTATGAGTAATCCCAGTAACATGGTACTTTTAATAACTGTGAAATGGAGTTTGAAAGTGCCAGGATTCTTCCCCCATTTGGCCATCTAGCCAAAGTAACCAAGCCTTGTTCAAATAGATAACCACTACCAGTTCATGATCATTCTTATAAATCCTATAATGTTCTTATTTAGAATAGAGGACAACCACCTCAGTCAGACATTTTTGGTGAAGGCTGTATAGGAAAAGGCATGTCAAAATCCACTTGGAGTGTTAGAACAAACAAAGAAAAATCAACAAAATTGATATTGGGGGTACACCTGCAGTTCCTTAATCCTTTACTTAGGACCTCTCCAAAAGTCCTCTTGTTTAGCTTTAACCACCTAAGACCCGAATTCTTTCATGGCATGGATTTTAAATTTCTCTTTGCTATTTAGGCTGATTGGGAGCCAATGAATGTGTTGTGGAAGTTTTCCACTTAAATAAAGCCTGCAGACGAGCAGTGAGCGGTAGCTAACATTCTTTTAATTCATGCACACAAAGAACAGACAAGCTTGTGGAGCCCCCATGACCGCGGGACCGACGGTCAGCAGAGTCTCTCTGAGCCAAAGTCAACCTCTCAGTTAAATACCTTCTCCAGGAACAAAAGGCAGTACACAGCTGTTTCACACCTTAAGGTTCACACTCCCTTGCTACTTCCCAGAGTCCTCAAGAGACAAAAGACTGGTCCTCTGGAGTTCCTGTTTCCCCAACATCCTGACTACACCCCCTACCATTTGTCTTAAGTATGAGTGTCAGACATGTTAAAACAATGAAATAATGTGATTAATACCTTAGTGAAAGAAATTCCTCTACAATCGTAAAAATAAAGAATTACCAGATTTGATTTGATTTTTTTTACCTGATTTATTTTCTGAGAAAAATTAGATCCACATATGAGGACATTTGCTTTAAATTTCGATAGAACAGTTGCAGTATAATATCCTTGTAAGTGGATATCAGGCCCTTGTAGAGCAAAATTTAGTATTTTGGTCTAGACAACCCAAAACGTGGTGTCCACATATGTGGAAGCCAGATCCTAGGAGGCTAAAAATAAGGATTTGGTGAGTCCGGTTCCACAGTTAGCATTATTGTAGCCGGTAAACAGTTCAGTAGTATTTAAATTGCTTGATAGGAAACATCCATATACTCATAGCATTTTTCTTTTTTAATTAAATTTTTAGAGGTTCAAAGCATTCTTATATGACCGCTGGCATCAACATGACACTTTCACCCAGAGAGCTGCTGCTAACTGTATATTTTCTCATTTTTTCAGACGATTATCTGTACAGAAACCACCAACAACCATACCACACTCAAGCTCTCTTAAATCACCATTATTCCCTCACTGTGCTCAGTTTGAATTTCAGCAGGTCATCTTGACCATGACTGCATGTCTAAATGCGTAGAGTTGCCGCCATGTGATTGGCTGATTAGATATTTGAATTAATGAGCAGTTGAGCAGATTTACCTAATAAAATGGACGGTAAGTGGATGACTGTAGAAAATTACAATATGATACTCTATCAAGTTAAAGATGTGTAGACAATTACACAGGGGAGAATATATGAGCATTCTAAACATCCTTCAGTTTGCTCATGTTTCATTTTCACTTTTCAATCCAATTAGTTACTTTTGCCATATTCATTTTTTTCACCTCAAGCCAGAAAAATGTAGAAATTAATTGACTGGATGATTTGACATTACCAACTGCTTTTTTTGTTTTTCTGTTGAGGCCCCCAACCCCATCACCCAGCCCTTTGTTTCCAACAGTAAACTGAAGGCAGGCAGTTCACTTTAATCTTTGCTTACTTGATAATATCAGCCACAACACTTAAGGCGCATTTTCCACTCCACTCCATCGCTTTTTGTTCTTTCTTCTTTCACTAAAAGAGGTCAAGAGCAGTGTAGCAACAAAGAGAGAGAGAGGCAGATACAACCAAAGACACACACAAAAAAAACAACACAAATGGTGAACCAGTAAGATGGGTAGAAGAAAATTAAGAGTAAATAAACAACCAGAAACAGACAACCAGAAACAAGTGAGAGAGAGTGATTGTATAAGAGCTTCTGCAAAATTGAAGGAGAACCAAATGGAGGTAGACAGACACTGAGTTAGACAAATAGAAGTACATAAATCCTGTCTCACATGCCCTCTCCTCACGGTGCAAGTGCTATAGTGCCACACTAATCAAATGGTGGGAATTTTTGACACCTACCTTTAGGGCTGAAGTAGGCAGCCCTTGCTTCAGGTGTAAGCAGGGCTGCAGCTGCAGCTACTCAGTTAGCTCTCTGGTCCTTTGTCACAATATATATCTTTCCCACCAGTGCAGAATTGGCGCAAGTGGCTTATCTAGAACCAGTAATGTGGATTCCCACCCCAAAAGGAAAACTTGGGATGGCAACATAAAACTGTCGGTCCTGAAGTTGGAATTGCTGATGTCAGTAGCTATAAGAGGGACTACAGAAAGAAATTCACAGATGATTTGTAGATGGTTTTACTTTTTTTTTTTTTTTTTTACAACTGCAATTCCAGTGCATAATACTACCTAGTGTTTCATTTCTCAAACCTATTGAATTGTTGCCTGATTTGCAAGAAGCACTGAGGCAGAACATGCACTGACTTACACTGCACTGGCACTGTGTCGATACAAAGCGGTAAGTCATTCTTTATACCTTGGCATTGCTGTCATCCATTAGTTTTTCAGAAAGCTATTGCTCTATATCCAAGTGACACTCTTGTTGGACAAATGGTTTTGTGTGCATTCTGAAGTGTTTTGAAATTTCTGTTCACTGAGCTGAACAGATTTTTTTTTTTACTTTTTTGTGAAAAAAAAGCTGTTTAAACAATTCATAAAAGTTTCTTAGATGGGAACATACTGTATGCTTACTGAATACTGTGCTGCTATGATTATGGTTTTTGTTTTTAAACCGGCTTTAGTGAAAGGTGCTGTAATCCGTTTCTATCCTGCATCAATACACTTATTTTTACTGATAAGCTAAAAGTTGCAAGCTGCATTATCTACAGCTTATGATCATTTTAACTCAAAGTTTGGAATTTATTTGTCAGTATTTCTTATATAACCCTCCTTTCCACTCAGGCATATCACTGATGTGAAATACAGTGAGACGTGCTTTTGCATGTTAAAAAGTGTTTTAAGATTAACAGTTACAGTCGACTTTACAAACTTATGCCAGGCATTAGTTTGCCTTTTATTCTTATTCTATTTTTTCATCACTTTGACTTTTACTTTCCTCAGTGATTCTAGACTACCACCCATGGTGAGATTAATCCATAATCGGGTATTAAACATGCCTTCTTTGTACAATCTCAGATAGAAGTATACTGTAGCTTGCACTCTTCTGTCTGATATCTAAGTCTTATTCCTTATTTCTGAGACAGCAGGCCCCTTGGTGTTAATTTGTTAATAATATTCCAACCATTTAACTGATACCCTTGTTGCCAAAGCAACAAGCTGCAGCAAATAGCAGATGTACTTTTTTGCATTTTGTTTGATACTTGTCTGGTACTGTAGAGGTAGGAAACTTATTTCCCCTTGTTAATCCATTCATCACCCAAGTGGTAAAGACATCCCCACCATACACATATACGTATGCATATGAACCATTTTTGGGTTCTACCGTTTTGTCCTGTCACTGATACAGAGGATATTTACTTTGTCCACTTAGAGAGTCTTAAAAATGTTACCATCCTTGGATAATAGGTTAATCTTTGACCTGTATTTATCATATAAATTAGGACATAGAACACATTCCTGCTCATTTTCACTCTCTGTGATTCTCACAGTGAACTAGAATTCGAGCAAGCTGTCACCTCAGCAATATGAAAACTTTTTTGTTCTCCATTTGGATTCTGGGACAATAAATGTACATCTCACTCCTGAGAGGACGGTTTGGAGAAAGCATTAACTTGTTTTCAAAAAATAAATAAATAAATGGAAGCAAGTGATTGTTAACAGTTTTAGAGACTGCAAGGATTGATGGCAGCTGCATTAGTAGTGATTCCTTTGGTGATTCCCATACAGTTCAGCATCTTTGATCTTCATCCAGAACAGGACAGGAGAGGGATACTGCTTTTGCCTGGAGGGACAGGGACTTCATTCTCAGAGGAACCCCACTGGGGAACCTTCCTCAGTAATCAACTCAGATACATTGCTGACAGGCTGGGGAGCCATCTGGGAACGTAGGACAGAGAGGGGCATGTGGGAACCCCCTTGATCGTCAGAACATATTAATGTACTCTGACTGAGGACTAATTTATCTTGCTTCCAGGGGTTTGTTGCCACTCATACATCACAACCACGTGCTGGTGTGAATAGACAGCACTGCAGTGTGCCATATAAATCACTGTTGTAACGATCTCTGTGCTGCCTTCAGGTGGCAAGAGAGCTGCCAACTTGGGTGTGGCCTCGACTGATCCAGCAGACTTTGATGAGTCAGCGCCAATCTGCGCCTACATGCTGTGTCACGAGAAGTATTAGAATACATTTCCTCTAATTTCCCAAGCCCACCAGTTCGGTTTCTTCATGCTGGCCAGATTCAGCCAATGAAATGACACCTGTAGTAACTGAAGTCTTGAGTAGATATTCTGGTGCAAATAGACTGTAAATTTGGCATCCCTCAAAGCTGGAGTTTTTTTCCAATAGGGGCTCTTCTTGATTGAAAAAAAAAATCACAGTTAAAAGAACTCTATGAGAAGGTGCTCCCTTATTCGCTTATTTAGCAATTTCATGAGCATTTGTGCTCAAACACTAGTTTTAAGTCTTCTTTTCTGTTCCCCTTGAAAAATGTATAGAGTAAAATTAACTTTAATATGCTTTAAGATGAAAATAACTGGTGATTGACAAGTCATTACTGATACATGGACGTCTCTGGTTCTTTCAGATCTACCCTCATTCTTCCACCCTTTCACTCAAACAGGAAAATCCACCTGTTAGCCATATTGTTCCAGTTTGTAAAGCCCTTTATAAATGAGGACTGTGTGGAGGAGAGCCTCCAGTGTTACATATATGTCAGTGATGTAAATTAGCCTATATATGTTTAGTGTTTCATGTACTCTTTAAGGTTGTCAGGCTTGTGTATGGATAAGGAGAAACATGCTTTTAAAGGTTTTTACACTTTTATTCCCTTAAAAGGTGATTGACATCTCACTTTCTTTGACTGATTACTTTTGCACTCTGAGAAATGTCTGACCCTTTTTGTAAAATAAGCTGATTGAAAGTCCTATGGAGACAACCACATTTAAATTGGATTTAAATCTTCAAAAAAAACACCCCACTTTCAACATACTTGAAAATCTGAGAAATTTCTTTTTGTTGTTTTAATTATTGTGGAAAGTTGAAGTAAATCACAATAATTTTGTGTTCATTAAAATGTATTTAGAATTTGCAAATTGATGATAATTCATCCTATTTGTCATGACACATGTCTCTTCCCTACATAAGCTGCCTTTGTAAGTTAAAAGTATCAGTATCTATATTCGTATCTGCAATACTGGCCCTGTACAGTGGAACCCCGACTTACGAAATTAATTCGTTCCAGAGGGTCTTTCGTAAGTCAAAATTTTCGTAAGTCGAAGCACCTTTTTCCATCGCCTTTTGAGTGAGGCGATGCTGACTGAAGACTAAGTTCTTGGTGGAGGCTGAAGAAAGCATACGTATGCATGCATACATACGTACGTGTACATAACATTATAGAATTTAATTCTAAACTTTAAAACTAAAACTTACATTTACGTTAATTAATGTACGTATAGGGATGGGTATCGTTTAGGTTTTATCCGATACCGGTGCCAAACCGGTACTTTTGAAACCGTGCCGGTGCTTAAATGGTGCTCAAACCGGTGCTTAAAGAATGGAGAACACAAACTTTGTCCAAAAACCTCTCATGTTCAGCTGTATTTCACTTTTTCTTTGGTCATTTTAGCCTTTTTGGCCAGGGAGAAGGGAGTATCTGCCATCAAACAAGAAGACAGCCGCATGTAGCTATGATGATGTTTGTTAGTTCACCTTACATGCATTAATGTAATAACGTGGTTAGCCTACTCAACGTAAATTACACACGAACAACATTAAGCTACTCACGCAGAGAAGAATGGCTGCTGCTGCCATCATCATCCGTCATCATTTCTGCTACACTGGCAGGGCTAGGGGCCAGGACTCTACTCTTCGGGTTTTTGGGGAATGTTGCAAACTCTGGGTCCGATAACAGGCAACCCACCCGCAGTAGATGTGCACGGTGTGAGGTCTCGCAGCAAGCTATCAAATACGGCGCATTTCTCGGCTTTTAAAAAAAACGCTATGCGTCACCAGGTGTTTCATCGGATTTGAGGTGTTACCTCCTTTGCACAGTATCACCTGAAAGCACTTGTTGCAGGCTGCTGAGTTTGCATCTTTTGCTGTGAAGTACAGCCAGACTTTTGACCGCTTCGCCTTGGGCATTTTTAATCTGTAGCTCTGCTCTAAAAGAACGTACGTACCTGGACCCGCCTACCATCCTCGGAAACGTAAAATGATTGGCTAGAATCTAAAGTGTATGACATCTCAGGGGAAAAAAAGCACCGAAATAAAGCACCGAAATGTGCACTGCTTTTCGGTCTGGTTACTACCGTTTATGACAGAACCGATACCGGTGCCCATCCCTATGTACGTATGTACACTGTGCAATGATATATATTTTTAATTTTTTAAAACTCGCTCATATTTATGCCTTATGCCGGCCCCATTATGAATGAATGAACGATAGGCTAATTGCAAACGAAAAGCACACAAAATAGCGCACTGCAACAACAATACGTCTTTCACGTGGAACAGCGAAACGCATTTCGCAAACGGATTTTGTTACACAGGCATTTTGTCGTACCACGGGCAAAAATATTGCCGTTAAGTGCCTTCGTAACTTGAATTTTTCGTTAGATGGGGTCTTCGTAAGCCGGGTTCCACTATATTTAGTATCAGATCAGTGTCAAAATTTGCAGTATCCGACAACACTATCATTTAAACAGATTTTTGTTCCATATTATCCAGACCTTGTCTAGACTATGGACTGTTGAAAGATTTTACAGAATAGATGTGCATAGATGTGCAGTTCCACTGTGAGGTTCAGAAACTGTAGATTCTTTCATTCCTCAGGACCCTTTAGTATCATTCTAATTATCATTCTAATGCATTAGTAATGTGATGCAGTCTAATTATCTCAAAATCAGTTGCACTCATAACATGTCCTTGTCTTTGCAGACAAGCAGAATAAGTGTTTCTTATGTGGAGGCATGTTTCCATGCCTGCAAGATGCTTGTTCGGATTTTCAACTTTAAAATAGTCCAACATTATGCTGACCTGCAAAGTTGAGACGTGAGACCTGTCCACATTTGAAATTTGAGGTTTGGAAGTATAGAAGGGGTATAGAATTTGGATGCATACGTAGACTTGTCACCTCTTAATCCCTTTCAATGCCAGATTTAGAAACACTGTCTCCACATAATGTCGGCTAAACCCATGGCATCCTCACTCCTTTGCTGTATAGTGCTGTTATGATGACAGTGCAATACTTCAGTTTTCTGTTTTATTATCCACCTGTGATCATAAGAACATGTTTTTGCCTTTTTTTCTCTAGATTTTTGGATGATTTTAGGAGAAGCATTCCTCTCACTACCCTGTGTATATTGGTATACTGCATAAATTTTTTTTGTCTCTCTCCTAATTTCTCTATATCACGTATATCACGTTGCCATAGCAGCACTTTTCCTCTTCTTTTCTACACTCAGTTTTTATAGGCATTGGTGAAAGAAAAAAAATACTTTGTCAAGTTATTTATTTGTGGATATAATAATTCAGTCTTCATTTGCTGCACTTTTCCAGTAACCATTTCAGGTCAAGGCTTTTTAGTGTCATTGTGTAACTGCATTGCACTCAAGCTGGTGAGTGCCATCAATATCTGTGTGAGCATGCACTCTGAAGCCACTGATTGTTCTGTTCTTGTCTGTTCTGCTCAGCCAATAATTAGTTCCCCCATGCATCCTCCTCCCTAGACATGGGGTAAGGAGAGCAATTTTAAAGACTGTTCAGCTTGACATCAAACTGTAATTCACTGAAAGCATGTAACTATTACACAAAATGGCACCGTAGACCCCTCCAACCCCCGTCTTCCTGTTGAAATGGCAAAGAAAGAACTGTTTTGCAAAAGAAAGTCTGAGGATTCGTTTGTTAAATGCAGCAGCGGCCAGTGGCGGGACCAAAGGGAAAGGCCAGGTTTACACACTTGTCTTTTCAATGTGACTTTTGTGCTTGATAGCACAGAGCCAAAGTCATGTCAAACTGATGCCTCCATGCGTGACATTCTAATGCCAGCTATATCATGAGATTTGTTTCCACTCCACATCCGTAAGAATTTCGGTGCACTTTTTTTCTTTCTGCGCAGAGACTGGTATAGTTTTCTTTCCTCCTTTCTCTCCACTCTATACAGTGTGGGCGCTGAGTAGGCTTTGAGTGACATTCCCCTTATTATCTAGGTTGTAACCAGTTGAGACATTTCAGTAAATGTCATTGGTCAAAAACATTAATAAGTAAGATAATGAAAAGTGGTAAATAATGTTTCAGTGTGTTACCTGTCTCTTGTGTTTTTCTAGTTATTTTTAAAGACCCCAACAAGGTTTTCTGATTGTGCAACCTATTTGCTTTTAATTGACACACCAGGCAAATTATGTACAATGATCTTTTTTTACATTAAGCTTCTAAGATTACCCTTTATGTTTTCTTTCCGTTATTCAGTAACGGCATGCAGCAGCTGATGTTAAGCAATATCTTGGCATGCTGGGCTGTGCCTGCAAAAAAGGGTGATTATTTACTACACAGTTCACAGTGCTGTAATTGTAAACTCTATTGAAGTTGTAAAACAAGCACCTTCTTTATTACTGTCACTTGGGAAGTTTCTGTTTTTGCACATTTGGCCTGCTGCAGACATTATTTACCTGGCTTATTGTCAAACAGAGATTTGGTCACACATACGGCTCCAAAAATGTGTAATAAAAAAGAAAAAGCGAGAAAACGAGAGGGCAATAGAAAAGGAGACATTTTGTTTCATGCACAACTTTAGTTCATGCTTCGTTGCCTGGCTTACAGCAGTGGAAGGTCGATAGAACATTAGCAACTGCCGCTGAGGAATGGTCAGCAACACATCTTGTTTACGACGTCGTGAAAGTAAATGGATTTGTTTGGGTCTGCACCTAATTTGAAATGCAGTAATGAAGCAGTCTGTTACAATGCAGCTGCCAGCCCTCACAGGCCAACCAACAATGGGGAAGGTTCCCGCTTGGGTTTTGATTGTATAGTACTGAGTATATTACTGCTGGACAAATTGCATCACAATTCTCAGAGCTGTTCTGTTTTATTAGACCCAAAATGCTATGGCACACAAAGTCACTGCTGCTGTGAGGACTTTTAAATTGTCGTTATATGCAGTGTTGGGTAAGTTACTTTAAAATAGTAACTTAGTTACATTACTAGTTACTTCTATCAAAAGTAACTCAGTTACTTCAAGTTACTCGTTACTTTCAAAGTAACTAGTTACTAGGGAAAGTAACTTTGGTTTTACTCAGAATTCTCTTGTTAATGTGTTGCTTCCATAACTTTGCCAGTCTTCTAGCTTGCTTACTTGCCACAAGTGCACTGTGCCACCTACCAATAGAAAGGAAAAGATAATGTGCATATTTCCACGAGAGAATGCCATGATTCTAGCCTACGTCACAGCGTCATGTGCGCCTTTTACATCCAACACAAAAACTGCAGTCGTGGTGCTTTGATTGTACTCAGAACTCGGAAATTCTGCCTTCTGAATAGGAAGATGTAGGCAACACCAGACTGCAGATGAGCTGCATACAGGGCTGGACTGGGACAGAAAATTGGCCCGGGCATTTTGACTTGAGACTGGCCCGCCATTATAGGAAAAATCATAAAGCCTTTGAATGAAAACAAACGCTGTTGTGACAGTGATGTTCACTGTTTTGATGGTATATATGCACCAATCTATCAATCGTTTGTTGTAAGATTCAGATAATTATTTTTTAAAAGCCAGACATTTTAAATGAGAATAAGAAAGAAAAGTATTTCCTTGTGCCCCCCTCTCCCTGTTAATGCCCTACCTGGCCCCCCTGGCAAACCTTTGCTAGACCCGCCCCTGCACAGTTACCAGCTGTCAGCTACTTAGAAAAGGATCCTGGGGTTATTTGTCTCTCAGAAACAGTTCATAACTTCCCTTCAACTCATTTATGTCACCTAAAAGGTAAACGTGTTTCTCCATCACCTGTTCAGCTCTGATGATTCAGTAAGGACATCTCCTGGTTTCATCTTCATGTTTCCCTCTCACCAGATAACCAAACCGATATTATGACCAGCAGCTTTTTTGCAGCTGTGGCTCCAGCAAACATCAGCTGATACTAGAAATTAATATTAAATAAATTCTAACAACGGCTGCTCAAGCTTGAACGTGCTGCTGTTGTTTAGCGCGACTGGTTTCCTCTTTCTGGCGCAAAGTGGGCGATAAACAAACAAGAGAGCCGATCAGCTGATCATTGATCAGTTTTCATGATTGAAGTAGAAACAGGAGAGGGAGGGGGAGAATGAAAGAAGAAGAGGCAGCTGTGCAGCAAAGACACAGATTAACTCCAGCTTTGTGCCTTTTTCATTGTAGCTGAATTACGGGACAAATTGTTCCTTTTCACCTCAATAAGAAACGCGTAATATTTTCTCTGAATACCAGACGGGACGGTTGGCAACTCTAATAACTTATGAACAAAATAAAGTTCAACATCATTAACTTCATAGCACCCACACAGCTGTATAGAAACTAGCTAGTACGCAGTACGGAAAAAGTCAAAATAACGAAAATAAACTCCACCTAAACTTGGTTTATATCTGACCCAGATAGACTGCAGGTCATAACTTCTTACCTGAAGTTCAGTTCACACTTGGACCGGCGGCCGCCTCGGGTCTCTTTTCCTTCTGCGTCCCCTTTCCCTCCTCCACCTGCTGCCTCCAACACTTGCTAATGTTACAGAATCTGTGGAAGCTCCGCGATAGCCACCACACAAAGTAACGAGTAACGACCGTATCTAAATCCCAGTAACGACTAACGCGTTCCTGATTTTGGCATAATAACTAGTTACCGTGCTCGTTACCACAATAATAACGTAGTTACTGTAACGCGTTACTTAATAATGCGTTAGTCCCAACACTGGTTATATGTAACAAGTTTAAATGTGTGTGAAGTCGTTGGATTTTGTTCGCACACATCTCTCAACAGAAAAATTTTAATTAAAGTAATTTACCTTCACAGGTAGCCTAGCTGATTTAAATAAAAAAACAAACAAGCATATATTTAATATGTTCAATTTCAGCCTCACGAGTTTTTAAGTTGTCTGTTTAGAATTGTTAATTTTTCAAAGGAGAAACAAAAGCATAATTGGATTCAGGAGTATTCACAGGGGATGCTGAACCTCCATTACTGGAGGTCTGAGTTTCCCTTGAACTTGTCTTATTTTAGCTTGTGGAATCTAAAAAGTGCATCCTGTTTGTATTTACAAAAAATAAATAAATATACAGATTTATATAACATATGACAGGTTTTTGTGGATGCCATCACATAGTTCAAGTTCATAAAAAAAAATCTAATTTCTTATATTCCACGTTTGAAAGTGAGGTTTCTTTTTTCAGGGTGCATCTTATTTCATGCTGGTGTAAAGGATGTGGAAATGTTATGAATTCAGTCATGCATTCAGTTCTGAGGTCTCTTTTTCCTATTCTACAGGTTAACAGGATTTACCATCCCTCCACCTGTTACCAGTTCTGGCTCTATTTTTTCCTTGAGGCTTACCAGTGACTTTGCAGTAAGCGCTCATGGATTTAAGGTAGCTTATGAAGGTAAGGACAGCATAATTTTCTGCTCTTTGTCTCTTCCTGTCATTCTTTCATACATAGTATGACAAGAAATGTGTGTATTAATGTGTAATATGCAGTGTTAGAAACTATGATAAAGTATCTGTGTTCATTTAGAAGAAAAATCCTTCTGCCAGGAGAAGGAGACAACATTTATTCTTACGAGAAGGGACCTGTGATCACACTTACGGCACCTGATTTCCTTTAGGGCTTCCACTGTTGAGTTATGGAAACATTAGGCTCTTCAATTAAGCAAATTAATCCAATATTTTCCAAATCCAACATCCCTCCCCCAAAGTCCAGAACCTTTCCTGCGACTCCAGAGGTGGATCTGAAATTGCTTGGCAGATGGCGATGGGAATTAGTTGAACTAATGGATGCACTGAGTTATCTGTGTTGGAGCAGAGCTGAGTGCAGCGGGGAGCTGTCTAAATATGAGCAATCCTTCTGTGACCATCGTGTTCATTCCTGCTCTTTTCCCCGTCTGCTGTTTCAGGTGAAAGCGTTCACTCATCCATCTCTGTGTCTCGTTCTTTTTCCATTCTTACTTTACGTTTTGTCTTAATGTTTTCCTTTCCTTCCCTCCTTGGGTATCAACTTGTTCGCTTGCCTAGTCCCCACGACCTTCTATCTGTACAGCCAATTCGAAAAAAGTTGAGATGCTGTGTAAAATGTAATTTGAAATTGATGGCAGCACCATTTCTTAAAGAACTTGGGACACAGCCATGTTTACCTCTTGAGTCTGGAGGACATGATGTTCAGAAAGACAGCAAAATTTCTTGATTATGTTCACATTTGGCTTTTTCTTTGCATGTTAAAGCTGTGACCTGCATTCGTGGATGTCACAGTCAGTATCACAGATGTCACAGGAAGCGTTTCTGAGCCTATTCACTGATTTCCATGACAGAATCGTTCCTGTTTTTAGTGCAATGGTGCCCAAGAACCCGGAGATCATGTGTTTTCAACACTGATTTCCAGCCTTGTCCCCTGCACACAGAGATTTCTCCAGATTCTTTGAATCATTTGGTAATATTATGCACTTTAGATGATGTGATCTTTAAAGTCTTCACAATTTTACACAGAGCAACATTATTCTGATTTTTTATTATGTTTTGTAGATTGATTAAACTGTCCATTTTAATGAGTAACTCTGCTCATTTATTATCCCATAACTGGACTGTTGCCAAGTAACCTAATTAGTTACTCCAGCTGTCTCCTTTTTAGTACCACTTACTTTTCCATCTCCTTGTTGTCCCCATCCCAAATTTTTTGACCCAGGTTGCTGCCATAAAATTCAAAATGAGCTAATATTTTTCATGAAATTGTAAAGGTCTAAATTTAAACAGTTATTTAAATAGTTATATAAACAATATGTTTATGTCCAGTTTTGGATAAATTGGGTTTATGAGATTTACAAATCACCACATTGTGTTTTAAATTACATTTTACACAGCATCCTGACCTTTTTTTTAAAAACTTGTGTTATATTTGCTTCTTTAGCTTTTCTGCACTCTTCTACATCCTTTTTTCTTACTTTCTGCTTAAATCGTTCACTAACAGGCCGACCCCGTCCTGGAGACCCTCTATCTTCATCTTCCCACCTGCCCCAGACCTAGCCAGTCAAGGACATTTCCCCTGTCCATCTGCCACTGAGACTTTCTCCATCTTTACTCTTTCTGCCTCTTTTTTCCTGAGCTTGACTACATTTCCTTTCCTGCATCAAATTTTTCTTGTGTCTCTCTTGCTCTTCCCTGGGTGGTTTGGTTGTATTCCAGTTTCTGCGTGTTTACTCTCCAACACAATTTCATGCTGATGGGGATATTTAACACATCGTTACACATAAGGCACAGCTTTATTCCTGTTTTCTTAGCAGCACTGTAGTTAGAACTACAGTTGAGAATATTTGCAAACATGTACAATAGGCAATATTATATCAAAGCGGCTTATTTCATCTCGTAGCTAGTACATCAATCAGGAAAATGTTTCGTTTGAAAATTTTACCCTCTATGTTTCACTGTAACATGCGTGTAACATTGAGTTTGTTAAGCCTATCATTCATTCTTTAATGGCTCATTGTGGCAATGCTGTTTCTCAAAAATATCAGTGTTTTTTTAAAATCATCTGCTGGTTTAAAGTGAGTAACTGAGAGCACGATTTGAGACAACCAGTTAGTATGAAAACTAATCCTGGTCCGGTCATTCTAACCTTCATCTAGTTGTCAAACCTTTGAAACAAGAATTAATTTCAAGCCTTTAACCTAACACTAAGCACTTGCTTTACATGCCTAAACCTAATCGCTGTTAGTTTACGGCCATGTGGCGCTGTTTTGATGCACTCATCTGTGACTTAACATCATAGCCTTGAGGTGCACTCTTCCGTCTCCTCTGCCTCATTTGGGCCTCATTTGGCTGTTTACTGATTTACTTTTTGTCCATTGGGCAACACGCAATCTAGGAAGACTTGAGTGACACGTGGTGGCCTGTGCACTGCCTTTGAACCTACTACTCCAAAACTACTACTCCACCAAAAAATGTTTTGGTGGAGTAGTAGTTTTTCTAGATGTGTTATGAGTGCTACATTTACAATTAAAAAAAAAGTTCAGTGTACTCCTCCATAATGTATTCATTTTCACATCTGAGTAACTGTCACGGTACCATTGTTCCTCGTTATATTGCTGTGGTTATCCACATCTCGCACATGAATATGTATGTGCTGCTCATTCTTATGTTTTAAAATGCGTTATGATAGAATCATTATTGCAATTAAGTGGAACTAAATCTACATGCATTTGAAGGACACGACCAGATGGAGATGCTGTCAGTCTTTTATATAGTTTCCTATAATGCACAACAATCCATCAAACATTCTCCAGCAACCAGTGGTTTTATTTATTTATTTTTCATTTGTCGTGCCTACTTTCTTGTACTACCACAATTCTGTCAGAGTGACCTTTATGCTTACTCACGGCCTGGAAGGATCATGCTGCATTTATAAGGGAGTGGAGATACGGGCCTTTTCTACAACACTGCTAAACAATGGCCACTAGTGCTTTAGAGATACAGCAGTGCATTGTACATGTGCTGGTAGCAAAGGTATCTGCTTGTCCTTTGTTGCAGGTAGTGTGTTTTCAACAAAACAAAAAAAAAGTATTTGTGTGCTTGTCTTAAATCTTTCCCACTGGCATTTCATCCACCACTGTTGTTTGAGGACTCTTTGAAGGACAGCTGACCCATACAATGCAATTTCATCTTGTCCCCCCGAATCATTTTATTTGTGTTTCATTTGTGTAGCAATCCAGATTTTCCACTGAGTTTGTATGTCTGTGCATGTCGATGTGTTATTTGCTCTGTGATCCAACATGGCTTTAGTCAGTGCTCTTTTCCACTCCTGCATAAAACAGCTCAGCTCGGCAGCCTGCTCACAGGCAATCTACCCAGGCGGCTCCTGTGGGGAAAGTATGCTGCATGCGTGCTCACAAACACTGCCACTCCGTCAAACTTCCATCTTCTTCAAAGGGCTACACAGTCATTAGATATACAGGGGGAAAAAATAGCACAGCCCAAGAGAAATCTCGCACCCAACTACCCAATTTGCTATTTCACATAACTCACTCGTTACCACTGTGATGAGGATAATGCAAGCCATTCTCATTGTCTTTATGTGAATTTTAAGCAAAAACTGAACAGCAGTGTTTGCTATGAGCATGTTCTGGTCTTTTGTCGTTTTTCTTTGTTTTGAAATACATTTGACATATTCTGTTAACATTATTGTAAAGAAGAAATAATTTCCCCTTTTTCCTTAGACTTTATATATAATTCAGACTTTATTTCGCACACTGGGCAATGCTTTGTTAGGCTAAAAGACCTCAGTTTATGATCTAAATTTGCATTCACTGTTCCACCAAAAGTCAAGTCTGCACAGGTTTTCATGTTTAGCACAAGCCCCTAGTGTTGGGGAGCAGCTGTTTTCACAAGGTTCGGTTCTATCAACAGTTTATTTAAGGCCCTCCAGACAGCACCACTTGTTAGCTCAAGGCTAACACTGCATCTCACACACTTAATATCTTTAGGGGGTTCTTTAAATCCTCATAAAATCTGAAACCCTGATTCAATGTTACGTGCGGGCTCTTATTCAAAGTACTACTTTCTTTTCCTAAAAATTTCCGTGTGGTTACATAGCGAGCAGGTTTTAGTACTTTTTCCCCTTCATATGATAAAAGACTTTATCTAAAGCAACAGCTTCAAATATCTGCAATGTGTCCTGTGAATTCATTCAAGGGCTACGTCTGTCTGACACATTAGTTATGACTTTCCATACACCGAAGGGCAGTGAGTCAGTGCGGGTATAAATATAGTGGGGATGCATCTATTACTTTTTAATTAGTGACCTGGGGTTACTTTTTCAAAACATTTACTTTCGAGAAATAGTCCTTTGTTTCACTCTGTAGTTCTCTTAAAGAGAAGTCTGGACTAGATTGCCTGAAATTTACCCTAAGCAAGTTTCAATGGTATATTAGTCTGTCGTGTCTTTTTGTTTAGTTTTTATTTTTGTTCTTACAGAGAATGGGCATCAGACCTGTGAATCTATACATCAGATCCTTTAGCAACATTGAGCCCTGAATAAACGTCTAAAAGTTTAATACTTTATCTAAAGCTTAAAAATGCTTGAAAAAACATTATATCCTAGCAAAAGAAATCAATACAAGTCCATGAGAAGTTATTGAGGAGAGTTACATTTCTTATAAAATGTAATGTCATCCTGAAAAATAATTTCATCACATTTTTATTTGGCTGAGTGCGGTCTGCCCAATGTCCCAGCAACATCTGGTAGCTGAAATTAAAACTGGCTCTGTTCAGGCACAAACTGAGGTTCACAGGGTACAATCTGCTTTTGGGTATGGTTTGGAGCCCATGAATCAAAGGACGCAAGTTGATATATTCTTGTTGTTCATATTGTTTTTGAGTAGCTGCCTGTGAGATGTTTAGATGATTAGCGTTTTATTAGTGTTATTTGAATACATGAGTTATTTGTTGTGTTTGTTTCAATCACCCCCATTGCCTAGTGAGTTGTTTCACTAACGGTGTTCAGTTGTGGTAATGAACCTTCTATTTTATTTTTTTATCTAACCCTCTAGGTCACACTCTAGTCACTTTGACACATGCGCTGCATCTCTCAACATTTCTAGATATAGCTGTTGCAGGTGCATTTCAGAATCCAAATGCCTGAAGCAATCTGGACACGTGGACATTTAACCAGCCAGCTCCCTAGCACAAAGTCTGCTTGATTTCTAATTGTACCCATGTGAATATAGTACGAGTAATTCTCAAATGAATTCACGCTGAACGATGCGCCCTGCCTTAACTAGCACCACTTGGGACAATGTTCCAGCCTAATTCTTTTAGCATTTTCTAAAGTGAAAAACAGTTTAGAAAAGTAAAGGTTTACAAGATAATAGTGCTTCGACATGTCGGTTGGGGATGATTCCACTGGCAAAAAGCGGGGGGGGGGGGCAAATCTGGAGGAATGTGAATTAAAGATTGCTAAGATTTTCCTTGGGATTTCCATTGGGAATGACAAGGGTAGACAGGACTAGGAATGAGTATATCAGCTCACAAAGGATGGGTCATGCACAAAGTGAAAAAAATAAGATTAAGCTCATTTGGACATGTATGATGGAGAGATACTGGGTATATTGGGAGACAGATATTGCTGGAGAGCGACTTGCCAAGCAAGAAGGAAAGAGGAAGGGCAAAAATGCCATAAGATGCAAACATCTGTTACAATAGTGCTCTGCATTTCCCTCTATGTTTTCCTGTTTTACCAAAATAAGTGTCAAACTCTTTTTTTAGACCTTTTTTTTCAATGAAAACTGTCTCCTGCCTGAACTCATACATACTATATATATGTGTATACATATATATGTATATGTATACATATATATACATATATATATATATATATATATATATATATATATATATATATATATATATATATAAAATATGGCATGTACCACCGGCAGATAGCGGAGGTGGCTGATGTCCAGAAATCCTACCAGTGGCTGGACAAAGCCGGAGTGAAAGACAGCACAGAGGCACTAATCATGACAGCACAGGAACAAGCACTGAGCACAAGATCCATAGAGGCTGGGGTCTATCACACCAGGCAAGACCCCAGGTGCAGGCTGTGTAAAGATGCCCCTGAGACAATCCAGCACATAACAGCAGTGTGTAAGATGCTAGCTGGCAGGGCATGCATGGAACGCCATAACCAAGTGGCCAGCATAGTGTACATCTGTGCTGAATACGGCCTGAAAGTCCCGAGGTCAAAATGGGAGACGCCCCCCAGGGTGGTGGAGAATGACCGAGCTAAGATCCTGTGGGACTTCCAGATACAGACGGACAAAATGGTGGCTAACCAACCGGACATAGTGGTGGTAGACAAACTGAAGAAGATGGCAATAGTGATAAATGTAGCGGTTCCCAATGACAGCAATATCAGTGAGAAGGAACACGAGAAGCTCGAGAAATACCAAGGGCTCAGAGAAGAGCTCGAGAAAATGTGGAGGGTGAAGGTAACAGTGGTCCTGATGGTAATCGGTGTACTAGGTGCGGTGACTCCCAAACTAGGTGAGTGGCTCCAGCAGATTCCAGGAACAACATTGGAGATCTCTGTCCAAAAGAGCACAGTGCTAGGAACAGCTAAGATACTGCGCAGGACCCTCAAGCTCCCTGGCCTCTGGTAGAGAACCCGAGCTTGAAGGATTGACCGCCGACAGGGGCGAGTGGGGAATTCTTTTATATAGATAGATAGATGTATATATATATGTATATGTATATATATATATATAGAGAGAGAGAGAGAGAGAGAGAGATCACAGTGTTATGGTCACCCGAACCTCACCCTCCATCTCCACACACATGTGTAATAAGTATAAAGTACAGTATACTATGCACTGGTTGTTCAACAGCTGACCTTGTTTTCTTTCAACATCATTGGCACACTTCTGTGGCAATAAGTCATCCAAGGAATGCTTGGCAGCATTTTTCAGCAGCCAGGCTCTTGACGCAGACTTTTTTTAATTGGCCTATAAAATGATAAATAGCTAAATCCCACTGTGCCTTTGGTATTTTCCGAAGAATATGACAATCCAAGTAATTTTGATGTCCAGTCACAAGGTAGTGATATGATGGAAGGCTTTGCAGGAAAAAGAATAGTTTGTCATTGACATTTCTGAATAACATCTGGTGCATACAGCTGCCTCCCTGACCGGTTGCCTTTTTTTTTTTTTTTTTTTTTCTTTGCCATGTACGGATTATTTTTGGATGCTAATATTTTCAGCTCAGCAGTGTGCTGAATTTAAATCTGACATTCTCTGCGTCAAACTGTAAAGGGTTGTTGTGGTGAGTTTGTAGATATTTAGATTGCCTTTGATGTGCTTAGTCACACTTTGTTGAACTCCACAAATTTGATATTTCAAACAAATACATTTCAATTTCACAGGCTCTCTGTAGCTCCCACAGAGACGTAGTTTCTGTTTGTTGCTCGGGATCGTGCTGTGCAATGCAGGGATGCCTACTTTTATTGCAGCCTGCAGTACATAGCTATATTTAATAATTTGAAACTAGGAAAAAAAACCTAAAAACAACAGATGAATGGCTGAGATTGTTTTGTCCTTGCATGTAGGCATCGGTCAACAATAAGCTACTACAAGCGACAAGTTTATATTCTACTGTCTTTGTCCTCAGGTTTACATAAGACAGACGAGTATTTTAAATGATCTTATTATTGTACCATATATCTAAGTGACATCGTACAATGGGTCACCTAGAATTAATCGTGTGTCTGCATTAATAATGTGCATGCATAAAAAGGCCCATTACACATGGACCACCTTAGACTTTCTACTATATAAGTTTAAAAGAATGTTTCAAGTTGGCATCACAATATGAGAATACAGTCTCAGAGAAAATGCAATCAACCTGAAATTCTTTGTGTCTTCTTTAGAAAGTAATTAATATTTTTTAGTATTATTATTTTTTAACCTTATACAATAAGTAAAGCTACAGTGTATGGTAGGTCAACAAATGGTCACTGTAGCATTAGATCTGTTTAAGCATTAGTATTTTACCAGCAGTAGTTGGCATTTTCTTAAGATAATTTAAAAAAAAGTCACACATGCTTAAGGTCCCTTTATAAACTCCAACTTCTTCAAAATTCTGCAGCTCGGGTCATAACTTGCACTCCGTCAACAGCTCATATTACCCCAGTTCTTCAGCAGCTTCACTGGTTGCCCGTAGAAGCCAGGATACATTTTAAAATCTTACTTCTTACATACAAGTGTATCCATAAATCTGCTCCTTCATATTTGTGTGACCTGCTCCATATCACCACTGTTTCCCGCCTTCTCAGATCATCATCTGCTATTCATCTTACTGTTCCATCCTCACACCTTATCACTATGGGGAACAGAGCTTTCAGTCGCTCTGCTCCTCAGCTCTGGAACTCTCTTCCTCCTGCACTAAGAAATATTGACTCCCTTTCCGTATTTAAGTCACAGCTCAAAACACATTTGTTTAAACTGGCTTATTCGCTTAAATGCTGATTTTATCTGTTGTCAAGCTTTTATGTATTTTATGACTACTGTTCCTTTTATTAATTTTGTTTTTTGTAAGGTGACCTTGGGTTTCTGAAAGGCGCCCTCAAATAAAATGCATTCTTCTTCTTCTTCATTATTATTATTATTATTATTATTATTATTATTATTATTAACAGTGCATTATATGTGTACTTTATTTTGCTCATACACATAAATAGCCAGGAATTAAGGAGATGAGATTTTATATTGCATTCATTACATATCATACATCATTATAGAGGAATGTGTTTATGAAAACCTGTGGAAAGAAGAGGATTAGTGTTTGGATTAAAAAACACCCAAACTTTAAAAATCCTGGAAATTAGCATTAGAAATGTGACTTCAGCATTAGGGTCTCTAATGCACTAGTGATGGGTCGTTCGCGAACGAAATGGCTCTTAGAGCCGACTCTTTGACGTGAACGACGCGAGCCGGCTCCTTAACGCGAGCCGTCACCTTAACGCGAGCCGTCACGTTTTTTGTTTTTTTTGTTTTTTCTCTCAGCCTCTCTCTCGCACTTTTTTTCTGCTTCACTCAGCACGCGAGCCTTGTGCTTTACGCTGGGCAGAGGGGTGAGGGGCGGTAGTTACACTCAGTAGCACAGGAACAGAGCCCGAAGGAGAGAGAGAGAAATAGCCAGGGACAACAACATCACATTAGAAAGGTATAGTAATCATCCACAACTATTTTCAGTTGCAGATGATAAAGGATTCAGAAAGTTTATTCATGCAGGCCCATATGACAGAGAATATGCATGTTCGTTTTGTTTTCATATTTTAATTTATATTTAATTGTGTTGTGGTTTGCAGTGTTTTGTGTTGTTTCACTTTAAATTTGTAAAAGGAAAAAGCTGAAAATTTAAATAGTTAGAAGTTGAAATGTGAATAGTTGATTTTTGTATTATATGATTTATTTATTACATTTTATGTGGAGTGAATAAATAAAAGTATATTTACGGTGGCCCCTAGAGACAAAGCACATACAAACTTCAAATCACGTACGAACTCTGAAGCACGTACAAACTCCAAAACACGTAAAAACTCCAAAACATGTAAAAACACGTACAAACTCCGAAGCACGTAAAAACTCAAAACACATACAAAAGACAACAGAAGTGCTCCAGGATGCTGGGCGCAGTGTTGAGCTTTTGTTACCTAGTGGCTACACAAGCCAGCAAGTACCAACGACCGGATTTGGTGTGTGGTAGTAAGAGGTAAATGAACATTGTTTTTAAATTATTTGAATATATATGAGTGCCTGTGTATAAATACACAAACAATACACACATGCTTTCAATTGTGTAATTTAAGTTATCTAGTAGCTCTGCTTTGGAAGTTCAGTTCATGCTAGAAATGTGTTTTGGAGTTTGTACGTGTTTTGTCTCTAGGGGCCACCGCATATATTTATATATAAACATATATAAATAAAACCACTTTTTTATGTTAGTAATTCCTTTTGTGCATAATTTAATATTATTCTTAATAATAAATTAATTAAAGCAACAAAACAACCTGAAGAGCCGGTTCGGAGCCGAAAGAGCCGGCTCTTTTTAGTGAGCCGAACCGAAAGAGCCGGATCTCTAAAAAGAGCCGGAAATCCCATCACTATAATGCACTGCTCTATATCCCTCTTCATCTGTTTATCCATTCATATATCCATCTGACAACTCAGTTTCTATGTGTGTAAAAATGCCTTTTTGATTCCAGGTTTACCAAACAGATGGTACGTACCAAAAATAGTAATTTTATTTGATTGTGTGATCAGTTCGCACGCTCAGCTATAGGGCTGAATGAAGTCGTATAACCCTTTCTACACGAGAACTGTGGATTAAATACTGTAGTTGTTGTGAATGCAGTTCTGCCCTGGGTTTTTGATTTGTTTTTAACCATAAAAATCTGTACGTCTTTGAAAAACATTGTACAACTACAGTGTCTCATGTATTTTTTAACAAATGGAAAAGACATCAAAAGAAAAACCTACACATTTGACCACTATATTACTTTGGGGGGCATTATATTGACATGGTTTGAAACCACCTGTCCTTTCTATTCTGATGAGAGTTGTGGAGTGGTGTTGAGATAAGATGACAATGAAATGTTGGCTGACATATGTGAATATAAAAAAATAATGTGAATCATATGCTATTACATTATCAGTCACTAAAAGATAATGTTTATATTGGTGTTAATTTGGTGTTATTAATTTAGTTCACACTCATTTTGCTAGCAAACTGATTATTTAGAACAATAAACCCCCAAAATAAAAAAAAATAAAAAAACTAAGTATACTTTTCTTGCTTCTTTAGGCCTTAAGAGGATAAGTAGCAGCCAGACCTATTGTGTCTATAAAAGCAGACGTTTTGGCAGCTTGCTGGTCTAGAGCATTGTGGGAAAATCACTCCAAGGTCAGATTATGCAATACTCACCAAAAAAATAAATAAAATATGTACAAACACCTCATACCAACTGCCAAGCATGGAGGTGGAGAGGTGATGATTCGGGGCTTTTCTGCAGCTGTAGCTGTAGGAGTTTGCCATGAATTCCTCTGTATATTAAAGTGTTTTAGAGTCAAATGTGAGGCCATCCGTCCAACAGCTACAGCTTCACTGAAACTGGCTCATGCAACAGGACAATGATCTTAAGTGCACCATCAAGTCTACAACAGAAAGTCTGAAAAAGTATAGGAGTAAGTGTTGCATCGACCCAGTCAAACTCCAGATATCAAGTCAACTGAAATGCTGTGGTGGGACTTTAAGAGAGGTCTTTAATAAACAAAAGGCAAAGGACTGTATGGAGTCCTATGAAGGCTCTTTTTAACATGTCTGTAACTGCTCAAGAAAAAAAAACTTGCTTATTGTCCTGCAAACTGTTTTGAAAGAAAAGTACAATTTAGCCATGCTGGATGTGTGCTGGAGAAACACTGAGAAGAAATTCTGATTCTCCAATAAAACTGAAATATATCCCAGAAAATGATGTTCAAAAAAACCTACAGGATGGAATAGCTCATTACAGTGGTTAATGACAACTTACAGTTTATCTTTATCAAAAAAAGTCCTTCCTGGTATCCTCAGAATATAATAATCAGACTCTGTCATTGGGAAGAAGTGGGTAGACCTTGTAATTTCTAGTGAGTGGCTGCTTGATTGATATTTAGCTTTAAGAAGGGGATAATGGCAACAAAGTTTTTAAAATATGTATATCCCTAGTTCCAAAAAGGTTGTGAGGCTGTGTAAAATTCTAATAAAAATAGAATGCAATGATTTCCAAAAAAACACATCTTTTGTGCACAAAAAGCAAATAAAAGTAAGACATTTTAAGAAAAAAATGGCTCATTTTGAAATTGTTGGCAGAAACATGTCTCAAAAAATGTCTAAAAGAAGTTGGTAAGCAGTCTTCTTTTAACAACACTCCATAAACATCTGGCAACTGAGGAGACTGGCTGCTGTGTTTTGGGAGAGAAATATTATCTCATTCTTGCCTCATACAGAATTCTAATTGACCAACATTTTTGGGTGTTCTTTGCCATAGTTTTTGTTTCATGATACACCAAATGTTTTCAGATAGTGAAAGCTCCGAAATTCAAGCAGCTGGTTTAGCACCCAGACGCTTCTACTGTAAAGCCAAATTGTTGTAATAGGTGCAGTAAGAGGTTTATAATCGTCTTGCTGAAATATGTAGGCCATTCCCTGAAAAAGACATCATCTGGATGGGAGCATATGTTGCCCTATAACATGTATATACTTTTATGGGGCCTTTGCTAGATGCATAAACTGCCAATTCCATAGGCACCAATGCACCCCCATGCCGTCAGAGATGCAGGCTTTCAAACTGAGTGCTGATAATGAGCAGTTAACAAGATGTCCCCTCTCCTCTTTAATCTGGAGGATGTAATGTCTGCGTTTTCAAAAAAAGAATTTCAAATTTCATTTTGTGGGGCCACAGAACTGTTTTCCACTTCCTCACAGTGCATTTTCAATGAGCTTTGGCCCAGAAAGACAGCAGTGTTTCTTTATCATATTTACATATGGCTTCTTCTTTGCATGTCAGAGCTTTAACCTGCATTCGTGGATTGAACTGTGTTCACAGAAAATGGTTTCTAAAAGTGTTCCTGAGCCCATGCAGTGATTTTCATGACAGTAGCATGCCAGTTTTTAATGTAGTGCTGCCTGAGGGTCTGATGATGAGGGGGAAATCCAATATTGATTTTTTAGCCTTGTGCCTTGCACACAGAGATTTCTGCAGATTCTCAGAATCTTTTGATATTATGTACTGTGGATGATGAGCTGTTCACAGTCTTTGCAATTTTTGCATTAAAGCATATTACTTTGAAATTGTAACATAATTTAAAGACTGTTTTTTGGGGGGCTAAACCTCTGTATATCTTTACATCTGACTAACTCTGCCTGTCTAAGATGCTCCTTTATACCGAATCAGTTTACAGACCTCTTGCCAATTAGTTCCAGAGGTTCAGCCCAATGTTTCCATCCAGGACATAAAAAAGAAAAAAAGAAAAATCATTTGTTATTCAAGTTCAGTGCCTTAGATCACTCAGTGTGAGATTATTTGAAGGGTACAACATTTAAATTCTGAGTTTTAATTGAACTTGGGTTACATTCATAAAAACGACTGTGTAGGAGATATCCCATTAACACAGCACTCAAAATGTAGGAGTTCAGAAGTAACTGATAGCTACATGTCATATTTGATATTATGTGAGAATCTTTTTCTTCTTTTACTATAACCACCTTCATCTCACGGTGGAGTCTTACTGCGTTTAGATTGGTCTAATGTATCTTAGTCAGAGTGAGATCAAGTGATTAAAGAAGAATATTCACACAGAGGATCTGTTTGATTTGCAGATATGTTTATGGCTCATGTTCAGCTGAATATTAAAAACTGTCCACAGCTGAATATTAGCATGATCCCAACACTCTGGTGGCAGCACCCATATGAAAAAGATAATTAAAAATGATGATATATACTGGAGTTTTTGCATTAGTTAAGGCTGTTTTTGTAAAAGATTGTGGTCATAAAAATAATTTGATAAACATGCAATATTTGTCTATGAAAGGTTAATCACCTAACAAAATGTGCAAGGAAAAACAGGAAAGCCAATAAACACTGATCTTTACAAAGACACCATGCCTACAATGACTTATTTTCTTTTACCGTAATGTTTAACAACACTGTTATTTCACAGAGAAGCTGGTCTGATACCAAGCATATACAAAGTACACCAGCAACATATAGCAGTAGCTATGCACAGCCATCATTAGAGCCAGATTTTCAACATATCTTGCAGATAAAGCACTGACAGCTGACACAGTTAGTATTCACAGGCAAAGCAAGGGAATTAGCTAATTAACTAACAACTGATAATGAGCTAATGTGCATTTAGTACTGCTGTTTGGAGGCAGTGCATGAAAACGTATGTGTTACGTGTTGTTGCACTCATGCATAGTGCCTGACAATTTGATAAACAAAATTCTAAAAAATATGCCACTGGTGTAGTAGTTCTCTTTCATAGCATTTGTTTCGTGTCTCACTATGGGAACGCCTCCTGCGTAACTACAGAAGCTCAAATACCATTACGCTGCTTCTGGTCAGGCCCCTCCTGACATGAGCGTCACCTAGCCAGCCTGTAAGGGCTGGCGTAATGGTATTTGAGCTTCTGATGAGGTCACGCAGGAGGCGTTCCCATAGTGAGACGCTCACTCATGCTACTCAGAGAACCGGGGTTATATACATAACCTTAAGCTACAGTCTGCACTGTAGACCCGCTTGCTGTAGATTTTGCCATGTTGTTAGTGTTTTTCAGAGAACACAACAGGGAAGACGACTGAATTAATGGAGTAATATAGATAAACATGACTTTTCTTTCTGTCAGTCAAGGGCTTTTGTCAATACTACGAATTTTAGACTCTAAACTTGATGCTGTGATGATTTCTGTGATAATGAATTTATGAAAATGATGCCTACTAAAAACCAAAGCAGCCATTAAAAAGCATACAGCAAAAAATATTATAGTGTGAAGCTGCAATGCCTTCTTTCATGTCCCAGTTTTTATTGTCTTGCTTTTTCTTTTCTTTTAGATTGTACTAATGTAGTTTTTTTAATATGCCACTATTTGATTGACACTTTCAGATATAATCATGTTATTTAATATATTTTCAATGTGAAGTGATAGAGAAGACTGCAGTACTCCCTGGGCAATATATTTTATTCTATTCTCCTATGAAATTCACCTCATCAACCAGAAGTAAACATCTGAGTAGCATTTGCATACAAAGTTTGCTGGTATTGGCTTGCTGTTACCAGAGTATGTAGCTTGTTGTGCAACTCCTAATTTTACTTTGAGGCTCTAATGGAATATAAAATAAAAACCTAACACAGTTTTCTCTTTCCACCAACATACACCTGCCAAATGCATCACATTTGTGCAACAGCAATAACACTAAGTGCAATACTCTTTTCTGACATCGTTGTATTATACAATATGTATTATACTATAATATATAGTATTGTATTGTATTTTATTTTATTCTATTCTATTGTGTACAGTATCTCATAGATATATTATTCCAGTGTTTTTTCTCTAATTTTTCTATGCAACTTTGCACTGTCCACTGCTGTAACAACACAAATTTCCCACACGTGGGACTAATAAAGGTTATCTTATCTTATCTTATTTCAGAACAAAGCATGCATCTGCAAGTGATGAGATGCTTGCACTTTTGTTTTAGGGACTTTGCGTAAGGAAAGTGCCAGTTTGTTCCACTGTATTCAAGAACAGGGTATAGCAATATCTCCAAACGATAGTACAGTAAAATTATTCACATTTGAGTCTAGGGTGAATTGTCCCTTAAACTGTATTTATTTATGCACATCTAATTAAGGGAACCCTGTGACACCAGCATATTTGTATTCTTACCAATGCTCTTTTTCTTTTTTTTTTCCATGTTCCAGAGCTGAGAAGCAGCTCGTGTGGAAACCCAGGAGTTCCGCCCAAAGGCATACTGAATGGAACTCAGTTCAACGTAGGTGACAAGATCCGCTACCGATGTGTCACAGGTTATGTCCTTGATGGGCATTCGCTCCTCACCTGTGTCACCAATGCAGCTGGCGTGTCAGTGTGGGACTTCCCGGTGCCAATCTGCAGAGGTAAGGATACTTGTTATTTGAAATGAGTTACTAATTGCATGTGAGGTGAAGCTTGTCTTTTTCTAACTTTTTTTTCCCCCCATCTGCGCAATGTGACTGCGGGATATCATTGTGAATACTTGATTTTATCTACATATTCCCCCAAGAAACTGAAAATAAGTAGGTGATTGGTTTCTTTTGACTCCTCTCATTTGGTTTCCTCGAGTTGCTCAGTGTTAATTGCTTTTTAAAGATTGACAGTTTGATGACTGTTTTGTCTGGGCCACAGATGTAGCAAAGTCTGGCATAAGTCCTCATTAGCGGAATAAATATATTTGCAATCTGATAGGAGGGAAAAATTTTAATCGTGTAGTGGAAGTTGATTAGAGTCTCCATGGCTCAAAAGGTTAATTAAATATTTATTCCTGTAGAGCAAGTAGCTTGTATATGTTAATACTGTTAGGAGGAGCTGCATGTCCACTTGGTTTGTGCAGCTGTATGTGGGCTATATGTTGCTGCTTTGTAGTGACTGTAGGTTTTTTATCCATCTATCCATCCATCTATGATTTGTGTAGCAAATATGAGCACCCTATAGGCTATGAGGAAGCTTCTCAGTCAGTTGTCTAATCACTTTATACTACATAAATTCTCCAAATTACAAATGACACGAACCTATTATTTATGAGCGAAGAGCAAGAGCCAAAATCAATTTAAAGCAGATCTTTAAGAACGAAGAGAAGAAGAAGAAAGCGTATCCGTGATGACTCAGTAGCCTTTCTGACTTTTATCAGAATTTCATGTTTTTTATTCTGTTTCCTTATTAAAAAAATTCCCAGTACGTATAAAATAAAAATGTTGCCCGAATTCAGAAAGTTGCTGTACATCTTTAATTTGTCTCACCAAGCTCTTCTGCTCATACACCATCGACATAATGATGCTTTTTTTCTGACAGGTGGTTGATGAATGACTGACTACTATTTTTCACATTATGCAGTTTACCCCTTTCTGTGAGAGCTGTTCCCAGACTGACATAAATAATCCGCTCTCAGATATGTAGAAAGCCGCTGTGGTGGTGTGACGTGCGGTAGGAATTGTAGGTCACATTAGACTTTCAAATCTGTCAAATGATTTGACAGACAGGTCATAAAAATATTTTCATTTCAATCTTAATTTTTATTTATTATATTGAGCTACATTTGAAAGCTGTATTTAATTTTCAAAAACAACTCAATTACAATAACAACTAATATGCAGAACATTTATGAGAGATTTGAGAGAACAGAGGAACAGAGACTTCAAAGTCACTTCTTTCTAGTGATGGGATTTCCGGCTCTTTTTAGAGATCCGGCTCTTTCGGTTCGGCTCACTAAAAAGAGCCGGCTCTTTCGGCTCCGAACCGGCTCTTCAGGTTGTTTTGTTGCTTTAATTAATTTATTATTAAGAATAATATTAAATTATGCACAAAAGGAATTACTAACATAAAAAAGTGGTTTTATTTATATATGTTTATATATAAATATATGCGGTGGCCCCTAGAGACAAAACACGTACAAACTCCAAAACACATTTCTAGCATGAACTGAACTTCCAAAGCAGAGCTACTAGATAACTTAAATTACACAATTGAAAGCATGTGTGTATTGTTTGTGTATTTATACACAGGCACTCATATATATTCAAATAATTTAAAAACAATGTTCATTTACCTCTTACTACCACACACCAAATCCGGTCGTTGGTACTTGCTGGCTTGTGTAGCCACTAGGTAACAAAAGCTCAACACTGCGCCCAGCATCCTGGAGCACTTCTGTTGTCTTTTGTATGTGTTTTGAGTTTTTACGTGCTTCGGAGTTTGTACGTGTTTTTACATGTTTTGGAGTTTTTACGTGTTTTGGAGTTTGTACGTGCTTCAGAGTTCGTACGTGATTTGAAGTTTGTATGTGCTTTGTCTCTAGGGGCCACCGTAAATATACTTTTATTTATTCACTCCACATAAAATGTAATAAATAAATCATATAATACAAAAAATCAACTATTCACATTTCAACTTCTAACTATTTAAATTTTCAGCTTTTTCCTTTTACAAATTTAAAGTGAAACAACACAAAACACTGCAAACCACAACACAATTAAATATAAATTAAAATATGAAAACAAAACGAACATGCATATTCTCTGTCATATGGGCCTGCATGAATAAACTTTCTGAATCCTTTATCATCTGCAACTGAAAATAGTTGTGGATGATTACTATACCTTTCTAATGTGATGTTGTTGTCCCTGGCTATTTCTCTCTCTCTCCTTCGGGCTCTGTTCCTGTGCTACTGAGTGTAACTACCGCCCCTCACCCCTCTGCCCAGCGTAAAGCACAAGGCTCGCGTGCTGAGTGAAGCAGAAAAAAAGTGCGAGAGAGAGGCTGAGAGAAAAAACAAAAAAAACAAAAAACGTGACGGCTCGCGTTAAGGTGACGGCTCGCGTTAAGGAGCCGGCTCGCGTCGTTCACGTCAAAGAGTCGGCTCTAAGAGCCATTTCGTTCACGAACGACCCATCACTACTTCTTTCAACACCACATGAAGCAAATGATTTTCTTTTCCCTAATGACAGCAGAGGCCACTAAAACACCACCGCCATTGTGCCTACGCAGGCAGATATGGAGCTAAATGGACTTAAACTGAATGCTTCCTTGATCGGGGGATATTATTGCTGAATCGATTGTCATTCAGTTTTGCAGCAGACTTTTCACTCCTGATTTTATTCTGCAGACTGAACCTGCACTCTGCTGACACACTGGACATTGAAGCCAGCAGCATAAAACCAGATTTTTAATGTCAGGCAGCATTTTCTCCAGGGACATGAACAGAAGTTGACAAGACTGTGTAAACATGGGACTTCCAGTTCCCGTTTGCAGGATCATTACCAGGGTGCAAGACTAGCTCCACAGCTGTGTGCCCCATTACGAGCACAGACACACTCTGAGATCGTGAGGGAAAATTCTACGATGCAATCTTGGATGTTAAGAATGAGGCAGATTTTCAGTGCTTTTAGAACAGTTTTCTACAGAGTAATGCATGAAAAATGTAATGTTCTGTTAAATTGCCAGCACTTAAGAAAGCACTAGTTGATATCTCATTGGATATGGGTCCAATCCCGACATAAAAACCAGGATTTAGAGTCATTTTAACAGGCAGATCTAGTTGTTATTTATTTCAGCTCAGTTCCATTTTTACGTCTTTACTATTGCACAGATCAGCAGCGGTGCACTGGATTGCTAACTTGGCATCACAAAGCTAAGTGTTTTTGTATGTCATATTTATAATATGGTGAAGGTTGTACATTTAGCTTTTCATTTACTTTTCCATGTTCCCTTTACCCCAAAGTTACATTTGTATAAGGAATATTATTTTGAGCCGGGGAAAATCTTTTATTTATTAATTTGTTTTTTTAGAGACATAAAAAAAGACGTAGTTCACCATATGCACATAAATATTGGAGGAGAAGGAGAAGGATTACAGGTCATTCCTGTGTGCAGATTTCTGCCTTTCAATGTAACATAATTATCTGCTTTTTTGTTGCCTTGCTGATGTATGAATATGCAGGCTTAACTTTTTTTTTTTTTTTTTAAAAGTACCGCACCTTACAATATTTGCTGAATTAAAAAACAAAAGCTTCTGACTTCACTTTTCATCCTATAGTTTTCATTAGCTGGATGAAAAGTGTGAAATATTTGAATATTTTATTTTATTTTTTATTTTTTTATTTTAATACATTGGTAATTTTAGATTACTGGGTCTAAGTCATTCAAAAGTAAAGAGTGAAGAAAAATAGTTATAAAAATGAAGCGAAGGTCTCCTCACTCCATCTGAATGTGAGATTCTAAGAAATCCCAAAGCCAGCAGAGCAAATTTGCTCATGCCAACTCATTCTACAGTGCAAGGCACAGCTAAATGAAAATGGCTCAGCATATGTTTGAAAAATGGCAAGCTTGGAGCAAACAAAAAGCTGCAGATGGAGGGCTCCTTTTCATTTAAGGATGGTGTTAGCTTCTATTGCCACAGGCCAGAAACATCGCTCCTTTCAGGCCCGGGCACTGCTTGAGCCACACTCTCTCTCGTCTAAATCCAGGCCGGCTCCTGTATGTGGGCAGATGGTCCTTTGATCTCGTTTCCTCAGAGATCCTGCCCTTTCTGCTCATCACCTATTGTTTCCCACTAAACACATGGCTGCAGAAAATTTCTCTCCAATCCACTGTTCACCCCTGCCATCTCCCAACACCTTAGTCTTTCAACCAGTTCCCATCTGCTGTTACTTTCTCCTTCTCGTTCACTTTTCTTCCAGCATTCTTCTGCAGCCCTGTCTAACAGCACGGTCAAACATTTATGCATTTAGAACCTACAGAAATAATGATGATATGCATCTACTTGGGCATTTTTAGAGCTTGAGCAGCTGTGGCGCTGACTCGAATTGGATGCTAGATGGGTGGGGAGGTAGAAAGTATCATTTTGGCTGCACCAACCCTCAGCTGCACCTGAGTGGACAATCACCCCTCACAAGTTAACTGCTACATGATTTTAAAATCAAACCAACATTGCAGCGCTATCTCATTTTTAAACAGTTTTGGGAAAAATTCTGCTCTGTTTTCGTTTTAGATAACAACGTTATCTAAAATCAAAATACTAAAGATGCAGTTAATTCATCCTTTGCTATGAGCTTATCTGTACTTCTCAGTTTGTAAGAGACTGTCTGACCCGAACAGCTTCAACAACCGTCTGTCTCAGTTCTGTTTTTACAGTTGATTACTGAGTTTTTACCGGGGAGACGGCGTAGGGGTTTCCGCCATGTTTGCTTGAAACACAACACAAAGCTATCAGAACATGCTGCACGGCTGGCTACATTGATTATAAATGTGAACATTATACCATACTATGAGGAATAGCAGACGGGGTTTCTGCCAATGTATTACAAGCCCAGGGGGCTGCTAGGGCTAAGCATTTTTTTATGCAAGGCTAAGGATTTTTTTAATAAGTTAGTGAATGTATCTTATTAACCTACTGTTGCCATTAGCTGTTTTACGTCCAAAAATCTATAAAGAAAATTTAAAAAGGAAATAAAGAGAAGCAGACATATGATTTAACCTTATACTGTTTTACCTGTTCCACTGATATCTGTCCACTAATCATGGATTTTGGCTTTAGCTGTCTTTGCCTTATCCAAACAACTATAATTGTAATTCAGTGCTCTCTTGATGGCAAAAGCTGTAAAAGTGAAAAATAACTGTCTTTCTCTGTGTCTCTGTTGCTACCTACTGATGCACCTGGGCCAGCAAAGCTCCACTTTTCTGTCTATGACTCACATTGTGCGTTATCCAACCTTGCACACCTCTCCACCAACACCACCTGTATAAGCAAAATTAGAAAAGTGCAAGAAGATGACCAATACCAATGCCAACCTCCAATGCAAATGCTGTGTGTAAAGATGGCTAATGAATCTTTGTAGAAACCAAATTTGACCAACATTAAACATCATTACTTACGAGCGTGGAATTATCAGATATGAGAATATTTGCCTTAATTAAATTAAAATTGGTCACTGCAGTGTTAACCCAGAGGGCGCAACATAGAAGATGGAGAAATTACCACAATTTTCTTTTGCTCAATATCTCTGCAAGTCAGACTATCAACACACTAACATCACATTTCTTTATTTCTGTTATTGAGATCATGAGATCATTCTCCATTTAGTTCCTGTGAAGCTAACATATTGCTACTATAGTTATTTTTCCATATAGATCAATTATAAGTATGTGTTTAGCAGCTAGCACTGCCTTTTTTAAAGAAAAAATAATGTGTGAAACAGCCACAGAGAATCAGAGCTAAGTAGATATGAGTGGGATGGCATAAAAGTCAAGCCTGAAGGATTGATGTAAAAGAAAAAAGAATAAACTCCAAGCAGAGAGGCTGTTAGATGGAGAATTAATGGCTATTCTAATTGTGAGTTACTGCTTCTCCTCCCAATTGCCCGTTTTGATTCCTTCAATCTAAATTGTCTCAGGACATTCATTAAACCAGGCAGTGAGACAGCAAACAGGGACAGCATGGCAACAGGAGAATATGGTCTATTGATACACTGTCATTCTTGCTGCCAGCAACTGTCTAACAGAATAAAAAATTAGGCCACAGAAAACCTTGCTTCTTTAAAACATTTTTGTGCCAAATAATGTGAGTAGACGGGACTAAACACAGTTCTTCCTGTCATACCTTTTCAACTCTCTACTATGCAGAGTGGGACTTCTCCACTTGCCCTTGGCAGGATTTTTCAGCTCAGCTGAGTGCTAGGTTGTTCTCTACAGTTGGAATTGATTTGAGAATAGCCCAGTATCTCCACCAAAAGCTGCTGCTAAAACCCTAAAACACTAGTTTATATTTTAACCACTGTAAACGTCCATTGTTCGAAATGAATTGAGAGATGATAGAGCAGTACATTTTGCTAAAAACAAAACCGACCAAATCCTTTATATGCCTTGATATTTTCATTGGTGCTGTCATGTTTATTTTCTCACTGAATCATACTCCACTTCTCCCATAATTCATTTTAAAATCTAAAATAATGGAAATGGGCACAGTAATGAAATGACCCGCAGAAATATCAATGATGGAATATCCATCGCATCTTCATATACCTCGACCCTGTTAAACATGCTAAACATGACTAGCAGCTGAGTAAATGCGAGACTTAGTATAGACATAGTAACTGCCTTTGCATTAACAGTGGGATTATTACAAAGGAAAAAACCTGAGGTAGAGTAGAAAATTATACATGAGTTCTTTCCCCTCTATCTGTGGGGGTGAATAATTCTAAGCAGAAAGACAAGTGTTGTATATCTGATCAAAGTCAAGGGGAGAGAGGCTTAATCCCTCCTCAAGTAGCATTAGATAGCTGATGCCGGGGATGTAAATGAGCTCAGCTAAAGCAGTCCTAATCCTCGCCACCATCTTTAAGGAAAAAAAAACCCTTAAAAACTCTGTCACCTTTTTAAAAGCAAGAGATGCTTTTTCGTTTAATCTTGAGCATGCTCTAATGATTTGCAAAGGAACACATTCAGTGCCTCGTATGTTGATAAACCTTGTTGGCATAGCGTATCTTAATTTCTTTCATGCATCCCAATGAAACACTGTCAGTAAATATTAGAAAGTCATTAAGGAATTATCCACTTGAAGCCTTGAGTGTTAATGAGTTATAAATGTGGGCGTCTATCTGCCTACAGGAAGTCCTGTCCATAAATATTGGTGATTAATGTTGAATGATTTATGCCATGTTTATTCTTCAGCCCCCCCAAAAAAGGCAAATTACATCTTTGTAACTATCAGGCTTTCACCCGCGTTTTCTTGCTGCCACATCCCGAGTTGGATTATATTCAGCAGTGATCAGAGAGCATGTGTTTTATCATGGAAACCACTTCAGAGAAAAATCATAATTAAAAAAAAACAACCTTAGGATCCTATTTTTATGTCCAGTGAAAATGGGATTTATTTCTTTATTTTTTCTTAGGATAACCTTTCTGTATGATAATGTCAGTGATGCCATTTGCCACGGTGGCAAGCTCGAACATAAACACACCGCAGGGATGACAACACGTGGTTTCTGCTCACTGTAACCATGCACTTCAAGACCTAACTCAATTTACTGTTATCTACTGCGGTGTGACTCACTGCTGTATTTTGATATTTGATTGATTTATATGTCATATTTCATCATGCAAGTCCCCTACATCCTGGCAGTTGTCCTATATAATCTTGGACAATTGTGTTAGATATATTCCTCCATGTTTGACGATGATATGAGATCACAAACATGGGGTTTTTTGTACTGGTTGTGCATTTGCAGTTTATTTACCCCATTTAGAGGTGGACCTCGGGGCATGTGACATGTGCTTGGCTTTTGTTTATTACTGTTATTTTCCCCTGACTTGCAAATTGAGCATCTATAATATGGTTGTTTTGCTGTGATGAGCTTTTTAGTGATCATTGTCAGCTGTTGAAAAGTTAAATTGTAATCCATTTACTGTCTGCTGCTTGAGCAACATAAAATCAAAGGTAGTGTGCATGTTTGAATGAAATTGCCCAACATCCCCACAGGAATGAATAAAATGCATTTTCATCCTGTAGATCAGATACCCATGTTGTCATTGCACCTCCCTATGCATCCCAAGTACATGCAGTCAGTTTTAATGGATTTCACAAATACTGTTTTGATGCGGCCTTGTCAGACTCTCAAGCTTTTTGTGTGCTTATAATTTTCCAATTTTATAAATAAATGTGTGGTCTAGTGGTCATTTCATAATAACTGTTCTTTTCTGTGTTGTTGTACAGTTTTATACCAGTCTGTTTAGCAGAAACACTTCCAGAGCACAATACTTCTCAGTGCCAGACACACGCTATAATTGTGTGTCTGACTGGTAAACAGTAAATGTTTTCAGACTCTGCTTTTGGAACGATGGTAGAAATGATACACATGTCCTCCATTATTACTTCTGCTGGCAATTTTCCATAAGACGTGCTCAAATATATACAGGCAGAAGCTGCTGGACTCAACATCTGAGCAAACCTCTAATATCAACTCTGACTAGACCCACCTCGACTGCCAATTCTTTAAAAATACTAGAAACTAAAGGACACATGCACACATGCACACACCACAGACCTGAAAAATGGCTTCTTCCCCAGAGCTGTCAAACCGTTAACAAGGGACCCTGTCTACACCGTCACTACAACACACACATATACAGAAATATACACATCCTGCCTCTTCCAGTGACTTAACTTTCTATCATGCAATATTCTCATTTGCATATTGCACCAACTCAACTGTGTATTGAAGTCTTTACTGACTGAAGTTGTGCAGTATGCTCCTGTGCCAGACATTGTATTTTTTTGCACACCTAACTGCACTCTTATCTCCACACCAAATTGCACTCTTTAATGCAGGGGTAGGCAGTTAATTTTCGCACAGGGCCACACAAGAAACTGGGACTGCCTGTGGTGGGCCGCACTGCAGAACTGAGTTCAGTTAAGTTGGGGCTTCCACAACACGTGTGGAAAAATGGGGAAAATTTCCATTTTTCCACACATGTGGGGAAATTAAATATCCACTCCTGCTGTAATGCAACTCAATAATACCTGTGACAATTTTTATGGTTGTTTTTTATGAATTTTTGAAACTTTGACAGTGCCGTCGTAATAATGTGGTACAGTCTTCCCCAACAGTGCAGTGTTAACATTTAGTTAAGTTCCTTATGCATTATTTCTGTGAAGGTTCTCAGTCATCCAGGTCATCTTAATCTAAGGAGCTTGGAAAGAAAAGTGTCTGGACTTGTTTAAGTTTCTTGAAGACATTTCACCTCTCGTCTGAGAAGCTTCTTCAGTTCTAAGCAAACACCATTACACAGTCATTGTTCTTAAGACCAAAGACTAAAACACTCTGTTAAATGCCTGTGGAATTTAGCTGTAGCTAACCAGAATATAATATTGCCATCATAGATACTGTATGTATACATTCATCCAATCCTTATCAGGGACCTGTGTATATATACACTATCACTAAAAAATATCCTGCCTGTATAATAATATACTGAATTAAGATTTACCAAGGATAATGATATGCTTAGACAGAGATTCACTGTTAAAAGTTAGGTAAATAAATTAAATTGAGGTAAACACTTTGCACCAAATTCCTGTTTGACATTGACATCTTCTCTTATCTTTCTTTCAGTCTATGTCAACAAATCATAGCCCCATCTCATCCTCCACCATGCACTCTGATAGTAACCCATGCAAAGGTCATGTAGTCATGTAGTCATTCTCATATAATTCTTAACTGAGGATAAAGAAGAAAAAAATAGATACTAGAAACTTTTCTGAAGCTTTTAGAAATTCTTGCAAGTTTCCAATAAACTGGAAAATAAAAGAAGTGTTTTGTATTAAACTGTATGAATTCTTGAATCATTTTGAATTTGATTGAAGTGCCCACTTACTACTGGGGATGGAATGAGCCTTCAGAAGCTCTCTAAGCCTTTCCAGGATGTATTAAATTCAGTACTGAACACATTCAAAAACTCGCAACATAACTCATAATTATTGCCATCACCGCCACGCTAGAATTCCATTTAAAGGTGTGAACATCATGTAAACTTACGAGAATAAATTCATCCCTTAAAGTGGGGTGCAGAACTTTAGCATATAAATGAACCTCCTTTATTCAAGCTCTTGCCAAACAAGTTCACACAGTACTGATTAAGCCAATCAACCTCAGGTAAATCACTTTGTGTTTTACATTATACCAGAGTCTGTTGTCTGGGGCTATATTCCCACGCTGGTGCACCAGTACTGATGCATTTTAAATTAATCAGCAATGATTGCGACAGAGACTTAGCAGACTACAGATGTTGCTGAGGAACTAGTAGTGCGGCAACTTGGGAGCAAAGACTAGGTCTGAAATATCAGGGAAACCTTGACAGTGTTTATGTGATTGCTGTCACTGCCAGTAGGGGGAGACAGAAATTCCAGCAGTCAAAATTGACTTTGTCTTTCAAAATCAAAAAACTGGTGTTATGATACTGTCAGATGTGTCATTGAGAGCTGGTATATAAATGACTTTGACAGGTTAACAGTAAGGTAGAAATCAGCAAACATGTCTTGATCTTAAAGATCCTATTATTAACGAGGCTTAGTTTGACATGTGAAGATGTTTGCGTTGAGGCCTGCTGGCAGAATCGTCCTCTGACATTTTCATTTTCCCCTTCCATGTCTGTCTTGTCTCTCCCCTGTCTGTTTTTGTTTCTTATAGAAACCCAATGTTTCTTTCACTCTTCTCTATACTCCTGTTTGTTTCCCTTCTCACTTATTTTTTTTCCCATTACATGTCCTATAGCCTCTTGCCTTCCCTTTCATTATCACAGGCTTTTCTGACACTTCCTCCTAGCTCTATTTTCTTTGATGGCCATGGGGATCCTTTATGCAGCCCTCCTGTCTATCATCAAGGTTGAAATATGATATTGCTCCTCTGGTCAGATTCAGAAGCACTTTAATATCATTTTAATTTCAGTCGATAGCAATTACTCCACAAGTCTGTGGGGCACTCTTTGGAATGTCATCTTAAATACATTTAAGAGATACGCCATATGCCACTCAGGGTAAGTTTTAGCATGATGGAGAGTATGATGACTTTAATCCAGAAACAAATGTCTTTACAATTTTTTGGCATTACAAGGCTGCTGGCATTCAGCAAATGAGCCTAAACCAAGCTTACCTATATTGGGATAGTCTACAAAGTCTGCCCTTGATATAAATCGCACATGTACATATCAATTTTCCAATTACTGGCCGTCTCATAAAGACTCTGATCAATTGCAGTAGCTCTGCTAATGTGTCAAAAGGACATGGATCAAACTAACAAGCAGCTCGTGCTCATGTCTGCACCCCCCCCCCTCCCCCCGTCTTTATCTTCTTTCACATTTTTATACATCAGCTTCCTTGTTCCTTGACCAATCATGTGATGCAGCATACAGGAATGTTCCAAGGCTGGCAGTTCTGACAGCCCAGTGTGGAGCACTGAGCCATCAAAGGTTTCAGCTGGCACCGCTGAGTGTCACATATTAGTCTTAAATGATGTGAAAACTGTGAAAGCCCTGCCATCATTAGAATTCTTTAGGGAGGAGAAACGGATAGACGGATAGAGGGGAGGGTGGTGAATAATAGCGAAAAGTGAGAGGGCTCAGAGGAGGGGAATGAAGTGAGAGATGGAGAGATATGAGAAAGAGTTGTGGGGGGAAAGGGATACGGAGTGAAAGAGAGCGAGCCACTGTTATGGTAGACAGCATTAACATTCAGCTGATGTGCCATGCACCCCACATTGGATTTTTCTCGTTTTTTTGACACTGTTCTAAACTCTGTTTATGACCACTTTTTCTGTTTCTTTGTTTTTTTGACATATGAGTGGGGTTCAGAGGGAGCAGTGATGAATTTATGACTATCAGAGAAAGCGCAGGAGATATTTAGGATATTACACTCTCATCGTGGCGAAATTAGTACCCATCTAATTTGTAAATTATTCTTCTCAGTGCCACTCAACTAAATGTTTGATGATTCTTGCCCTCATAAACACAACACAGCCGACCTTTAAACTTGCAATTCCTGTCATCTGCAGTCCCACAGTTGTGCTGAAATAAGCTCTGCATAGTGGATTTGACAACCTGTGAATGTGTGAAAACAATAATGAGTTTAAAGGTAGCTCCACTTGCTACTTCTATCAGTCCTTCTCTGGTTTGTATTTATCTGAGAAGACAGGTACAGATGTTTTATGCCTGCAGTCACATTTCCCTCATGCTGAACTTTGAGAAACAGGTCTAAAATAACCCAGAGACCATGTGTCTGTTCTTCTCTTACCCCTCCCCGACCGTTTCTTTTTCTTTGGTGACTGACAGCGGAGGACACATGCGGTGCCACCCTGAGGGGCTCCAGCGGGCTCATCTCCAGCTTCGATTTCCCCAGTGGTGAGTCCCCCAGCGCTGGCGGAAGCGGAGGTGCTGGGGGCCTGGGCAGCAGCGGGGAGTGCAAGTGGACCATCCTGGCAGATCCGGGAGACACTATTTCTCTAGTGTTTACTGAATTTCAAATGGAGGAGAAGTCAGATTATCTGGAAATCGAGGGATCTGAACTGCCGACCATCTGGTGAGTTGACCTGCGTGGAGGAATGAGGGTGGGGAGTGCTGGTATTTCATCAAATGAGCATTTAGTTTTTTTATATTAAGAGTCGCACCATGACAGGTGGTGTGTACAGTATGTTTGGTGTTGACAAAGTGTCTGTGATTTGTGAGAGACAAGATTGTGTTAGTAGCATTGGATGTTGGGTTTCCACAAGTTTTAAGGTGTGTAATATATTTTCTAGAGCACGTTATCTTTCTGCAAAGAAGAAACAGGCTTTAGTATTAGAGTAAAACTGTAAAATCATGGCACATTTATTACTTTTATCCTTATTCATTTGGGCTGCTAGTACAAAGTCAGGTTTTATTGACACGAAACTTAACCAAGTAATAAAACATTTTTTTATTTCTGTAGAATAATATCACATTTAGTCTTTTAGTAGACTTTACAGGTCCACAGCTGCAGTTACAAACCCAGGCATATTGTCTAAGGGAAAAACTCCCCAAAAATGGGCAAAGAAATACTGAGAGGTCCAGTAAATGTTTAGGTTTTGAAGGGGCAATTATAAAAATGAACAGAAAAGTAGTAAACTAAAACAAGTCAGTGTGCTGGTCATTTTTCTCAGTCTGAGTTTTACTTTTTAAAGTTTTTTGTTAAACCAGAAACAGACAAGAGTACAGTCAACAGTAGCTGTGTATAATAGTTACACACACACACACACACACACACACACACACAAACCAAAAATACATAAATTAAGTAGGCTGTAGCAGTGTATCACATATAACCAAAACTTCATCACCAGTGAAGCCTAAAGCATCAATAAAAGTCATTGTCTAATGGGAAACACAGGGGTAATAATACTCAAGCAAAACATTTGCAGCCTGAAATAATGACATCCAAGTCATTTAAATTCATTTACTGACACCAGCTCCTTAAGTTTCAGTTGAGTTTGCAGCTGATTCCGCAAGGAAGGAATTTGAATACTCTTTTTCTGAATTCAGCGCAAGTGCGTGCCAGTAAGTAAAATGGGAGCAGACCAAGAATAGTTTTAAATCAAAGGATATACCAGTGGTAAGTGTTCCCTTTAACTTATAAGCTCATAAGCTTGTGTAAGCAGTGGCTGCTAAAATTCATCCACTGGCCTTAGTCCACACAAGCATTTTAAATACAAAATGATTGTGCTGTGCTGTCGTACCGTCTGTGTGTGTGTGTGTGTGTGTGTGTGTGTGTGTGTGTGTGTGTGTGTGTGTCTGAGGACCAGACGAGCCACATCACATAGCTCTGACAGTGACATGCAGAGGTGGGAGTGTGATGATATGGGGCTGCACAAGTATAAAAGGTGTTGGGGAGATGGCATTGATAGATGGCGCCATGAATGCTTGTGGATATAGCAAAATACTAGCTGACATGATGACTCCCAGTCTCCAGAAGACTGGCAGAAAAGGAATATTCCAGCATGATAATGATCCAAGCACACTGCCAACATCATACTAAACTTCTCTTTTTTTAATATATTTTTGGGGGCTTTTAGCCTTTATTGAAATAGGATAACAGAGCCAAGGCAGGAGAGCTGAGAGAGAGACCGGGGGAAGGCACACATTAAATGCCCTTAGGGGAGATTCAAACCCAGCCTCTGCATTACCCTTATGGATTGCCTGCTCAATCCAAGGAGCTAAACTGGCTTTGTGCTAAAGGTTTTAAAGAATTAAAAAAGCAAATCTATGACCTGGCCTAGTATGTTGCCCTACTTAAACATCTAATGGGGTAACTCACAGAGAATGATTAAAAACACAACCTGACCCAGGAAATCTGTCCCACCATAAATAAAGGCGGCCATATACTGAAAAAGAAAGATTTGAATGTCTGTAATGAACTTTTGCATTATTTTGCAGCCTCTGTTTTTCATATAGGTGATCTAAAATGTAATCTTTAGTTTTACATACATACATACACTTGGCACGACAATACAGTAATCAGATCACATTTAATTCAATTTAAAATAAAATTCCAGCTAAGCAATTTTGTGCAATACAATAACTGGACAAAGTTTTATTATAAACAAGACAAAAATGATATGGGAACTGAGAATAAATAAGTTTAGACTGTAGCTGTAAAGACTGCAACTCAAAGTTTATTCCAAAGAGAGGTTGATGCATAGTAAGATGAAGCTGTATCGCCTCAAGATATTTTCTTAGTTCTTCTGATAACTGGGCTGCCTATTGACATCTTACAGCACGCAAAGGAACAAAGGTTTGTTATTTAGGATGCAGAGATTGTAAAATCCCAGGGAGATATAAGCTTGAAAATATCAATTTGGCCAATTGGCCATTTTTTGCTTATTGCTTATTCATTTTTGTTGCCATTCATCCCTCCCTTCTCTGCCAGCAACCAAAGAAATCTGTAAAAAAAAATAAATAAATAACTGAACCATTTTACTGCTAACAAGTTAACAAGTTTAATACAGATCTAAGAAATTAGATCCCATATGTAAAAACAAAAACAAAACACTGGCCTCTGTCATCCGGGATTGTGATATTATTTATGGATAAGCTGATGGCAGTCAAAAAGGTGATATTAGTCAATACAGATGTTCTGTTGAAACATCTGTGCAGCCTTGTTTATATGCATAGTTATGCATTTTATAGAATGTTGCTTTTAAAACAGCCGCATGTTGGAAACAGAAGTGATAAATATGCCTTTAATGAATTTTCATAGACAGTTGTTGGGAAAATAAACGATTTTAAATATGCCTCATGGATCTGGAACGCTAAATAAATTCACAAATTTGCTGTTGCTGTAATTCAAATTGCACACGAATGAAAAAAGTTTTGTTCAGACAGGATTTTTTCTGGCTTTCTGTAGATGTTTGATGTAGAAATCACTCTAATCTGAAACAAGGAAGTATGAAATTGGTTTAACCCCTAACCTCAAGGCTAAGGTTATTCATCTCCTTTTTGTCCTGTGCGAATGGGAGCGTGCGCCTGCTTTATTTGATCCTGCCAGGCGTTAATTATAATTGGCTAAAAGAAAATCTAATCAATCATCAAGCTAGCGAGCTTTGTTGTCCCTTAGAGTTGTCATTCTGAGTCAGAGAGAGCGAGAGAGGCAAACACTGTGTCAGTGAGAGACCGAGTCAAAAAGAGAGGTGCTCTGGGTGTGGTGATGACTGCTAAGTATTGTATGTTGACGCACTAAGAAGAGCGTGGCAGGAAGCTGATACAGGATGACACTGATGTGTTTTGACAGGCCATCACGTAACCCTCTTCTCATAGGTGTGAAAACTCCAATTTTAACTCTTCCACTGACAGAAATATGTTTCCTTTTTAAAGGCTTCGAGCCCCACTGGTAATGCTTTTTTTTTGTGGCTTCTACTTTCCAGCTGAAAACTAGATGATGACCAAAGTGAACATACTTACCTTTTTTTTTACTTTTTTAAGCAAAAGAAATAAAAACACTTAATAAATACAAATTTTTTAAACTTTCCTAAATTTATCGAATCTTGTAGATTAACATTTAAAAGATAGATTTTTTATTCATCTTTATTAATTTCCAATGAATTTTTAACTTGAAGATGCTAAGCTATGTATGTTCTGGGTTATTATTGGGGTTTAGTACTGATGGATAAATTATTAAACTTCACAATAGCTCTATCGATCATGATCTACAGGGCAAAGATGGAAAAGTCACCACTATCATTAAGGGGGCAAATTTTGCTTGCCGACAGGCCAGGTTGCACCCAACGTGTGTGGATGCACTGCGCAGAGGTTTATTGGATGAGGATTTGCATTATTTGCCGTGTATGCATCAGACACTGTTCAGTAAACAATATTTTTCAGACACAGTTTTGAGAACTATTGCAGACAGTAAAGCTCACTCAAGAAACATTAGACATTTTGGAAAGTCTGTTTTTTCCTGATTGCAACATGGTCGTTTTGTGCAGTGCTGGGATTCTCTGTCTGCTCCTTTGGCTGGCTTTCCTGTGCCGTGTCACACATTTCTACACCCGGCATGAGTGAAGCAAGGCTCGTAAAACAACGGACTTCAGAATAAAAGCCTTTAACAGAGGCCGTGTATAGAATGCTATTAGGATGTATTTTGTAATAGTGTAAATCTGTCTTTTATAACCCATGTTTCATATAAATAACAATTTAAATTCATTCAAAATTGAATTCAATTCAAAACATTTTTTGTTTTTTTTAATAAATCAAGTACATTTACCAACATAAAATAGGGGCTTTCTTACATTTTTGCACATTATAACATCGTTGACTTAAATGAAATTAAAAATGACATTTTGGTGGTGTTGCAAAAACATTTTTTATAACTAAAAATGTGCAATAAACTATATCTACATGTCAGATAAAATCTCTCATGAACATGTCTCCTTTTGGAGACTCTTCTATTGAATACTGGGCGGACTGAGACATTAATTTAAGGGTATAAATTGTTATGTTATATTTTTCTATAAGGTAAAATCATTTACAAAGCAGTAATTGAATTTGTAGCGGTTTCTCTCCTGTGTATGGTGACCATGCATCACTTGAAACTCCAAGATGATGTTATTATATGTTACAAATGTCAGAGGCTGTCAGACAGAGTTCTTGTTTTAAGCCCAACAATCCAAGTGGGACCCAGTGAGCTTGAGTGCAGCGGGGGAAAGAATTTTAGAGAGATGGCTTCAAATTCGCCAGGTAAACAAACAGACAAGCAAACAAACACGATTCAGTGCGAGCGATTCTCTCGTGTCTATAAAATTCATTGCTTTTGCTCGCTCTCTTTTATGAGTGTCTTTTGAATGTGTGCAAGGCCATTGGACAGGCAAACTCTCAAACATCCTAACATATAGCACCAGCTGCAGGCAGAGACAAGTAAACTGTCAATTTACCCTTGAGGTTTACAGCTGCTTAGCAATGATTTAGAGCCTGAAACCTCAAACTCTGCAAGATTTAAGATTGACTGTTAGCCTTTTTATCAGGCAGAAAGACTTGAAATGGCATCTAACTTCTTATCCTCCCTTGAACCTGTAGCATTACATATTAATATTAGGTTATTTTATCCGAATATAGCATGAATATAAATGTGATCACCGAAAAGTAGTGTCAAATTTAGAAACCTTAATCCTGGATAAGTCCTGCATTATACCCAAGACAGTGCAGGTCAGAGAAACATAATTCACATTCAGATCAATTCATATTTTCCACATCTCTGTAATTCCACATGTATAAACTGAAAAAACAAAAAACCTCTCAGTTACCCATTGTTGTCAACCACCTTCCTGTAAGTGAATGTAGACATTATTATAGACTTACAGGATGGCTGGAAATCCACAGTTTCCAGGACCAAGGAATGAAATGTGTTTTCCTGACACCTCTTACCAGCTTTTATCCGTTTATCAATTGAAGATTTCTATCAGATTTCTGCAAATGAGTTTATTGATTCCATCAAGCTGGGGAAGTTTGAGGATACACATCAATCACCATGAAAATAGACAAACGCAAAAACAAAAAAAAAAATCTGACAAAAACCAACACTGGAGTCTGGCAAAGCCAAAGAAAGCAGTTCTTTGTTATTCTTCTGACCTTTAATGTGATTGTTCAGCCCTGTTCACAAAGGGCAAAAACAACAAGCTGTAGATTACACGTCAGTCATTATTCCAAATGTAGACACAGAGCATAAAACCTCCAAGGCTTTGCAAATATTAGATACAGTTTTTGCTTATAGAGCATACTGTTAAATTACTTTTTTTAACATCTACTTTTCTCACAGTTTGAGTCCTGCTACAGTTTTTGATCAGTCGGGTAGATTTTTTTTCTTCTTTCTTGGTTCACCGAATATAGTCTTGCATAGCGGCTAAATGCTTTTCAGAGAAAGATAACTATAATCAAACCAGGTTAAGCAATTAATGTGAGTAGTTGCCGGTTATACACCAATCCTGTTATGAGAAACCAGTGTGGTGCGGGCCAACAGGCGCCAATCTGCTTGAGTTTATTTCCTGAGCTGTAACTGATGAGGGAGCAGCGGAAGTGATGGAGAGCAACGGCTTCTCCCTTATCACATAAAACATTCCTAGAACTACTCCCTGTTGTCAGATTTTATAAAACATATGTGGGAGGAAAAGATAAAAATCACCCGGGAGTTCCTTTTTTCATAAGTTTGATCGCTTATTATCTGTGGTACACAAACATCTAACCCTCATCTCTGTGAAAGAAAGTGAAGACCCCAGAGGTTTCAGCTCATTGCCATGGCCTCTGGGCCACGTTTGGCCAAAGTACCTGCACGCTGAGACATGTTAAGTTAGTATTTTGATAAAACTGCCATGTTCCCTTCGGCACTGTCTTATCAAATCATGCACATTCCAGTCATTTAGTCATGAGTGCCTTGCAAACCTATGAAACAATAGGTCTTGGCCCCAAAACTGCAATACAAAGTATGTAAATTTTGGATAAAATCAATCGCATAAAATGAGCAGCCTGAGTGAGTCAGAGGTAGAAAGGCAGTGCATTATCTGAGGAATCCATTTTTATCCCCGTTGGATTTTCTCATCTTTTTCACTTTGCCTGTATTTGAGGAGGTACAATGAGAAAACAGTAGACAGCACTCACTTGTTCTTATCTGTCTTAAGGAGACTGGGCATCCGAGTTATTTATGTGTTTCAATGACAGTTACATTAATGAATACCTGTGACATGCATCAATGTTTTGCAAAGTACCATGTCGCAAAATCGATCAATGTAGAGCAGTGAGACAAACCACGGAGGCCCCAGAAAAGTGCAATCAAACGATGAGTTTATTAACACACAGGAGAAAACATCAGCATATGTCCTCTGACCAAAATACATGTTGTGGACACTTATAAAGCAGTGGGGGTACACGCCCCCCCCCCCCCCCCCCCCCCCCCCCATGGCGTCAATTCCAGATTAAAATAGGGTCCAGACATTAGTCACAATTAATGGTACATCTTTAATGGCTATAAGCAGACATAGAACTTCTCGTTTCTATAACACCTTCCATACAAGGTAATAAACTTCAAGCCCTCAGGGTCTCTGGGGCTAATTATTGACTCTGGTCATCTGTTGCCAAGTAGAGTAAAATATAGTAAGACACCAAATGAGTTAAGGCGTCAGGCCTGACACATTCCTAGATTATATGTGTTATATGTATTGTAAGCATGCATTGCAGTTATCCTTCTATGTTCTAGTTTCCCTCAGCATGTATCACCTAGACAGTCACGCCAGTGAAGCTTAAGACCCTTAATGAACCGAACATCAACTCGAAATAAGTACAAATATGCAATGTGTATGTAATACTTATAACCGTACTTGTAATAAAAGTTAACATAATGGAAGGATCCTCAAATGGACATCTTCAATAGACAACTTTAATGCAATATCAATACTGTGAGAAATATTATGAGATGAAATAATGCTGTAAAGAATGTTATTAATACAGTTATAATGATGCAGATTATATGGCAGCAATAAAAGAATTTCCGTGTCTCCACAACCACTGAATTATTTTGCACAAGCATCTGGCTGCTCTTAAAAAATGTATCACTAACTGGACAAACAAGGACAAGTGCAATTAAAAAAATATGGAAGAAATAATAGAATGCAGATAATATACTCATCAGTAGTTGCACACACACACACACACACACATATATATATATATATATATATATATATATATATATATATATATATATATATATATATATATATATGTTAGTTGGATATATATATGTTAGTTGGATACAATGTTCAATATTTCTACAAAAAACAAAAACTCACATATAGGTACATAAGAAATTTAAGATGCTGCGAGGCTTTTCTTCTCTGGCAGCCTTCAGCCTGTGAGCACGTTTGTGTTCATTTGGGTGTCTGTCCTCACTGGGAACAGCAGCTTGAGCGTGTGGTGAGGGAGCGTGCAAACCAAGCATCGCAGGAACTACATCACAATACATGTAATGTATTTTCACAATGTACCTGCATTTCTTTTTATAGCAGGGAGTTATTGCATAACTTTAATAGAATGGCTTACTGACTTTGATGCACATTCTTGCAAAAACTATACTCACTGGAGCAAGATATCTGCAAGGTGCCATTAAGCCTTGATTTACTGTTGATGGCGGATCATGTTTTACTCTGTCTGCCAACTCTCCCTTTGTGACAACAGTATATTTGTTTCCACGGGCTTTAAATTTGTAACCCCACCGCTACTTCTGGATGGGTATAATTTTGTTATATCGATCTATTTTGTTTACACACATTGAGCAGTTTTTTTTAAAAAATAATTCGCAGTTTCGCTGCAAGAAACATGGCAGCAAAGTCTTCTGCTACAGCTGTTTGAAAGCTGCTCTTTTTCATTCTGCCTGTATATTAGTGCCATTAGCATTTTATCAATGACACATTGCGATAAAAGGTCAGCTTTTGTGTGAAAATCAATCACCCTTTAACTTCCCTCTTGAAGCTGCCATCATCTCCCTGTGTGATTGATAATTTGGGTTAAAGAGGTCAGTATTCAAAAAATTCATCTAGTTTGTGCATCAACAAAAAGTAAAACCAAAGAACAACAAAAGCATCCAGCAGCCTGTAATCTGCCTGACACACGTTTCAGTCTGAGGTAAGGCAGGTCACGTTTAAACAGCAGGGACCAGAGGTGTAATCAAAATAAGGAGAAATCAAATGCCAAGTAGACTTACTAATGCATTTATTAAATCTGCAATGGTCACCAATTAGTCACCTTTTTCCTTTCACTTTTCTACATCACTGTGTTCCTGCCTCTTTTTCCAACTGTCACTTTCATTTATTTTTCATTTCACTTATTATTACTGCCCCTTAGGTTGCTCGGTAGTAAATGCCAAAGAAATTACGTAGCCAAACCTTAATAAAAAAAAATGACTGCACACACCTTAAGACATGCAACTGGGTGGGCACACATGCAGGCACATAAACTGTGGGTTAGTGTGAAACGCATTATTTTTCATGAGAGAGCCAATTTGGGAGCACAGGGCTCGACTGTCCCAAGCCCTTGGTTAATAGCTACAATGGCATTGTGTGCTATTGACTGCAGTATGACAGAGCATGGTGAAGTGATTACAGAGCAATAGAAAAAAACCCAGCTTTAGCCAGAGAAATGAAAAGGTCCAGCAGCTACAAGCCGCTATGATTATAGAGCATCCCTGATGCTGTGGCCAAGCACAGAATAAAAGCTCTGATCTAAAACCAGCGGAAGACACTAAAACAGATGTAGTGAAAACACAGAGAAACTTTGAGTCATGCAAACTAGTTTTTGCAACACCACCACAGCACACTGACAGCATGTCTGCACATAGGTACCCTCACATTTTCTCTTTGTGCTGATTTTTCCTTTACTCCCTCACGTACGTATTTACAAATTACTGCCAGATTTCTTAGATTTCGTTGTTGGGTTTTATTTTAAGATCACAGTTTTTTCTCTCCAGCCATGACATAATTAGCAGATGTTAGTAGTAGATGATTCATTCAGTGGCCCATCCCTATAGCTGGTGCGCTGCAGATCTCCCATTCTTGTAAAGAATCTCGTAAAAGAAAAATTACAGCTTTTTATTCATGGTTTTCCTAATCCATATGGAAATGCCCTATAAAGACATAATATAATATAATGTATATACTGTAAATAGGTGTCTTATGAGGGGCTCATTAACTAACACTTATTACAGGGAGTAAATTAAATTAAAAAGCAACATTTTTTCTCTTGTTTTTCTTGTTTGTTTGACTGTTTACACACAGGCTAACTGGAATGAATATTCCAGCACCCATCATTAGCAACAAAAACTGGTTACGACTGCATTTTGTGACGGAGAGCAACCACCGCCACAAAGGCTTCAGGGCTCAGTATCAAGGTAAGACATGATTGCTTCATTTGCACATCGTAATAGAGGGCCCCCTACATGAACAAAAGGGTTCATCGTAGGAAAAACACACTGTAATTACAAAACATGTTTTTGATCTTTGTTAACTGAATATCAAACACTTTGATTAATATTCTCTGTAGAGGGCATGAAGGCTTTTTCTGCTTTAAATCAATGACTTCAAAGCACCTTGATAATCAAATATTTGAGAGATAAATACTGTATATATATTCTCACCCTCGCAAAACTACAGCTCAATAGTCTCTTACGCTCTCATTGTTTTATAGCCTGACTTTAAGTCAGTGTATGTGCTGCATGGACTACTTGCTGCATATACTTAACCTCGAAGTGTAGCCCTAAAACAGATTTGAAATCTGCTTGTTCACTATAAAGCTCTATACAAACATTGAATAACATGCATGTGGCAAATCGTTGTAGATGTAAGACAAGCATTCATTCAGGTGCATGAAAAGTCACCTTTGTCCTCTCCTTTTAATTACTATGTAGTGGTCAAGCAGTTTTTATGAGTTTTCATATGAACATAGATATTTTAAAACAGACAAGCACTTAGAGGTTTTATTGAGCAGTGTGCTTTTAAGCATGTATCAGTTCTCATTGAATCAGCAAATAAATTCACCTCCTTTCTTTTGTACTTGTGTGGAAAAGAACCAGCTGACCTAGAGTGCAATTCAGAGGAGAGGCATTGTTCCAGTACTTTCAAATTCAAATAGCCTTGTTTTTGCTTGTTTTTTGCTTGATACATCATTTTACCGCTCATGGCTGTTCTGTTAATGATGACAGCCACTTGCATCACCTGGCTTTTGTTTGCAATCTGGCCCCTGCTGTGTTTAATTAGACTTTCTTTAAATAAGTAGCATTGCAGTCCTGGGGCAGCTTTTTGATTCTGCATGGTGTGTGTGTGTGTCCCCACTACAAGCTATAACCATTAAATCCGCTCTGACCAATCAATTTCCATCCACCGTTTAAAATGTGTGAGTTATATCAACAGGCAAACATAATAAACAAATAAATATATAATCTAGGTTTGATTGAATTGCCAGGGCAACCCTTTCGATTGCATCATACCCTTCGGACTAATGCCTTTTGATAAGATGATGCTGAGCAAAAGCAATTACAGTTTGATGTTCTTCATAGGACCAAGTATTATCCAGAGAAAGAAACACTTGTACTGTATCTTCTCACATCTAATACTGTAACTTCTTTTATCTAATGAACTCTTTCTATTGCTCTCGACCAGTGAAAAGCTCTGGAGAGCTTAAATCCAGAGGGGTAAAATTATTACCAGGAAAGGACAACACTAACAAACTGTCTTTGAGTAAGTCTTTTATTTTTCTTACGCAACTGTTTTCATTGTTTGGATTTTTTGTTTATGGAGGGCTTGTGTTCTGGGTCTTTGTTTTCTTTCTGTCGCTCCCCCCCCCCCCCCCCTTTTTTTTTTTTTTTTTTGCTGCCTCATTCGATGAAGGAATTAAGCTACAGTACTAGATTTTGCAGAAGTGCAGTCTCTTTTTCTTTCTGATGACCTATTTCCCCTGCTGCCCAGGACTTCCTCCCCTGCCAGAAACTTACTGAGCTAGATCAGCCCTAGTTAGGTATATTGCAGCAAACCACTAAACATGATCAGCTTCTGTCAGACAAAACTCCATCTGTCTCATTCTATTCTATGTAAGCTACACATTACACAGACTTAAGCCCATGCACTATGTGATCTACACACATAGCGCTAGTCAAGGTTGAGTGACCACTCAATTGTCAGATGATTTGTGTACACTTAGAGCGACGTAAATGCATTCTAATTGCTCGCGGAGCTCTGTCATTAACATAAATCTGGAGCAGAATTCCCTCTAACGCAACAGTGTGCTAAACACTCAGATGATAACAGGTTGCAATCTTTATTACCTTATGTGTCATAGATTCTGCACTGCATGGAGACATGAATAATGCAGTGAGCTCAAGTCTTTTCTATGAGACAATACTGTATATCATTTCAGAGACTGCGAGGAGAATGCTCCGTACTGTATGCCTTGTGGATTTACTCCGTATAATTGAACTCATAACGACATTATAACCTGTGGCGATTAAGTTCAAAAACGAATGAACTTCCTCAAAGCAAGCAACATGCCATTAGAGCGCCGCACGCTAAAACTGAAGGGTCTCTGTGTGTGTTTGGGGTGATGTCTTGTTGCAAACATTGCAGCAGACCTCAGTGATAATTATGCAGCTACATATTCCATGAGTTTAATTTCCAGTGCATGCAGACATTGATGTACGGATCATAATGTAAGGGGAACGTGAGCTTGTTAAGTCAGAACACACAAGCTGTTTTCTTGCCTCTAAATCGCCTCTCTGCATTCTTTCCATGGTAAAGGCAATATTCAATATAAGCCATATCTCCAAGGCTTTATCTAGTCTACGCAAATTATTATTATGTATGGAGAGTCTGACTGAGTGATTATTGTTGCTCCTGCAAGCGATAGTTGAAGGTTATTTAATCCTCTTAGCGCCTGTTGGACCCAGATAGATTTTCCTCTATTTTGTTTAGCTCAGGTAAGAGTGCTGCGTTTACCCTTGCCACTCACTGTAATATCACAAAACACAACAGCACTGCAAAAAAGCTATCAGTTAAAAGTCTCTGACATTTCGAGATGAGGTCAAACCGTCACGTGTCAGAACTTTATGATTCGTGAAAGCAAAAACCGTTGAACATGCAGGCTTATCGGCTATTCAGGTGCTTGCTGTTGCAGTGGGTGTTTTCTGAAAACACTGGGCTTTAGCAATTCAAGTGTCTCTCTCACAGTGTTCTTGGTCCCTGTCTTCTCTGCTTAGTGAATGAAGGAGGAAATCAAACAGGTGTCTAATTACTGCCCTGACCCAGGGGAGCCGGAAAAACGGCAAACGGATAGGCTCTGATTTCAGGTGAGTTGTTGTTTCGCAGCTTGAGTGAAGGATACGTAGCGTATGTGCAGATGTGTGCTGAGGGATATTGAATTGAGTGCTCCGCTTTCAGTATTATAACTTGCGCCACATGACTGCATGTCATGAGTTTTTACTGTCACAATCTATTAAGTCAGCAACAGGTGTGCACATAAACTAGTGTTAACCAGTTTATTCTCCACCTGCTGCAGATTTCAACCATTCTTTGTTTATTTACTGTCATTCTCAGTCTGTTGGCTATAATCTTCTTGTTAATATTCTGCAAGTTTCATTGTCTCAGTGCCCATTTAGCAAGCATAGGAAAAAGATAACAGGGAAAATAATATGATCAACTTTCAGTCTCTTTGTTCTGTAATGTGGCATGGTTTGATTTTTTTTTTCAATCTTATGCTGTTATGTGTACATAGGGAAGCCCAGTGAGTCCATTGTCATTGCCTCGCTTTACCGCAGCATATACTCGTTTCTTTGTAAATGAATGACCTGAAACAAATAATGAATTTGATATTTCATCAGGAGTCATTTTTGAGGAATTGATTGCTTTTTTTCGGGCATTAATGGTGTTTGCTATCTTCTCAGCATCGGAGCAACTGCTCAATTTACCTGCGATGAAGACCATGTGCTGCAGGGTTCCAAAACGATTACCTGCCAGCGCGTTGCCGAAGTCTTCGCTGCTTGGAGCGACCACAGACCCGTCTGCAAGGGTGAGCGGGGCTTCCGATGAGCTAATAAAACTGTTTGATTAAGGCGGTGCCTCTGGATATAGGCTCCATGCAGATAGAGGAAAGTTCATTGCTGTTAATTATGTATGAAAGCCTCTTCTGCTACACTCTGCTTTTCCATTTCAAAATGCCCTCACTGTTTTTCTGTGTTTCATAATACCTGGAGCACCTTTTAGAATTTGATTAATGGAAATGTGATTAATAGACCTCCTCTCTACTTGTGCAAACAATATATTACCTTTCAGTCACATTACAATGCACGAGTTATTACTCTGCCTTCTGAGCGCCATTTTCATCAATATTTATTGCGAAGTTGAAATTAATTTTTATGGGTCATTTAGTGATGTTTATGCTGTGTGTCCAGCACAGATCTTTATATCTTTTCTATATACACAGACAAGTAGAAAATGATAAATATGTAAAAATGCCGTTTGGCCTGAATTTTTGGTCACTGAAAGTACAATGAAAATGTTTGGGTTGACCTTTTTGCCTTTAAAGCTGCACCAATTCTCCAAGGTACACTTACTGAGAGATTTTAAATCAGCTTTCCAGATTGGAGAACTTTATGAACTTGAAAAGTTTGAGCTGTCTCAGTTAAGATCAGGGCTCAGTGGGGATCACACACTGTGCTGGAGGACTCCTTTTTCTTCATGTTTCTCACGATGGTTCTTTATTGCTGGTGTACGTTGGGGGTTATTATGTCACGTCATACTGCAGAACGCACTTCAGACAAGTCAGTGATAATAGCAAAACATTTAAAGTGCCAAAAAAGTTGCACAGGCTGTATATCTTCTCTACTTTGATATTCCTCTTATACTGTTGCAGTGAAAACCTGCGGGTCGAATCTACAGGGACCGTCGGGGACGTTTACATCCCCTAACTTTCCTATCCAATATGAGAGTAACTCACAGTGTGTGTGGATCATCACTGCCAGTGATCCGAACAAGGTAGGAGAACTTGTACACTGTCCATTAAACATCCACCACTACTGTTACAATGGTAACCGTAGCAGTCGATGTTTGAGGTGAGGATTCAGTAGTGACAAGCCTTGTTATCTTGGCTTTTTTCCGCAGTTTTAAGCAGTTACTTCCAAAATATAAATGCAGTATACAAAAGGTCAAGATTAGAAGCCCAGTGAGGCTCATGATTGCAATAATAAGAGTAAAGGTTTTGTGTAGTGCCAACCTGCAATTCCATTAAGGTAATAAATAGTAGACCAACACTTGTAAAATTTACCTCTGAGTAATCTCTTTGCACTGCACCTCCCTCATTAGTTTTATTTTTTTTTAAAAACACATTATTTTGCTGCTCCTGAGCACCATTACATTTGTACTGTGAAAATAGTTCCTTCCCTGTAGAGCATTTGTCGACATATTTCCTTGGAATTTTTGGATCTGTGTTTTATATGCATCTGTTTTTTTCCAGGGTTACCCAAGTTAGGAGGGGCTACATAGAATATGCATATATTTCCATTTTTTACTTTCTGTCATTAATGCACATTGCATCAGTGGATGGCATTTCGGTTCTCACTTGATTACCAGCTTGACTGTGGCTGTTGGCAACCTAGCGATTCGCTTCATTCATCTGTGGTCACGGAAATGGGGAGAAATGATGATTGATTGAGACCAGCTTTTCCCCCAAAGTGAAGAGGTCAAAGCTGTTTTCCAAATGGTCATTACTGCTCTCCTACATAAATTTGTCTTTCTATTGGTATTCTATCCAGTGAGCCATATACACAGGGGTGTCAACTAAGTACTTTCCTGCTAATAAATAAGAACTAAGAACTGATGCTCATTCAGAACTCACTAGGACTGGCAAGTGCCATAGCTTTGTGCCACTGTGCACTCTCCTAGGCAAACAAGCCATTGACTTGGCACTGAAACTTGGTCCATTAGTGTTATTATGGTAATTATGCTTATTTGCTTGTCGTAATGAGGCTGTTATACATACATATTGTGCAGACGCTGCCCAAACCATGGCCAAAAGAATGAAGGCTATGGATGAGCAAGCGGCCATCATATGGTTGTCATCAACAGATGTGACACTGGTGTCATTACGGCATCCTTCCTTTCATCACTAATCCGTGCAGGCAAAGTGCGGGCTGAGATAATGTGGCATGTTTGTGTAATGCCTCTGCAGCAGACATGATTATTAGTGTAAGCAGCTGTTGCCAGTTTGATCTTTAAAAATGTCATCTTTTGTGACGCTATGTACATTTGTTAAGGGGGTAAAAAGATTCACCAGTGACAGTCGACAAAGATATCTCAAGGGTAAATGCAGACAGGCAATTAATAATTTCATATGCTTAAGTTTGCTTTACTCTGATTGGTTCTTAAAATTCGATTTGTGTTCTGCAGTAATGCTGCTGTCAGTTTCTATATTGCTTTGAAGGATGCTTGCGGTGTCCTTTGTCTATGCTGCACATCCCCATTAACATTCACTCTATAAGCCTTTTCCTATAAAGAGTCAAAAATCTGATATGAGTTGTGTTTTATATTTTCCCTCTATTCCCCTGAACGCCACTGTTGATTTAAGTTTTCGGGTAGTTTGTGGATATTTGATTAAAGTGCCAGAATATATTGTATGTTATAGCAGCTATGTGAATTATGAAAATAGAAGGAAGCGTCTTCGGCTTTTATAGCTCTGCTTGATCAAACATTGAGCTGTCCTCCTGTGCAAATGTATATGACATTACATGGAGTTTCTCTGTGTAGGCCTGCCTTTTGCAGTTTAGCTACAATATCTTCAGCAACATTTTCCCAAAAGGCAAGTTATGGAAATGAGCAGCTATGTTATGAATATCATAAAAATTAGATGGTGGGTTATTTGGTAATAAATCTTTAGAATAACTGCTCATCTGATTGAGAGGGTTTGGCCTATTTAAATGAACGCAATGAATAACATTGACTGGCGGGGTTAGCAATGTCTGTCAGGAGACCTCTCTGTTTGAATCACTTTAGCGTAAACAGCTTCCACAGGCAAATGGCGACTTTCAGCTTCATGGTTTTGTTGAAATGTATTGAAAAATATAAAAAAAACTGCTGAGAGACAAATTGACTTCTCAACAAATGTACATAAACTATCTGCAATATACCACGCTGGCTTACTATATATCATTCAGTAGAGTGTTCTCAAATGTTATTGAATGGTGTAAGGAGGGCGTTGCTGTTTGCAAATTCACGGCCAATCATAGACTGTCATAGTGACTTTGTATTTTACAACAGGTTATTCAGATCAACTTTGAAGAATTCGACCTAGAAATTGGGTATGACTCCCTAACTATTGGAGATGGAGGGGAAGTAGGTGACTCTAAAACGATCATTCAAGTGTAAGTATTTCATAAACTACTTCACTGGATAGATTATTTTAGCATAATATTGCAGTCAAATCTTTCCAAATCTTTTTGTGAGTCGACATTAAAAGAAATACTTGAACAAAAGGATCCTTGAAACAGTTAAATGACTCCACCACTTCAAGTGTGGCTTACTTGTTCAAGTTACTTGTGTTTTTTATCTGCGTATAACAATGTTTGTCTTCTAATCTGCTTAATGTGTAATGAAATCTCTCAATAGTGAATTTTGATCCCACACTGGCTTGTTTGTCTTATCTGCAGGCTCACTGGGAGCTTTGTCCCAGACCTAATTGTCAGCATGTCCCATCAGATGTGGCTTCACCTCCAGTCTGATGAGAGTGTTGGCTCAATAGGATTCAAGATCAACTACAAAGGTACACACACTATTGTGCTGAGACCATCTCTCACTGTCTGTATTCATGTCTGTCTCTGACTGTCTCTCACTAAAGCAACAATTTTATTTTCCTGTCTGCCTTCCTGCCGATCTGTCACTCTTTATCTTTCTACTTCTTAAAAAAAACTTTCTTAACCCAACTTCCCCACTCTTCAACTGCACCTATACAGATAATCTTAAAGAAAAAAAAAACTATCTCAGACTACTTTCCTTGATGTAATCCTCTGCTCTCCCCCTCCCATTTCCACTCTCTTTCTCACTTACTTCATGTGTTCATCCCCCTCTTTTCTCTTCTCCACAGAAATTGACAAAGAGAGTTGTGGCGACCCCGGTACACCTCTGTATGGCTATCAAGAGGGAACTGGTTTTTTAAATGGAGATGTTTTACGCTTTGAATGCCAATTTGGATTTGAGCTCATTGGGGAAAGGATGATAACCTGCCAGAACAACAATCAGTGGTCAGCTAATATCCCCATCTGCATATGTGAGTCCCATACTTGTTTTTAATGACAGCGGATAAGCAATTACTTATGTGCTTGGAAGGTTCACAATGACACTGAGCTATTTGAGAAATAATTACAGAGTTGTTAACTGAACATGCAGAGCTGTGCACACAGCACATTGTGTGAAATGGGAAGTTTTTGTTCAAGCTTGCTTTTTTGGGTGGTTGTTGTTGTTGTTGTTGTTGTTGTACTATTTAACTGAACTGGAGAAGGTAACATGCACTCTACTGTTTATCATCCTATGTCAAGGCATCCCTCTCCTTGTAGTTACAACATTCCTAACCTATCTCCATAACAAAATACTAGACTTGTGTTCCTTCGATTTAACTGCCTCCTTTGGGACAGTGTGCAGTATTCCTATGCACCTATATTCATATATGTCTGTACTTTTGTACAGTTCTCTGCTCCGTCCTGCTTACAGTTTCATGTTTCTCAAGCTACTCAGCGCCCTTGGGAGTAAACTTGTCTCCAGTTTGCTGAGCTACTTATACAGTACTGACATTGTTCTGTAGAGATCTTTGTGCCTGGTCCTGTTATGGCAGATTCTGCAGTGTAGACATGTCGTGTGGCCAGTGAGAGTTGCTGTAAAACAAATTGCTTACTCGGGATATATAACTGATGTTTTTGCCCTCTCTGTCACACAGTTCCCTGTTTCTCTAACTTCACTGCGCCCATGGGGACGGTGTTGTCTCCAGACTATCCAGAAGGCTACGGGAACAACCTTAACTGTGTTTGGCTGATTATCTCTGAGCCTGGCTCCAGGATCCATTTGGCCTTCAATGACTTTGATTTGGAGCCTCCTTACGACTTTCTTACTATCAAAGATGGGGATCAGTCAGGAGCCACAATACTGGGACGCTTCTCAGGGGCTGAAGTTCCTTCCCATCTGACATCCAATAGCAACGTTTTGCAGCTCGAGTTTCAGGCCGATCACTCGATGTCTGGGCGAGGGTTCAACATTACCTATAGCAGTAAGTGGCTGATCAATGGGTAAATGAAACTAAAAGACAGAGAAATGCATTCACCCTCTACCTTTCATGGTTAGGGATTTTTTTGGTGGTGTCTCAGGTCTGTCTGACCTGTTAAATTTGTACAATTTTTAAACGCAGTTAACCAAACAAAAAATAATTACTAAGCGTAATGTGCAAATTAATTGTATTAATAGAAGAGGAATGAAGTTCAGCAGCACCTGTAGTTTATATGAATGAGCGTGTTGTCGTCCTTGTTGCTCTTTTAGAAATTATGTTTTTTCCTGATAATAATGGTTTCTTTCTTGGCAGGCATTTTTTATAACACACGAGGACACATTACAATTCATTGAAGCAATGGACAACAAATTTTTTTTTTTAAAAAAAGGTTAATAAAACCGCTGGCAGATTACAGCTGAGTTTTAATAGGTGTAACCCTAGCACAGCTTTTCCAGTCAAGATTTGAGCAGAAAAGCTGTAGCATAAGTTAGGCCAATGGTACCTTTATAAACAAAAAGCACCATTTAGTACTGTGGAGGTAGTGTTTAACTCAGATGCCTTATTGCCTATGCAGTGCCGTTGTAATTCTTTTGCTTTTCCTCCAGTGCAATTCACAACAAGCTTTAAAGACAGAGGCTATTGTCAACCCTACGTGTATAGAGCAGACCTTTGTATGTTCTTTTTTTCCTCTCTTACGGACAGCTACATCCATTTCCCTTATCTCTCTACTACTCAAAGACCCAATTTCTCATTCACACAAGAGCATTTGTCACTAGATCTTGTTCCCTTTCTTCTCATTACAAGCTTTTGGGCATAATGAGTGCCCTGACCCTGGCATACCGTTGAACGCTAGGCGCTTTGGGGACAGTTTCCAGCTGGGGAGTTCCATCTCTGTTGTATGCGAGGATGGCTTTATCAAGACACAGGGAGCTGACACCATCACATGCCATCTGGAAGAAGGCAAGGTGATGTGGAGTGGACTCATTCCCAAATGTGAAGGTAATTAAATTGTAATTGCTAACAATTATGTGAATGAGTATAAGTTAACTGCTGAACTGGGATGAGAAAGACAGAACAGAAATATGATACAAAAAAAGTGAGTGGGTTAGTGTGGAACACGGAGTTCAGTCCATCTAAACCGGGCTAGATTTATTTTCAGGTATCTGTAACTCCAGGCCTTTGGTGACTCATCCTATAAGTGTTTTCTTTCAATATTTTTCATGTGGGTATGAACAGATTACCGAGAGGTATCATCTTTAAAACAACTTTTTTCTCTTTTCTACCTCTCTCCTCTCCTCTCCTCTCCTCTCCTCTCCTCTCCTCTCCTCTCCTCTCCTCTCCTCTCCTCTCCTCTCCTCTCCTGCTTTCTTTGTCTTCTTTATGCCCCCTTAAATTTCCTTCCACTGCTCCAGCTCCTTGTGGAGGACACTACTCAGGGCCATCTGGTGTCATCCTCTCCCCCGGGTGGCCAGGCTACTACAAAGATTCCTTGAGTTGTGAGTGGGTCATTGAGGCCGAGCCGGGACGCTCCATCAAGATTAGCTTTGACAGGTCTGTATGACAGTACTGCAACAAGTCAGCCACTGAAACAAAGACACACTTACGTGTAGAATGACAAAATCTGGAAAAGGACTTAATTCCTGGTGTAATATAATCACATATTGTGCTGCAGTAGTCGTATACCTACATGCAGACAGACACTCATGTATATATCCCTTTAGTTTATGCATATACAGGACATGTACACAAACATAAATGGCTCCCCTTGGCTGTGGAAGCCTCTGAGTTTGAAATAGAAAGTCAGAGGAGGAAGAACACAGACTTTGGTCTAGTTTCCAAAAATGTTGAAAGCCTCAAGTAATCCTTTATCTTGCTTACCCGCTTTGCTCACTTCCTGAGAGAGCTTCAATAAAGGAAAGTGGGGAAAAAAGGAAAGGGAAAATCTTGCTTTGAAATCTTTATTTCTTAATATTAATAAGTGAAATCATGAAATTCATTCATTCGTTCATGTTGTATAATTGTTGCTTTTTCAAAGGGCTGCCTTTACTGTGACTTTTTTTTGTTTTTGTTTTATTATTTATAAAATTAACCCTCTTTTCCTCTTCCCTCACTTAAAATGAGCACAGGGTTTCTCATGCCTGTTTAAAGCATCACACCTATGATGGCACTATACTCGAGGCAATCTTCACAGTTTCTTGTATCAGTGAGATAAGAATGCATAAATTTCAGTCTGGAAACGTCAATAATATTGACAGATATATCTGTGTTGATCCCAGTTGTTTGATGGGGGGGGGGGGGGGGGGTTAAGAAGGTTGCAACAGATGCATAGCAATGTCACATTTCCAGGAACTGTTCCAATTATTGGAATTTTTGCTGTGGCGCTTATTTTTTTTTTACCCATTGCAGAAAATTAGGATGTTTTTCTGTAAAAGAAATTACATTTTCTTTTTACAGCTTGGTAATACTGTGTTAATATTGGGATAAAAACAAGTGACTTAGTTACAAAAGAAATATCAAGTAAATACCACGCAATGATCCGTATCAAGACTGGTTACACCTGGAAACACCAGGTTATTACAACTTTAAAGCCAGTATAAAAAAATCAAATACACTGATATTATCATTTTATTGCTCCTGCCTGTTAAGCAAATGTGTAAATCACTAGACCTTACTGCTAGACCTTCTATACTAGTACTAATTGGTTTTGCCTTGTAAGTTTCCACATCACTACGCTCAGTTTGTGAGGCCTTATTAACCTCAATATAAAAGTTTCAGTGTAATATTACTCAGCTCATACCATTGTTGGTACAAAATACAGGGATATTGCTGTATTTTTAAGTGGTCATAACTTCTTGTTTTTACCTTATTACCTCAGTATTGTCACATTTTTACCAAACTGTATGAGGTAACCAAATTTATTTTTAAACAAATATGTATACTTAAAGTCCATCTGTCCTTTTGTTTAACTTTTAAGGTTTCAGACTGAGCTCAGTTATGACTTCCTGGAGGTTCACGATGGTCCCAATCTGCTCTCTCCTCTGATTGGCTCTTTTAATGGAACCCAGGTCCCTCAGTTCCTGTTCAGCAGTAGTAACTTCCTGTATCTGCTCTTTACCACCGATAACAGTCGATCAAACAGTGGCTTCAAGATCTTCTATGAAGGTGAGAGTATAGTGCTATTGCCTGTAATTTCTTCACAACAAAAAAAGGATGAGATGAGATGGTACACATTCAATTCTATAATTAGACATAGAGAATAAAATTTTAAACAAGTTCAACTGTGCTTCAGCTAGAGGCACTGGAGACGGAAGTTGGTCAGCTTTTCTGGTAGCACTTAAGTTTCTGAAACCAAATGCCAAGATTAAACTTTGTTGAGGAAATATTTCAGGTCTATTACACGTCAAGAGCATAACAAAATGCCTCAATTACCGTGGGTTCTCTAACTACATGAGTTCAGATTAGTTACTGTGATTAACATTTAAAGGTGAAACATTTTAAATTTTTCATAAGTGCTTAGCTTAGCTGGAGAGGTCCGCTCTGCTGTTTTTAATTTTAGATCATCTCTTGTCTAGTGTTAAAGCCTCACAATTCACAGTGTACATTTCATGCTGGTTATTAGTTTACCTGGGGCTCTTGGCTCTTTGGTAAGGCAAAGAGGCAAGCTTTGTATATTAATTGTAGTCACTTGTCGAATATTGTCGGTTGTTTAGCTTCGACTATAAAGCGCCTTGAGCTGACTTGACACTATCTGTATAAAACTAAATTGAATACAACTTCCAGAATTCTTCTCATCAAAGGCTGTGCACTCTTTGAATGTTTACTGTTTATGATAGGTTTGTTCATTGAGCACATAAGCTTTGTCTTCAGTTGTGGCATTGCATTTAATCTCTTTATGATTGTGATTGCTGGTGCAGAAGTCAGACTCAGTGTAAGTTCTTAATTGAATGTAACTTCATTTAGCTTGATTTATAGTGCACTCTGTGCTATCACTCTTGCTTGGTCTATCATTGAGGCATAGCATTATGTCTGTCACTGCTGCTATATTTATCCATACATATTTTTCTGCTACTCGTATTCCTTCTTTGAGTCTTTTAGAAAGTACTGCTGGTAAATATTTTGTGCAATAAACAAACATAAAAGTGGCTGTTAATGATGTCCAGCAAAGCAGTTGAACATTAATTATTCTGACTTCTTGGATAGAAGCTTCATAGTGGTCAATATAAATTATCCAGGTAGGGGAGAAAATCAAACACTGTGCTGTAAATGTAAACAAACACTCAAAGTAAAAAGGACGCAAGTTCAATGGAGTGAAAGGTTGTTTTTTTTGTCAACAGTGCACTTGATGTCTGTGGAGCTGTGATCCCAGATGACAGTGACTATGTGGGATTGCACCTCTGTACCGACTGGCAACCCAAATCTATTGTTAACAATGTACTGCCACTTGTCAGGTGCAAATGGTAGCCCCATGCTTTCAAATACAAGGTCGCAGAGTAAGGTGAAGTTAATCTAATCAAAACAACTGAAGCAAACTATTAGCTCTACAAGGGTACATAATTTGAAATAAGACTCGGTATACATCATTATGCATTGAATGGTAGTTTTTGAAAAGTCTAGTACAAATATATTCTGGACATACTATGATTTATTTTCACAATTGTTTGCACTAGCACTATTACCCCTGTCACTCCAATTTGATTCATAAGACAGAGGTTGTTATTATGTCTCTGTTATTGACTGAAAGCAGGCCACAAGTGCTTTTGTCTTATTACGTTTCAATCTCGGGTGCATTTTGCTTTTGTTGATGAGGCCATCGAAAAGCAATAACAGTAAGATCATATTAGCTTCTTCCATTGCCTTTTAGGACATATCTTATTGCCAAAATACTTCTGGGAAAACTAGCCTACTTCATTTGTAAAATTAGTCTGTAAAATAAGGGTTAGTTATCCTGTGAATAAAGTAAGGCACAGAAGCACTACATCATTCCCTTTATGTGCAGGAAAATTCGACCTCTTCAGTTAAATAAAAATTACAGCATGCTATACAATTAGCCACAAACATTTAAAACATACTACACGGTAACGTATTTGGCATGACTCCATTGGCTTGGAGATGTAAGGAAATTATTTTCCCACCAAATACCTGCACCCTAGAGGCTACTGCTAGCAGTGATCAATGACTGCTCTGCATATTAAAGCAAAATTCATATGATGTATGATGAAAGTAGTGCAAAGCAAGCTTCCTACAGAGGCTTACAAGAAGATAGCAATCTCTCTGTTATCACACAGGTCGGATCACACTAGTTATTAATGACAATTATCTATGGCTTATAAATCTTCTTACACCATGCAACTCTGCCCTATTGCTACAAGGAAATTCTGCAGGTCATACAGGTAAACTATACTATGACAAAGCTTTTCAGATTATATATTTGACTTACTTTGAGTGTTTGTGTTTTGAGCTATAGGTCTCTGTAGGTGCTGTACTTAAATACATGCAGTGCTCACAGTCACTGACACCAGATGTAACATGTGAACATATGCCTGTTTTAAGCTATATCTTTGTTACTTTGACTTTACATAAAATAATAAACTGTCTCTATAATTCCAGAAAATTAATCCTTCCATGTTAAGATTCTTCCTCGCCAGTGGCCTGACAACCGCTTACACAACTACTGTCAGTCAGTGGCTAAAATCAGCATATTTTTAGTGCATCAAAAGCAACCCTACTTGGAAGAAATCCAAAAGGCGGTCCTGGAAATCACAGGGAAAATGGGGGCATCTCTTTACAACTTGCATCACTGCAAATTAAGAGAGATGAAACTAGCTCACTGTAGGAGTGAAACTATCAGGCAAATGTACTTTTGTTTAATAAAAACGTGAAGTGGTCTTCCAGTAGCTGAATAGTATAGAAGGAAATGAAGTGGATGCGCAGTTTCACCAAGGTCATACTCTGAATTCGCTCTCCCCATGAAGCTGCTGCCCTTTACTATCCCACAGTACCTGTCTAAATGGCATGAAGATAAAACCCTGTTTTCTTAAAAATCAAAGAAGCTGACAGCTCTATCAAGGTTATTCAGGAAGAAACTGTCAGGCATTATGGCAGTCAATGCAATAGTTAATTTTTCTGCAGTCTCTACTGTGTACTAACATAGCCTGGTTTGAAGAGTCGTTTGTTTGTCATAAGAGGATTCTTTAAAGTTAACAGTAAAAGAAAGGCAAAGTAAACCTTTTTGCGTTCTATATTATGCATGCGGCCTGACACGTGCCTTTTGTTGCTGTGATTTTTAACATCAAAGCTTCGATCAACACTTTTTTAGAGGGAAAATGTGACACGGAAGTTTCAGTGAATGCAAAAATAGAATTGGCATTTCATGTTTCATGAATGCTGTGACTTCAATCCACCTCAGGAGTGTAAAGGTCATATTATATTTAGTATCAAAATAGAAAAGCCGACGCTTTTACACTAATGCTCTGCTTAATACCAGGTGCACATGTGCACACAAGAACTGTGAAGAGTGTGGCTCAGTTATTTTAATAACAGTCACGAGTCAAAAACATGCAGCTAGTTTATGCATAGCTCAGTGCAACACTAAACACTGCATCTAGAGCCTTTGTAACATGTGTGAAGAAGATCCAGTATACACATGAGGTAAAATCATACATAACTTCCTTTAAATATCAATGTAAAGACTGTCAATGTAAAGAGAACGCTTCATTTTTATTTCTACAGTGGTCACATTGGACACATACTCCTGTATGGATCCTGGTATCCCAGTGAATGGCTTGCGGTTAAGCCACGACCTTTCCATCGGCTCAACTGTGACCTTCCAGTGTGACCCAGGATATAGACTGAGCCACGAGGAGACTCTAGTTTGCGAGAAGAACCACTTTTGGAGCCACCCACTGCCCACTTGTGATGGTATGTATGCATTCCTTAATTAAATATTTAAGTGAATATTTAACACACATTTAATGGGATGTAATTTCTTTAACTTACAGTATGTACTGACAGTTTTTAATTGCAGTACTTAAAGGATATTGCCACCAGTAGATGGCACAAACTCTACAATGGCAATTATGTTCCTTTGATTCTTCTTAGTCCTAAAAAAAAGATGCACTCTGACAAAGGTAAAGACCCAGCAATGGGTGTAGCAACATTTAGCACATAGTAGGTTTGACAAATAAAAAAAGTGCCTTTTATTCATAAAATACAGTGCCTCTAGTGCTTTACTGAAAAACTTACTGAGGTGTTGGAAATCAAGTGATATGGAAGACAAATTTTGCCTCACATCAAAACATGAGGTGCAGCATGTATAGATAGATTTGATAGATTTGATAGCCCACATAATGCCCTGGGCTGTATTTGAGCAATACTGCTTCTTGTGCTGTTTACATTAGTATCACACCTGAAGAAAATCAGGTGAAAAGAAAATTTGGAAAATGGTCGCGGATCACTCAGCAGAAACAAAATAACAAGTAAAATACATGCAACATTTGGCATGCCGCACATATGACTCAGTACCACACTATAGTTTCATACCAGTGTTTGTTCTGAAATTAATTTTATATCTGGGAGCATATTTTTGCCAAGGTATGTGCCAGACTGGTGCCAAATGCATTGGCTCTCTGCCTATGGAGCCTCTAAAGTAGATCGTTTGCCAAGCATACTCATCCACTTTTAATGACTTTATGTAATTTTGGCTCATTAATAAAATATTTGATGTAATTTAGTCGGTGGGTAAGGATTCAGGCCTTGATGTGTTGTGTTCGCTGGAAGGCCTGTGGGTGGAAGGAGAGAGGTTTCGAGTAGGGGGTGGGTGTGTACAGCTGCGGAGCCCAAGGCATCCCAGTTATCCTCCAAAATATCATCTGACATTCATTACTTTGAAAATGTGTACACTCACAACAGTCCTACTTCTAATATTTGTCAACTCTAACTGTTTTGAGGAAACTATTCATGAGCTTGGTTGCAAAGCCACCCGTAGGTCAGAGAGCACGTACTTAGGCAGATGCAAGAAGGAAAAAACCCACAAATCTTGTCACATTTCATTAATGCTGAGTTCAAAAACGCTCTGCCCTTTATGTGAAACGACAAAATCTAATGACAGCATGAGAAAAGGGTTACAGGCTTTAACAGTGTTCAATTACACCAGTTAACCTTTAGACACATTAATCCTTACCCCACCGATCCACATGCGTGACATGCGTTGTCCCTTTCTCTTCTTCATTTCCTCTACATGGGTACAACGAGATTATACCTGACTGAAAATGAGTTGATTGGTAACTGTTTCTCTTAAAGATCAATTTCGACCTTGAAGTGACAATGATTCTAAATCCAGATGCTATAATCCTCTGAATATGCTTGTAAGTTATTTTGTGTTCTAACTAAATAGATGATCATGTTTTGTAACAATTTTCTTTCAGTTTAAGATACCATGAATTCAGAAAATCTGTGTGGATAGCTAAATGTATGAATAATGTATTGTCATGTTAGGCACTAGGGCTGGTTTGGAGTGCACACATGTGACAGATTTACAGGTGCAAATAAAAATAGCAGAACAGGATGTGATATGACTCAAATGCATTATTCATCTTAACCTCCCCTCTGTCTTCAGGTGAAGGATTTATTGGTTCATTTACAATTTACCCTTTTTTTCCAGCAACAGTTATCTTTCATTATCTTCTTGTTCCATTCAGCATCATGTGGCGGTGATATCAGGGGACCTGGAGGGATCATCTTATCACCTGGCTTCCCTGAGCTGTATCCTAACTCTCTAAATTGCACATGGACTGTAGAAGTCAGCCATGGAAAAGGTAGGAGAATGCATCTATATATTTGCATGCAAGCTGTTAGTAACAGCTAAGATGCCCCAAACACTCCAACTTCCAAGCTTGAGGAAGATACACATACCACACCCTCTTTCCCTGTGCGTTCAATGGCGATTTTATATATAACAGTTTTTATTTATCTAGTCCTTTTTACAGTAATTGCATATTTAGTATTCCCAACAATGACCAAATTATGTAACCATAAATTAAAAGGACACATCTCTCCCTCCTCAAAAAGGTTCTAGAGATATAAAAGTGATTTATTATTATAAACTGAAAAGAGTGCAACATGTACATTTAATCAGGCAAAGATCATTTAAATGCAGGGCTTTTATTATTGGATGGTAGCCAGGCCATGAGTGGTGGCTCCACAGTGTAATGGTTTACGCATTTGGGTTCGCTACTGGAGGGAAACACAAATCCTTTGGTGGGGTTGAATCAGGAAGGTCAACTAATAATATATCCACTGGATTGGATATGCAAAGTATGTGGTAACCCAGAATATAAGTAGAAATATTACACAATGTAGTGTTCATTCACTGTTCTTTTTGAGTCTATATTAAATTGTTCAGCTCATTTCGTTCCTTCCTGTATAGCAGCTCTTCTATTCAAGTGTATCTGTGTGTGTGTGTGTGTGTATGTGTGTGTGCGTGTGTGTGTGTGTGTGTGTGTGTGTGTGTGTGTGTGTGTGTGTGTGTGTATGCGTGCGATAGAGACTTGTATTCTCATATTTTAGAAATGCCTGGGAATGCAGGGATGTACATTCCTGAGAGTGAAGTTGTTTTTTGTGATCTTCTCTCTGTTACTAGGCAGTAACATACTTTATAAATAAACTATTTACTGTGATAGCTACCATTGCTGATGCTTGCTGATGTGTCAGTGGGCACATCCTCTACACCAGGGGTGTCAAACTCAAATACACAGTGGGCCAAAATTCAAAACTGGAACAACGGGCTAACATTAATATTTATTGAAAAAAAAAAATCTTCCTCCAGATATAAGAATGAATCTTTTCTTATGGACTCAAATAAGTTTTGCTGAAAAACTGAATATGGAACAAGCAAAGCTTAATACTAACCAATATATATATTAGCTGTGTAATACCAGTAGGCCAGCTCTAATAGTAATTTGGTATGTCTTCGCGGGCCAGAGTTTGACACCTATGGTTTAGATAATAATGGATTGCATGCCCTGGGACAGACTGACAGAGGCGAGGCTGCCATATCGCACCATCGGCCCCTCTGGCCATCACCAGTAGGTGAAGAGTCTTGACCAAGGACACAATACCGAGAGTGTCCGAGCCGGGGCTCGAACCGGCAACCTTCTGATCACAAGGCGAACTGCCAACTCTTGAGCCACGATCGCCCTAAGTAGCGATGATAATAATACTTATGTGATGTAACACAAGCTTATAGGAATCATGTTATATACTTTTCCATAGCATTACATTTGAATTCAACAGTTCAAATAACAGACAGATATTCGTGAAATCAGACAGATACATTTAATAATCATGAAAATTATGTTTCATTACATTACAGTGATTTAACGTTAATTTACATTTGAAATGTGAAATCACAGTCTATTTACGTAACTTTAATGATATTCCAGAAGAACAGAACAAAACTGTAAAATGCACAGTAAAATACTTTTATATTAGGATTTTTTCCTACAGTGCAGCCATACCCGCGACCTTGTGGTTGTTAGTTCACATTCATTGGCCGATGCTTAGCGTCATGTTATTATGTGTCCCAACATCCAATGGCATGTCACATTGTTTTCATGGCCACACCCTCACCGCAGGTGCAGAGGTCTATTTCTGTTCAGGAATGTTGTGAATACTTTGAGATTTATATTAATTGCAATTCCTACCTCTAGATTTATTTTTTAAAATATATAATAAGCACAGCGTGGCCGTGCTGTGTTGTTTTTTTTAGTTTTTATTCCTATTAATTATATTTTCACTTGTTACCTCTGAATTATTGAATCAGACCTAGATGACATGAAATTTTCAGCAAAATTATAATTCAAATACTCCTTTAATTATTGATTATTTTCATTAATTTTCAATCATTTTATATATTTTTCCATAATATTACATTTGAATGTAACAGATCAGATCACATAACAAACAAATATTTGTGAAATTATGATACATTTCTGAATGTATTTTTACAATCTAAATATGCATATGTACAAACCAAACAAGTAAACAAGTAAATTGTGTTTTACTATATTTACAGTGATGTTATGTTATTTTACCTTTGACATGTAAAATCACAGTCTACTAATGTAAATTTAATGATATTCTAGAAAGACAGTCCAAAACTGTAAAATATACAGTAAGATACTTTGACATTACTATTTTTTGGAACAGTGTAGTTCAAAAAAAGTATGTGCCATGTGCACTGGCCCTTAGTGTGAAGAACAGGATCTTACATTCTTCTGATACTTTTTTTATGAACAGCTTCAACTTTTAAGCAGAACACCCGCTGAGGCAAATCTTGTATCTCAGTTTTATTCACTAGTCGCTCTTTGTTTTATTACTTTAATGCTGTTATCACAGCACTCACTGTCAATTATCAGTGTGCCATTCATTATTATTTGAAAAGCACACTGAACTTATCACATTGCTCTAGCCGTATCATCACATTTGCCCATAGTGTTTCCTGTTATCCATTCCCAAATGGCCTTTTGAAAGTCAGTCCTGTTGTCGTACCTTTATTTTCTTTTGAGTTACCTATCTCGCTGTTCTTGGAGTTTAACACCATAAAATCATATTATTTCATTTAAATCAGTGTAACTGTTCATGTCATTTCTCTCTTTGCCATATAATACTGATGCAATTAAAGTCCATGTATTTCAATCTAGTAAGCCCTGGATGGCAAGTTTATAGGTTTATCTCTGTGTGTAACTCATATAAGGAGACTGAATCCAGTAATTTAGGGCTTTACCCAATGACATCATGTAATCCTTCCCTGGATAACTCTATTTTTCTCTGTTATTTCTTTGTGATGTTTATAGCATTAATTTTTTTCATCAGCATTATCTTTTTAATTTCTTACATGGGTCTTTTAACTCTCAGCAATAACTGGATTCATCATACTTAACTGCACCCACAAGTCCAAACTAATAACATCGAGAAATAATGAATACCTCCAACTAACTGACTGATTATAGCTCCACTTGACACCAGTTCTAATATCTCACAATAAGTTATTCAAAAAACAAAACAAACAAAAACAAAATACTACAGACAATCAATATCAATATCAATCAAAAAGAAAGAAAACATGAAACTGAAAACTCTTACAAATATCATCTCATCTTGATCATGTGATTAAATCAGTAGATTGTATATGTTTTTAAGAGATCAGAAGCTTGGGCAGTTAGATTGAATTTTGTGCGTCTGTATTCATATGGAATAACATGTCACTGCAATTCTTTCTGGAGGCGCACAGATGGATGTGCACATAACCTCAGGATTTGAGTTACAATTTTGCAAAGCGAAAGCATAGCCAATATAGTAGAGTACATGACCCCACAGGGTGTTAGTGCAAACTCTTATTACAACATACTGTAGTTATACCTGAGTGACCTGTAGCATTTGTGTGAATAAATTCCTTTAAATTACACATAAGTGTCATCATTTTGGTAAAACTGAAAACGGTGAATCATGTAGTTAACATTATAGAGCAGTATATTTGAACAGAAACAGAAGTGAGAAATGAATCAATTTTGCTTCCACAGAGACTATGATTCACATATATATCTATATAGATATAGATATATATCTTTCTCTCTCTCTCTCTCTCTCTCTCTCTCTCTCTATATATATATATATATATATATATATATATATATATAGCAAATACTAGCAAATAGACAGAACATGAAATACAGAAAGTCTAAATGGTCCCTGGACAGGATTTGAACTTTTGACTTGCTTCTCAGGCCATATTTGAGCCAACCAGTCACCCGTCAACTCACCTGTTTTGGCTATTGAGATTGGATGACTTGTTCACCACAGCCACTTTTTATTAACCACCACGTGTACAGACTGTATTACAATATTAGAAAGTCTCCTCACAAGATTGGCTCTTGATTAATTGGTCATTTGCCTTTATGCTCTGTAATATAATTGGCGTTTTACAGAAGACAATCAATCATTTCATTTTGTTATTTATTCTAGAGCCATTTGGGGCTTTCTTTATTAAGTGAGCCAAGCATTGTGGAAGACATTATAGAGTCATATTCCAACAGATTCAACAGATGGCATTAAAATGCCATCACTGATGGTGCTGAAAAGCAGCCAAGTGGCCATCATGGATACAAGGAAGATGTTGTTGTTGGGTCTGAGTTACAGTGTGATAAAATGGAAATATACTGTTTATATAGGCCTTGTTTACTTGCTTAAAATTTCAGTTGCATTTTATTGATGGAAAACATCATCTTCACCAACCTGAAAACAATTTATAGATTCTGTTTGCTTCATCGACTGTCAATCATTAGTTGTGCTCTTTTCTTGTGAAAATCCTTCACTGGCAAGCTAGAAGAGACAGGGTTGGGTCTTCAACAAGTCTTTTTTTTTAACAGGTTCATTTTGAGGTGACTGCATTCAAATTGAGCCCATTTCCTTAAATTTAAACAACAACATTAATTCTTAACCTTATGCAGCACTGTGCAGGAGTCACTAGTTTCTTTATATTTTGCTTCCAATCAGTCAGTGCTCCAATGAGCAACAGTTCTCCTTTTCTGAAGTTTTTTCTTTGGAAATTGACTGAATCATGATACAGATACCATATCTGAAATTCATGTCATTAAGAAAAGGGTGGAAAAATCCATCAAAGACCTGGCAGAATCTGATAGATGCATCTAGATCTTTAGATAATCACTCTACTGTTTACTGCACAGTTATGCCAAATTACACAAAAACTGGACTAGCAAGAGGTCTTGTGAAATAATGAATTCAAATTTGAAATGTTTGGGTCAAATCATCAGTGAGTGTCAACAGTGAGTTTCTTCAGCTATTTGTAAAACACGATGAAGGCTTGGTCATTGTATGGGGCTGCATTTCAGACAGCGGTCTTGGGGATCTTGACAGAACTGATGAATTATGAAAACAGAAAAAGAGCATCGGATTTTGATCCACCTGACATTGAATGGAATAAAACACAGCCAGCATCCAAAGAAGAGCTCTGAATGACCTTCCAGAAGCCTGCAGAACTGTTATTGATGATATTGATTAATAGAGTTCAGGCTTTGTTAAAAACACTCAAGCTCTGTTTTTATCTTTCCAATGGTTTTTTCCTTTTTTCTTTTTTCTTTTTGCATGTTTCACTAAATCATCAAGCCCATTTTCCATTTTCCTAGCAAACTCTAAAGAAATGGGGGTGGCTCAAGACTTTTACACAGTACTGTCAGTCAGTATGAACATGAAATATGCATGTTACCATGAATTTATGAATGACGCTGTTCCTTTCAGTTATTCTTTATATATTCCTGGAAACCTCTAACACTGGACTTTCCTATTTTCTCCTCCAAGGTGTCCAATTCACTTTTCACTCCTTCCACCTGGAGGATCACCATGACTACCTTCTGATAACAGAAAACGGCAGCTTCGCTCAGCCACTCGCTCGCCTGACTGGCTCTGAGAGGCCTGCACCAATTAATGCTGGTCTGTATGGGAACTTCAAGGCCCAGCTACGCTTTATTTCTGACTTCTCCATATCGCTGCAGGGATTCAACATTTCCTTCTCAGGTATGAGTCCATATGTGGGCTATGTCTGTAGAAGGAATGCAGGTGGGAGTCGTGGTAGGGCAGGAAAGGTTTTAGCAGAGGATGGAGGGTTCTGTGGAGGAGGCAGAAAAGAGGACTAAGGGTAATTAAAACGGGGGGTAGATTGCAAAAGTGAAAAGCAGTCACAGGCACGTGGAAAGAGACAGTTCTTTCATTGATGAGATCAAAAGCACTAAGCCTCTCTAAAGCGTGCATAAAGTAACATAAGGAGTGATTTGTCGGTCAGCAGGCTTAAGACAGACCATGCCTCGGGCCTGCGTCAGTCAGAGAAGCATAATTAAGAGACAACAGGGTCATGCAGGTAGAGGGTGTCTGATCGTGAGGAGAATGATCATCAAAGCATTGCATGTGAACCAGTCTCCCGGGGACTGAAGACGGCAGAAGGAGAAGGAGGTGTGTACAGAAATAATGGGCCCCCCATATCGATGGTAAGAAATGGAGAATTAAACAGCCGTAGATACACGGTTTAGAGAGCTAGATAAAGGGACAGAAAGGAGACGAGACAGATGGTGATGCTGAGTGTGCAGGGCTCATAGAGAAGGTCGGATAAAGAGTGAGAGAAGAGAGTGAGACAGAGAGAGAATAGCAAGGTAGAGAAGCCTTGTTTCATGAGCATCCGGGTTAAATGTTTGCCTGCTGTTCACTGAAGTGAGACATATCTTATGAATCCATGAATATTCATGAAACGTAATTTGTGAATATATTTTTGTCTTCTTTCATGCTCTGCAATTAGCATCTATATAGTTCATTATTAGAATTCGTTTTTTAACCTTTTATGACCTTTAATGAACGTCTGCCAAGGCCATCATTCTACATCCTACACTTGATTGCTGCTTTAATGTTTTGCGGTGCCGAAATCAATAGGCTCCGTATAGTTCTGCATACTGCCAGATACAGACCGTGAGAGAAATGCCGATGGGAGTAAGACCTTTTTCCTCTTACTCCTGGGCTGCATTTTCTCAAATTATAAGGCCACCAGCAGCCCCATGTGTAAAAATATTTCACTGAGAGTGGCCTAGTTTTTAGAGAGCTCATTCTTTATACCGACAACCTGGAATCAAACGTTTGGCTTCCCAGCCTGATGAAGATTCCTTGAGCAAGACCGGTAATCCCCACAAACTACAGTGTTGCTTTGCCTGAACATGTCGTCTTTTTGGATGGAAGCAAACAAGAAGACTGGGAGTTATTTTCAACAGGAGCAATAGATAGAGGATTCGTAATAAATTTTTGTTGTCTTATTTGCAGAGTATGATCTTGAACCTTGCGAGGACCCTGGAACGCCTCAGTACGGCTGGCACACGGGCTCCAAGTTTGGCATTGGCGACTCTTTGTCGTTCTACTGCAATACGGGCTATCGTCTGCAGGGGGCGAGGGAGATTGTGTGCCTGGGAGGTGGGCGCCGCATGTGGAGTGCCCCTCTGCCAAGGTGTGTGGGTACGTGGTCAACTGCTTTTATTCTGTTTCCGTTCTTGTTTATGCAACTAGCCAGTGTCAGCTTTTAAAATGTATTCAACACAGATGTAAACTTTCTTATTTGACATTTAAGAACCCAGCAGAATTGGATTTATGTAAGTAGACTACAGTTAAAAGGATAGACCTGTGATTAACTGAAGTGAGCTGCTGGGTTAAACTATCTAGGGAGATCTCCTTTTCACTCATGAAGGCTTAAAGACAGGTCAGTTACATTCACATTTCAAAATGTTACTGTAGGGATTTAGTCATTGTGATAGTGTACCTAGCATGTTTTTGACTTTGACCTGGTCTTGTGTCAGACTTACAGACTAAAAGTGTCAGTGCATTTGTTGCATGATAAATGCCATGTTCTGATGTCCCTGTCTTTGAAAGTCTGGACTTTTTTTTCTGTACAAGTTAATTGTGGTTAAGTAATTTTCTGCTATTTAGCCCAGGCAGCAAGGCCAGTGAATGTTGTTACATTAAATATTAATTATTTAATAGTCTAATCTATGTTTCATAATGAGTCTGTGTCAGTTAAAAAATGATTTTCACGAGTTAAGGTAATAAAAAGGGATGGACACTTTCTCATTTAAGTAGAATGTGTGAAATATACTTTTATCTTGTTAGGAAAAAGCTAATGAACCAGTTTTATGGTGTCTATTAATTTTCGTGAACGTATTCCTAATATGTTTAAGCAGGTCATATTGCTGTGTAGCTGATTGTGTCTGTTGTCTGCATGTTGTTGTTTGTTTTTTTTTGTTTGCAGCTGAGTGCGGTTCAACAGTCTCCAACAATGAGGGAGTTCTTTTGTCCCCCAACTATCCAATGAACTATGACAACAGCCACGAGTGCGTGTACAGCATTCAGGTCCAAACAGGAAAAGGCATCAACATCACTGCCAGCACCTTTGAGCTTGCTCAAGGTGATGTTCTCAAGGTAAGCAAAGCAGTCGCTCATCTTTGCTGCCACAAAGTTGATAAGCAACTTCAGTGTTGTGTCATTTTTAAAATTGATGTTCAAGTATGCAAGCAAGGTCTTGATACTTTTTATTATTTGCAAAAAAAAAAGGATTGCATGGGGAAAAATGCAGAATTGTTTTGTCTTAGACGTCTGAAGGTCACGTGACAGCATCAGCAGCATTTTCTCATGGGCATTTTTAACAGATTTGATAAGCATCACATATGTAATGAAAGTAGCTGTGTTGTTCCCACCTCACGGCTGGAGTGCACTATTTATTTATATATAGTTTTTAGATGCAGATGTTTTGTTATTAGTCCAAAGCACTGTGGACTAGTATCTGTATCCATCTAGTAATGCAGCTGTATAGTCTCTTGTACTCAGTCATCTCAGGAATATCTCAAAAGTGGAAAGACATCTTCAGAGAGGTAGATTACCTTTAAGAAATGGAAAAACAAAAACAGAGTCCTTCTGTAGCGTTTCAAAGGAAAAAACACAGAGCCTTTTGTTTTTCATTTTTTATTGTTTCACAGATATCAGTCAGGGAAGCATGCTTCTACTTAAAATCATTCTTTCACAAAATAATAAACAAGTAAATAAACACAACATCAAAGAAAGATTCAATTTCAAACTCATGTTTCTAAGAGCCTTGAAAAGCAGTGGAAAGAGTCAACTGCCTGCCTTAGCCTGAAAATAAGTAGTTAATTAATAAAGAACATTTAATATTTGGTGAATATTTGTTAAAATATTTCTACTTTTTAAGGGTATTAATTAAAAAGACAAGTTATTCTTCCAGACCATCTGTCCCGAGCCTTGTTAGCTAAGCTCTACAGATATACTCTCAGATCAATGGAATGCATTATGGATGCTCCTTTCTTCATTATCTCATTTTATTTAGGACATTGGCTTGGCAATAGAGATGTCATATAAAATCGGATATATGACACTAATAGCTTCTTTTTAATCGTTGCTGTCTTACTTCAGTATTAATTTTTAATTCTTAATCAAAGCAACAAAACACTCCCTCGTGTTCCTTTCTGTCTCCGATTAGCTGTATGACGGTAAAGATGGGGCAGCGGCACTGCTTGGCACATACACGAGCACGCTGATGCAAGGTCTGTCCCTTACCAGCACTTCCAACTATCTGTGGCTTGAGTTCTACTCTGACCACGAGAAGACGGCTGCAGGTTTCCGGCTCATATACCACAGTAAGTCACATTTCATTTCCCTGGGGGAGGAGGGCCCTAAAGCTTTTCCAAATGAGTGAATTTAGCCTCACTTCGGGAGCCAGGCATTTGAAGTAGCAGAATTTGAAAGAAAATTTTAATTGACCCTCACCCCGCTTCGCTGTGTCTTTCACTGTCAGGGTATCCATTAAACACAGCATGGTGTTTCTGCTCCACTCCAGCAGGAAAATTGGCTTTTTTCTTTCTGTCCTTTCTCAACCTCTGTCTCTCTCCATGTGAGTCCTCTTTCTCTCTTTTATTTTGCTCTCCACTTCTGCAATTAGCGTCCTTGCTTGCCTAACTGTACCTTGTTAAAGCAGGTGAATTATTGTTAGGACTGTTTGAAGTCACTATGCTGCTGTTTGCGGTTTGTGTGTGTTGCCAGTTTGTATTTGCATGCACTGCATAGGGTGTGTGTGTACAAATCCACAAGTGCATGTGCGCATTAAAAGTTTCAGTCATTGCTGTAAGGGGGGCAATAATAGATGGGGTTTTCTCTCCCCCCTAATTGGCTTGCTGACTGTGTGTTGTTGCTAACCCTTTCTAATTTATTACTGTGAAGAGAGAATGTTTTGGCGACACTGCATTTTGCCATCCAATTTAAAGTGTTTTTGTCTTTCACCTGCAATTGTGTGCTCATTGAGATCTCTGAAATCTTTTGGTCTACCAGTAAGGTTTCTAATGTAGAATTCAAGAGAGTAGTTAGGATGAAGTTCTGGTTTTCACTTTTGATCAGTTTTAAACTTTTGAATAGTTTGAAAATAATAATAATGAAAAGGTTTTTTTTTTTTTTTGATAACTCACAGTCCCTATGTCTTCAGCTTTCACTCTATGATAATGGCGCCAAATGTGCAAGGTACAACTGGTAATAGATATAAGAGAAACGTTTTAACAGTTTTGCTGTAAGATTCAGTTTGGCATTAGTTGTGAAGGGTTTGAGGATTCGGAGCCTGACAGATCTGCAAAAATGAAAAGAAAATGTACATTAATCAGGAATGTGGGTTCATTTGCAACAGCAAAATAAATTGCCATCTGTATCTAAATTAGTTGTGAAGAAATGGCTTGATTACAGGCTTCCTTTTGAGTTACAGAATACCCCATAATTAATTATCACATAATTGGATTTCGTTTGTGATATTTTTTCTTATCCATGGATGCACACAAGGTAAATGGCACAATGTAAGCTGTATCTCTCAAGTGCAATCATTTGAGCCAAAATGAAAAGGGCTTTTTTTTAATGTAAGGAGAACTGAGTGATGTATGAGCAGCAAGGGGGCAAGGGGAAGGTGGGATATGGTCAGTTTAAATCTTGTCAGAACATGAAATCTTATCATGTTTTCATGACTCCTTCCAAAAGTGCTGAGGTAATTTCCTAAATGTGAGCGGTAACTGCTGGAGATTTATACCGGGCATGACACTTGTAATACTACCATAACATCTGGCATGGGCACGGACCTCGCTGTGAGACGAGACCATAAATCAGCACTGCTGGGTTTATGTGCGGCCACTCTTGCTGCATAGCAGAACACTTTAGTACCTAAAAGAGAGGAACAACATATGAAGGCCATATTCAAGCATGCTGAGCTAAAGATTTATCACATTTTCTTGTTTGTGGCTTGCTTAATTTCCTCTCCCCAAGCGTTCCAAGTGGATGGGCTGTTTCTCAGTCATAGCAAATATCCACACTCAATTGAACATTTAATTACGAATGCCTAATTAGGGTCTCTGTCCAAAGGAAATCTTTTATTGCTGGTAGTATAATGGGACTATGAACCCTCATCTGTGCCCAACGGGAAATCGATACTCAAAGCTAAATCCATACCTCTTTAGAGTATAGATAAATGAGTACTGGTTCATCGAATGACAGTAGACTTTGTTACATACTACTGTGTTACATTCATGTGTTGGTTCTTATCATCACCCTATGCCATTCTTCTTCTTTCTTGTCTAGGTTTTGAGCTGTCCCACTGTGACGATCCAGGTGTGCCACAGTTTGGCTTCAAAATCAGTGACCAGGGTCACTTTGCTGGAGGTGCCATCACGTTTGGCTGTGACCAAGGTTACACTTTGCACGGCTTTGGCATGCTAAAGTGCATGACTGGTGAAAGAAGAGCGTGGGACAACCCTCTTCCTTCATGTATAGGTAATCCTTTTTGCCTGAGTGCTGAATATTTTCCTGTTCTGTCTGTCTAGTTATAGATAATAAGATAATAATAATAAAAGCTACAAACAGTGGGGTCTCCATTCTATGTGCCATAGTCCAGACGATGGAGACCCCACTGTTTGTAGCTTTTATTATTATTCAGAACAGCCACTGCTCAGCTAGGTGTTAAACCAAAGGATTTATCCCAACATGATTTGTTCTTAATTGAACTTTGCTGAAAGAAAATACGCCGCTTGTCATTTGGTAAGAGAATTTAAATGGCTTTGATGTTTTCTTGTGAATAATGGATCTGTGCGTGTGTTTTGGATGCAGAACTGGCTGTATGAAATGATTACGAACACTATAGTGTTATAGTGTATAGGATTGCTATTGAGCTTTCGCTGTGTTGCCGTACCCCTTTCGTCCAATGTTTGATTCAAATGTTTTAATCCCCCAGCAATTAATCTGCGTTTTTCTACAAGTAAAGGAATAATTATCGTATCTTTTTGTGTCATATTGAGACTTGGACATAAAACACAGTCCTGGCTGTACTTTCATATTCAGAACATGCTGAGACGGAAAGATAGAGAAATGATAAAGCTATTACCTGCACGCTGCTCGAGTCTGGAAGGTGTTGTGAAGCAGTGTCTGTTCCTTGATGTCTAGCGGTGATGGATTAGGGTAAAAGATGATTTACAAATTCCGGACGTGTGCAGAATTGCACTTTTAATGCCAATGCTTTCCACTGCTGGAGCATTTCTTCTTTATGCCATTGTGATATGTCTAATACAACCGCAATGAGTAAATAAATAGATGTACTGATTAACTGGATAACAGTGCCGTGTCACTGAGTGATCAATATTAATAGTTAGCTTTGTATTTGTGAGCTGAGGTGAAATGGCATTTCCATTCATTTCTCCAGAGCCACATCCTCATTGCCATCAAGGTCTTTTACATCTGCCCGGCATAATGATACTGATTATAGCCCACCAATGTAGTGATCTAATGCAATTTTCCTATTAATTAAGTGGCGTTTATTATGTAATATAGATAGCAAGACAATAACCAAGGAAGTAGATTGGATGATAAGATATCCGTTCATTTATTAACGTTTGTAGCAGTGTCATTCCTGCAGTGTATAGCCTGGCCTCTATAGTCTTTTTAACCAAATGAATGAATCGTTAGGAAGCAAACATGTTTTGTATCTCTGAGTTTCTCTGCTTAGACAGGAAGCCGCAGTCTCATTACCTGTTAGGATTGTTCGCTGTGTCTAAGCTTAAATTTTTGCACATTGTACCCTCAGAGCTGCAGTGAGCTGTCATCTGTTTTGTTTGTTAGTTGGTGTGTGTGTGTGTGTGTGTGTGTTTGTGTGTGTTTGTGTTTAACTTATGCACATTTTTTGGTCTGTGGAAGAATCTTGATTTTGTATTGTGCAAGTTTTGTATTTGTGCTTCAATATTTCTGTGTGTGTTTGTGTGTGTTTGTGTGTGTGCGCATGCAGCGGAGTGTGGTGGCAGTTTTAAGGGTGAGTCTACTGGGCGTATCCTTTCTCCTGGCTATCCCTTCCCCTATGACAACAACCTGAGATGTACCTGGACAATTGAGGTCAATTCTGGCAACATCGTCAGGTAACTCCGATGCCTACATATACATGCATGTACTGCATATTTAGGATAAATGTAATTTTGTTAATTTTCTTTATATTGTGCTACATGATTAATAACGTTTGTATTAATAATTTTCGAGTTGTTGTTAATTAAGATGTGCAGGAATTTGTCGAAATATGCAAATTATTCATGAAATGGATGGTGAAAGAGAAATGATGATTTAAAATGAACTAAGCAGAGCATCCAGTCTACTATATGTGTGTTAATGTTAGAAGGATTTTAACAGCAGTTTAAATATATACAAGGAAATTGCCTAGAACTAAACTGCGGAGAGATGATTTAATGCATCATAAATTAATGGAGGTCAGATAACTTGCCCTGACTTCAAAGGACTTAAAGATGAAAACATCTGTAAAATGTTTGCATGAGATGTTGTAATGTGCAGTTAAGATTTTGAACATGAAGAATTCGCCTCTCAAGTTAGATGTCATCAAGAAAAACGGCCTGCAGCAGCTCCATTAACAATGATTGTGTGAGGGACTTTGTAGACACTGTGACAGCACCCAGAGGAATATTACTGGGACATGGAAGCTTTTTTTTTTCTTCTTTTGTTTTGGCTGAGAGCTCCCACTATTACTGTGAAATAAAACTGATTTGGGCTTAGAGGTCGAAGTAAACATGATATGATTTCATAAAGTCAACCACACATTCTCTGTGAGATGAGCTGCTTCGGGCCATCTCTTGATGAGATTGCAGATAAGTCTGTGGTCTCATAGTGTAATTCTGACTTTAGAAGAAGTTGATTGATGATAGCAAATCTCAGCTAAAATGCCCAAAAGCAAAGGGACATTGTTTCTAGAATTAATTGAATCTTGCTAAGTTCAACACCTATTTGGTGCCCCAGCTTGAGGGGTTTTCATTGTATTTGCAGTGTACGATGAATGCAAACTTCATTTACGTCAGTACAAAAAGAGAATATGAGAATTTATTTAATGTTAACTCATTCTAACCATATGTAAGCTAATAGAGAGTTTGCATATTGGTCAGCCATAGAGACTTGCAGTGAACTAAAACCAAACTATGCCAACAATCTTTTGTGTTCACCTCTTTCAGCCTCCAGTTTCTTGCATTCGACACAGAGGCATCCCATGACATCCTGAAGGTTTGGGATGGGCCTCCTGAGAATGAAATGTCTCTGAAGGAAGTTAGTGGCTCACTGCTGCCTGAAGGAATCCACTCGACTCTCAACATCGTCACCATTCAGTTTGAGACTGATTTTTACATCACCAAGTCTGGCTTTGCCATTGACTTCTCAAGTGAGTGTATATCCTGCGAGCTACATAGCTATGTGGTAGTATATATTGTTTTTTTGCTTGATCTCAATAACAGTTTCTGCAAAGAGTTGAGAATAGTGTGATTAATTCAATGTACAAGTATGTTGTTTACCGCTGCCTAATGTCTTGCTGAGCAGATCTGTATAAGGATCATCACACAAATGCAGTGCATGAAAGGAGTATGCTGAAACCTCTTTCTCTGTTGACTTCTAATAGATTCCCAAATATTGTTCTTTTCCATTTGTGTCTTATGGATCTCTCAGAATAATTTGTAATAATGTCTTGATGAGCAGTGAGAGCCTCTGATATGTTACACTTCACTGCTGACTGTCTGCTATGCAGTATTTGCTGCTGTGACATAATGCATTTGCTTTGCTGATGACTACTTTCAAAACTAAGCATCTGGAAGCAAACTGAAAATGAAACAACATGCATGCCAAATATGATGAGCTTGTAATGTTTTTGTTTTCTTTAGCATACAGGCAGCCTAATACAAAAATCAATTATATGGGATTCACTGCACTGCGCTGCAAAATGGAACTGATTCTGCAGACAAGCTGTACTTAAATACGCTGCTTGCCTCAGGCTGGTGGTTTTCAGAACTGAATGCGAGTAATAGGGAAGGGATGATGGGAACAATAGTCATGTAGGATTTCATTAAGAATATATTACCTTAAATAAAAATGTAAGCAAGAAATCACTCCCACTATCAAATTAATGTGGTAGTGAGAGTTTCCACCAGGCACTAAGATGAAGAACAAAATCTAACCCATAAAAATACCGTGGAAGATTTTTTTATATTGGATTTTGATTTAATTTGCTATGTCTCAGACTATACAGGCATCAGTTAGCATGTTCATCATAGTACAATTAGAGAAACATTGAACAAGCGTGGCTTATTTCAAGCAGAAAGCATCCTGCAACATGGCAGCACAGCTGGACAGATGAGACTAAAAGTAGAGATGCTTGTCTATAATGCACAGCAACACATTTGGTTGAAGCTCGTTAGGTCCCCATCCTAGGGGTAAACTAGACATCTAACATGCAGCTAACATGAGACTCTACCACTCCCAAGAAAAAGCCTGCAGCACATAACAATTCAAGATGTTGAGCAGCAGTTTATTCACTTCAGAGGTAAGCATTGCCAAAATGACTAACAGAAGTTTCTTATTGTTCCTAATGTTCCCTAAAACAAAATAAAAGGCAAACAGTCGACAATTCTTTAACCTGTACTCCTAAGCAATAAACAAGAAAAAAAGGATTTCAACAGAAAGAGATTCTCACTCCTACTGAACTGCTCACTGTGTGCATATGTGTATAATTATTTACAGTTTACAATTTACAAAGACTGTTTATGCTTTTAGCTAACAACCCAGGGCTCTATTCCAGGAAGCAGGTTCATCGAACTCTGCGTTTAAAAACAAACTCTGAGCTGAGTAACTGTGTGATCAGCAACTCTGAGCTTTTGGTTCCAGAACAGCTAATCAGATTTAGTTTAATCAACTCTGTGTTTGTTCACCTTAAGTTAAGCTTGTGCGTGAGTAAAGAACGAAGGCCATCATCAGTGGAGCTCTGATACCAAAGTTCACCATGGCAACGGGTAAATAAAGCACAGAGAATCAATTTCATTTCAGTGGACTAAGGAATATGAAGCATGTCAGTGCTGAACATGATATTTATCTTAAAAAAACAAGAGGAAAGAAAATCACCTTGAACCACTCCGTCATCTTTTTTTTAAGATTAGTATTTTTTCATCATTTGTCATCATTTACCATCCTTGAATTTTCATTAGATAAAGCTGGAAACTGTAACCTGATAAAATGTTGCTGACAGAAACTGACGCTAAAAGTCTGAAGAAACATATCAGATAGTTCACTGATGGACCTGTGATATTAGTTACTCAGATAGCAACAGAGCCTGGGAGGATCTGCTCTGGAGTCAGTTTTTTTTAGTTCAATAAAAACATTTTTTTGCTGCAGTTTTATCTTAATTTTTTCAGTAATTATTTAGTATAAATTTAATGTACTGATGGGATGCAATAACATAAATTTTAAATTAAAGATTTTTATTATTAGTGGATAAAAATGTGTGATGACATTTGCAGCAAGCTCTTCTGTTTGCTGGTTAAACTGGGAACCAGTTTAACCAGCAAACATTTTACTCAGTTTCTGTGAATAGTAATTTTATATCAACTCAAAAAAATACAAGAGAGCTTTCTGAGTGTTTAGTGGATTTACTGTAAAGATAAGAAATTGAAATTGAAGCTTTTACAGGGTTAAAATATTTCAGAATTGTTTTTAGTGGATGAGCCATTATAAATACAGATGTTGGGACAAAATAAGCCACTACGAATCCAAAATGGACACAATGAGTTGGGAGATGATTGGATCCAAATTGGATCTAGGCCAGATTCATTTGGGATCCTTGATCCTGATCTTCTTTTTTAAACCATCCTGCTGTGCGAGTGGACATGGTTTACTGATCCATTACGGAGCCTATGACAGCTTCAGGCAAAACGGGTTCTGGGTCAACCCACTGAGACTGATTTAGGGTTTTTTGTAGCTGAAAATATGTGTCATAGTCTGAATTTCAGATGCTGAACCTTTCAAAATGTTGCTTGATATCATCTAATGAATGAATTTCAATTTGTGAAAAAAGTTTAACATGAAATTTTCAAAACACGATCAGCTGTCTGCAGCTGCTTTAAAAACTCATTTTAAAATACATTTAGCTGAGTTTTAGAAGCCTAAAGTAATTTCAGAACCAGCTTTATTCACTTATTCACATCATCTCCTGGATCCCATCTATATCGGCGTAACTTTGTGCTGAACTTTTGGGGGGGTGTCAAGATCTTTGTCTAAATAAATAAATAAATCTGGGTAAAAAAAGTTCTTTGCTGTTAATACCTGAAATGAGTAAAGAAAATCAACTCCCTATTTATGCAAGATAATTCATAATTTTATTAGGGGGGTTATATTGTTTGGGTCTGATTATTGTGGGGGGCCTCTGCCCATCCATGACAGACATTTTTCCATTAATTTGACTGATTACAACATGACAAATGACTGATTATTGATCAGTGTTGTATATGTCCAAACCTTTATACAGACAGGTTTGATTTAAACAGTGATTACTGCAGTGAGGTGCACTAAATGTTTTCAGTGTGGGGAAGCTGGCTGACAGCTTGACAACTGCATTACTGTCCACAGAGTCACAGTGTTAGAAAGATGGAGACTATAGATTTTATTCTCAGCTGATAACAATTCGACCTAATTGTTGTTCAATGCAAATTAATTATCTCTATTACACGGTCTACTAGCAACTTTATAAATGAGGACATGAATGGGGTTTCGGGGAACAAAACCTGCAAGTTACTGGGTTAATTTTGCAGTGTGTTACCCTGGTAACTGACTCAGAGTTTAAGTTAACTGCCTTTCTGGAACAGAGATGAGTTTCCCTCATCTCAAGGTTAACAGACTACCAGCTGTTAGCTAAACCTGCTTATATCATAAGTATAATTCAGCTCTCAAGATTTATTATCAGCGTCTACTCGGGCTTTTCACACAAACAGTCAATGCAGCTAGCAAACTAACTGCTCACTGTTTTTTAAACACAAAGAAGGCAAGGAGAGGAATTGGTTGGCTGTCAACTAGAGGTTCAGAGGATGCTGTCTGCGGATCCAATCCGCACACAGGAACTTCTTCAAACCAGCAGTCAGGAGCAAACACATACACATATATACGTACACACACTTTGGAGAGAGAGCTTCACACTCTAATGGGAGGAGGCACACGTATAAACAAACACTTCACACATCATCGTGGATCATGACAACTAAAGCACGGAGGTGGAAGGATGATGATGATTTGGGCTTTTTTTGCAGCCATGGGACCTGGGCACTTTGCAGTCAGTGAGTCAGTCATGAGAATGATTGAAGAAAATGATTTCTTCCAGTAATTTCTCCTGTTTTTCAGTTTTCAGTTTTATTTGTCATATGCAAGTTAGCACAGGGTCAACATTGCAATGAAATGTGTTTGACGAGCAGCAGTCCCTCAGCAGCATGATACAGTAGGAGAAAATATAATAAAATATAATAAAATAAAATAAAATAAAAAAATAGAAAAATAGTAAGGAGCAAAATATTAGAGAGACATGGTAAAAGAGAAAAGATTACTAAATATATATGTATCTATAAATATAAATATATCTACACTAGTGGTTAAATAAGAAAATCTCCTAAAGCTGTTTCTACAAGCTATTGAATGTAGGGTGTACTTAATTTTCAGAGGACTCGTAAAAGCTTTGTTTCACTTTACTGTATGTGACAGTATGAAATATTAATCACATTGAATGCTATATAATAGACATTGCCCTTTTAGATCAAATTTCTGTGTTTTACATATTTAATTTGATGAGCCGTTGGATACGTTTGATTTAGGAAAAACAGCAACAACAACAACAACAGAGAAGTTCAATAAACTAAACTAGTCTTGAGTCTATTTTGAGAGTCTGTTATGCTGGATATTTGCGAAATCCAGCAGAATTTACCAGAACATTATCAAAGCCTTTGGCTGCTGCACAGCTGTGTTTTAGAGAAACAGATTAGGAAAACATGGCAGGACTGATATGAGCTGTGATCAGCTCTGTGCTGTAACTCTGAGCTGCAGTTTAAACATAACCCTACATGGAAACTCTTGTGCATTCTTTCCTGTGCATTTTACGTCGGACCCCAGCTGCTTTTGCTGTGTGTCTGTGAATCACACGTATGCGTTTGCCCTTCAGGTTCGCTTGCAACAGCCTGCAGAGATCCAGGTATTCCCATGAATGGCAGTCGCAACGGAGAAGGGCGGGAGCCGGGTGACTCTGTGACCTTCTCCTGTGATCCGGGATATGAATTGCAGGGAGAGAGCAGAATCACCTGCATCCAAGTGGAAAATAGATACTACTGGCAACCCAGCCCTCCAAGCTGCATTGGTGAGAGAGAGAAAGATTTAAAGAGAGAAGGGAGGTAGTGTGGAGGAGATTGAAGAAAGAAGTTGCGCAGGGAAGTGTAGGGGATCAGAGGGAAAAAGAGATGTGGAGAGGAAGACGTAGAGCAAAGAGTTTGTCTATTAACTGACTGCAGATGAGACTATAATTCTCTCTCACTCATGTCTTAAAAGTGTGTGTAGAATAAACAACACTATTCAGATATGTTTGAGCTGTTGCCAGCTCTTATGTGGACAAATCCACTTCTGTTGTTGGTTAAAAGACTGAGTAGTGTATGGTCTCCCAAAACAGTGTCTTATTGGAGCTTAACGGCTAATTACCTAACAATGCAATTAGAAATAATTACACTAAGTAGGTCCAAAGAAACCTAAATGTTCTTGAGTTGCTGCCAACTGGTCTAACAGACTCTTTTTCTGGTCATGAAAGACCTAGGCGTTTGCAAGTCTTGGAGCGCAATTACAAGATCACACAATTTGGCATAATCCACTGACACCAGAAGCATCTCTGTGTGACTGAAAACTTGATGTAAATGTCAGCTGTTCATGTGCTAATAAAGTGTCACCATGCCTAATAAAAACAGCACAGTCACCGCCGTGTTACAAACACTGCTTCATTGTGCTGTGACAGTTGTTAGTTTATTCATCAAAATCAACAGTTGACAGACGCGCAAAGAATTATGGGGAGTGGGGAGTGCCCGAGGTAGTAAAAATGACATTGAAATAGTCACAAACATAGCCATGCTACTGAGTCTGTTGACTTTCAGATTGATTTGCTACATTGATACTTGACGCGTTCACATAGACCCAGGGAGATTAAGGAGCAATGAAGGCGGATTAAATAATTAACACGATAACATATGGAATAAAGTCTTGTAAGGGATACATACTGTTTTTTCAGTCATTTATATCTGAAAAATACACACTTCATAGATGCTGCATTGCATTGTGTTGTAAAAGCACACCGTATTGAAATGAATCAGCTCAATTGTCAGGCGTATCACGGTGTTATAATGCAAAGGGGGGAAAACAGTGGCCTTTCTAATGCCCTAATCTTTGTTACTGCACCACCGGCTGATGGCGATTTACAAAGGTTATAGAAATAGCCAGTTAAATTTAACGACCCATAAGTGTACATGCCTTACATGTATCAAGCTGAATTTAGCTAAAGACATTTGCAGCACGTTTAAAGACTACTTATGTGTTCACAGCTTTTTTTTCTCATTCATCTCTTCCTCCTTTTTATCTCTCAAGCTCCTTGTGGTGGGAATGTGACAGGGTCTTCAGGATTCATCCTTTCTCCCAACTACCCCCATCCCTACCCACACAGCAAAGACTGTGACTGGCTTATCGCAGTTCACTCTGACTATGTCATCTCCCTGGCTTTCATCAGGTAATTCGACAACACCAGAACCTAAACCACATGCGTTGATGTATTATTCACACGTGTGGACTTTTCACTTATATTAAGTATTTAGTCAAAAGAAATGTGAGGACTTGACGTATTTGCAGGATGTGAGAAGGCCAATAGATAAAGAAAAATAGTGTTGTCCCTTAAGCACATGGGCCAATAGCTTACAAGCTGAATCTTTCCCTAAACCTGTGGTATTTTTTTGTAACCTGCCTGAAACAGAATGGACTCAGTTCTCAGTGGATGTGCAGTGGATCAGACTGTGCAATGGAATTGCTTGTTTTCTGCAGTGGAACCTGCAATAGCATCACAGCATTAAGCACAGTTGACCATGTGTGTTAAGCAGAAGACCTAAGTTTGAGCCAAGGTGTGTTGGGAGATAGGGAGAAAGCAGCGGTGCCTTTACAGACACTTAGAAGGAGCAGTATTTCAGCCTGCTTTGCTCAAATGTGGGGAAACATGGTTTGTGGGTGAATACTATATCGCAGAATTGTGATAGGAGTGCATATTCGTTAAATATGCTGAAAGATAGTCCGACTGTGTGCTTTGCATTATTAATTGCAATCTAAGCATGCAGCACCAATATCTGCAAAGCAAAGCCACAGATGCGCCCGAGGCAAGTTTTCTTGGGCAGTCTTCTTTTGACTGTCGAGTACTTTTTGCGAAAGCCTGGAAAGGAACAAAAGGTACACTGCTCTTTCTGTACTTCCGCACACTTCGCGGTGAAGGCGGAGAACTCGCCATGTTTCTTCTTCAGCTTTGTCTTTCAAAACAAACGCCTAATAGAGTTAGCACAATGCCGTTCTCTCTCTCTCTCTGACTCTTGGGAATTGCCAAATGAAAGGATGGGGTTATGATTTTAAATTGGAGTTGCCTTGATCCAACTCAAATGCAATTATCTCCAAGCTATTTACATTTTCGTCATAAACTGCGCTCATTATTTTGAAAACAAATGCTCCCCTCTCTCTCTGACTGCAGCATGTGATTTGATATACAGCGCTACAATATGAAACGATCTTTTCACACTGCATTGCCGTCGCCGTCTGGGAAGATTTTGTGCCACTGCAGTGTCACAGCAATTTAATCTCTTCTCACCTCTTGGGGGAGATATCTTTTTTTTATCTCTTTGTCTGGAGATGCAAAACAAATCGCTTGGCATGACTCACTTCTAGCATTGCAGTGCACACTTTCATTTTGAGACCCAATTGCATTCTAAATCTCTCAATCTGTACAATCTGGTGGTTAAGGCTTGGCAAAACAATAACTGTTTTATCTTTCATTTGTTTCTTTCTTTTGCTTGTCACAGCTTCAGTATTGAGCCAAACTATGATTTCTTGTACATCTACGATGGGCCAGACAGCAGCGCCCATCTGATTGGCAGCTTCCAAGACAGTAAACTTCCTGAGAAGATTGAGAGCACTTCCAACTTCATGTACTTGGCATTTCGTAGCGACGGCTCTGTGAGCTACACTGGCTTTCATTTGGAATACAAAGGTACTCTAAAGGCTTGGGCATGCGCTTCTTTAAGCATTTCCACTGAATATGTTTATGTAGTTCAGCAGGGGATTTCCTTTGATACACATCTTGTCTTTTGAATACAACACTACACACAGCTACTTGGAGATTAGCCTAAGACCCAGCCTCCTCTATTGCCACAAATTTACAATCTTAATTAATGTTTTTAATACCACAGTGCTGTTAATTTAAGCAGAAACTTGCAATCTGTGTGACGCTTAATGCATTTAACAAATCCCTCTCATTTTAGGCAGTTGTCACTGTTGTAAAAGCTTTGTTTTTTTTGATTGGCAGCTAAACTGCGGGAGGCGTGTTTTGATCCCGGGAATGTGATGAATGGCACTAGAATGGGTACTGACTACAAGCTGGGATCTATGGTGACATTTCATTGCGAGGCTGGCTACCTGCTGCAGGGCTACTCGACACTGACGTGTGTCATGGGCAACAGCAAGAGACCCGAGTGGGACAGAGCTAAACCAAGTTGTCAAGGTAAGAGGCAACACCTCGGCAATAACAGAAGGCCTTAGAAGCAGAAAACTGCACGCCAGCTGTTTGGTCAATATTTGATACAGTGTGATACCAGGAGAGCGCTGTGTTTAAAAAAAGAGCTGAAATGTGGCGCACGCTGCTGTCTGCTTGATGCACATGTAGAACATAGCACATTCTGGTCACTCAATTAATAAAGACAAAAATATAATGGGTGCAACTGTAGTGCAGCACTCGTGAACTGGGATTATGGAGGGCAAACTACTGCATATCATGAGTGAGTCAAAGCATAGTGTCCAATTCCAGATCCACACAGTACTCTGCCCTGCATGGTATTTGTGTCTTCTGGATTTAAATGACACTCCCAAATGGCAAATTGCATTCAGCTATAATATGATGTAATAAACTAGCACATGTAATAAACTAGTGAACATAACGTTCGTTTGCAAATGCGTCGTTTTATTGTTGTTGGTTTTCTGTAGGTTCAGCATTTCATGGTGAATAGCAATATTCATAACAAACCATTTACCACTACTGATTTGAATTTAAGGTAAATCTACAGTGTGATAAGAAATGCAAAAAGATGCAAGGAGTGAGATATCCAATTTCTTCTCTTCGCCGTAATCGTTTTAATATTTGTCATAGTCTTAAATCTATCAAGGTTAAATTAGAATTCAGCGCTCATTTACTGCAGTAGGGAGCACCCAGCCTCACGCCAGGGAGCTGTTCATTGCTTTTACAGTTGACACCTCTGTAACTTCACTTAGCAGCCCTGGGGTTATGTATTTTACTAAAGAGTCCATCAACAGCTCTCTGTTAAGTGTTTTCACTTTGAAAATGCATCTGAACTGATGACTGAACCGTCTCAAGGCTAAATGTAATGGCTTCAGCTGCCTCAACATATGGCCAGCTACTGTTCCTTTATGTTATTTAGCAAGCTGTACACTCTGTTTACGTTAAACAAGTCTATAATGGCTCACTGTGTTTTCGGTTGTTAAATTGTACTATAGACAGCAGGACTTTTAGTCAAGGTCACTCAGGTCAGCAACTAATATTTAGTATAGAGTATAACTGTGATTCTTACCCAAACTTAAGGGCATCCTGTGGGCTTCTTGGCTAGTGGTATCATACTTTTCAGATTATTCTTGTACTTTCAGTATAGTAGATTTGTTTTATTATGCTACAATTTGCTCCATTCTCTCCCCTGTGTGTGTAAGCAAAGTAGAATAAAGGAAAGGGTCAATATGATTCAAATTCTAAATCTAATGATTGAAAAATGATTCAAAAATTTAATATTTGAAGCCGGTTCCTTAAACCTGCGATCCTGTGATCCTGTTTGTATTGATGGAGTGTTGTAACAATATAACATGATTTACTGCTAAATGCAGTAAATCATATGAAGATTTTGCTGTGTGCGTACTTTGAAGACAATCCAAGCATTCTTAAAAATCATTTTTTCATGCACTGAGTTCTTAAATCACCATTTATGTAATCATATGAGGTAATAACTCGCTTTTTTCTCTGAAGCATTTAGCTTTTTTCTTAACTATCAGCCTTTTACAAAACATAAAATGAGTGGTTTTGCAGCCTGCCCTCTCCTCTGTGCAGCACTGCACTCAGCTGTCAGACAGAAACCGTTAAAGCATATCTTGAGAATCCCTTGCTTTCCTTGGTGCCGCTCTTTCCTACTCGAGATTGACAGCGCAGTTTGCTTTCCTTCCCACTAGTAGCATTCTCAGATTCCTCCCCCACCACAGCACCATGTCTCCCATTCTGTCTGACAAATCAGCTTGAATTAGAGCCTCGCGTGCCCGTGTCACATGTGTTTGATTACATGCCTCTTGCTTCTTCAGCAACCAAATGCGGATAAATCGCTGATCCATTCTTCTGCATTAACACCTCTGCTCACTTCTCATGTGCTGCTCGATGGAACAGCAGTGACATGTGCACAGTGTGGGCCATAGGGGGGTTCAGAGCAGCTGGTGACAGCTTCCCTAATACAAATGACTGTGTGTTTGTTTACAGTCGAGGCTCTCCCACTTGATGGCTCGGTCCGTGAGGTCTGAGGTAAATGCATTCGAGCGACTCTTAGCTAATTAGGTACATTATCAACAGCTTAAGATCAGACTATGAGATGCGACGCAGCTGCAAGACAGACTGCACTAATATTAACAAGCCTACTGAATATCACCGGCTGAATATCTGCTGACAGTAGCAGGAAAGTTTTGAGAGATAGACGCATCCGAGTATGTGTTTAATGACAATTAAATGCAAGAGACCTTAGTCTAGCTTTAGCCACACGCTGTATTAGCAGATATTAAAATTAATGGATATACTTTGTAAAGGTTAGTGATAGGAAAATGTAATCAATTAGGATTATACATGATAATGAAGCACCTTCAAAAATCGCTGGATGTCTGATGAAAGACCAACTTTAGCTGAGTCATTGAATCTGAATCTTTCAAAACAGGGTGCTGAGCCGTATGGGATGATTAAAGTCACAGGCATGTGGGAATGTTGTGCTTTTGTGTTCCCGTGATTGATGGTGTTTTTCTGTATTTTAAAGGCAAAACGTTTTTTTCCTTGCAGGTTGTCTCGCCCATTAGCTCTTTCTAAGCACATCTCAGGGCTTTTCTTTTCCGCGTTTACGGCTCCCTTTTCTTTTTGAAGATGTGTCCAAAATGTCTCTCAAATGTCAAATTATTTTTTATTTGCTGGACAAATTTATATTTGTCTGCAACTTTTAAATTTTGTTGTTGTTTTTTTGTGTGTGTGTTATTTTTAGCTGCTTACCCTTCAATAGATGCACTAATTTTATTTTAATGCCTTCTTCCTCCAGGTATTTTTAGCTGGTTGCCTCATATTTGTTAACTGAGCTTCCCTGCTGCTTGCCTTGCTGTCTCCACAGCTCCCTGCGGAGGTCACTTCACAGGTTCAGAGGGAACTGTGCTGTCCCCAAACTACCCGCATAATTACACCATAGGGCAGACCTGTGTCTATGACATCTTTGTCCCTGGGGACTTTGGTAAGCATTTTAAGTATTATTTTCATGGAACTGCAAAAAAGCTGTTACTTATTGCCAGTGTTGGGACTAATGCGTTATTAAGTAACGCGTTACAGTAACTACGTTATTATTGTGGTAACGAGCACGGTAACTAGTTATTATGCCAAAATCAGGAACGCGTTAGTCGTTACTGGGATTTAGATAGGCTCGTTACTCGTTACTTCGTGTGGTGGCTATCGCGGAGCTTCCATAGATTCTGTAACATTAGCAAGTGGTGGAGGCAGCAGGTGGATGAGGGAAAGGGGACGCAGAAGGAAAAGAGACCCGAGGCAGCCGCCGGTCCAAGTGTGAACTTCAGGTAAGAAGTTATGACCTGCAGTCTATCTGGGTCAGATATAAACCAAGTTTAGGTGGAGTTTATTTTCGTTATTCTGACTTTTTCCGTACTGCGTACTAGCTAGCATGACGGAGTTTCTATACAGCTGTGTGGGTGCTATGAAGTTAATGATGTTGAACTTTATTTTGTTCATAAGTTATTAGAGTTGCCAACCGTCCCGTCTAGTATTCAGAGAAAATATTACGCGTTTCTTATTGAGGTGAAAAGGAACAGTTTGTCCCGGACTTCAGCTACAATGAAAAAAGACACAAAGCTGGAGTTATTCTGTTTCTTTACTGCACAGCTGCCTCTTCTTCTTTCATTCCCCTCCCTCTCCCGTTTCTACTTCAATCATGAAAAGTGATCAATGATCAGCTAATCGGCTCTCTTGTTTGTTTATCGCCCACTTTGCGCCACAAAGAGGAAACCAGCCGATGTCGCGTTAAACAACAGCAGCACGTTTAAGCTTGATCAGCTGTTGTTAGAATTTATTTAATGTTAATTTCTAGTATCAGCTGATGTTTGCTGGAGCCACAGCTGCAAAAAAGCTGCTGGTCATGATGTCGGTTTGGTTATCTGGTGAGAGGGAAACATGAAGATGAAACCAGGAGATGTCCTTACTGAATCATCAGAGCTGAACAGGTGATGGAGAAACAGGTTTACCTTTTAGGTGACATAAATGAGTTGAAAGGAAGTTATGAACTGTTTCTGAGAGACAAATAACCCCAGGATCCTTTTTTAGGTAGCTGACAGCTGGTAACTGTGCAGGTGCGATCTGCACCTGAAGATGCAAAGTTTTGCCAGGGGGGCCAGGTAGGGCATTAACAGGGAGAGGTGGGCACAAAGAAATACTTTTCTTTCTTATTCTCATTTAAAATGTCTCGCTTTTAAAAAATAATTATCTGAATCTTACAACAAACGATTGATAGATTGATGCATATATACCATCAAAACAGTGTACATCACTGTCACAACAGCGTTTGTTTTCATTCAAAGGCTTTATGATTTTTCCTATAATGGCGGGCCGGTCTCTAGTCAAAATGCCCGGGCCGATTTTTTGTCCCAGTCCAGCCCTGTATGCAGCTCATCTGCAGTCTGGTGTTACCTACATCTTCCTATTCGGAAGGCAGAATTTCCGAGTTCTGAGTACAATCAAAGCACCACGACTGCAGTTTTTGTGTTGGATGTAAAAGGCGCACATGACGCTGTGACGTAGGCTAGAATCATGGCAGCAGTCAATGACGGTCCAGGCGTGGGATTTCTCTCGTGGAAATATGCACATTATCTTTTCCTTTCTATTGGTAGGTGGCACAGTGCACTTGTGGCAAGTAAGCAAGCTAGAAGACTGGCAAAGTTATGGAAGCAACACATTAACAAAAGAATTCTGAGTAAAACCAAAGTTACTTTCCCTAGTAACTAGTTACTTTGAAAGTAACGAGTAACTTGAAGTAACTGAGTTACTTTTGATAGAAGTAACTAGTAATGTAACTAAGTTACTAATTTAAAGTAACTTACCCAACACTGCTTATTGCCTGCTAAAATGCTGTTTATAGCTGATGTGTGGTGGCAGCCAGAAATATTTTTCTTCCAAGAAGAAAAAAGAAGAGGCTGACAGATAATAATCTGTTTTCTGTGAATATTTGCTCCAACATGAGCATGGAAGATAGCCTGTGAAGAAACTGAAGCTTTCTGTAAAATGTGGTCACCAAACACAATGCTCAAACTTGAATTACTCTTTTTCCTGTTGAGCTTAATTTGCGCTGCATGCATTTTCAATTTAGAGTGGTACTTTGATGCTTTCGGCCACTGGCACGCATGTTTGCTGCTGGGTAGGACTGTGTAGACTTCCCCATATATAAAAATGAATCACGCAAATGGCTGAGCAATAAATATTGAAGCCAATTGCAAGTATGTGTTGGAGGAAATCTGATTGAATCGATACATACAGATGTTGGTTCCATACCACTACTCTGCTCTTGTGTATGAGCTGAAATGTAGCGTAAAGAATGGCAGGAATTTGGTTCCAGTAAGAGGCGTAAAAGCAGAACAAGATCAGGGCAAACAAAAATTTATTGTGTTGACGTGAAAAATGCTCCATAGTGTAGGTAATGGAGAGGAAGGTCATGCAGCGAGGGGCTGTGGGGAAAAGACGGCGCAAGCAAATTCTCCGGTGCTCAGTTTATCCACGGACTCCTGTGTATACATAATTCAGTAAAGATCTCTAGAAGACCTTGATGCATTTCTACTCAATATTTCATGTTAGTCATAATGAAGAGCTGAAATGTAGGCAGATGTTTTTATTCTGTAAAGCCCCGTGCTTTAGAAACACAGATTAATCCCCTGTGCGATGATCCGGTCCGACAGTTTACATCCTTTGTTGCCATCTCCCGCTGCTCATGGAGTCCAGGGAACCACAAAACTTTTGTAAATAAACACTGCATTAAAATGCAGCATTTGCTTAAACTGGGAGCAAATGCTTAATGGAGTGTAGAAATCGCCAAGCAACATTCCCACCTGGGCTTATGCATTTGTTCCAGGGAGTGACTGCTGTGGTGAGGCTGCAGGAAATGGGATTCGCAGCTTGAGTAGAGCAGGCTGAAAATGTTTCACTAGCTATAATACACCCGTGACAGCACATGGCTCTTGTTTTGGTAGTACCTTGTAAATTGTGAATCTAAAGCCAGAACATCAAATGACATCCCCCAAGCCACCAGCATCAAACTGTAGAATTCTCAAATCGTGATATTATTTTCGTAATTTTTACTGCATTGTGATTTAATATTATGAATGAATTAAAAAAAATGAAGGTGTCTCCTCTTGGCTGAGTGCTTTTGGGACATGCCATGGGCTGTGAATCGAGTAAGGCTAACAAGTGCAAACACACAAACACATGCACATTGAAACAGAGTTGGGAACTAACATCAGTGCATGAAAACAAGCTGAGACATGCATACTTTACTTTGCTGAGCTGATATGAAACCAGTGCACATGAATTAAGTAAAACACATAAATGAAAAGAATTTTTATTTTTTTTGGGTTTAATGTTACTGAACAAAGCGTCCAGCATTTTTAGTGTTTTTGCCCTCCAGATAAAACAATAAGAAGACAAATTCTGTTTTCTCTCTGTAGTAGCTTGGCAGCTGAGTCTATCCTTTGGGCAGTGTGATAACACAAATCACATTTCAGTGTCTAGTATACAGGTAATTGAAATTTGTAAGCGCCTAGGGTAGAGTGTCAAACGTGTGTCTTAGTGTGTCCCTCATATGACCGATGGCATACCATAAGCCTTTCAGACATTGTGTGAACCTGGCTGGAGCTGCAGGAAAAGGTCAGTGGAAAATCATCTCCTCACTCCGACCCGGTGACCAGAGGGATTTACACCTGTGTTGGAGAACTGGAATGTTATGTGCATATATGTCTTTTGCTGTCACAGTGTAGCCACAAGGGTTTACACAGACCTAAATATAGATATCCATATCATGCAGTGTATGTGAATGTTTGAAATTCTATATATAAGTACAGTATGTTAGTGAGAGTCCTCAGAAATCTGAACAGATTTGGAGTTGGAAGCACTGCATTTAAGATGAATTGGACCATTTCATTTTTTCCTGATTATTAATAGAATATTTGATTAACTAAGTGGCAATACAGTGTTTGTGTATAGCCAATGCTAGCCAAGATTGCAATGAGCCATGAGCTGTTGGTTTTCAGAATGAAAGTACTGTTGAAAGAAAAAAAGATAAGTGACACTCACATGTTTCATTTTATTGTTAACCTATATTGTATATTGACTTAAAGAGCAATGGTGGACTGAGTATGTGATTGTTTTTGATATGAGTGTACAGCAAACAGGATGGGAAAATGTTCTTCATGTGAGAAAATAAAGGTTTTCACTGTACATTCTCAGCGAAAAAGAAAAGATAAATCACTTTTTCAGTTTAGCTTTGCTACATTTGTGACAGAGCGAGTCAGCTATTGATTTCTTTTCCCCCACCTTCAACTGTCTTGTTGCTTAGGCACCTGGAAGTTAGACCTGAAGCACCAAAGGAAACTGTCTAAAAGAGTGATTAGATAGAAGCAGAAGCACTCTTATTTCTTCTTTTTTTAGTGAAGAATTCACACTTTGTTTAACCTGATATAAAATGATATCCAGATTGCTGCATGAATGCAAAAAGTATTACTACTGATGATGATGGGTTTCCTTTTTTGTTGTTAGTTTCCCTAAAAGCGCAGTTTTAAAGTGTGTGATTCTGTCACAGGTGGTCGGTGCAAAAGCTTGCGATATCTTGTTTATACATGAATGGGATGTTGGCAGATATTTTGTTTTTTACATAACCATAGTAGAATTTGTATAGATTAACTGTACTCTACCCAGGCTGTTGTGCTTTTGTCTCATTGAATGAATAGATCGGTGCATACCTTCCTTGATGTATCCTTACTGTTTGTAGGTTTGGACAGCATTTTGCTTGTCGTGTTTTACATCTGATATGATATAATGTATGCACATAAACATTTATTTATAATAACTATGCGCCACTATGTGATCTTGAACAATTCTCCCTGAAGCACTGTCTCTATCATGCAAATTATTGCTGTCTTGCAAAGGACTTGCTGGTATTAAAGTAGACCGTTCGTATTTATAAACCTCGTCACCACTCTTAGCCCGTGTACACATGTATAGGCTCATATGTACGTACTGTCTCCACACTGATAATCATAAAAATAATAGCTGACAGTAGACACCAGTGCTTAAACCATGGTGCGTGTATAGTCAACAAGAAGCAGGAGGCTTTGCAGTCACTGGTGAGCCATCATTTCTTGGTATCTCACCACTCATATTTTGTGCGTGGCTTATTTTACTTTGCCTCATTCAAATGTCATTAAGGTCCAATGTGCATCTGTCTTGCCCTTTAATATTTAATTATTCTGTCAGAAATAATGGTTGTAGTCATACTTCAAACAATAACTCTGTTTCTTTTTGTAAAGGCGTGAATTATTCATGGCACTCAACCTTTGCCTTGGGCACTGCTTGGAAACATAAAGATATACACTGCCTACAGGCATTTGCTCTTGTTTACGCCGAGTTCAACGGCTAACTTTTTGTCCTATACTTCCGACAGGATGTTGTATGTTCCTGCCTAAAACAGACATGTGGGATAACCTCATTGTTTGCGGGGGTTCACAGAGGGAAAAACTGGATATTTGTTTGTTTTTTGGAAGGGATAAAAAGTTCCAAACTGTGCTTCTGGTCTCGTTGTGGGGGTTTTTGTGTTTTTTTTCCCCAGTCTGTTTTGTTTAGCCTAAAGGATCTGCTTGTTCATTACAACCCTCTTCCCAAATGTTGATGGCTTCAGAGGTGATCCAAACTCTTCCAATTAAGACCCTCTGTGGCATTTCTGGGTGTTTTTCTTTTGCAGGTTTTTCTTTGTTTTGAGATATGACTCTCAGATCAGTACATTGAAAATAAACTGTGAATTTTAAGCTCATTAAAAATGACATCAAAAGCCATTTGTAGCCTGACTATTAGAGCAACACAATGCAGTGGTTTCAACTTATGTTCTCCAGGTCCAGCCTTAGACCTAATTTTAACAAGATTTTAACAAGATTATGAAGCATATCATATATGTCTATATACATATTTTTTTTAACCTGTGGTTAACTTTTCAAATGGTCCATTTGATCCCAAGGTACATTCTCGGTCCAAGGTCTCTCGTGTGGAGTTAATGGTGAATTTCATTGCGTAGAGACAACATTAATTCATCTCTTATTATCCGCCCGAGGCCCTTTATAGCTTCAGTGTATGTATCCATATAATGGTAACAACAACATATGCATGATGTTTGCCATTGTATGTGTTAGTAGGCGAGACAGGAGCACTGGCAGATTGCTGTAATAAATCTGGGCTCTAACAAGACGGACAGAATCAGCATGAGAGAGAGAGACTGTCGAGACTTCAAGAGGTAAAAGGTCTAACTATGAGAGAGAGGCACATCGAACTTTGTTGAATGTCAAAGTCTGAGAGAAAGTTAGATGGCGAGAGTGATAATAAATGAGGGGGTTATAATAAGCGAGACAGAGAATGGGAAGAATAGGGCGAGAGGAACAGAGTACTGCTCAGAGCGATCATAAAGTGTAGACCCCGGGGGCTGATTGTTGACTCATCAGTGATGTTTGCTGAAGTGTAAGATTCTGCCTCGAGCCACCCCAACACATGACTTGCTACATGCTACACAACAAAATCATTACCTTGTCTGTCTCCATCAGCTTACACCATACACTTCCCTCAACCTAATATAAACTGTGAATTTGTTTTGGCTCTGCCTTGAGTTGGAGATCTTTCATGGTAGAGCGTGTGGTTTTTGATGTGTGTAAGACACAGTCTTGAATGACGACACTGACTGATTTCAAAGACTTCAAGATTGCAGAGATTCTGGGTGCTCACTTTGTCATTGTACTGGCTTGTGTTACCCTTTAAAACCCCATTAATGAATGCCGTATAAACCAGTTTTAGTCAGCAAGTACAAACACTAATAAAAACCCAAGCAAAGAAAAAAGTATCAGTACAGTTAAAGCAGGAAGTAAAAAGAAGCCACAGGCCACTTACAGTTTTCTTTCTCTCTTAAGTAACCAAAAGTTACAGTTTTCAATGCACCAAACGGAGTTTTTACCCAAGATAAAAGCCTAATGGGCCGCATACAGATTGTGCCAAGGTACAGCCACGTACACCCTGCCAAAAGAGCTGATGCAATTTCGCTGTGATAATGGGTCATTAAAAATATATGTGTCGATGCTGTCATATAATCCCTTTGGTTTCTGTAAATGAGGCTTGTGTATGCTGTCATAGCTCAGAATCTCAGAAGGCCTGCGCTACCATAAAACAAAGGTGACAGGTAGCTCTTCCATAATTCATTTCCAGAAGGACAAACATATGCTTCCATTTTTCTTACCTTTCACGACTGCTTGTGCTGTTAGTATATTTAGCGCCTTATTTGGGCTTTTTGCATACTTTGCCTTAAGGCCAATCCAGTGGGTGTGGGGGGAAAAGGTGGCTGTGTTTCGTTCCATTTAAATTATGATGATGTCATGAGCAGTTTCTTAGAAGAGCATGGTCCTCAAATGGTTTACCTCTTTACCTGAATTCAGTACAATTTATTTATATAGCGCCAAGTCACAACAACAGTCGCGCTTTATATTGTAAGGTAGACCCTACAATAATACATACAGAGAAAACCCAACAATCAAATGACTCCCTATGAGCAAGCACTTTGGCGACAGTGGGAAGAAAAAACTCCCTTTTAACAGGAAGAAACCTCCGGCAGAATCAGGCTCAGGGAGGGGCGGGGCCATCTGCTGCGACTTCTGTTCTTCAGCTTTCAGGTCCCACTTCTGTGGAACCGGCTCCCAGTATGGATTCTGTACACAACGTACACCATCTCTTTTTTTAAGATTACGCTTGAAACTTGATAGTGCTTATGATCTGGGCTGGACCAGGGGACCCTGAACCTTTCCTCAATTGTACTGCAATAGGGCTAGGCTGCTGAGAGCTTCCCATGATGCACTCATCATTTCTTTGCTCACCTCTTTTCACCATTTGTGTTTATTAGGGCTGCAACAAACTATTATTTTGACAGTCGACTAGTTACCGATTATTTTTGCGATTAACCGACTAATCAGATCATGCATCCATTGGACATAAAACGTACAGCTTATTGCACCAGCATGCATCTGCTCTCATATAACTATCATTAGCTTACAGCTTTAAGTGTTTAAGGTATGTGCTAACTAAAAATAAAGACAAGATGATAGTTTATTAAATTTTAATGAAATTTGCAGATTGTTTCGGTGAAGTTTAATAAACTCCTTGCTATCTAAAATATAACACTGGAGTATATTCTCGAGCATCTCACACTTCTGATAATCAGTTGTCTGCTTGACATTTATTCAGCTGTGTAAAAACTATAACTTTAATCCCAGCCAAACCGATTTACTCAGGAACAAAAAAAAAAAATACTAAAAAAAGCCAAACAATAACATTTTTAAGTTATCTAAGTGACTTATATATGTTTAACCTGAGTAGCGAAGGACAGTGGTGGGTTTGAAAATGATTAGTGAGCCTTGAACCCCGGCTAGCTATCGAACTAGTGGGTAACAGACGTCTCCGAAAACGTTGGAGTGCTTTTGAAAATATGTGGTGTCTTGATAAACTGAGCAGATATTTGAGGTTTACACAGTTACATTCTCGCCTGAAAATATGTTAAACGTTTATTTTGTGACCCAGAAAGAATAATAAGAGTAACATTAAAACTAACTAGCTGCCACCATTGTTGGAAACTGTGCTGGGCTGCGCTATGAATTCTGGGACACAGCTTCTTCTTCTTCGGGGTTTAACGGCAGCTGGCATCCTTGTACATGCAGTGCTGCCATCTTCTGTTTCAGTCCGTTATTACACTCTTAAATCCTACTACTTATTCCTGTGTCTTTTGTGATCTTACAAAGCTTCAAACGACGCGTCGACTATTAAATCAGTCATCGACGATTTTGATAGTCGACATAATCGTGACTAGTCGACTAATTGTGGCAGCCCTAGTGTTTATACACCACTCTACTACTGAGCATTAGTTATTATTAATAATTATTTTCACACTCTGTCTTTTGTCCTGTCTTCTTCCCCTCACCTCCAACTGGTCGCAGCAGATGGCTGCCTCTTCTTGAACCTGGTTCTGGGTTTAAGAGGTTTCTTCCTCTTTAAAGGGATTTTTTCCTTCCCACTGTCACCAAGTGCTTGCTCATAGGAAGTCATCTGATTGTTGTATGTCTCTAATATTGTAGGTCTTTACTTTGCAATAGAAAGCAGCTTGATTTGAATCGAACTGAATTGTTTCCCACAGTTTTAACTTCTAACCAACAATAGTGTTTTTTTAGATGTGACCTCTCAAATTTCAAAGATTGTGATTTAGATGCACACACATAACAATTTTTTAAAAAGGGTGAATCTAAAGAGGCCTCAAAATATGTTTTTGCTTTTAATTTGACTCAGACCTGAAATGGACAGAATCCAGTAACACTTTATTTGCACTTTATTATTTATTTATTTAATATTGTAAAACATGAGATGCAAAAGTTCTTGAAAGATGCACCTTTTTAACAAACTTTAAGTCAATGAGAAGCTGGCTGGAAGCTAAGTTTAATCAGCTTATGGGAAGCAATTGCTGGGAGTTGTGTACTTATGAAAGTGGGCATGTTATTATTGGCCAATGGGAAAAATAAATAAAACATACATGTTAGGTAGAAGCAGAAGCTCAATAAAATAGATATGGAGATGACGCGGGCGTCTTCCCTGGGTCTCGCCTGAGTTTGTACATGCGGCAAGATGATAAACATGCACAAAAAGTGAAACTGAGGTAGTTTTTAGAGTTTCTTCTGCCTCACTGTCAGACAAAATCCCTTTAAGGCCTTTCACACTGAAGCAAGGACAGAGGGAGATAGAGACCCTGCAGAGGTAGTCAAGGTTCACTGATTAGCTTCAACATGATACCTCAGAAACCAGAGCCTGTTATCAGACTTATACTTCATTTCAGATAAATACTGTATTTTTTTTCTTTTTGCACCACTGAGAAGTGATGTGGTTGCAAGTGAGTGAAATGGAATAAAATTGAAGTGCTGTAATGCCTGTACTGCATGCACACTTAATATTGAATATTTTATTATGGGTTGTCTGTGAAGGTTCTCATAGACAAGGGTTCTGCGTTTTAGCATGATGGAGATTTAAACTAGCATTCTCTTCTCTTTTAGCTTTTCACATTAAGATGCTTTCAGATTTTGGTTGTGTGACTGACTGGACTGAAACGCCAAGAAATCAGAAGTCAAATATGCAGGACTGTCACATGACACAAAAGAATTGGCTTCATCAGAATCAGAAGAGGAATTCTTACCACGTTTTACTGTTTTTAATCGTGTATTAGTCGGAGACCGAGTCTCTGAAAAACCAGGTGTCTGCATCATGTTTAGGCTCCATTATATTACTGTATATAATGGAGCCTAAACAATGTGTAAAATAACCATTGGTGCTTAGTATATTTTTGTTGGTAGGAATAGCCTACTAATTTATTGCATTTGTTATGTAAGTAGAATTTCAAATGTGAAAGTAGTTCATAATACCAGTAGATGCTTATCATGCTGTCTGAAAACATACACTTGCATTCAGCTTGGTTGGGTGAATGGGCGCAACTTGGGTATGTAGTTAATGGGCAGGGATAGCTCAGTAGGTAGAGTGGTGTCCCCATGATCAGAAGGTCGGGGGTTTGGTACCCCTGAGCAAGGTACCGTCCCTACACACTGCTCCCCGGGCGCCCAATGGCTGCCCACTGCTTCACTGAGTGAATGGGTTAAATGCAGAGAGGAATTTCCCCACGGGGATCAATAAAGTACACTTTCTTCTTTCTTTAATCCTTAACAGTTACATCTGCAGCAAGTGTACTCTGTATTTTGCACATTTCTTTTTAAATCTGCATGAAATGTAGCATTTCTTGCTATTACCTTTGCACGGGAACATAGTAATGGTGAATTATAATTTGAGTGGTTCTTAAACTCTACTTCCAGATAAGCAGGGATGCTGTGTAAAGTGTAAAGAAAAAACAAATGTGAGGATTTGCAAATCATGTTAAACCATATGTTAAATTGAAAATGGTGAAAGGCAACATATTAAATGCTTAAAAAGAGAAATTGTATTGTTTTTAGATTGGAGAAATGCAAAGCACGGTTATGCACATGTGCATTGTTTTTATCATAGTTCATTGAGTGTTTCTACATTCACTGATAGAACCTTGCAATGACTGCTTCTCTTCTCTCCCAGGATTTGCATTTGTTTGTGACAGGAGATGTACTCGATCCTAAAAGCTAAAATGATAAGACAGTCAGATGAAAAGTGCGGCTGAAGTTCAGTGTGAAGGGGTGGTAGCATTCAGTCATTAGGAAAACTATTAGACTGATCTCTTGTTACTTCAGACAATCTAAAAAAGAAAAAAAATAATAATACTGCCAGATTTTGCATTTCCCAAAAATTTGTTTTCCAGCATTAGTAGTTTCAGCATTTGAAGTTCTGTTACCCTGCCCTTAGGTTAGGTATGTGATTTTCTTTTTGGAAAGGCTTCTATGTGCTGTGTGACATGGTTATGTTGAAGATGTTGAAACTTATTTTTTTGTGTGTTTTATTTACCTTTGGGCTTTATTCTGCTCCCCTTACTGAGTCTAAAGTCTCTCTAAATCTCTCTGATTTTTTTGCCGTTTACCACATTTCTCACTCCCAGCAGTGAAAAGTTGATTCTTTTGTTAAGGTTGTAATTAAAATAATGCCTCAACTCAAAAAAAGAAAGTTTGTTGCTCACAGGAACACAGTAAGAAAGTGGTAGAGTTGTGGACAAAGGTTCTATAGACTGCTATCGATGGCTCATGACAAGCAACCCTCCTCATCTTTTAAAGAATATGGCAATTTCGTTATTGCTTGGGCGTTCTGTGGCATCCATCCAAGTATATTAAAAGCTCAGTGAATGTCATTCAATCATTCTACAGCAATGGTAAATGTGCTGGTTAAGAAAATGTGAGTTTAAATATCACTGAGTGGCCGAGTCATTCACCTGATGAAGGTTAGGGTTAAGAAAGAGAATACTCAAAATGAGCAAAAGCTGCAGGTGACTATGGGGTACTACTGATGTTTGATTAATTAGTCACTCCACAACATTAAATGCGATCGTTGTATTTGATGTGAACCTTTTAAAAGTCAGGATGAAGAGAGCTATAGCTACACACTTCTTTCTAAACCCTCACGAATAAAGGTGAGACTAGGTGGATTTCTTTGAGTGTTGACATACTGAGTGTGAACAACAAAGATCTGTCTGCTTACGGCCTTCTGAACAACACTTCCTTTTAACAGCAGTTTTATTTAAAAATGCTTTTACAATGTGATGCCTCAAAATATGAGTATTTCTGCAAGACCCACTCTGAGAAATTTTAATGTGATCCTTATGCCATCGATTTATGAACTAGACTGAATAGCGTAGTCGGTTCAAGAGGGATTTGGTAGGTGGGGAAACTCTGAGTTTATGTATATCACCATGGGGAGAATAATCACTTAAAATAAAACACATAGTTATTTGTATTCTGAGCTCCATTAGATTTTACTTCATCTGCAGGCTGTAATCAGCTGACCTGTCCAGCCAGCTGAATTGTTGCTACCCTGTATCTGTCCACCATAGTGAATTACAGCAAACTACACCACAGTGCTGCAAACTAACCACTTTAGCATGCACTAAACCGTACTAAACTACCCCCTTTATACAACCTTTGAATAACCAAAAAAACCCAACTTATTATACATTGCACATCATAGATCCAATATCTGATTAAAAATTAAACAAATTAGGGTAGTTTCCATCAAATATTTCTTACTGAACATTCGTTACCTTTGAAAATATCTCTCATATTCCTTTCTTGTCCTGTCAAACATTTTTTCTCTCCCTGGGAAAAACAGCAACTGCACATTTGGCCACACACACAGTTTGTTTTTGCTGATGTTTGTGGAGCTGTTGTGTTTGAAACTACCTGCCACTTAAACAAAATTAGCACCATTTATGCTCGCTCCTTACAGTAGCACTAGCTAGATGCTGAAGTTGAGTAACCAATGTAAGATGGACAAATCACAGGGATTCAGCAGTATTATGCATTACTCTATTACTATGTATTTCTATTTACTGACGGTGTTGGAATGCCGCTCTGGATTGTTATGGCCCACATTAACCCCTGAGCATAATTCCATAAAGTGAAGGAATTACAATTCCAATGGCAAGTGGAGTAAACTATATGAAATCATGGACCTGTCTTACAAGGTGCACACAGTAAGGGTTGTTTGTTGATGTGTAACTTAGGGGAGATATTTTCTTGACACACATTGCTACACATTGCTTGCCTTAATGTCATCTGAGAACCATTTAGACATCATAACATACTTAGACATTGTTACTGACCAGGTGCATCCATTCATCGACAGTCTGCACTTTTTCAAATGGATATTTCCAGCAGGATAACAAGCCTTGTCACGAAGCACTCAACATCTCCAAATGGCTCCAGGAGCATGACAGTGATTTTAATTTACTTCACTTTCCTCGTGTACTTTCTTTAGATCCCAGCCCAATAGAGCACCTTTGAGATGTGGTGGCAAGGGTTTTTTTCCTTACAGTGTGAATGTGCTGGCAAATATCTGCAAGAACTGTGCGTGGAAACTATCACCGTTTCGAGCCCATGCCTGAACCAATTTTCTCTGTTTTGAAGTAGAAATGTCTTATGCAACTCTAGATAGGTGTATCTTTGAGTGTGGACTCCTCTGCCATTAAATTTAATGTAAATTATGTAATGTACGACCACCTAAGACTTTTCTTGATTGTTTAAATTGCATGGTTAATTTAAACGTTTCCCCTGATTCAATTCATATCTGCCAGACTGCACTTGAGATGGTAGAAAACCATTGAAGCCTCTTGTCACATTTTCCAGAATGACTGCTTTCAAATTGGAAAAAATTAGATTGCCATCACTCAAGAGAAGGATCAAAGTATAATTGTACATTTCATGCTTTATCAGTGCCTGGCAGGCATTACTGGTTTTGAGATACAGGAATATACGAATATCACGATCTAATACCCTGAGAGGTGTAGGATTAAAGGGACTTGCGTTGAGATAATTCAAGGTGAAGATGCAGATATGAAAATTGTTCCCATTGTCCAAGTGCAGTGCATTACACTACCATGACGAGGCCCTGAGGACAACAGATTCATCATAGTCCTGCATAAATTAGGTAACAAGTTTCCAATGATTTATTGACTTAATATCTGGACATGATTACAGCAAAGGAGCAGATTGGAGTCATGCATGGCTGGCTTTGGATTAGAGGCAAAAATGAGCGACATTGTGCTTGTGTTTTGTGTGTGTGTGTGCTCAGAGCACAGGAGTGCAGCCTCTAACGGGGTGTTGGTATGCTAATACCGCAGCAGTGAGCTGTCCCTAAGGGTAAAATCATCTCTTATTCAAACTCTTTTTCAGCCATAGGCATTTTTTCGACTCAGCAGATAAGGAAACAGGTCTGCCTGTGCTGCTTTGAGTGAGAACACCACTTCATGCGTGTCCATGTGTTTCCGTTTTGGGGGGATTTTTTTGCTTTATGAAGCTTGTTCGGCTGTCGTTTCATTCTTGACACTTTACATTTTGCAACAAGTAATAACTAGCGGGGTACCCTTATTAAAGCAAAAATTCAACAAACTACTACAACAATGAGATGTTAGACTACAAAAACATGTTATTGCTGTTCGTTTCATGTTTTCTGTATTGTCATTTGCCTCTTAGGCCATAAGATGCAGCGTTGCCTCCAGTGGCTTTTAGGGGTTACTTATTCCCTTGTTTCTGTTTCCTGCTAAGTGTCTTTTACTCCTTGTGTCTTTCTTAGCTTTGTAGTGGGGATAGTGGTTTCATGGTGGTTGGCTAGCTGCCAGAGGAGATGGGTACTGCTACAAAGTGAAGAAGACAGGAAAATTCTGCATAATTCATAGCCAGAAGGAAAAACATATGCTGCCTTTTCTACCTTTAGCAATTGCCTCTGTTGATTGTGTTATTTTTATTTGACACCTTTTCAGGTGGATCCTGTGTGTGCTTACACCTAGGTGAACACTGTTACTGGACAAAAAGCATGCCACACTTGCTTTTCATTTATAGATTTATAGATAGATTTATAGATTTTAGCCATATGAAGTCTGCTCTTCTGCAGCCCAGTTAATGATAATCTGTATGTTTGTGTACCAGTTAGAACAGATGCTTTTTCTACTTCATGGTACAATCACATTAGGAAAACAGTGGTTGGAGGCAGCGCCACAACAAAAAAAAAATGCTTTTAACCATGTAATGAATTCAGAAGATGGGAACCAGGTCTGCAACCACTCACCAGTTGTCTTACTGGGTCATAGAGAGGGTGTTAAAACTGCAATTAGACAGAGTGAGTCTCCTTTCACTTTAGTAGTTTACAATTGAATGGGTCCAGTTAGCAATTACATACAATCTATTTGTAATAATACAGGAATTTAACTGTGATAAATCAAAAGGAAATCACAAATTGGTTGATGTCTACATATACAGGATTTCACATGTAACTATTTACATTATTTACATTTAGAGTCCAGCCAGTATCTTATCTATCAATTACATACTAGTTATTTGAGAACTTTTGCAAAGTTGTCAGAGAGTGATTGCATTCATGCAGGACATTGGACATTATTTGGCAACAGGTTGCCTCCCACTAGGTGGTCACCTTGTAATTGAACGTACACGACACCCTCACCCTCTAGATGTCCTATTAGTCACCACAACTGCTTGCAGTTTTTCCTAGTCAAAGTTTTAAATGAATAGTAATTTTTAAAACTAAATCTAGTAAATCTGCTTCCTCAAATGGCTTTTCTGTTTGTATATTAAGCAAGCGTAGACCATATTTGTTCCTTATCATTATTAAACATATAAAGAATTTAACTTTGTCTTTATGATCAGCTCTTGCTGGATCCACCTGTTTTGATTTTGCATCTTAGGAACGCTATTTTATTCTGACTCTACCCACTAAAGCACAATAGTATGGTGTCTCGGATTAATTTTCTATGTGAACAATTAGTTTATTGTGAATTACTGTCACTTTAAAAGGCATTAATTATCTCAGTAATACAGTGCAGAATTTATTTTTATTGAAACGGAGGGCACTCATGGTTTTTTTCTATTGTTATTGTGATACCTGCATTTCAGACATAAAGGATTCAGTGCCCACAGTCACTGATGGAGTCATGGTGTGAGTGCGCATCTGTGCTGCTTGAATGGCGCAGTGTAAGTTGCCGCTTACTGACAGGGTTTACGGACCTGCCTGGCGCGATGAAGGGAAACTGCTCCTGCCAGATTTTGTGATAATTGCTGCTCTTTGGAAAACACTGTGAAGATAATAATTATCACGGTGACTCGGGACAAACAGAGAAATAAACTTATTGCAACAATGCGGTAAATGTAACCAGAATGGTGGGTTGAGTGTGGGAAAACAGAGAAAGGGATAAACAAGAGCCACATTGAGTATAAGTAGCCTTCAAGGTGCCTCCTAACCATCATTGTTGACACGCGCGCATAGAGTACATTTATTTGCACTGGCACGCACAACTGCACAGACACAAACACGAGTTGTCGCAGAGGTAGTGATCCAGTTGGTCATGTCTATTCATTTGGTAAAAAAAAATCTGATTATTTTCAAGGATGTGTACACATCGATATAATCAGGAATGCTTAATTGGAAATATTTATGCAGGGCATTATTTAAATAATTCTCTGTTCATTATCATAAGTTCTCCCTCACTGCTTTTATTAAGGACAAGATTTAATTATTTTGCGATAAACTGTAATGTTCTCATGTGACATTTCATCAAGAAATGGATGTTTTATTAAACTAAAGGTCAGATACTACAAATACTTCGGCCAGATACCTTCCATGTGCCTTTATGGTTATGGTGATGCAGCATGGACTCGGGTGACTTTCTGAGTGGTCTTTATTTATTCATTTTGGCTAAATCGGGATTGTTTAACACTTGAAATAGGAGCGATCGGCTAATACATATCATATTTAAAGTTCAGCTGAAATTGCTTGTCATACAGTAATATGTCCCATCTTTTTTTAAGAAAAAAAATCCAAATTCAATAGAGACAGAAAATAGTTTTTCTCTCTTTTATTTTAATGATTGCTCTTAATTTCTTATCTGCCTTAACGTGGAAATTTGTGTACATGCAGGCAGTCACCTCACATTAATTTAGGGCATATTTACATACATTTACATATTTACATTTACATATTTACAACACTGTTCTTTTGCAAGCAGTCACAGGGACTGATGTACTGTCTTTTGTCTTGCAACTTGGTTTCTTGAGTGAGTGGACAAACATTCACAGAGGAAAAGTGCTCTGCAAATGTCAGTTTGGGGGCAAGACAGCAAATTAACTGCTCTTGTGTGGTATATTTAACAGCGTGTAAACCTTCCTCCAAATTTTACTTGTTTTGGATGCTTGTCGTGTCCTTACTCTTCAGTACTACTGCTAACAAAATACTCCCTGCCCACGGCTTTTAGGCTACAGTGCCAGTTTGTTTATGCTTCCTCCCATTCCCCTGCCTGTGCCTGAGCTCACCTTGTCAGCTGCTGTCAATCCACTGCCCCCACCAACACACCCCTCCAGCAACAGGAAGGAAATGTAGCATTTCTGATATTTGCAAAGACATTTTGCTGTTTTTATACCTTCAAAATTGCAGTATTTTTTGCAGAAAAAAAGGGATTTTTTGCTTTTAGTTTAGGTGTTAAAACACCCTATTGTATGAAGGTCATTCCGAACATGTTAAATGCCATGGCACACCAAAAAAAGATGCACAGTTCAAAGGAATACCTAATTATTGGTTGTTCAGAAAATGCCACGGAAAGGTTTATAGTAGGGAGCAGATGTTAGTTTGCCTGAGAAAAATGTGACCTATAAAAAGCTACTGTCCAGAAAGAATATTGCACCAAAAGTCACATGTTTTACTGCAGCTTATAAAGTCCTGAAGTGCACTCGTAGTGTTATACTGTTCTTAACATAAAACTTATATTAATTGGAATTGTGAGGGCTAAAAATAACACAGATATCCCATCTGGAATCTGTGTGTGCGCGTGCGTTTGTGTGTCTGTGTGTGGCTGATATTGGTAAATAATAGCTTGATAAATCAGCCTCGCTGAAGGGTTGTGTAAATCAGCAGAATAAGATTGAACTGGCCAGCGATAGATGTCGTACAAATGCTGATACTGAATGCAGCTTGGCTGTTTTACTTGTCTGTCAGGGCAGAGACATGTGCATGTTATTCACTACAAGCAAGCGGCAGTAGCCGGTAGCAGCAGCCACACTCTTTGGGACTGTACAAACTAGTAAATCAGCTGAATCTTGACAGATCTAAACCTTTATTGGCACAAATTCACCTTCATGTTGTCTTCTGTTCTCTGTCCTCTGCTGCTTCTTTCCCTGCAGTTCTCTTTGGTCAGTTTGTGGTATTCCAGACTTTGACCAGCGATGTGGTCGAGATCTATGATGGTTCTTCAACAGATTCAGCCCTTCTCTCTTCCATATATGGATCACACTCAGGTAAGAGCATAACTCTCTGACTTTGAATCCTAGTGTCTCTTCGCTCACAACTATGGCTAGGGCCTTGAAAGTTCGAGTGCAGCATTTAGAATTGCGGGCAGTACATCACATGCGACTCAATTCTAATCAAATTACTATTTTTCCTTGACAAATTGAATGTCTGTTATCTGAGCCACTTCAAGCTGCTAGGGATAAAGATTGTTTCCGTTCATATATTCTCATATTGATATAATTACATTATGATTGTAATTGAATAAACTCCAGAGATTCCAATTAAAATAACAAAAGCAAACCAGCTGTTGTAAATTGTTGTCACATTCTACGTGGTTAGACTGTCAAAAATGTTGAAACAAAGAAAAGCACTGAATCCTTTGTGTTGTGCTGTACCACTTAAGAACATCCTTTTGATTTAAATTTAAATCACACCGATAATGTCTTGATTATGTTTTTCTTTTTGCTTTGTTATGTAGGTGAGACCCTACCTTTGAGTTCAGGAAACAAGATCATGCTAAAGTTTACCACAAATGGAACAGAAACAGCCAAAGGATTTCATTTTGTTTACCAAGGTAACGTTACATTTTCTGCTATAGTTCCAGAGTTTCATCCGCAGAATTATTTGCTACATTGACTGCATTTGTTTGCTTTCGGGGGAAGGTGAAGGTACTTTAGCCCAGAGCTCATCAAACAGAGGGCTGTTCAGCAGAGTGCCACTGGATGCGGCTGGGCATGTCTGAACAAAGCAGAATGATGTGGAGTCAAATAGCCTATCCTGGCAAAGCAGATGAGAGTGACTAATGACGCGCGAGGAGATTCACAAGGGCTTTACTGTTGCATTCTACCTCCTTTATCTTTCCTTGTCTCCTATTCCCTGTTGTATTTCTGCCTAACAAACCCACCCACCGCTCTTTGTCTTTCTTCTTCTAATGCTCGCTTCCTCCCCCTTTATCCTTAGCTGTCCCTCGGACAAGCGCCACTCAGTGTAGCTCAGTCCCTGAGCCCCGCTTTGGGAAGCGGATAGGGAATGACTTTGGCATCGGTATGGCAGTACTGTTTGAATGCAGTCCAGGCTACACGCTGCACGGCTCCAATGCCATCAGGTGCGAGGCTGTGCCCAATGCCCTGGCCCAGTGGAACGGCACTGTGCCCACATGTGTTGGTAAGCGTCATCATCCTCCAATCCTTGCCGCATGTCCGCATGTCCAAACACACACAAACGCACAAACACCAATCCAAAAAGTGGCTCAGGTGCATAAAAGCAGTTGGTGTCTGTTTTTTTGTTGGGGGTTTTTCCTGTCATTAGTTTTCCTAATGTCCATCACCCATTGCCATAATCTCAGGCTCTGGTAGATTAGACCAGCAGAGAGAAGCAACAGCAAACAGAACAAGCTTCACCCAAGGGTTTTAGGTTCCTGTGTTTTTCCAGATAAGTGGAAAAAATAAATATCCGTGTAAAGTAAATACATCCAACAACAACAGATCTTTCAAGAACTTTAATCTCTATATGCCCTCAGTATAATGTAGTTCAGTATAACAGCTCTGCTATAAAAGGTATTTTTAACAGATTAGCACTCCATATGCAAATAAATCTGGACAGAATATTCAAACACCGTCATTCTGTCCCGCAATGCCAAAATTGTAATGCTATCTATATTACATATGATGGGACCAGGCATGTGTACAATATAATACATTGTAGCTTTTGACAAGAATCATTATTAATGCACTCTTGATATAAATATAGTGCTTTGCAAGGTTAATGCCATTATAATGGATATGTTATAGGGCTTCCACGATTAGTCGACTATCAAAATCGTTGAAATAGTCGATGCGTCATTCGAAGCTTTGTAAGATCACAAAAGCCGCAGGAATAAGTAGTAGGATTTAAGAGTGTAATAACGGACTGAAACAGAAGATGGCAGCACTGCATGTACAAGGATGCCATCTGCCGTTAAATCCCGAAGAAGAAGAAGTAGCTCTGTCCCAGAATTCATAGCGCAGCCCAGCTCAGTTTCCAACAATGGCAGCAGCTACTTAGTTTTAATATTAGTCTTATTCTTTCTGGGTCACAAAATAAACGTTTAACATATTTTCAGGCGAGAATGTAACTGTGTAAACCTCTAATATCTGCTCAGTTTATCAAGACACCACATATCTTCAAAAGCGCTCTGACGTTTTCGGAGACGTCTGTTACCCACTAGCTTGATAGCTAGCCGGGGGCAAGGCTCACTAGAGCCCGTGAGAACACTGGACTCCCGGGAAATCATTTTCAAACCCACCACCGTCTTTCGCTACTCAGGTTAAACATGATATATAAGTCACTTAGATAACTTAAAAATGTTATTGTTTGGCTTTTTTTAGTATTTTATTTGTTCCTGAGTAAATCGGTTTGGCTGAGATTAAAGTTATAGTTTTTACATAGCTGAATAAATGTCAAGCAGACAACTGATTATCAGAAGTGTGAGATGCTCGAGAATATACTCCGGTGTCCCGTTATATTTTAGATAGCGAGTTTATTAAACTTCACCGAAACAATCTGCAAATTTCATTAACATTTAATAAACTATCATCTTGTCTTTATTTTTAGTTAGAACATACCTTAAAAACTTAAAGCTGTAAGCTAATGATAGTTATAGATAGATATAGATGCATGCTGGTGCAATAAGCTGTACGTTTTACGTCCAATGGATGCATGATCTGATTAGTCGATTAATCGCAAAAATAATCGGTGACTAGTCGACTGTCAAAATAATCATTTGTGGCAGCCCTAATATGTTATATGTTTCAAATTGCAGTATCAAAATGATGTGACAATGTGAAAGTGGTAATTTGCAGTGACAGATCTGCGGTGAATCCTCATTTTCTACACCTTATAAAGAATTTCTAGTCACTGTTTAGCTGACCAACCCACAGTTGTACCACTTTGGTTCTCGCTGACAGCTTACAGTGTTTTCTTAAACTGCAACAGGGAAAGGTCACAATGAAAAATGCTCTAGTAAACCCACTCTATAGCCTTCTACTACTCACTGCCAAACTTACACACACACAGTTACGATTGACTTAAAGAGTCTGTGTCAATGTGGAGAGAACCCGCTGTCGCTGCACCTTCTGTGAAGAGCTAGTGTTGAGCTGTAGTGTTGTAGCGTAACAATAATATCTAGTTTATAAGGTTGTTTTAAAAGACAGCAACTCTTGTTTCATATAAAAGATTTACAGTTCAAAACCAGTGACAAACAGGGACAGAGAAATTCATACATTTTTGACATAGACAGAAAATATAATTAACTAGCCATGATCCAACAGCCCTATTATTACAACAGCTCTTGGCGGCCTATCTAAGGTGGATGCGAACCATCTGCTGAAGGGACAGACATTTCTCCCTACATGGATGTTTGGCCAGCATGCACAAAACCATTTTACATGTAAATATACCTGCATGAATATGCATAGTCCATATTTGTGTACAGGATGATTTAGGTATGCTGTCAACAAGCACTGCTACCCATACCCAAAAGCGTGCAGAAGGACATGCAGTCAGTCTCACAAAGACACCCACATATCTGTCTTGGGGAGATCAAGGACTAAAGATGAAATGAGGTAAAATCTATTGAAGTCAGGCCTTGTGCCAGCCAGTAAATAGTACCAGCCGGTAAGTGCGAGAGATTTCCAGCCAGGGTTCATCCAAGTTGAGTGCCAAGTGGTAAGGGAATAGCAGTGGCACGCGCAGTTCCATTTTAAACATAGTGATTTTTATCTGGAGATTGAATCTGGCTGCAGCATCTCCCCCAGCGGCAGTGTACTCGCCCAGAATAATGGATATAGTTTCATGGAAGCCCAAAAAAACCCGCACCATGCTCAATTACTCAATCCCTCTTTATGTGATATGACGGCATCAGACACCGCTCTCTACAAGGTGTCCATGTTTCAGATGATATATTTTAATTTCCTCGTCCAGATGTGATTGACCTCGCTCGTCGTGCGGCTGTTGTATTTCTTTTGATTTTACACGTACAAAGCTGCTGAATGAGGGTTTTGCTGGTGAGTCTCTACAACGTCCTGTTGTGATTTAATTAGCCCCGCCTGAATGGATGCATAATGTTGGGGCAGACTTTGTTGAATTTTTATGTAGAGCAGTTGACTTGAATAAATAGATGTTTTTGTTTTATAAAAGGAGTTTAACTTGCAGCGCATAGACAGAGCTTCAAAAAAAAAAAAGCTAACCCTAACCCTTATGGCAGATCTTTTTCAACTGTGTGTGGACTCCTATGTCCCCATTAGATTGTGCAAATGACCGACTGCCTATTACAGGTTGAAGTAGAAGTGATAATGAAGTTAAACAGAGCATAATTGTCCCCTGGCTTGTTTCCTGCACGAGTGACAGAATTGCAGCTTAATCTCAAACACATACTTAATCACTTCTGATTGTAGAAAATCCTCATATTGCATAAGCTCACAGATTGCCATGATTCATGCTCGGCATGCCCACGCTATGGAATTTACTGTTGGCTTTTTCGAAGGTGTCAACAAGTAAACAGTGTCATGCAGAGTTTGTTTTTAAACAGTGGATTCTTGTTTTGCAATAGCCTCCCAAGACCAATTAAAGTGTCTCAGTCTGGGAGTGTGAAGCAAAGCCAGGCCAGAGTGCATCTCTGGAGCAAAATGAGCTGCTCTTGAGGTTTCGCTACATTTAAAAGTTTACTTAACTTTCCACAATGAAATCAGAAATTACTGCCAGTTTATCTAATGGTGTGTTTCTATTACTTTAACGCTTTTGTCTTTTTTTATTCATTTATAACTTTTACTTATTTGGCCAAAAACACATCTGTGAGAATGGGAACACAAATATTTTCTCCAATCCTTTCTATCAGATTTAGCTATGGGAGGTGTGGTGAAAGATTGAGGATAGTAGTGTGGTAGATGAAGGTTGACTGTAAAATTGAGCATTTATTCCATGGAAAGAACAAGTAACAGGCAGCCCAGAAATGGTAAACAAAATCCACAAGGCACAAGAAAGCACAGGGGAAAACAATAGGGACAGCACGGCTGGTAGGACGATTTGACAAAGGGCCAGGGGAGACAGGGACAATGAAAGCACAAGGTAATGAAGAAAGAGGAAACGGGAGGGGAACACAGCTGAAACTAATCTCAGAAAACCAGACAGGGCGAGTATATAAATACCAACCACAGTAGCCATGTGTTACCAAAATAAAACAGGAAGTAGCCAAACACTGGGACTCGGTACAAAAAGGCAGAACACAAGGGAATAATATATAGAACTAGGGAGCAAGAAGACAGCAAGGGAAAAAAGATACATGAATATAAACCCAAAGAAAACCAAGAATCAAAGATTTACATAAGGAAAACTAAAAAGTCCCAAAAAAACCAAAAATCACTGGGTAAAAGCCCCAGGACCGACCCAGGACCATAACAAATTATATGGATTAGCAGCTTTGCAGCTTGACTAATATATTTAGCGAGCAGAGATATCACTCAGTGTGACTATTGTATGCAGCATTAACGTGTCACATCAAGATGGATGAAAAATAGAGAATTCTGAAACTTGACAAAAGGTTGTTTCAACTGTGAAATGTATGCAACATTTAATGAAATGAATGTGTAATTTGTAAAAGTGCAAGAACCATTTAAGAATATGTTAAGCTATTATGTCACAGACATTACGTGATTAAAACATTTCCAATTATAAGCTCCTGTCACTTTCCTGCATATCAAACTGTGCAGTTTTATAGTGTAATATAATATATGGTCCCAACCTTTGTCTACCTACGCTAAGTCTAAAGCTTTCAGTCCTTTATTGCGGTCATATTTTCCAATCTCGCTTGACCAGTTGCATTTTCTCACAGGACCGAAATGAGTTGTGAAATTAGCCTTGTTCTCAAGGCGATGCTCTTCTTCTTGATGAATAACGAAGAAGAAGAAAAACAACCCACCGGAACACAACAAAGCTGACTGCACTTTGTTCATAAACTGGTTTCAATTTCTCTCAGGTGTTTGGCTCATCACTGAAGGGTTGGTAATAATAAAGATGTTGAGAAGAAATTCTTTTCTGTGCAGTATAGGCAGCATGAAACAATCTCTGCTTAGTTATCGCACAGCACTTCAAACCTTCAAAGAGCTTTTGAGTGGTGCCAACAGGATATGACATTCTCACGGTGTTGCTATGGATGTTATGGGCATTGACCTTTATTTTTTTCATTTTTAGACAAAACAATTGCACAAACTCGTATCCTACTTTCGTGCATGTATAGGAGATGACTGATTTCCATACCAAGTAGTCTGCACATGATGTGCTTTAGCAGAAGCTATGCCTGTGGTAGCGAGTATATAAGTGTGATGACTCCGCTCTGTGACTGCTGAGAGATGCAGTACAGAATTCATTGTCTCTAATGTGTCACTCAGTATGAAAAGCAACAAAGCAGTCACTTTGGCACCGTTCTCCAAGTGTCTTTCAGATGGTAGATATCACCTGTAAAATGCTGATAACCTTGAACTTGTGACTGTACTTTCTTGATAGCTAATGTGATATTTTTTTCTCTTTCTCCATCAGCCACTTTAGTGTTTATTGCAAAGGGAGTCTATTGTTTTTTTCCCCTAGTTTTCCATGTCTCCTCTTGTCACTTTCATTGTATCTGCCATCGGCTGATGGATATCAAAAATAGTGATTATCATTGACCTGCACGGGGTAAACCCTTGTCCTTGACAAAAAGTATTAGTCTCTTCTTTGTGAGAACACTTTGAACTACTCTGCTGAATGTCCTCTTAGACTGACAGCTATGTTTATGGTCCCATGCTGCAGAGAAACACACAAATGGTTGGTAACCTTCAACATCAGAGGACTGATAAAGAAATTACTTTGTTGGTTGTATTAAACAAAACAGAAGGTCTGTGATTCTTTTCACTTACCATTTTCTTCATCTCTTTAGTCAGCTGGTTTGAATATACTGCTTAATTTTTAGACAAGGTATCCGACAGTAATGTTGAAATATATGCCGTGACTTAAGTTGACTCGTACTTTGCAACTGGTGACAGCAGAACAATCGTTCCCAGGAGAGAAAACATAGAAATATACAGGGATAAAATATAAACCACTTTACACTTCTCCCTGATGATAAGGTGTCATAACACTTTATCATAACAGCACAATACCCTACAGGTTATTGCAGGTTTCTGTATTAGTCAGCAGAACTTTATTTCAATAGAAAGGGACTGCTTCTCATTGTAAGCCAGAATTCCTGCATAGAATAGTCCCGGTTGAATACTGGGGCCACTGGCATTCGTCTCAAAATGGTACTTTTGGTGGTGGTTGTTGTTTGAGTTATAATAAGCTTTATCGCACTCCTTGACAATTTCAGCACATCATACTCAGAGCTTCAATTCATCTGAGCGCTCAGAGGGTTGATAAATAAATGACTGGAGGCATTGGTAGCAACAGGGCATGCTCAGAATAGCATTCACAATTGAAAGATTTGATTTGTATGGCCTGTGAGAGATTAAATTACACATCAGGGTTAAACTGTTTACTTCTGTGTAGCGCATGAGATAAGTGTATGCGGTCCATGCTGCGGTCCACTGAGTTTGATGATTAGCATGTCGTGTGTATAAGAATGGCATAAAATAGAGTAGATTTACATTATCATGGCTCACTGTGCTACGGGTGCCTCATCTTTCCTTTGTATCAATAGAATTTCATCAGCTGAAGGGATTTTTCCAGTTGCTCATTTAACATCCATCTATTAATGATCAGTTAGGAGTTTTAAAAGTGTGATAGCTGGATATTTTGCTGCTGTGACTCATTTTGGTCCACTTTGGATTTTTAGGTGTATACGTGACTTCAGTTAGCCCGAACTCAGTTGTTGCATATGCTTTCCTTTTTTCTAGTTCCCTGTGGTGGAGTCTTAACTGAACGCAAGGGTACTATCCTCTCTCCCGGATATCCAGATCCATATGCCAACTATTTGAACTGTGCCTGGAAAATCTCTGTTCCTGAGGGAGCCGGCATCCAGGTGAGAAGACACATGCAGATCTTAACAGAGTCATGTTTGATGAAAGATGAGAGATTTATTTTTTGAGGGGTGGATTTATTACTGATACATACAAGTTTTTTTCCTTTTTTTTCCTTTGGAAATTTGTTAAGGTTTTACACTTATTAAACTTTTTGTATTACGTTATCTTTCCCTTTCAGATTCAGGTCGTGACCTTTGCCACAGAACACAACTGGGATTCGCTGGATTTTTTTGATGGCGTTGATGGTAACGCCCCAAGGCTTGGTAGCTACTCAGGTAAATGTTATACATCTAAATTTTAGTTGTCAGCTCCCACTTGATTTTCAATCAGGTGTCACACGATCCCAGCAAGAGACAGATGCGGTGATCGAGCTGATGACATTTGAGAATGCTGTCAAAAAAACAGTAAAAAAGGAGAAAAAAAGAAAGCCTTGCTCTGTCACATTGTCCTGGCCTTTGCAGTTGAGAGCTTTATAATGTAACCCCTGTTTCACTTGGGAACTTTACATTCGTAGTGTTGCCTTCGGGTTTACATTATTAGAAACGGTGCGTTTGTCACTCAGTAACCTATAAGAAACAGGTCATCACGTCACTTCAGATGCTCAATTCTGGAATACGAGGGGCTGGTTTAACATAATGACTTCAGCCTTGATAGGGAGATCTCCTTTAGGAAAAAGACACTCTCTGAAAAGTGAAACAGCCCCACGGTGCAGAACTAACTGCAGTGTGAAAAGGGTCAGGCGTTTTAAATGGCTAGCAATCATGTTTAGCTTTGGCTAAATTGATAAAGATGATTATAATTACAAGCCAAAGTCTCACCGCGAATTCCCAAAGACACGGGGAACAGAGAAAATGTTCCCTGAGCTCAGCGTAGCTGCACATACAGATTATTTTGCAGTGAATTTGAATTGTAGACCATTCCTCTTCCTCGGTGTGATTTTATGCATCTGACTTGTGTGACTAATAAGCTAGAGGAGATGTACTGAGCATGATTTTCTTAAACTGTGTAACAGAAAGCAGTGCAGAGTTAAATACTTTGCACACGTTCACATGCTTTTGGTAGGCTTAAATCCAGAAAGTGAAGTACACAGGCTCTTTTGTATATTTTATGATTCAGGTACAACAATTCCCCAACTGCTGAACAGCACATCCAACAACCTGTACCTGACCTTCCAGTCTGACATCAGTGTATCTGCCGCCGGCTTCCACTTGGAGTACACAGGTATGAGGAGAGACGGCTCGCCTGCCTGCCTGTCACTTTATCTGTTGTCTTTCTGTGTCCATCTGCCACTGACTTCCAGCTGCTGCACAAGGGTATAAGGAATAAGAGGGACAGCTGGTGTGGATGGCACAGTTGGAGCTATAAAAAATGGTGTGAAATGGAGAGTAAGTGAGTGGGCAAAGCTTTTTCTTCCTTATTATCTTTTCTAATTTTCAGGCTTTGTATCCGCTTTTCTGGTATGGTAGCTTGGTATTCCCGAGTGGCTTCTTTTTTAAATTCCCCCCATAGCTTCAACTTACTGGACCCACATCCTTTTTCTTTCATTCATTTAAGGACTAAGTTTCCTTATCTCTCAGTGGACTGCTCACTTCCAGGCATATTTGCTAAAGAGCATGCTAAACATTTACTGTGCATCAGAATTGAAGGAGTATAGCGTGCCCCAATGGAGTGCCTGATTTACTCCCATTTAAAAATTGCACATCTTAAAGAAAAGGCTCTGTCCTTGATCCATGCAGCTTTTCTTTAATTCACTTACACTGCAGGCACCGTTCTTTGTCTCTTCTAATGTCCTTTTCTCTTAGTTAAATTTTGAGCTGGCGTGTATTCTCTTGTTTGCTCTTCACGTATGTCTTCCTGCTGGTTTTTTACTAACCACTCATTGGCTGAGACGAGACTGTGGGCAGACCCACTCATTGTCTGTGATGCACATTTGTGGCAGTGTGGAAAGACCGGGAAGACTTCCTAATGCTGTGATTAAAATAGGACGATATGGAAATGTCAAAAACAGAAATGACGGCCAGCACGTTAATACATCCAGCCTTGAATTTTTTTTACACATACATAACAGCTAAAGAGTCACACTTTTTTTGAGTGAGCTCAGTTCAAGCTGTCACTTTCTGCAAATTTGTTGGAAAACAAGAAAAATCACTGCTGTCACCGTGTGTCCTTGCTGTCAGTTGTGTCAGTCTGTGAGCGTCATGCCACTGTTGAGAACGAGTTCACAGTCATGTATCTCACAGTAGGTGCTTCGTTCTTCTTGTTTGGAGCCACTCTGTACTCATGTCTCTCAGTGTGCTCTTTCCTTTCTTCACTTCCACGCCATGTCACCCCACCTCCACTACCTCTACCTACCGCTGAGAATCACAATCAGCTCTTTGCTCTTTGTCTGTCTTACACTTTGCCACTGCTGCCCTTGTATCGAAGTATACTCCCTGATTCTTTGTGCAAACCACACTCCAGTTTATCTCCTCTCTGCTTTCTTCTCTTGCTATTTGTTACTTTTCCTGCTACTTTTCCTATCTGCAAAAAAAGAAAAAAAGAAAACAAATGTGATGTGTGATTAATCCATGTAGCTTCCCTATGGAACCACTCGTGAAGTATTGCAGTTTTTTCACTTTCTGATATTTTATCCTACATATAGCAGATTTCAGAGTCTAATTTATTTAGTCACATTAGCTATTACATTAATCCTCTTCTGACCTGTAGTTAGATGTATCTACACTGGTTGGCTTGAAATAGTCATTTATATTTCACGCACTTGAGTTTTTAGTTCCCAATTAATGCTCTGAAAGCTCAGTAGAGGGGGTAGAAAACAGCAACAGCGATTGGCACACACCCAGCCAACTAACCATCTGTTTTAAAATGTTTCCTTTGGGTGATTGTTGCAGTCCACTGAGACCAGTCATAGAAATTCTTTATACCACCCGCCAGTACAACATCTTAAAAGAAAAACGTTTAAGCAGCTCTCCTAAGGCAAACAGAATGCTATAGCTGAAAACATAATTGCAGTGTTCGCACATGCTGTATAGCAGCTTGCATCCCAAATCAAGTCCCATACTTGGCTTCGATCACTGCCGTCTACCAAAGTTTGGCTTACTGTCACTGCTACGTGGAATAACTGTGACACCACACTGAATCAATTGTTTGACAGCTCAGAAAGGCACGCTTTCTTTGACATGGTCTTAAGATCTTTCCAGACTTTCTTCAGTCACACCAAGAAAATATAGCAGTGTCAAGTCTATGGTTACTACCTGTAATCTCCCCGATAAGTACTTCCACATTTTTCCTCATGAATTATATCTATCACGGCTAAGCCTTGCAGCATTTTTAAAGATTAAAAGCAGAAATTACCAGGTTAATACTCATTCACATTTTCTTACTACACTATTTTTCAGTACTAGGCTGTATGATGACCTGGAAAAAGGTGACACTGCTAGTGCATGTGAAATGCACATCTGTTAGCATTTGCTACTAAACTATTTGAATTCTGGTTCAAAGTCACTTGTATTAATAGCATCATCTGTGCATACACAGATCACATCTATTCACATATAGACTTGGCTTTAAAAATTTTTATCAGTCAGTCCCGGCATGCAGCACAGCTGTGTACTAGTTTTAAAGTGTCTTATTTAATCTAACCCAACATTGTATAGAGTACAATTCAAATATTTGAGTCTGTCCAAACGTTTGATGGTGCTGTAACTCTGTAAGAAAATATTGCAAGAACACAGTCTTACATATTTTTTGCTCACAATAAACAGGTAACTATATCTTGTTGCAAAACAGGTGTCATTGTGACACATGTATAATCTCGAGAGATCTGTTGATTGTTCATTTAACGCACTCACTTCCTCTGCACATAGTGTGTTAATACTAAATACATTCATGCACTGTATCATTTTGATACTTTAATGTCTTGATTAAGTTAATTGTGCAAAGCAATTACAGTGGCTGGTTTATTATATTGATAAAAGTAGTCATATTTAAAAATTAGTGGCAGGATTAGGGATGGAAATCTGATGAACGACATAAAAATGTCACAGTGTCATAATTGATATTGTGCCTCACACTTTGTTAATGTCTGTTTAAAAAAGAAAAAGAAAAACTGAGACAGAAATGTGATTTTATCTACCTTAAATTGTTTTACTGCTCCTCCACCCACAGGTGGAAACCACCACCTGCCACACTTTATCTCCTCCACATCTTAAACTTGGAGTCGCCTGAGCTGTGAGCAGTGTGTATCCGCGGTATATTGCCTCGTAAAACTTAGCCGTTGCATTTGCATATATACCTTTGCAAGGAAACTTTTTTCTCCACAGTAGGCTCTTCTATATTGTCTGACCTGCATGTTTTCTTGCCTCATCTTTCAGGTAGCTTTTATTGTCCCTGCATTTTTTATTTTCTTTTTTTTTGTGTCTCAAACCTCCTCCTACTGTTTGGAATACTAAACAGTTGTGTTGTTTTGCAGGTGGAGTTTAATTTTTAAAAAATAAATATTGAACTGATCGAATTTATGTAAAAGCACAAGAGCAGAAACTCTCGGCTAGTGTGCACCACTAGGTAGTAACTGATGACACACATGATTGAAATTGCTTTGCCTGGATGCATTTGGCAGGGTCTTGTGTTTGATAAGGATAGCACTGCTTCAAGCAGATGCACACTTTTAACCTGACCTAAGATCTGGTGCTCCACATCTGGCTTTGGGAACTGTTCTCTGATTTTTCAGGGTCATTTTCCTGAACCTGGGCATTTTGTATTATTACAGGGTTTGACAACCTTTTAATATTTTCATTGTTTGAAGTGAACAGTGCAAATTTCACAAAACACTGCAAGAGACAGGCCGATTATTCCTTATCACGAGTACACATGACAATTTTAGAGCTGCATTGTGCTTTAATCTCAAAATTACCTTCTGGCAGCCTAATATTTTAGCAGCAACTGCTCTGCCCTTGTGAATTGTGTCATCAAATCTCCTTGAAATTAATTAAACATTTCTAAGTCGAAGAATTTGTCACAGTATTGCTCTTATTTATACCCACATATGACAGAACTTCACAGCTTCAAAGCATCCACCCACTCACCCTGTACAGTAGCTCGTCTCTTGTTGAATTGTTCTATCTCCAGCTGCTTTCACGTTGCTTCCTGCTCTGCGTCTCTTGGGTTACCAGATCCTCCCACACAAATATCCTCTTTAACTTTCAGTAGATGTTGAGTGGAGTGACCACTCCTGCTATTCAGAGTCGCCTTTAAATTGTTCTGAATCTTTTGTGGGCACTTCCCCTACCATGTTTGTGTTCATCCACCCACTGACTTGTTTGGACAAGTTAACTCTTTGAGTGGGCTTCAGTGCGAGTGCTTGTGAAATGCTTGTGTTTGCCTGCAACATTGTTGGGGTTGCTGTATTTGTCTACACTATTCCGCTCCCTGCGGCCTGCTTACAAATTATACATTACGAAGGAAACCTAATAAAACCATCTAGATTTGTATATGGGTTATTACGAAGGTAACTATCTCCTGTTTTTCATCGGCCTATTTTCGTGTTGTTTAATGCATCGAAAAACAATGTTTGACAGACGACTGGTGCGATTTGAAAAATGTTTAATATGAGCACATCTCCAGTGCTGCCTTTCATTGATAACAGCATTAAATGCCTCAAAGTAATGATGTAAAATGTTTTCTCCTCTGCCTGTCAATATATTTTAGTCACTTCTTACAACAACCTGACTATATTTCTTGTCTTTTTTTCTTTCTTTTATTTGTAAAAAGCAGGCTTTGAGCAGTCTCAAATTTCCTCAAAATGTCCTACATTAATATAGCCCATGTAACTGGCATCACCATTGCTTTTAAGCCATTAAAACACAATATCTAGCCTTTCACTACCTGGCAAGTGGCACTGTAATCATTTCTTTCCAATGGGGCTCAATGCGTCTGTCAAGTAATACTTCAGGGATTGCTTTGTAATTTCACAGTGATTGCTTCAGATCACAGTCAGAAGGATTTTGCGATTACAGCCACGAGTAGAATAGCTTCATAGCTTGCCCCACTTTCTAAACGTTATGATGAGGGGAAAGAGAGACAAAGAGTCGGCGTGGTGGTGGTGGTGGTGGTGGTGGGGGGGGGGGGGCGTGGGCTTGCTCAATTAATATGCAATTACAAGCACATTAAAATGAGGAATTTTATAATTATGTCAAAAAGGTTGGTTTTAATTAAATTATTTCCTCCCTCTATAGGTACTGGTTGATTGAATGTAAATATTTACTCCAAATATATATGGAGGAGTTTCTTTGATATGCAGAAGAATGATTGCTGTCCACACTTGTGTGTTGTGACTCTGTCCTAAGCAATAGGTTTGGATTCGTGTCCAGAGCCGCTGCCTCCCAGTAATGGCCGAAAAGTTGGAGATCGTTACACTGTGGGTGACATGGTTTCCTTCCAATGTGATCAAGGCTTTTCACTACAGGTAGGTGGAAATATGAAGTGCAGATCTGCAGCTCTCTTAGTGAAAAATATTGACCTGCCTAAATGAGTGACATTTTCATGGGGATCCTCTAAAGGATGAATCCTTTAAAACAGATGAATCAAGTCCTTTTGATGACGTGTGTGTGTGTGTGTGTGTGTGTGTGTGTGTGTGTGTGTGTGTGTGTGTGTGTGTGTGTGTGTGTGTGTGTGTGTGTGTGTGTGTGTGTGAGCGGAAGAGTACAGGAAAGAAGTATGTGAATAGGCAAGTGTGTTTGCAGGTTTATTTGTAGTGGTGCGCGTGTATGTGTGCGTACATTGCTTGCACGCCTCCCTGCTTGCATGTTTGTGTAAGTGTGAGTCCTAGTGTGTTCGTTACAAAGCAGCTTTAACTTCTTCCAATCCTGCCTGAGTAGATTCAGTAGCTGTGGCGTTTTGAGCTGTAGAACCTTCCAAGGCCACAGGCGATGGATTGTGTTAACAGTCGCCTCACTAATCCCACACCGATTTTCTTCCCAGCTCGGGCATTCTCTTCTTTTCATATCCTCTCTGGACTAACCAGCAACTTCTTACACACATCTTCAGGCTGAGTGTCTGAACACCAGAAATAGACTTGAGATGGGTGTAGTAACAAAAGCAAAAGTATGGATGAGTCTTTTGAGTTTAGGTAGGTAGTGCGTGAGTGCGCAGTATAGCGATGTTTTTTCAGGCGTGATGTTAGTGTACAGGTTTTTGAAGAGTCACCCTGCATGTATGCATTTTACAAACATGCAGGCAAATTCCAGTTTCTATGTTTAAAACAACATTAATGCTCTGAATATTAACCATCACATTTAGATTCATTTTTTGTATTCAACACAATTATGTTTGCAGATGTTTTTTTCTGTTCTTATCTCGGGGTGCTTACTCCCATTGTATACCTAGCAGCGAGAACATCCTGCTCTACTCTTGATATTTACACACAAGAAGGGGATTTTGACTAAATCCAAAGATCCATAGGACAGAGATAAAATATACTTGGGTCACCTGATGGTTTGATCTCATCGTGTTCCTTTTCATTTTTAACTTCACAGTGTTTTGCTGAAAGGGAATTGACAGTAAACAGTTTTTGTTTGTTTTCTTGAACAGGGTAATGCATATATTACCTGCATGCCTGGTCCTGTCAGAAGATGGAATTACCCCGTACCTCTGTGCTTAGGTAATGTATTATCGCATGCAGTCTGACAGCTCTAGTGACAGCATTTCAATGAGGCGATATTGTTGACAACAAACCCATATTTGATCTTTTTCTTTCCCATTTTTGCCATTCAATTTTTCTCATTGACTCGTTTATCTTTCTTCTATCTTCTCCTTGTTTATATTTCTCTCATACTAATATTTTTCTCATATACATTGACCCGATAGCTCAGCAGCCTCAAAGAGGGCATTTTATTGTATTAGGAGAATTTTATTGTACAATCGGGGGGGTTGGGAGGTGTGATGGCTGGGAATAGATGCCTTGAGGGGGTTAGGGATTATGAATTTTCTGCTTTCCCCTTCGGTTGAAAATCAATAAGGCTTTGCACCATCTGAGTGTGCTGTTTGATTTCTGATACTCCTGATGAGACTCCCTTGTCTCCCCCGACACTTCCTCTCAAGTTGATTGCCACAGTGATAGTTTCCAGAGATTACCAACGAAGAACTCCACATTCTCTTTGATGCCTCGCTGTTCGCTTGCACCCTGCTCCCCTCAGTTATATACATATACATAAACATATGCAATGTGATAAATGCACTCTTGCACACACAGACAAAACTGCACGGTTACCCAAAGAGCTCTTTGTGTAAATACTCTGTTCCTGTGGTTTTCATCGTTCACTGCAGACATAAATCCCGGCTTTGCTGTCGATAGGCATGTTCTCGGCTGTGTGCATTCACTCGTTAGCTTAAGTCTTCTCTCGTTTACAGTACATACGCTTCCCTGAACACCCCAGGATCTGTATTCATTTTGTTTGCTGATAAACCCACATCAAAGGCTTTGGATGCCCCTGCACCAAACGTATAACACCCTTTTAAGTGCCTCTCGTCTTCTCTTTTATTTCATACACAAGCAGGTCAAGCCCGTCCCCCCTCCCCACTACCAGGAACACAATTACCTCCCGAGATAGTTTGTGCCTCATTTTGGTCTTGGTTGATAGTCCCCAAAGAAATAGCAGCAATATCACTTGCGTTCTCCACCATTTGCCACACAAATGCGCCTGTTGGGGTTGTGATGGGAAAAGCAGGAATGATTTAGTTTTAAGATTATAAGATTACACCACCTGGGTGTTCATGTAAGACTAGGTTGTGTGTCACAAGAGAGGGGTATAACCTTCACAGCAAGCTAAGTGTTCTCTAATGCACTCAGTCAAACAAGAGAGGGTGGGGTGTTGCAGGTGGGAGGTTGAAGTAATCACCTTCACCACTGAGCAAAACTGAGTTAGACTATTGAATAGTGACTCTCTCATTTATTTTGATTTAAAGCACCACTGAGCAAGGAGGGTGCCTTGGTCTGCTTGTTTTTTTTTTCCCAAGAAGAGATGGACAAGCACAAGTCAAAGACATAATCCAACAGACAAAGACCCTTCTCTGCTCTGCACAAAAACACATACATATATATATAATCTATATATATATATATATACATGTATATATATATATATATATATATATATATATAGACTATACATGTATATAAAGAATGTGTAGGATACACATGCACAACATACGTAACATTTATGCGTGTGCTGAAACTTTCACTCACACAAAGACGCAGTGCTCTTTGCCCTCCCTGAATATGCAGCCCTCTAGTCATTGTTTTTCTTTATTTTCCCACTGAGCTGCTCCATGGAGAAGTGACATGTTCTTTCTCCTTGGTTGGTCTCCCTCAGCTCAGTGTGGCGGCTCCATGACAGACTTCAGCGGCGTCATCCTCAGCCCAGGCTTTCCAGGGAATTACCAAAGCAGCCTGGACTGCAGCTGGAGAGTTCAACTCCCTATTGGCTTCGGTCTGTAACCTCTCCTCTCTCTTCTCCTGTGTAACTCAACAACCTGCTAATTTCAAGCATGTATAAGTACTAGTGTGTATAAAAGTGTAATACAATATTTGACAGGAATAGCCACTCTTTGCTCTCTTTTACTTAATTCATGTGCTCTTGGGTTTACCTCTTCCATTAACCTTCTCTTTCCTCTTCTTTAGGGATCCATCTCCAGTTTCTGAACTTCTCCACAGAGCCTGTTCATGACTATTTGGAGATCCGCAGTGGGAGCCTTGAGACAGGAACAGTGATTGATCGGTTCAGTGGCCCCACGCTGCCCAATCCTCTCTTCAGCACCACCCATGAGACTACTCTGTTCTTCCATAGCGACTACTCCCAGAACAAGCCCGGCTTCCACATTGTCTACCAGGGTGAGAGAGAAAAACAGTGTAGCCTAAGAGGACGTGCATTGTTGTCCTTATTTTCTGTTCTGTGTGTCTACACATGCACGATATATATACATATTATAATGTCGTGCAAGTATGAGCTGTATGTGAAAGTATCTTTTAAAAGTTTAGGCTTCTGAATGTTTTCTAGCTTTTCAATTTTTTTTCTTTTATCACAGTTATTGAGAATTTGCTAAAGGTACAGCATGTCTCCAAAGCACAGTAGGGACACCTCACAAGCACTGGGTGCTGTCTCTCAGAATGCCTCTGGAGGTTAGCCAATCAGAAAAAAAGGGAACATTTAGGGAGAGTAAAGAGACAGGAGCTAAAATGGCATGTCTCAGATAGACAGTGAACTGAGGGGCTGCATAAAGGCCTAATATGAGATAAATAAGGTTTTTTTTGTTTTGTTTTGTTGTTGTTTTTTAACCATGTAAAGTACAGCATCAAAAATAGTCATAACAAATGATAACCAAGTGTCCATATCATGATTTTAGGTCTTTCCCTGTACTGTAGTCTGTTAGATATTTTGCTCATATAATAGGTTTGCAAAGCATAAGAAGGGGAGGTATTCTCATCAAAAGTAAAGACTACCCCTGTTGAACAGCCCATGCTTTTCCTTTGTGACTTATTTACATCACTATAACACCCTGGCAAAATTTGGTGACTCTGTCCCCACAACAACGAAGTAAGTAAAATGTATTTATTAAGATACACAGACAGTCAAAGCGAGGTACACAAAAAGATTAAAGTAAATAAGAGCATTAAGTGCCATAATAGGCAACAGAAAAATACAATAAGACACATTAAAACAGACGAGAGTTTTAAAATAAATAAATAATAATTCAATACAAATTCTCAGTAGAAAGCCTGTTCAAACAAAAACAAAATCCCTAGATGCTTAGTGTTCACACAATATGCAAATAATATGGTTAAATTTATTATCTGTTTGTTTCTCTCCTGCTCTATGTCCTCACATGTATGTATGTGTTTTATTACAACCAGATTCAACTATTCTCATTCACGTAATTTTCCTGTTTTTGCTGTGAGCCAGCAGAACGATAAATAGTCACTCTTATGCAGCTCATCAAGGCTAATTTCAAGACACACCTGCTGCTGTGCATTACTAAAATCCATGTGTTACAACAGGGATGCAACAGTGTTGCCTGTCAAAATCAGTAGTACCTCAGTTAAAGAAAACAGATCTGATGTGATGGATGCGACATTTACATATAAGATGAAATTTAGAGGCTTAAAGGATGTCTTTAGAATTTGCGTAAAGCTAAACAGGGCTTTGCTCGTTATATGCATTTAATCATTGTTTTTAATCAATTTTTAATTAAAGTTAAAATCATGAGATTTTAAATAAGCTTCCTATGGTCACTTTGAAATTGGGTTTTGCAAGTGACGTGAAAGAAGATTGAAGCGCTCTCTAACAGGACACGTAAAAGCCCATTATTTACATTAGGTACAGACAAGGGAGAAAGTTTTGTAATTAGGTATGCACGGCGGTTTCTTCCACTGAGGTTGTAAGATTAAAGAAAATCTTTTGCATTTTCTGAAACATTGCATACCACATGTCCTTGAAAATTATTATTTACCCCAGTGTTGAATTCTGTGTTTTATGATCCTCTTTGTCTTGGATGGGTTTTACTTTCCCCCCCCAGCATATGAGCTACAGAGGTGCCCAGACCCACGGCCGTTTCGTAACGGCATAGTGATCGGACAGGACTACAGCGTGGGGATGACCATTTCCTTTGAGTGCCTGCCAGGTTACACTCTTCTTGGAGAACAGTCGCTCACATGTCTGCATGGAATCAGCAGAAACTGGAACCACCCCATCCCCCGCTGCGAAGGTGAGTGCCTTAGGTACCCTCTAAGCTCAGCAGTGTCCTTGCACCAAGTGTCATTCATATGCAGATAAAAATTGGCACTCGATCTATTCAGTATCTAAATGTTTCCTATGAATTTCTTATATTTGGTGAATCAACATATTCTGTTTATTCATCTCAAAATGCTCTTTCATGTTTCTGGTTTCAAAATCAGTAGGAAAATATTTAAATATTTGTGCAGCTAACTAAAGTAAAGGTGAAGATTCTTTTCCATTACAAAAAAATGTCTTTGTTATTTTAAATAGTTAATTTTATAATAGAATACAGTCTGCTTCGTGTGCTGTCTTTTACTCTAGCACATCAAAGCATGAGACTCACCAGCTATTCAACACTATTTTACTGAACTTTAAACTGATGCTTAGCGATTATAATGATACATGGAGCATCTTCAAGTCTTTAATGCAAATCTGAACATGCTGGTCTTTTATGTAATTCTAAAGGAGTCGCCTTAGATGTCACTCAGGTACGCTAAACAATCTTTCATCAGTTAAACGATGCAACAGCAGCGTTATAAGACCACACGATAGTTTTATATTTACCTTAAAATGTTGTTTTGGTTCTTACATGCTGTATTGCTCCTGTCAGGTTTACAGCACTTCTTTTTTTTATCCTGTGGGTAATGCTTTGGCTTCGACTCCTAGTTCAAAGTCAGATTTAAACATCTAAGGGGGGTTTGATAGAGGGAGTTTTGCTGTCAAAATCAGTCATCATCATCAACTTCACAACAGCCAGTAACCATTCCTTGCATTTGTGTCTAACAGGTGCATTCTCCCCCCCCCAGTATCTGGGTGATAACCCAATAACACGCCGTTATGGTTTATTTTATCAACTGTTAGTGGCAATACAACCATAAAAGCTACTGTTATCACTTGAGGAATGACTGGCTTTCTATTTTTGTCCGACATTGCTTTCTCTCTTCCCTCCTCTAGCTCTGTGTGGTGGGAATATAACATCCATGAATGGCACAATTTACTCTCCTGGACACCCAGCCGAGTATCCACACTTCCAGGACTGCATGTGGACCGTCAGAGTACCCCCTGGGTACGGCATCTACATAAATTTCTCCGTTATCAATACCGAGCCAATCTACGACTACATCACTGTGTGGTAAGCCCTCATTTCTCTCTCAGTATGACATTATTTATCAATCATCAGCTTATAGCACTCATGAAACACATGCTGTTTCTGTGCACAGAGCTCAATACAGACTTTTTCTTAACTACTTTTTCAGTTTAAAAGATCAGGGAGGGTCTGACCCCACTGACTTTGAGGGAGAGGTATCCTGGACCAGTTGCCAGCCCATCATAGGGTTCACACAGAGAGACAGACACCCACACCTAGGGCCAATTTACATTCACCGGTTAGTCTAACATGCAGGTTTTTGGACTGTTGGAGGAAGTTGTAGTACCTACAGAAACCCCACACAGACAAACACAGAATGGTGCTAGCCAAATGTCTCGAGACATTCTTGCTGAATAACGAATTAATTTGAGCTTTACAGAGCAGACATGTTTTAAGGCCAGAGGCCAGTTAAGTAAGTTACGTTCACAGCTTATGACAACAACCAGACATGACAACAAATATTTTGAAAATATGTCCTGACATTTACGCCTTTCTTTTACTAAAAAGAAACTAGATTGTTTTTATGTGACTAACTAACTAAAAGAAATTCAAGTCTGAATCACTGCGCTCCCTTTCTCTACTCCCCCAAACTTTTGCTTTTACTTTAGATCCTCCAGCAAGTGTACCATAAAAGACAGAAATGTGTATCAGCATGAAAACATCAACTTTGAGTTGCTTGGGATGTCTCTTTACAATTGAGAAACTTTACAGATGTATGACAGTAAACAATACTACCTGCCTCCTGTCACTCCAGCCGCTATCTCCCCATCTCCCCTTTTCCCTGTATCTTTCTGCATCCTCTCTGTTGTCTGAGGCAGTCATAGAGCGGTCCTCATGAGTAATAAGGGAGGGAAATGCCTTCCAGCATCCAGGGCTGCCATTGATGGTATGGGAGGAGGGAGCCACTGGCACTACTGTTTTCAAATCAAATGGCGCATAAACAATCTGTCCCTTGATGGTAACATTTTGTTTCCCTGCCTGACTGCTGTCTCTTATTTTGTTGATCTCTCTTAAAAGAAACTGCAGTAAAACTTCCAGTATATACAATATTTAAGGTGAACAAATATAAGGAAAAAAAAACATTTAGTGTGATTTAGAAAAGAAAGCCTGGAGCTGCTTGAAAGTGCCAGTAATTAAATACATTTCTCTTGTTAAAAAATAACATTTATACATAATAGAAAAGTGCTGTCTTCTGGTGCATTTTTTATCCCTAAAGAAAATACTGTTTGGGTTGTTTTTGCATGCTAACATGATATTTTACTCCAGACATAGATCACGGCCACGCACCTGCAAGGGTTTGAAAGTTCTCTGTGCTCTCATTAGGGCAGCTGATTCTGTTTTAGAGCTGCTAGCTAATGCATGGCTCAGAAATGGCTTCACTGCTAATGACAGCTTCTATTATTACCCCACAGCCATCCACCAATTCGTCTTTTTATCTTTTAGCAGGGGAACATGTTGTCCATAAATGTAGTTTAATGTTGCAGTAGGGATGTACAGATTGCTGTCAGTAAATTTCCTGAGAAATCTCAGGAAAAGCCTCTCTAAATCCTAATTACCGTTCAAGATATAAAGTGTCACAATATCCAATCCAGCGTCTATCTATTCATCCATTTTAGACGCTTTCTCCAGGCTCTACCTGGGGCATCTTGAGGTCCACCCAGGCCAGCTGGAATGTATAAGTATGTTCTGGGTCTGCCTTGGGGTCTCCTCCCAGTCAGATGTGCCGGGTGTCTCTTCAGGGAGGCATGCTAGAGGCTTCCTAATTAGGTGTCTGTCTTTCTTTAACTGCCACTTTTCAGGAAAGGTCCACTCAACCAAAAAGTTCTAATGTATAATAATAATAATTGTAATGCTGTAACCCCAACCTACACAGGCTGCTTGTGCTAGCTTTCTTTACTCATAAATCAAGAATTTTATCCTGAGGCTGAGCTCCATCTCAAACAAGATACTTCAGTACACGCCATTCCCTCAGTTCCACACTTCCTCAAAGTGTGACGTTGTCCAAGAGATGCCTTAGACATTGCATCCATGTAATTAGGATGATGGGTTTTTTTTAGCCTGCATCAATATGTAATACTGAATTGAATTATGCTCAATACATTTTTATATATCTTTGACTCTTGATTGCTGAGAAACATTTTGGAGTCTGTCAGGGGACACGCTGACCTGCTCTTTGATTCCAGCAACTTGTTAAAGCAAACTGGTGTTTAACCAGAAATGATTTTCTGTTTCTGCCTCCCTCCTTTCTCCACCCTTCATTTCTTTCCTATACTTTCTCCACCTCTATATTTCTGCACTAGGGACGGACCTGACCAGAGCTCGCCCCAAATCGGTCAGTTTAGTGGCAGCTCTGTACAGGAGGGCGTGTCCACCACTGCCAATCAGGTCCTCATCAAGTTCCACAGCGACTTCAGCACCAGCGGCTTCTTTGAGCTACATTATTTCGGTAACGTCTCCTAACTTAAGTAGAGACCTCATGCCTAACCTAAGTCTTCTCAATACCTTTTGTCATAGCATTGCTTTCAGCTCTAATGATAAATGATGAATGCAGTCAAGCTTTTTTTCTTGCGCTATTAAAACACCCTTTCAAAGAGGAGCTGATTAATAATAAAACGCTCCCTATCTCAACTAAATTAGTGATTGTTTTTTGATGATCATGAACAGTGATAGGTGGCAATTTCTGATCTAATCAAGTTTCAGTATGATGGGAGAGACGCCGTTTGCCTCTCTTTATTTCTGCCTTCAAATGTGCACACAGCACTCACTCTGTTCAAGGATTCAGTTTGTTTGCCCTTTCCACAACAGCGTACCAGCTGAGAACATGTCAGCCACCCCCTCCTGTTGCCAACGCCACGATCTTAACAGAAGATGATGAGTTTGAAATAGGTTTGTCTTATTTTATTTGCTTGTTTACCAGCCAGAGACAATGTGAAGTGAAATCAGTTTGCAGTAGGCAGATTATTTGCGTGTGTGTAATTATATATAAGTAACTATGTATACAAACACTGGTATACACATATCTTTTATATGCGTATATATGATTTCATTTAAATGAAAGATGTGTTCCTTCTTGCACTTTGCTCTTCGTTTTCATCTTTCTCTACTCGCTTTCGAAATTTTCTATCTGTTCATGCTCCGTGCATTAAAGTATTAATTTGAGGGTAAGGCTAATTAGCTCTTCTTATAAGCTGTTTGTATTTTCAGTGTTCCTAATTGATTAGGAAAGTGAAGTGGAAGTCGTGTGGCTAGTGGCGGCCTCACTTTCTGTCTTTGAAATTGAGTGTGAGTGTGTGTGTGTGTGTGTGTGTGTGTGTGTGTGTGCATGGGCTTCTACCTAACCTCTATAATGTAATGAAGTGCCTTCAGTATTCTGGCTAGCTAAGGGGATGTCAATCTTCATTACAAAATGTGTTGCTGATTACTGTTTCAAGTGCTGCGAGTTTTTTACTAGCATAGCTTTGTGGGGAAGTATGTGTGTGTTTGTGTTTGAGTTGGTCTATTAACAGAAATGTTTTGCACATCCCCTCCTCCTTTGTGTGCACGTGTGTGTGTGTGTGTGTGTGTGTGTGTGTGTGTGTGTGTGTGTGTGTGTGTGTGTGTGTGTGTGTGCGCGATTACACGTGTAAATTATCTCACAGGGGACATTATTCGGTACACGTGCCAGCCAGGCTTCACCTTGGTGGGCAGTGAGATTCTGACCTGCCGACTTGGAGAAAGGCTACAGATGGATGGACCTCCACCAGTCTGTCAAGGTTGGTTTCATTCAGTGTGACTTGGAGTCTTTGGGTATGTTTAACATTTTTCTGTGTTTGATTTATTTTTATTTATTTTTTTTGCATTTGTGTTTGTGTGTTTAAGTGTTCCTCAAAATGTGTGTACACATTCCCCCCACACATACATATATGTGTACGCAAACCTGTTTATGTTATGTGGTGCTTGACCACCACAGTGCTCAGGTTGGTTACAGTAAGCAGCACCCACTGATGCATTATTTGACAGACTGCCAGCAGAGCCTCGTCCAGCAGGCACCAGGTGGCAAAAAGCAGCTCTATTCCAATTTATCAAGATTCAGAGTAACAATACTACTGATCCAAGTCCATAGACTGCCATTTGCATACAACCAGCAGTTTTACTGTAGTAGGTAAGTTTGAAACCAATTACAGATCAGCAGGTTTTCACGTGCTGTAATAACAGATATTCTACCCCTACGTAATGGTCTCATGGGTTTGATTGATGTTTGCTTACCCATAATTCTTTTGAAGATGGAATTACAAACGAGGAGCAAAGTAAAAAAAATTCCTGTCGCCTGCATCAAAGATTTTGTTTAGACAAAACAACAAATGCCTTCAGCCTCCCTGTCGTGCCAGTAAATCTCTGCTCCACACAACAGAGCACTCTGAAACCTTCTATCCCCTGTGGTTAGACATCTTTTGAAGTGCCCTGAAGTCCTTTATCTACAAGTCTTGACTTGATGAGCATTTCTGTCTTTGTATTTCTAGAAACAGTGAGTAATCGCATCGGACTTGTGATCAAGGCATGACAGATGCTTGACAAACCTCAAGCCTGCATTCATAAAGCAACGTAGAGAACAAGTAGTTATTTGGAGCCTATTTGCTTATCCCTGCCTTATGCCTGACTTGATATCTTTGTTTTCTCCCTGCTGTGATTTTGCCGCTAACTCTGTGTTCAGAATTTGACTGACTTTAATTTTAAATTATTACTTGGTAAGTTTCACAATGAAAACACAGCAACAGCAAAGATTAGGCTCAGCAACTGTTTGATCCAAGATACGTAAACCTCAGATTTTCTTGTGTTTTTCTATCCAAATCAGCCACACAAACATCTGTCAGTAGGTAGCTTAATTAACATAGGCACAAAGGTGAGGGACCTGAAAAATGATAATTTGAGTTGAAATTAATTAAGATGGACAGACGTGTTTGTGTGCAAAGAGAACAAACCACCTTCACTTGTGCTGTACTGGGCTTACCTAGCATTTTTCAGTATATTAATAATTTACAAAACCACAAGCAGCATGAGGTTGAGCAGCATGTTATAAGCTTATTAGACATGCTGGAATAAAGGGGATGAGAAACAAAGCTTGATTGCTTATTTCATCAGGGTAGGTATGGCATATAGATCTCTCTTCGCCAAATCTTTTATATGTCCTGTATGAGTCCTTATATCACATTATGTCAATATGAAGGGTATCAGCAACAAGCAGTATGTTGTGAAGGAAAATGTTTGTAGTTAAAACAGCTGATTTCCATCAAAATGAATAAACTGATAAACTTCGCTAGTGCCAAAAGAGGGCATTCAGTCACTTTTTGAGTGCTGGGCAATATTTCAAGTCATCTCACCAAGGCTGGTCGGCCAGCTCACCTTGTCATGTGTTACTGACTACACAGAGCTCTGCCAAGAGCAGCTAGCTCATAGCATCAGAAATTCACACATTGCACTTAAAATATTTTCACAGGTTTTAATTTGAGTGACTACAGTTGACTACAAAACATGTTGGGACTATTCAACTAGTACACAATAATTCACATTGCCGTTTGAGATGCGCTAAAATATTTTTGTGTTGGACAGCAAATGCTCTCATTCATCATAAAACATCTAATGTAAATACTGTACTTTGCCAGAAAAGCTAAACCAAGCTATTTGCTAAACTATATTCGTTTTGCTAAGAGAATGCCCATACTCAAGTACAATGCAAAAAGCTGCAGAGGTGTTAAATCAACATCTTTAAAGTGTTCAAATGTGTCAGTGCTTGCATGTCATTTGTTTAGACTCTCCTTAAATCTTGCTTTGAGCGTCATATTAGCATAGTTAAGATAGCTGTAGAGTGACTAATTTATTATGTGACATTTTCATGGATTGCCTTTTCATTATATTCAAGAATTCATCTTACCGTGTTGGATATGGTATGTCTTTGTGCCACCTCTAGCATGAAACTAATTGCTCTCCTTGGGACATGTAAAGTTGAACTTAATTTGAGTTGACCTGCTATTCACATCCAAGGGACTGCCACAGTAAACTTGCATAGGAGCCACTTCTTGTCACAGCTTGCCGAAAGGACAGGAAAAAGAATTCTCATGTGCTCTCTGTATTCCGCTTTTGTTTTCTGTCAGCCTCTATGTTAATTGTAATTTTATGCTTTTAAGATAACACTGTAATGTCCTTGTATGGCTATGCAATTTAACCCCTAAATATGCTTGGCTTTTAAGATATTTCCCCAAGCTCTGTCTTTATAAAAGCCTGTGAGGAAGGTCAAACATTTTCTTAAATCAAGGGTAGAGCCACCATCGAGTTGACTGCTGCGTTGGTTAAACCATCTGCCACACTGAGGTTTAGTGTAAAATGTTGTCGTATTGCGCCTGCTGTCACATTCGTATAGATGTTTGAGGAACACAAACGAGTATGGACTCATGCACTAACCTCGTCTTTGCAATACGTACCAAAACCTTTTTGTGCGACATTAGTTTGTACATAACCCTGGGTGTCATTGGCATTCAATATGTGCAACTTTGTGAGTTAAATCAGCAATGTTGTAGTTTTCCACAAGGGAAAACATCTGTGGAAGATATAATAACTGCTGTTGGCTAAGCTTAAACAAATGATGTTAGCCTGCATGCTACTTAATGCTGACTCCAGGTAAGGTGTAGGTTAAATTAGGGCTACATGCCTCTTAAATTAGAAAACATATGTCACTGTGTTTTGTTTACTGGGTATTTCGTGTTTTTGGTATTTATGGTATAATTTTTTTTCCATGATCATTTTGAAGTGTACATATATATTTTTCAGCCAGTGTCTCTATAATCACTCACAGTAGGATACAGTGCTCGACATTTGTACTGCAGCCAAATCACAATGAATGCATTTTATAAACCTATTTCATAAAAGGCATCTGTAAAAGTATGTGGTTTCTAAAATGTTTTGAAGCCTCTCGTGACTCAGATTTTAATCCCTACCTGCAAGTTTCAGGCAAAGCAGTTTAAACCGCAAATGTGCTCAGTGGATGGACGTGTTTGTTGCTTGGCAACAACTTTAGTTTAATAAAGAAGGATTGGAGGCTCAATTATTTCAATAACAAGCACTTACCAGCTATATTGTTCTATTTACTGTGCATTAGATCTTATCAGGTGAGTCTGTTTTGTCTACATCTTAAAGCACTCCAACATGTGGAAATGCCAGAGGCAAATGGGAATTTGTGCAGTGTATGAACAGTTTTCGGGCTAGTAACTCCAGGGTAGTTAGTAGGAAGAAGTTGTAGAATTGAAATTAGCAAATTGCTTATAACAATTGTTTTTTATGATTTTCCTGGAACTGTGAAAGCTCTGTAACAAGCATACCACTGGTATCAGTAAAGCAGAGGCTGCTGCTGAGCAAACAGTTCCATGAATTGATGCAACTGCATCAACTAAAGACCCCATTGAACTCCGTATTTCCAGCGAGAGTCATAACTCTTATGTTAAAATGGAGCGCTGCAGACTTTACTGTATAGAAATGTATTCAGTGTTATTTATTTTTGAAGTGTGCATTCTTCAGAGGTTTTTAAATAGCTGTTTGTAATAAACTGTAAATAGAAAACAGACCGAAAATGACTGATTGACCTTTGTCCTGGCTCACCACCCACTACTGTGCAATGTGCCCTTAGTTCGCATTAGCATTCTGGGTGTAAGGAGAAAAATAAGTGCTTGTAGGAGCCGTGGTTTTGTAGTTCTGCTTTTGTGCCCTGTAAAACAAAACACATGCTTTTATGTCATTCCAATCTACTTGTTGTACATTTTTAAAGTAATTCATTTACACATTGCTCTTTGTCTTTGCCTATTAGAGCGCACATAAATATACCACGCTAAGCTAAGTAGGATGCATTACAATTAAGGAATATTCCAAAACACAACAGGAAATAACAAAAATATAGAACCATATAGATTCTGTGTCTTATAAACAGCCAAAGAATAGTAGTGAAGAAAGATTGCTAGTTCACAATATATTTTTATGTTAATTTATTTTCGGAATAGATTGTGCTGAGATTTGATGCAACCCTAATGAATACCATCAGTGTATTTATGAATATTGATTTAGCTGTGTACAAATATTTACACATTTAATATGTTTGTTGTTCAGATGATTTAAGGAGAAATTTTTCTTGAACTTGGTGCCCACAGAGAGTTCTTTTTTTTAAAGAAATGTATTGTTTCGTTGAAAATAACTGGCTTAAGCTCTTTTTGGGATCATATGTGCCTGTTATCTTTGAGCCGAAGGCTATTGCAGTTCAGCCAGTTGAAACTTTAACAATGAGTCACCAGCGGGAATATTCATACTGCTTTGTGTTACAATTCTCTGCTTCTGATGTATGTCCGATGCTTTCCAATGACCTTTTCATCTGGAACAGTCGTTTGCATTAACCTTTTGTATGCATCATGTTTCTTCACTAGTGGCCCAGAAGAGAAACTTCTGTTACTCAGAGAAAAGGAAAAGAGAGAAACAGGACTGTCATTATTTCAGACATGCCAGCCTGCAGGAAATGAAGGGAACGTTCTGACCTGATACACATGGAATCCTACACACGCACACACACACACACACACACACACACCATTTTTCCATACAAAGTTAGCTGTCTCACCTGCTGAGTATTATTTGATGGATTGATATCAGGGGAGCCTGGTGACAATGGCAGACTCACAAGCTCACCCCTAAGGTGCAATATCACTCTGGCTCAAATGTAATTGTTTCAGAACTACTTATTTTTACAATATCATTTCTACTGTCACAGTGAAGCATCTCTATCTTCCCTTCATCCATGTCTTACTGCATCTCTAATTTTTTCCTCTGCCTCTCGTTTTCTGCCTCTACTTTTCATCTTCCTTCCACCCTCTGTTGCTTCTTCTCATTTTCTCTGCCAATTCTTTTTCCTCCAACAATGTCACCTTTATTTTGTTTCTGTTCCCACCAGTCCAATGCCCGGCCCACGAGGTCCGTTTTGACTCAACAGGAGTAATCTTAAGCCCGGGCTATCCTGATAACTACCCCAATCTTCAGATGTGCTCCTGGCTGATCAACGTGGAGAAGGGCTACAACATCACTTTGCACTTTGAACTCTTCCAGACAGAAAAAGAGTTTGACATCTTGGAAATCTTTGATGGTGGGTAAAAAACTTTGTGTTCTTTTGTTTTTTTTTAAATAAATTACTGAAATTATAAACAGGCAACCGCCTAATAGAACATCAGCCACTAGCACATATGCTGTTTGTCGTTGCCTTTAGGTCCCAACATCTACAGTCAGAGCCTCTCATCACTCAGTGGTGATATTGAAACACCCTTCAGCCTGACCACCACAGGCCACCAGCTCCTCCTGCGCTGGTCCTCCGACCATGGCACCAACCGCCGCGGCTTCCACATCAGATATGTGGGTGAGTATCAAAGTATGTATCCAGTTTATAATCATTCTCTATTTTTTTTACTATGCTATTTGGTTTTATTTTATGTTGACCTGCAGACACGTGATAAGAGCCATGGGTCTACAATTTGGACAGTTGAAAATGTAATAACACTAAACAGAGACAGATGTGTATGAACCTCAGCTGTAGCTACTTGAAATGGCTGTGAAAACAATATGGCCCAAGGATTTTTATCACTGTGTGCTGTGTTTTCTATTGATTTATTTATTTATTTTAATATGCAGTCAGTTTACAAAAACAATTTCCACATGTAATAGCTCGCAATAGGCGCTCACGGGAAACAAAGCACGAGGCTGGAAACCAGTCACTAAAGGGCAGCGTGCAGCTTTGCACGTCTAAAATTACAAAAGGCTTGAATTCTTAATTGCCTCTTTAATAAAGCAAGTGCTGCTAAGCAAGAGCAGCATAGCGATCTTTTCTTTCATTTGAAATGCATCAATAACAACACAAAAAAAGCACAAAAGACATTCATTTTTCATGGTGTCTGTCCATTAACTTTAATGCACCAGAGTGTTCCTGTGAAAGCAAGTTGGTGTGATGAATTTTGTAAAGAAAGCTCCTCCTTGACTTGATTGACTCTAATGGGAACTGACTCAAACTCCAGCATGTGTCCTTTCGTCTTAAATCCCTGCTATCGCCAAGTCATGTTGATTTGAGGGAATGGTTGACAGCGTTTTTTGAAGCACGCAGCCCTCCCTCCCTCAGCTTTTTGTGTCACATGGGCCATGAGATGGTCATATTCGAGAAATCAAATTTACCTTTTTGTGTTCAATGGACTGTAAGATCGGAGGAAGGAAGGCGATGGGAACAAATGCAGAATGCACCAACGCTGCATGTGTTAAAAGCAAATCGAATATGTGCATGCCCATAAGCCAAAATGGGATGGTAATAATGTGATAGGTGAGGGCTTCCTTTGCTGCGTGGTGCATAGCCCGAGTTCTAAATAGACGTGACACTCCTCGGGCGGTTCCCCCCTCATTATTGTTCTGCATTGAAAATGGAGCCTTGCTGTAACGAAAAATGTTCATCAGTTTTTCTCTAGAGGTGCTTTGCTAATGCCTCTCATCCTTTCCTCTTCTTTATTTACCCTTCTCTCTTTTTTCTTTCTTCGACTTCATCCTCGCCTTCTTTCTTGGCTCTCTCTTCTATTTGCCTTTGCTCTTTTTTCCCCACTTCCCCTCCCCTGCTTTCTCCTCTATCATAGCCATGTACTGCAGTACTCCAGACTCTCCACAACATGGCTTTGTAGTGAGCCAGACTGGGGGTCATCTAAACAGCGTGGTGCGCTGGGCCTGCGACAGGGGGTACAAGCTCATTGGAAAGGGCACGGCTGTGTGCAAGAAGACCACCTATGGCTACTACGCCTGGGACGCGCCAGTTCCTGCATGTCAAGGTGAGCTCATTGGCTCTGGCATGCTTTTATTTCCTCCTTTAGCCTGCCTCTCTACTCATTCTTCTGGTCACTGCCTCTGTACCCTTAGTCTCAACAGCCAGACAGGCAGGCGCTTAAAGCACCTAAGTGTCTGAGCCCAAGCCCTCTTCCTGTGTTGTTAGCAGCTGAACTGAAACCAGCCTGATTGAGAGCCCAGAGTCCTGTCAGGTGGAAAGGAAAAAGAAATCAATCCTCCCTTCTTCTGTCAATTTCCACTTCTTCAAATTACTTTGGCTAACTTGCCATTAGGATGCAATGTCCTCTGCTGTTCTGCCTTACTCAACTAATTGGGTTCTTCAGCGTGCATACGTGGAATATGTGCATTTACGTGCGCATGATTGCATGCGCTAGCACAGACACACACATATACACATGCTCAGGCAGCATTAATATCAACAGATGGTGTGCTCGATTGCATTTCATCAAGATGCAGTGAAATGAAAATATGTATGTCATGTACTTTAACTGATTTAAAAACACTTCACACGTGCGATTGATTCCATCAGTTTGTTAATTGCACACTGCTTTTCCAAAGCACAAACTCAACTTTGGCTGCAGATGAACTGATACATTCATACAGATGTTGTCCATCTGTTATTTTATGCAGTGGCCAAGATCACATTACAGCATGTTCAAGCTTTCATTCTGTCTGAGAATCCACGGTGTATTAATCCATCAGTTTTACTCATAGAAAGAGCAAAGGCTCAAAATAATTACCAGGCCCATTAACCACCTAAGCTTTGATGGTCGCACTTCAAAAACAAACATTTTTCATCTGCAGTGTGGAAAACTTTTTAGTTGTTTTGATTAGTATCTGCCAAGTTACAACTAAGCAGTACTCAGATGAATGTCAATTGATTATCTCACAGGATGTTGACGGGCATTGTAATGGCTCCATGCCACGTTGGCAGATTCCTACCTTTGATGCTTCACAGTATGCAATTATCATCGCAGCTCTGTGGTTAGATATGTTTCTTTGCATAACCGTTTCTGTTTAGTGCGGCCCTTCAGATGTTAGGTTTCCTGGCTCAGTTCAGTGTGTCCGACCCAATGATGAGCACCTTAAAGTCTCTTTGTTCAAGCGTTTTGTTTGGTCTGAGCTCTGAGGCCGGAGTAATCCAGATTCACTCTGTGCAAGTTTAACATTGCACTTACTTCCAAGGACACAATGCTGTGCAGAGGTTCTTCGGCACATTCGAGTGCTTTGTACGCCTGCATGTCAGGAACAGTTGGTGTTGGAACCAGTCACTTTTTTGGTTGCACTTGTCATTTTAATGACTTTGTTATACATCATTAGTGTGTTTTTAGATTCCCCACTGAGTCACAGTGAAAATAAGAGGTTTTAATTATTAAGTACTTTTGTATAATTTGGCATAATTGAATAGCTGTTTGGTCATTCAGATGACTTCTTTCTTGAATACCTTCTTATAAGAACATTGTAATATTTATGTGGGACTTCAATTTTCATAACCTCCCTGCAGTGTGAATACTTTCACTCTGAGACAGCCGAATGCAATTTTCCACAAGTGGTCAGTCCTAATTTCTTTGATTTCTGCCAAGTGAAAGGACAGTCTTGTGCATTAAGAGGTCTGTAATATGCACAGCAATCACATGACTTAAGTGTCAGTGTACCACAAGGGTTCTTACATTATTATTCTAATGTACACTGGGTAGGTGTGGAAATGGAAATGTTAAATTCTTTCTTTTGGACTCCTACATACTAAGGCTGTCACCCTTCAAAAAGCTAATAAAAATGTAACAATAAATTAAAATTCCACACAGTTAGTGCACCACAAAGAGGTTGCACGGGTGGGAGCACAAACATATATAGTTTTCTTTGCAAAATTGTGACTTTCTAGTGATTATATATGAATGCCTACCATACCTGTGTTCACCAGGCATCTATCTAGTATGTCTCTTGTACTGTGCATAAACATGTGGGTCGACCATTGTCCTCTTGCTGCCTGCAGCTGTGTCATGCGGTGTGCCCAATGCGCCAGCGAACGGAGGTGTGCTCACTGCTGATTACTCCGTCGGCACACGGGCGACCTACTTCTGTAACGGCGGTTACCGGCTCTCCAAAGAGCTGACGACCACAGTCTGCCAGCCAGACGGCACCTGGAGCAATCACAACAAGATACCCCGATGCTTTGGTGAGTAGAGAGGAAGCCTTGGAAAGATGGAAGGGGAGGGGAGCACAGAGGAGAAAATAGTGATTTGGAGAAATGAGGTTGCAAAAAACCTTGCAGGATTTTTTTTTCTGTTCATAAAAACATTTAAAAATGTTCATATTGTCTGTTGCCTCCACTCAAAGGTGGCCAAATATATGAGAGCCAAAAGAAGATAAAGCTATGTTTTGTTTTGTTTTGTTCTTTTAATTGGAGGCAGTACAAGTTGGAGTTTGAGATCGTCTGAACAGCAGGTAAAATATCAAAACAGGTTTCTCCAAAATTGGACAGCAATGGTGGAGTTAATGTAATAAGGACTGCAGTCATAAAGAAATGCAAGTTGCAGTTTCCTTACAAAAATCCCAACTTGTTGGGTCATGATAAGATGGATGGACGAAAGGGGGAATAATGCTTGAAAGGATCTCTGCAGCTGGCGCTGGGTAAGTCTTTTCACATGCCAGTGCAACTCCTCCAAGTTTGAAAGTCAGTGCAGGGAGTGATTGACAGCATTGTTTTCTGTTGAGACCACTGTTTATTCCCTGCTGTATATATGTCTCACAGTGAAAAGGGAAACAGAGTTTGTTTTGAAACTCATTTGGTTTTAGAAAGTGCCAATTCATAAATAGCTTTGTTGTGGAAGAATATTTGTATAACTGCAACACATGGATTAGTTTATGCTGCTGCTTTGCGGTGTGTGCATAAGGGATAAAAAAAATTATACAAAAGTCAATCCATTGGAATAATCCAAAACTCCCGTAGTAACTGGCCATAAAATAATTTTTATTTTATTTTATTTTTTCAGTGATGCCGTGCCCCAGTCTTAGCCCGTTTTCCCTCGATCACGGGAAATGGAGGATAGTCAATGGCTCGCACTATGAGTATGGGACAAAAATAATCTTCACCTGCAACCCTGGATACTATCGTGTGGGCCCCGCCCACATCCAGTGCCTCGCAAACGGAGTGTGGAGCTGGAGGAACGAGAGGCCTCGGTGTAGAAGTGAGTGACTTTGGTTGCAGCAACACAAAATATGCAGCGCTTGTGCATCTCACAAATTCATAAGTGGGGAAAGGAAAAAATGACAAAGCCAAAAAAACGGGATGAACGTAGAACTGAGCCAAAAGAATAACATTCCCAGAAATTAACTCCTCTTTCCAGTGGTTCATTCTCGCATTATCTTGTAAAAAAGACATTCATCGGATAGACACGTAGCACGAAATGCCACTTCACAAACTCGCTGAGCACGTCTGTCGATTCATTGAATAAATGGAATAGAAAGCATTTTAACATTGTCATCGAGCCAAATTGAAAAATCCATGTCCCGCCTTGCCTTGGGTACACTAGATTCATAGGATGTGGGGTTACGAGACTTGAAGAATGAATACCTTATTCACAGCTCAGTTAATCAGCAGCTAAAAGACTCACTTTTGTGCTCCTCACCTATTGCTGTCTCAGCTTAGGTTAGATATTGTTTATTACGAGAATCAGAAATAAAAGCTTTTCATCGCTGCCATGGGAACTACTTTTGGAGAAGCTAAAAGCTGAATGGGTAGTGTAATGTGAAAAGGTGATGCTAGCCAACAGGATGAAAGATGGTGGGACAAAGGCAAACCATCATTATCCTCCCCATGAAATGGTACAGGTCACTCTTTTAATGCATTAAGGTTGGCAAGATGGGCGTAAATGACTGTGCTCTCCCATTGACTCTGAAGATGTAAGCCAACTTCTATCTCTTTATTCTTTCTCTTGTTCTCTCTTGCTCATTCTCCCGGTGCCTCCTTCATCTTTTTGCTCTTCCTTTTCTTTTCCTCCTTACTCTTCATCTCTTTGCAGTCATTTCCTGTGGCGATCTTCCCACTCCTCCTAATGGGAAGAAAATTGGGACCCAAACTACCTTCGGAGCATCAGCCATTTTCAGCTGTAACCCTGGCTATGTTTTAACTGGATCTACAGTTAGAGAGTGTCTCCTGTCTGGCCTTTGGAGTGGAATGGAGACTCAGTGCCTGGGTAAGCCAGGTTTACATGTTGTCTTTAACTTTTTAAGCACATCCTTGACCTAGGTCAAAAACTGCTGGCACTCTGCTTTGGCAGAGTATGAGCTGGGTTTTTTTCTTCTTCTTTTTTTTTATCGGGCAAACATGTCCAGAAAAGAACCAGATGGGGAAGCAGAGGGTGGCTATAATTGCCTCTGTTGCCAAGTGTGTTTGGCAAATAAATGTAAAGCATTAAGACGATATCATTGATGATACCATGTTTGTCATCATGCTGCGACTCAGTGATGCCACTGGAACACATCAGACTGTTTCAGACCTTGTAGAGATTATGAGGTCAAATTTGCTTTTTACTACCAACGATGGTGTATCTGGAAAAATATATTAACTTTGTGAGTCTGTGTGTTAGTCTGTGAAGACGCGGACACCGGAACACAGTAACAGTGCAAGGTGCAACAAATAAATAACTGTAGTTGAGTTCAACAGTTAAAGTTAACCGAGTGATCGATAGATACTCAAGGGATAAATGACAGTGTACAGTGTTGTCTTGAGAAGTCTTGAGTTTCTTTACATTTTGCAATGAAATTGAAAATGGGTGTAGTGATTTAATTAAATATGTAAAACATACATGGGGCAAAAACAGAGATTGTACAATTCTAGTGAGCTTAAAAGTGAATATTTGGTATGATCACCTTTATTCTTCATCATAGTCTGAACTTTCTTAGGCACGTTTTCTTGTCATTTCTTTGAATAGTCTTCAGGAATACTTCTCCGGGCTTCTGATAGCGCTCCACTGTGTGTTTTTCTATCCAGGTGTGCTTTTACTGCATTAGCAGTGTGTTTGTTGATCAGTCGCATTCTGAAAAATTAAGCAGTTTCGAATAGAAAATGCCAAGTAAGGTATACCTAAGCCTTTGCTCTTTGTTTCGTGGCTTCCTGACAGCCACTCCACTACTGAGACCATTTCTGATGAAGGTTTTGCAAACAGTAGAAGGATCAACTCAAGGGCTATATGCAACACTCAGGTCCTTTTTCAGGTCTTGGATTTTTTTCCTGATTTCTTAAGGAGGTGCATTTTTTGCGGGTTTTTGATTAATAGCTTTGGGAATCACTTTATTGGTTGAAAAATACAATCAAACTGTTCTTTTTCACTTTTATTTTTTATAGATTCTGTTAAGGAAATGGGAAGAAATGTTGTGTTTTTCTAACAGACTGCTAGTAACAAGGTGCCTAAAGATGCAATTTAAGATTGGTTCTTTGATAAGTTATGTTATATGTACCCACAACACTGGTTCATCACTTAAGTTTGGTGCTTTTTTTTGGATAAGTCACAGGTCAGTGTTAAATGGATTAAGAAGAAAAAAAAAACCCATCCCACTGAAAATGGTCAGATCCAAGGACTGGGCTGAAAATGTGTCCAAAGTAAAACTTTAAAAGACCTTCAGAAAACCTGGAAAACTACTTGCTCAAGACCACTTCAAACATTACAAGAAACTCTGAGTCTTCAAAAGCAAAATATAAAGATATTAGGTTTGGCTCAGGACTTTTGCACAGCACTGTATTGATGGATTTGTTATGGTGTGATCCCATTAGAAGATGGTCTCTAAGGCATATGTGCAAGCAATTTTATCAAATACCTTTGTTAAAAGTGCTTGGAGCAGGTTTCTGTAGAGTATAAAGTAAATCCTGTCCTTGTGAAACTTGAAACGTGAGAGCAGCTGAAGAGCCACAGCTTCTGTCAAAATGTAAAACACTTGCTAAGCTGCACTAGTAGAATTTGTATGAACAGGGACAGCATGCTATTGCTTAGCTTAGCATGGCTCATCACAGCTCTGTACATTCATTCCTGCCCAACAGCAGAATGTGAATATTTGCCTCACAGATGTATTATATTAGTCAGTTAGCGGCAGAGTTGCAGAGCAGTCTCAGCTCAGCTCAAGATTGGTTCAGTTCATTAGAAGGAGGGCACCTTTAGCTTGTTTAGCGATATGACTGACAGGGTTAACATAGCCAGGGACCTTTCGGGAGTTGCCTACTTCAGCATGATCTTCACAGAATCTGGCTGCTCTCAAATAGAGTGTGATAATAAAATGCTCGGCTGAGCTTCTGGGTGCAGGAGTGAATTAGGGAAATCAGACTCACAGTCAGGGGCAATATCCCAGGTTTTAAGTGGCAATGCAAATCTCAGCAAGATTCCTGCTCTCTGAAAGGGATTTATTGTAGCTGAAAGTAATACGATTATGTGCATGAGCATATTGCGCAGATTTTAAATTTCACATGCGTTTCTCTGTCTACTGTCGATGAGGACAGCAAAGTTATCACTACAAGTGCAGCTGATTATACGAATTTAGAAATGGAAACTCAGAGATAATGAGCTGAAAAATGCTTTCCAAATTCCAATATGTTTAGCTAATACTCTAACTGGTTTTGTTGGACCACAATATAATTCCAAGATCTTTAAAAATACCAAATTAGTCGTGTCGTTTTATGATAGTGTTGTTAAAGTTATTCAAACATGGTAACACAATTAAAATCGTGTTTCCACCCTGCAGCTATCATTTGTCAGTTCAGCGGGAGCCACTTGAGGCTTTTCATTCTCCAACACATACAAATGATAGAAAGTTGAACTCGAGCACTGAAGCACCACATGAATGATTGAGGAAAAGCAAAAACTGAGCCTCGTTATTATCAGAGTTTTATAAATCTCTCTGACTGATGCTGAAGAATCGAATTGGTCTGTCTGAGAAAGATGTGTAAATATTTAATAAACATATTTATTGTATTCTTTTTTCCACCACCCTACAGCCGGTCATTGTGGCGTTCCAGAGCAGATTGTGAATGGACAGGTGATTGGAGAAAACTATGGTTACAGAGACACGGTGGTTTACCAGTGCAACCCTGGATTTAGGCTCATTGGCTCCTCAGTACGAATCTGTCAGCAAGACCACAGCTGGTCTGGACATCTGCCAGTGTGTATCTGTAAGTACTCTAACACAATCTGTAAAGAGAGCAAGGTTTGATTGCAATTAAAAAATATATTTATATATATTTATTTATTTGGGGGTGTAAATCTGAATTCAGATGGACAGGTTTCTTTGCGTTTAATTCACGTGAGTGTCTGACAACACAGCCTCCTGCCTCGGTGTTGATTGCTTGTCGCAGGCATGGCAGGCATTGTTTGCATGAAAATTTGAGCACAATACAGTCAAATGAATAAAACCTTGGTGGATGTGCAGGCAGCTCCTTACAAGCTATCCTACTGTCTATGGTGAAACGTCTCATCGGCTCCTCTGCTGACCCATGTTGTTTAGAAATATGACAGAAGAAGGCGTTCCTGCACAGGGGAAAATAATGCAATGCAATTAAATGAATATTTTATTCTATGTCCATTTGTTTTTTCTCCTTTTTTTAAATAATAAGGATTTAATTTGATTATTTTATAAGGAATAGCAAATATATATATTTGCATGACATGTTTAGCCAAAAACACAATGATTTAATTGTACTGTTGAACACAGATCAATAAATAAAGATTTGCTGTAACATCCTTTAAGATATAACATATTTCTATAAAGTAATAATGCTGTTCCAAAGCTGAGAGTGTCTTACTCCACTTCTTGTTTGGCAAACACTGAAATCAGTCCTTAGTCGATACATAACCTTGTAATTTGTTTCAATCTCTGATTCGCCTATTGATGCTCTAAAATGTGCTGTTTGCCCTTTCACAGTGGAGATCATGTCTTGACTTCTAATTCCCCCGTTGCCCTCCGAGGTTCATTGTATGATAATGACTCTTCTGTGATAGGTGTCACTGTACATGACCTCAATCATTCTTATTGAATTTTCTCTCTCTACCTCATTCTCTGTTTTCCCACCCACTTTGTATTTGTCTCACCTTCTCTCCTTTCCGTTTTCTTTGTAACCCTTCTTTGCTGCCTTTTATTTGTCATTTTCCTCTTTCACGCCTGCTGTTGTCATGTTACCTGGGTGATGTGCTTCAACTCAAGCTGTCACATGCGGCCACCCTGGTAGCCCTATCTATGGCCGCACCACAGGCGATGGCTTCAACTACAATGATGTGGTGCACTTCTCCTGCAACAAAGGTTACACCTTGGAAGGACCCTCCACAGCTCAGTGCCAGGCCAACCGTCAGTGGAGCCACCAGCCGCCAACTTGCAGGGGTAAGGACCAACCACAGAACACCTGCAGCATATACATGCAAAAGAAAATTTCTTAATTTTTTCATAGAACAGAGGCTAGAAGGTTTATCATTTGAACAGGCAGCTGCCAGTAAGCTGAAATGGAATACAGCCTGGTCACACTAGCTTCTGCTGGAGCTTTGTGATTATTCAGGTCTGAAGCAGGGAAAACCATAAGAATTCAGCAGCCAGCAGATGTATCATGATCATTCAGCAATCAGCAGCCAGCTTGCAACAGCACAGGCAATGGGGAAACAAACAGAATGGGTAGAGGAGGAGCTCAGACATCTATTGATCTGAATGAGAGCAGATCCTACCTGCTCCGCTCTCTGGGCAGAGCATTAGGCGGCAACATCTGGAGCCTAAGCCTCTGAGCAAAAAAAAAGAAGAGAAACAGCAATAATGAGCTTACAGCAGAATGTATGGAAAGAGGACTATAATTGGGAAATTGTTTCTACGGTTTTACAGCTAGTTTCTCCCCGCGCTGCAGGGAGAGATTATTTTGAAGGCAAGAAAGCTCAGACCGCAATCAGTGGGAGAGATCTTATTGGGTGTGTCAGGTGACGGTTGTTTTTTTGTTTTGTTTTTTGTTTGTTTTTTTAAGTTGTGACCAATTGTAGTTTGCCTGTGTTAGGCTCATTAGCAATGTGTTCTGCTTCCAAGAAGAATCTTTGTTTTGGTGTAAATAGGTACTAAATGGTGTAAACTAGTTTAAAAATTCACAGAAAAGAAGATAGAAAACAGATCATGAGTTCATCAAATTAGAGAAATGCATCTAAGTAGTATCCACTGCTGTTTTAATTGGTCTCCTACCTAGTGGACCAAAACTAGATTTGCCAGACTTTGCCCATTTAAAAATACCTCTCCTCTTGGCATGCTTTTTGTTGGCAATTAGATATGAAGAGCCACAGTTTTCATTACTCCTGGCACTGCAGAGATGGAACTGGTGAAAGATAGAGTGAGATGATATTAAATTGTCATGACTCCCTTTGTCAAAATCCGCTTGTTTGTTTCCACTAAAAATTTCTCACATTATGCCAGCTTTGTCGCATTTGCATTATTGATTAACCTTGATGTTGCTTTGAACTTAATTTCACCCTCGTCTACATTCAGTTGAGTGAACCGTCTTGTCAGCATTGCTGTTTATTGACAATGCCAAATATAGTCTGTGCTCTCTTGTTTTCATGTTTGCAGAACAAACAGAAAAAGCCAGTGATTAGGTCACATCAACAGTTCTATTATTAACTCGCATGTGAGCATACTGAGAGGCAGTGATTACGGAAACCAGGCTCCAACCAAAAGACAAAAAGACTTCACGTCTTCCAGAAGCATCCCAAGTGATGAGACCTGGGAAGAGTTAAACTGCTGCAAAATAAGAGTGTGTTGATGTAACACTCAGTGACATGTTAAAGTAAAATAGATGTTTATGAAATACGGCTCGCACTCACAGCATTTGTGACCAGATCCAATATAGGGAAAAGAACCAGGAAACACATTACACATTCATCTATGACAAAACCGTCACTGTGAATTAGCTGTATAAAGTGTGGTATTATAGTTTAATTAAGAATGACTGCATGTTATAATTCATCTCCTGCAGTGCGTTGGCATGACTATACACATCTCAGTGCCATAGCAACCACATGTACAGAGATCATACATATTCAAGATGGAGATGTTGCCAAGAAATGAATATTAACTTTGGCTTATGTAAATATTACAGTCTTCAAAAGATGTGCATCCAAAGATTATTTACATGATCTTTGAAAAAGGATCATTAAAGGATGTGTATGAAAAGTTTGCCAGGAGCCATTACTACATGATTACAGCACACTTATGATGAAAAGAATAAAGATTATAAATTGAATCCATAAACAGGCGTAATACGATTTCACTCAGGGTAACAGGAGTATTTGGAAAGGGCAAAATGCCCTTTTTTCAACATTTAGTTCAACAAGTATTTATTCAGCTATGCAGCTCCAACGGTGATTTGGCTGAAATTATCTTGGCTGAAATATCCTTGAAGCAATAAAAATTAATTGGACTGCTATCAATATTCGGCTGTCTGCGTTCTTCCATTATGAACAGTCTGCTTGAAGAAAGAAGCAGGGCATGACTACATTTCTCTGTTTTTTTTTCTTGCAGTGGTTAACTGCACGGATCCAGGTATTCCTGCCAACTCGATCCGGGAAAGTAAGATTGAGCACGGTAACTTCACATTCGGGAGCGTCGTCTTCTACGATTGCAACCCTGGATATTACCTCTTCGGCTCCTCAGTGCTCACCTGCCAGCCGGTGGGCCAGTGGGACAAACCATTACCGGAATGCATTGGTAAAGTGGCATGTTTTAAAGTATAAAGTCATTTAATTATTGAAATTATAATTAAGGATCTTTTTCTGTATTTCACACTAATTCCTTTGGGGTTCCGTGAGGAAGGCCATATGGTGTAAAAACCTACCAAATCAAATACACGGAGTTACCCACTGTGGTGACCCCTTGTGAATAAGGCCACAGCCAAGAGTAACTTCTGTATTTAATGTGAAACTTTATAAACATATAGAGAAAAGATGAGTTTTTTCAGCTAAGTGTGCCCAATTTTATCTGTGTTCCCTCTTGCTTCTTAGAGTTTTGATAGTTTAAGTTGCTAAACAGTGTGATTGTGAGCATCTGTGTAATGTGGGATGCCCTAGTGGCTTATGGTTATGGCACACTGTGCCTGACTGAGAAATTGAGAAGCTGTCACAGGGCCAGTTGTTCAGGCAATAGTTAATGTTCCCTCAAAACCAAGCACTTAAATTGCAGCAACTACCATCTATATACTGTAGGGGTTATCCCAGGTTGTAATGTGGCTCTCAAACACCTGGTTCATCATGCACTCTGTTTCTGCACGAGGCTGCCAGCAGTAATAGAATAGAATAGAGAATAGAATAATCCTTTAATTGTCCCACAAGGGGAAATTTGGTTGTAACAGCAGCCAAAAAGACACATATACAAACAAACAGTACACAGGACACGGAACAGAAACATACACAATTTTTCTTACATATTTACATTAAGGACAATGGTTACTATAAACAGAGTACTGTACAGTTATTAAATTAAATAAAAATAACTACAGGTAAGAGGCAAACCAGGTTGTAGTGCGAATCGGTTAATTAACTTATTGCAGTTACAGCATTGATGTAAAAATCTATGTTTGTCGACCTATTTCTAGCGAAATTATCTAAAGTAAACCTCCACATTTTCCACACAGGCTCAAAAAGCACTTCATTTCATGGTAGAGAGATGACGCGCAGCATTTATTTTATCAAACAGAATAGTAATTAAAGAGATACACAGGAGTGTCTCTCTCAAATGTTTATTCACTGCTCCAGGCATCAGTGACTTTGTTACAAAATTAGCTTTGCAAAACTGCAGAATCTTACTTTGCATTATGAGACTAAGCTGATTAAATGACAGCTCCTACAAACAAGCATAAAGGTCAGAAGAAGAAAAAAGTAGCAGAGAAAGTGATAAAGCAGGTTTTAGGCTTCAAATCCATACAGTGAGAATTTTATATGAAGTGTGTCCGCTCTGTTACACTGCACCGGGAATTTTTATTCAATTGGGTTTGTGCCTCATTATGCACATTAAATCTGAAATAAAATAATAGATGATATAATAAAGTGTCAAGTCTCACCTGTAATTTCAGTGCTTCAATATTGAAAGAAGTGTTTGAAAGAGATAGCCACAGATGCGTAGTGCGCTGATTGCAACAATTCAAAAATAAGTGGATAAGTGGTCAGTAATTTTTCTTGGGTGCTGTATGTCTCAGAGTTGAACTACCATTCTGTTGAGGTGGATGTATTTTTTAGTATAAGGGGGAAAAAAGGTGATCATTCAAGTAAAGAAGGTAGAGAAGCTCATAATAGCCAGCCAATAATCCTGAAAATGGATCGGCCAGTTACAGGTACATCCAGAAAAGTGAGTAGTCACAAGAATACTACAAAATGGCAAAGAACCTATTAGACCAAGGAGTACAATTCTTTTGAATAACCAGAAAACCATTTGTCCTGCATGAGCAGAGCCTCAGAGGATTGAAATTCAAAGCTCTAGTAAGTCTGAAAAACAGAAATACCAGGTTGTAGTTGGCAAACATTTAGAGTAGAAACTGGAAGAGAAACTGGTGGAAAACGTTTTGTGAACTGATGAAACAAAAGTACACCTCTATGAAAATGAGAGAAAGGGGAAAGAAAATTTCTTGTAGTCTTTGGAATAAGCATACTGGCATTTATTAATATTTATGGTAGAACCAACAGGATAAATCCCAAGGTATAAAAAAGCTTTCTGTGTGCTTCAATTTAGCCAGTTGCTTAAAAACTCAGAAAAATGTAATCTTTCAGCAAAGCAAATATGCATAGCTGTTAAGGGAAGGTGAAGATGAGAAATATCCGATTGTCTGAGTCAATCACCTGGTCTCAGCCTGATTGATTTGCAGTCTGCTTCCTGAGGACCACAACAAAAGGGAGCTGCAGAAAAAGTCCTGGAAAAAACATCACTAGAGAATACACAACGTTGTTCTCTGGTTATGGTCAGACTATTACATACACTCATCACAATTTCTTTCAACTGCTCATTTTCCAGTACGGGATGATTGTCCAGATCTTCAATGACTTTAAAAAATAAGAATTTGGTGCAGAATTTTTGATGCATTTTGGATGTTTTCTAATCCACATAGCATAAAAGTATACATACAGGCTCAAATAAATACATACACTCACTTAAATCTTAAAGTTATGCTAAAAGCTAAACAAAATCTTATCTTGCCAAGGCCTTTTAACTTATTGTTAGTGGTTATTGACTACATTTAGTAGTTTGTCTTTGGCAGCATAAGAATGGTCAGACGAGACAAAGAAGGAGGTATTTGACCAGAATGACAAATACCTCCTAGACGAGTAAAGGTGAGACTTTCTAATCTGAGAACACTGTAGTAGGTACTTTGGGGTTGTTATGCTGCCACTGGTACTGGTACATTGCACAAAGTGCAGTTACTCAACTTCACCTCAAAGCAACAGCTAGGCTCTTTAAAAGTAGACATAGTTTGGTGTTTTCCTCAACCACAAGCCACATCTGTGCTATGAAAGTCATGAACCTTTCCAGTTCTGCAAAGAAGAGTGGTCAAACATCCAGCCACATTTATACCAGAAGCTTATTGATAGCTAACAAGAGCTTCTGGTCAAAGTGCAACTTGCTAAAGGAATTTAAACCAAATATGGAATATACATACTTGAACGTGTATGCATACTTTTACCCTGTGTGGATTAGAAAACATCCTAAATAAATTCAAACTTGCACACCCAATTTTGGTTTTTAAAGTCATTATGTATGTATACTGTACAACCATCCCACCCTGGAAAAACAACAGCTCAAAGAAATCATTCAAAGCACATAATTAAAATTACTGCAATATTCACGCCTGTGATGAATGTATGTAAACTTCTGAGCACCACTGTATATCAAAGCATTTGACTTCATTTGTATAATTCAAACTCTTTCTTTCAGTGTTTATGTTGTATGAACTTAAACCTGGCATTTTAACTTGGTATCATTTATCTCTTTCAAATTGATTATCTTGTAGCATAAAGAGCTCAAACAACAAACACATCTGTAACTGTCCCAGTACTCACAGTGTGTCTGTGCATCAAATCACTTTTAGATGAAAAATGATTACGACAGTACAGAAAGCAAATAAATTTCTCTTTTACACACCAAGGCACATTAATCTACTCAGACTGCATTTTCAACACAAGCTTCTCTGAACTCCTTGTAGATTAGAAATCAAAGAAGTGTCCTGGACTAGCTGCTGCTTCTGACAGGGCGTCATTCATGTCCGGCTGTGTCACAATGATACATTGCATGTGCATCATCCACCTCAGCTCACTAGATATTTTGATATTTCAATGAAATGGTAAATAATGCAGTCAAAATGGTTCCTCTTCTATTAAACTGTTTCTCATAAAATAGTTTAAAAAAAAATTTTTTTTTAAAGAATCCCACTGGCACTGGTAATCGTGTGAATAGTGATTTCATCAGGTGTGTTGAGGCATGCAACAAAAATCCACCCATCCATTTTTTCATGCTAATAATTGCCCTTCTCCTCCCTCTCTATCATGCAGAAGTGGACTGTGGTCATCCAGGTGTACCTCCGCATGCAGTCATGAGTGGGGAGAAGTTTACATTTGGATCCACAGTGCGCTACTCATGCCTTGGAGACCACCAGCTAATAGGAGACTCATCACTCGCCTGTCAACTGAATGGACACTGGAGTGGTCCGCTGCCCCACTGCTCAGGTACACAGATACACAGAAATTTAGGTGTGCATATAAACAGAGGCAGTCCTGAACACATTCAAGCTATAAAACAATAAAAGTCTGGCTTTTTTACTTTGCCTTGAGAATTTTAAATCAGTATTTGGGTATTTTCGTTTATTTTGTAAATTCCTTTTAATCTCTGTCCTTTCATTTGTATTTCTAAATTAATGGAAAGTGATGTGATTTAAAGGTTTCATTTAAACACTTTTTCCACACTTAACCTTTTGTGATATCCACACAAGAGGTTAAGTGTGGTTTTGGTTTGATTTGTGGAGCTTTGAGATATCTCTAGAATATCTCAACATGCTCCAGTATGATAGAGTTTAATGGAATTGTGTTTGTGGTGAAAAATTCAGCATCTTTTTTTTTTTTTTTTACAGAAGAAATGTCCAGTTCTCTGAATAATGGCACAGACTACTGTTAAATAGCATAAATTGAATTTGTCAATGCTAGAAGCAACACACACATAATTTAGTTCAATTTATTAATCGGGTTTTAAGACAAATTAAACCAAAACTGTCTGTATTTGTGGAATAGTGCAAGACGTAGATGAAACAAGAGATAAGACTGCATTTTATTTGAAACCTACCAGATTATTCAAATTAATACAGCAACACAATGTCGAAAGGTTTTAGTGTGCTAGTATTAATGGGATATTGGGTCAGATATCAGCCAAGTGAGCCAATTATTGCCCACAAATTAAGACCCTGTGGAGCTCTTACTGGATTTAATGTACATTTGCTCATTATTGCGAACAATTTTCCCATCTACTCAAAGCAGTATTTCACTTTTAGAGCAGGCACTCCTGTTTATCTGACATATCTGAATTTCGCTGATGAAGACCAGAAAAAGTACTCAGAGCCAGATTAGTGCCAAACCATAGCCCTTACCTATCGTTTCTCTTCATGATCAGGATGTATATATTTGCACCTAAACCAAAGAATTTGGCAACGCAATTGTTGCTTCCTGCTGAGACACTCAAATTGAGTGAGCGATATCACCCTTGACAAAACCTCTCTTTTTTTGCACAACTTTGTTTACTATGTTCAGTACATTAGGCTCGTGAATCTCCCCTTGATGTTTTCTGAAAACTGTAAAAAAAGAGAGAGAGAGGCTTATAGCATGTCTGCAGAACTTCAAACTTCCCCCTTAATCCCCCCTGAGCACTTTCCTCTCATCACACTTAAGCATTCCTGACCATTTAAGTGGATTCTCTTTACTGAATGTTCACTTTCTTTGCTCAACTCACTGACCCAGAAGTAATATTTGTAAGCAGACTTGTGTGGCGGTTATTTTTTCCCACTTCTTTCAATGGGAGTGTGAACTCTCTACTTACCTTATACTTATATTCTATTTGCTCAGACAGTTGAGAAGTACTGAGGCAATACAGACGTTAGATTCTTAGGGAAGAGCGCAGATGCACAAGGAAGCACAGTCTTAAATTTATCCCACATAGTTTTCATTTCATTATTTCATTGCAAAATAAAACAGAGAAAACAAATGCACAAAGGTTTAGTCTTTCTTGGAACCTACATTTTCTTGTGAAACCAATAAAGCATATAATTGTACTGTTATTGGTTTTACAAAGCTAGATAATGATTCCAGGTATTTTTATTTTTATTGCCTGTCACCTAGATTTTAAAAGCAGTTTGGCGTTTGATGGCAAGGCAATTTGATCAGCATGAGCTCAAATAGGGTTAACCCTAACCCTCTCTAACATTACTCTAAAATTCCTGTTTTTATCAGAGGAAACCTAGTTTTATACACTGCATTATTCTTGGCTAAATAAATTAAACATTTAACCGCCAGTCTTGTTTTTTTGTTTTTTTATTTAACTTGTCATAAACATAATCAACATCAACTCATGAAAAATTTGATCACTGAAGCCAAAATTAGGTCTGTTCCTGACTATCTATAATGTCGTTGTCAAGTGCATTGCTGTTAAGCGAGTAAATATCTGGAGAAACTTCTGCAGACCAACAGTCCTGGGCCACAACAACCAGATAATTCAATTGGAAATAAGAAACCTTTAGTTTACTGTAACCCAAGAAGTTAAAGGAGAAATATGGTCACAAAATATGGACTTTCCTTGTATATACTTAGATTACAAAATGCAGATTAAATAACTTTGTGCTGAAACACATTTTGTATTAATATAGCAGATGCTGCTTAAACGTAAAGGGGTACTTCTTTCAAACCAAATACATTTGTGATCAAAAATGATCTTGAATCATCTCTGGGAACTTATTTGTGCAGTTAAAAAGAAAAACCTTGAGGATCCCGTATTCAGCAAGTGAAAATAAAATAAACAATAAAAGGTGAATCAAATGGACCATTACGGCAAAGCTGGGATGGTCAATTTGGTAAAGTAAATCCGTTGGGCATCTTTCTTCATTTATTGTCTTTCTTTAGACAATAATTCTGATGGCAAAAGAGCCAAACGGGACAGGCAAAAAAAGAAAAAAAAAGAAAAAAAAAAGAAAACCTTGGGGAGCTACTACTCAACACCACTTTAAAAAAATATATAAGAAAATCTGGTTCCTCAGAAGCAAAATATTAAGAAAAGAGAAATGGCTCAAGACTTTGACATAGTACTGCACCGGTGTCACTGGAAGGAAAATAGCCACAGAATCCTCCTTGCATAACTGTGGTTATTGAGGCCAGGCAACTCAATCTTTGCGTCACTTAAACATATAAACTTGCCATTCGAAGGCTTTTTCTTGGACCCCTTTAAAGGCGTTGGTTTTAACTGTTAAGTAAATTTGGCATGAATGTCATCACCACATGATGGTCTGTGTGGCTGCCTGTTTTGGTGCCTGCATGAACTCATCTGCAGAGAATTTACATTACAATGTATCATCTACACATGCACCCAGGTGCTGCATTGACTACTCACCTGTTGGGTCTCTGTCTGTCTCTGTGTCCACAAATAGGTGTAACCTAGACTTTAGTCCACATTTTAGCAGCATCAGCACAATGCTTTATCCTACACAGTTTAAGCACTTTGTTCATGGATATGAGGTATACAATTTAGAATCGCCAATTAACCTGACATGTCTTTGGACTGACACTGTGGGAGGAAGTTAGAGTACCTGGAGGACATCCACACGTGCAAAATCTACACAGAAATCCCCAGGTATGCACCTACAGGTCTTCTTGTATATTCTTTGGACACACTTTACAAGATCACTAACAAAAGGCATTGATAAGTTTCAAGACATTTATTGAAATTTCAGACCCATCCTTCCATTTTCTTCCACATCATGGGTGGGCAGGTCACAGAATTAAAGATAGAGACAGAGGAGCATCCGCACTCACATTGACACCCATTGTGACTTTAGAATCACCAAATAATCTGACATGTGTCTGGACTGTGCAAGGTAGCCAGAGTAAGTGGAGGAAACCCACACAGGCACAGAAAGGACAAACAAACAAACTTCACACGGTAAGGCCCCAGTCTGGCCTTAAACCAGGAACCTTTTTGCTGTGAGCCGTCGGTGCTAACCACTGTTCCACTATGCTGTGGCAGTATTTTTCAGGACTTAGCAAAGGGCCTGCACTCACCCATACATTATACAACTGTTTAACTGATTATAGCTGGAATATGAAATACTGAATATAAAAGTGGCTGCAAGAGACATTCCTGACATGTGTAAATTTACATCACTAACACAAACTAAGAGGATAAGTTTGACAAGCTTGTTAAGTTTCAAGAAATCTTCAAACTTTTAAACTAAACAGTTGGATGTGTGCATACTATTAAAATTTATGTATACTTTTTTTTTTAAAGAATTCAGCCATTTTATCTTTTTTTTCCCACTCTGACAGATGTATGCAGTGCAGTCACTCAGGCCCAGAAAAAGAACAGATGAAACCTTCATATCTCTAACGAATCCCTAATGTGGACTGACAAGCAGAACTATAACCTATAGGTGCAGTATCTAAATACAGACTCGAGCAGGAAACTGTGACACTCAGAACTCGGATTATGTTGATACAGATCGGGAAGGCTTCGTTCTATCACGTTGTCACATAGTATTATATGTAACTGCAGCAGAGCTCCTAATTAACTATGAAAACTGCAGCTTATAATGGGAAGAATGTACCATTGTAGATCACTAGCTCATCATTAGGAGGCTTGATGAATTTAGACCTGGCAGTAAACATCTGTTCCAGCTGTAGCAGAAACGGGAACAACAACACAGCTGGAGCTCGGTTGTTGCCTACAGGAAGTGAAGTTGCGAAGCACCAAATGCCTGCAGAGTTTTAAATCAGTGCAAGTGTACACTTTAGCACCTAGTTTTAACTGGCACATCAGCCTAAAGAATTGTCAGACTTACTACAACCATGTTATCTATCTAGAAAATGTTAATCTGTGTTTAAATGTTTCTCTCGCTCTCTTTTTTTTTTTTTCCAAGTCCCTGCATGATGTCTCGTCCTTTTACTCTAAGCTCCTGCTTTGTTGATGGCCATATTTGTTTACAGAAAGGTTGCTACATTGTCTAGAGATAGCTTTATCAGTGCTATGGAAATACCACATTATCATTCTCAGAGAGTATTCATCGCCAGTAGCAACAAAATAAGTATAACTATAAATTAATCAGAAGTCCAGCCCAGCGTCAGCAGCGGTTCTCATCCATGCGCATGTCTATGCATCTATCCTTCCGCTCTCATCTGCCCTCTCTTGTTAATTAGTACGATGGGTCTTAAAACCTCTTGCCAGTCCATTCCCCTTTTGTCCTAGTCTGTTGCATGGCTGAGTTGAAGGCCTTATTATTTCCTCACAAAGGGAGCCTGGTGAACGGACATTAACTCCCGATTCAAACCAAATCCACCACCATCCCAATTAGTAAGATTATAGCTGTCACAGTGCATGCCGAGTCAGCCTGCCTCACCTAACCAGAGGAGACTAATGAAGTACCGACAGCTGCTGTGAGCCATATATACACACCCACACACACATAGAGAGACACATACGCACGACATTGGCATGCGCGATATGCATGCATATTCTGAACTTGCATGCAGAGATGAGAACAAGTACAAGCACTCACATGTATGCCGTAATGGCACACATATATATGGAATGACATACACATTCATGGCCAAACGCAAACTTATCTTCTCCAGCCGTGGGCCCCTTGACCTGACAAATGCAGTTTGTGCACATTTGAGCAGTGGGATGTGTGTAGAAGATATGAGCTTTGTGTTTGTGCAGCGAGGCTTTGTCAACAAGTCCAGTATTACTGCAGCTGTTTGCTGCTGTGTAAACGGAGAACAGCTGCAATCAAGCAGGCAGTGATGCACGGGGTGTGTGCACAGCTCAAGGAACAGGATCTTAAAGCCAATAAATATAAATCCATCAGAGAGATCATCTATCTGTCTATCTATCCTTCTATCAATTTAAATGTCTGTTTCTATAAATCTGCATCTCTCTGTTTGTTATTCCTCTGAAGCCAAACATTTGACTTTTTTTTCTATCTTCAACTCCTTTCTGTGAGAGAATGGAGCAGCAGCAACAATAGAAGTGGCAGTTAGTGTTATGTGCTTCTTTCCTTTGGTCTGATGGATGTCTCTAGTAAATACAAAACTACCCCACCAAAGACTCCATCCTAAAAAATGCACCACTCAGCTAGGCTTGCTCTTCATCGCAACGTAAAATCTTCAGCAGTGATGTCACTGCCCTGATTCCATACCTGGCATCTCTCTCTCATTTCCGATGGCTTAGAAGGAGAACACGTCCTATTTCTTTCAGCCGACAGAGACGAGACTAATGGAAACATAAAGGGAATTAGTGAGAGAGACAGCAACTTTTTTTATGATTTAATTCACTGACATGCATGATAGGTGGTGTGAGGTGGTGACACTGAAAGTACTGTATGTTCCTCCACAGAACAAAGGACAGAAGGTATATTTCAAGATAATGAAAAAGCATTTATCTCTAGAGGTCAAACGGTATTCATCATTTCACATAGCCACAGCTGGTTGCCTTTTAATGCTAGCACTGCTGATTTTATGGACAGAAAGCTCCTGGTGTCAAAACTATGAGAAGTATTGGTCCTCCAGGCTGTTGGCATGGTGACAACTGCTCATCGGTGCATTGTATGTTTTACGACTGGTTCCTGGAAGACTCAGGCGTTATCCAGTTTGACTCAAAGCCCTCCTTGTATTGTCTTCTGTCTCGCAGACAGAAACATTGTGTTGCAATTCACTGCCATACAAACTTAAAAGGATCCGTCTGAGAACGTACACACAGTCCGTGAGGTGGATGGCATCTTCGCCGTCTTGTTTTCATTGCTCAATGTCTGTTTTATCTCTCATTGCAGGTGACTCGACGGGCACCTGTGGGGATCCAGGCACACCTGCCCATGCCAGCAGGGAGGCAGGGAACTTCAAAGTGCGCAGCAAAGTGCGCTTTACCTGCGCAGTGGGACATACACTGTATGGCTCAGCAGAGAGGATCTGCTTCCCCAATGGGACCTGGTCTGGCAAACAGCCGTTCTGCAAACGTAAGAGAAATCTTTAAAATATCGCTTTGATGTTATGTATGAAACACGCTGGAGTCAAACTCAGAGCTAACACACAAATATTTCTTTACACAAAGGCACACATTTAAGCTCCTACAGATACAGAGAGAGCTGCGTGGTTCCATGAGGCCACGTACTGAATCCCGATAGTTTCTTGTCTTTCTGGTAGAAAGAAAAGAAACATGCAGCGCTGAATATTACCAGATATCTGGTTTGAAGGGCTTTTCTTTTTGAAGCGATCAGACTTTATCCGCTTTAAACCTTATTTGGATTATACTGTAGGGTTATCCAGACAAAGTTCTTGAACCTCTGCTTTATGTTAAAGGGGCACTCCACCGCATAAAGTTGGGTTTGGTTGTTGCAGGAAGCAGTAATCAACTGATGAAAAGGACTGTCTCTTTGGAGAGAGTCTCAAGTTTTAATATACAAGTCATTTTACCAAAAAAGACGTGAAATAACCCTTGGGCTTACGATTTAAAAGACAATGGTTGCATTATGGGAAGGACTGAAGCTTAAAGTTAGAAGAGAACTTCAGAAGTATTTCAAAGTTTCTAAAAGTATAGTACAAATTGCTGTAAAGCCACTTTAAGCACTGTGCAAGTGCACAATAAAGAATCAGCATCGGTTGTGGTATCCACAGTTTTCAAACAGGACGTGGCCTTTGCTTAAACACACAATGTATGCAACATATTGGCTGCATTCTAGCACATACAAAAAGCTCGCAAACGCAGCACTGCAGCAGATGGATAAATAGCTCTCTGCTGCAGTCTGGTATTTTCTGCCAGCACATGGTGCTGTGACTAGCTTCCAGATTGCAGCCGAAAAATTCATTAATTCTAGACACCTAAAGCCAAGTTCCTTTTGGATTGTGATAAATGAATCATTGTGGATTTTGAAGATATTAGTTCACAGAATGCCAGCTCTACATCTTGCATAAATTAGCCCCAGGGGTCAACCGGATATTGATGCAAATGTTTGACTGCTTCTCCTCTCCTCAGCTTACTGTCCACCAGCTTGGATGAGTGCCAGTGTCATTTTTAATATAATCAGCAAATGCACAGGTCCTCTGAACTACTCTGCCTTTCATTCCATCTCCTGACTTTCTTTCTTTTCCCCCCTTTCTCTAGCGTTCATTTCTCCAACACAGGCCCCTCCTCTTCTGATTCCTTTCGGTCTTAATCTCGTTGTCTAGCCATCTTCTCATCCCTATCTGCCATCTAACCCTCTTCCCTCTCATTCCCTCACTTTGTGTTCAACCTTTTCCTCCCTCTCTTTATTACCAAGCGTCTCTCTTCCACTAGCTTTTTATCTGTCCATCTCCCAGCTGAACTCCTGATTTAAAGATTACTTTAACTATCTATTCAACCGTCGGGAGTCAGGGAGGGGGACAGGAATTCACTGGAGCCGGAATGTGTTTCTGTGCTGTCTGCTTGTGATCTAAAACCCTGTCTCATGTTAAAGTCCATCCATTCATTATCCACAACCCCTTCACAGTCTCTGGAAAAACAGTCAGTGTGGATATTCAACATGATATACATCTCACGTTGCCATGAGGGTCTGTTTTGTGTGTCTGTCATCGTGTCGATCTTGAATTATTAAAAAGAGGTGAGAAAAGAGGCTGCCGCACTTGATTTTTGGTAAATACACACAACAGCACAGTAAATACATTCTGTGGCTATATGTGGGCACGCATGTGTGTGTGTGCATTTGCAGAACAGAGCTGTGAGCATGCTGCCAGTTGGTATGTTGGTATGTGGTTGAGTGATGCGTTTGCACCTCAGTGAGTTTCTGCGTATGCACACATGTTAATTGAGAAATCACCACCACACTTGCAACACGTCTGTCTCCTACTAGAATCACTATTTCACATTTTCCAGGCAATTAGGTGATTGAGAGAGCAGATCACTTTTGTAATTAGACATGATTTGAAGCAGAAGAAAAACACATGAAACAAACTGTCCTCTCTACTCTTCAGTGAAAAAAATGAGCAGATTTCAAAAACACTGAAAGGGATTCCTGAGTGGGGGAGGGAAAAAAATCCCAATCTCCGGTGCTTTTCTACCACACTGGAAAAAATTTTTCTCCCTATCATAGGATTGCTCAGCCACTTTTCAGCTTTATTATCATTATAAGTTCGCCCTGAGTCCTTAGCTGTAACTGTTCACATTACCCCCTCGCTTTTAGACAGCACTGCCATCACCATAGATGTACTGTAGAACTTGACAATACACAAACTGCACTTTATTTACTGATGACTCATCAATACTGCGATAAGGTTTTGTGTACCACTGCATCAGTTCTGCTAATTAGCCTCTCTTAATAAAGCTCTATAGATTAGTTGTTCTTTACTGCTTGTTTCACAGCTTCTCTAAAAAACAAAAAAACAAGCAGCAGTGCTTTCTTACGTCCCGTAATGGGAGGCACAAAGACATAATGAGGAACACAAGCCGAGGATTTCAGTCTGCCCTTTGCAGACTATTCCACCTGAGAATTAATCAGACACAAGTCAAGAAACTGCAAACATACAGCAGGTCAAAGGCAAAACAGCAATTATTCAATAAATAAATATTTATATTCACAGTATAGTGCGTGAATATGTCCTTTCACAGCCATTTAATCCCCTCGGGACCTTCAGAAGTCATCTTGAAGCCACCTTCGGGGCTTCTAACCCACTGATATGGAAAATAGAAAATCCATTACTATTTTACACCTCTGACCTTCACATCCTGTTTTTTCTCCCCTGTATTGCAGCGGTACAGTGCGGGAATCCAGGTACCCCGGCTCACAGTCGTATTTCCCGTTTGGATGGCACAACCTTCTCCCACTCTATCGTGTATTCGTGTATGGAAGGATATTTCCTCACTGGTTCGCCTACACGCCAGTGTCTGGCAAATGGCACATGGTCTGGCACAGCTCCAAACTGCACAAGTGAGTTTTGCACACACAGACACATGAAAGGAGGATGTAGTTGTGTCTCGTAGTCATGGTGAATTTCTTTAAAAGGCCGCTCCGCTGCACAGCGTTCACACTTTCATTATAAAATGAGAAGAAGAGCAGCTGTGTCAGTAGTCACTGTTAAAGGCTATGCCGTGATCGGTGTCTGATCAATAAAATGTGGTCAGGCATAGTCCAGATTCTGTCACTGCGGTGAACAGGGAACACACATCTTAGGGATTTCAGTGTTGCTTCGTTAATCACATTTAGTTCAGTCACACTTAAGTCTGGCAGTCGTTGAATTTGTTACTCAAGAACTAGAACACACGCGCACACAAAGAAAAAAGTTAGAAAATAGGACAAGAACGATTAGGCACTCCTCTGGGTGTGATGGGTAAACACAAATTGAATGTGGAAAAGGATGATCAGCACAATAATGCACAGCGAATGTACTGTTAGCATAGCAGATTGAATCAGCAGCCAGTCTCGTTCTTTATATAATGTATGATCAAGTTGAACACGATGGACATTGAACGTGATGTTGTGCTCTCTTTCATCTGAAATCACGTGCGCTGGCAGCGGTGCTGAAATATATGATATCGATTAAGACAAATCTCTTTGAGCCTGTTCGCCCAGAGAAGCATCAAAGATGTCAGGCAGTTTTTATTGTCTGGATCTTGGCAAATGAGCCTCAGAGTAATTAAGAAGTATTCCAATCTATATTCAGTTTGCATCAGGATGACTTTGAAACAAAATTACACATTGTTCGTCTCTCTGAAAGTCCCCATATTCTCTCTTCCTTATTCTTTTTGCTTGTTATTGAATGACAAGAAAAAGATAAATGGTGTGGACGTAATTTTCAATTCTGGATTGAAATGGGTCTCTGGAGAGATATGCACAGGGAAGGAGTGAAGAGAGCGAATGACTGGGGAAAAGAAATGGGTTTGAATAATAATGATCAAACGTGCAGTAAAGCAGAGGAGCTTTCTTAGCTCTTTTTCCCACTTTGGAGCATGCTCATCCCCAAACTTCTCTTTTGTACTATCACTTCACATTAAAGTTTAGTGGTCAGTTCAGGGACATCAACACTTAGGATGCCAGAATTGGCTCACTGTGCCTTCATTAAGGAGGCAATCATTTTCACGGTTCATGGGTAATCGATCATGTAGGTTACCAGATCAAAGTCACACAACACTCTCAAGGGGAGAGAGAAAAGTTTGAACTTTATTTTTTCTCCCCAGAAACTCTTAGCGGATGATACATGAAATTTATAGAGCATGTTCAGAAATTAGCAAATGAGATGAAGTGTATTAAGGAAAGAGAGTTGCTCAGTGAATTGTGAACTAAAACCATAAAAGCACTTTGTCAAATAAATGGCGAACAGGGATTTTTTTTTTAAAGTGAGAATGTTTGCCGTTTAATACATTCTAATTCAGTTGATTTCTCTGCTATCATCATATTTTCGCTTCTCTTGTCAGTGCGTTTCTCTGTCAGTTTAAGTGTAGTATTGGATTCCCCAAGTGGTGCAGAGGGATTACTGTACATGAAGGCATTTCTGAAGCGATCTGTTTCTTCAAATTGGAGTTCTTTTTTCCTAAGTAGCTAAAATATACTAAGTAATTGGTTGACTCACATTGCTTTAGAAAAAGAAAATCAGTGATATAGCATCATGTGTCACTTCTTGGTCTTCTTCTACTACTTCTTCTTTCGGCTGCTCCCTTTAGGGGTCACCACAGTGTATCACCTGCTTCCATCTCAGCCTGTCCTCCTTGTAGAATATGAGTATATGTTACTAACGTTCCCAAAGTATATCACAGTACAGAAAACTATATTAAACTTTCAAGAAGCAAGAAAAAAAATGTTAATGATGATTTACTGGAAGCAGCTTATTGACTTAATTTCTCACAGCAAGTAAGTGCACCGAAAGAAGCTGCATAGTTAAATTGTTGAAGTCGGCAGCCTGCAGCTGTTGTGCACTGTGCTTAACTTGAGTTTTCACTTCCCATAGATAGACATGCATAATTAAAGATTTACAACTGTATACACACATTTTTCCTCTTTCTTTCTTTCTTCTGGAAAGATGACTTTTCCACCTCCTCACAAGAGGGTCACTTGACACCGGCTAAAATCTTTATGAGCTGTCCTTGATTTATGCCAGCTGCTTCTGACATGGGTTTGAAGAGATGTGCCATGCTTAATTGAAGATAATGTGTAATTTTGGTGGCTTCAAATGAACTGTGCATATAAAATGTGGCAACACAAAATATGCAGTGAACATTCACATATACTGTGCATAATCTTAGTACAGATTCAGAAGCCCAGGCGTAATCCAGACCATAAGCATATGTGACGCAGCTTGTGAAAGCCTTGGTTTCTTGTTTTTGTTGCCTGAAATTTGTAGAATAACATGCAAAAAACAGGTTTTATTTATCATTCTTTGTCAATGACTTTTTAGCTTGAAGATGTCAAACTGTGTCTGTTCTTTGAGTTATTGTGATTCAGTAACAATGCAGATAGATAAATACTCACTCGTACAGATACAGCCACTTATAATGGCCATCTCATCAGTGACGGTATTGTGATGTGTGGAATTCTGGCCAATTGCCGGGTGATGGGTGCTTGTAATGATATCTCCCGCCTGTGACGTGGATGATGCAACCATGAGTAGTAATGCCCCTAAGTAGTATTTAGGAAAACCAGTGGTAATATCTTGTGTAACCACCAGGGGGAGCAGTGTGGAGCCGCATTCCTTTAGAGCACAGGTGTCCAACTCCAGGCCTCAAGGGCCAGTGTCCCTGCAGGTTTTAGACGTGTCGTTGGTCCAACACAGCTGATTTAAATGGCTAAACGACCTCCTCAACATGTCTTGAAGTTCTCCAGAAACCTGGTAATGAACTAATCATTTGATTCAGGTGTGTTGACCGAGGGCGAGATCTAAAATCTGCAGGACACTCGGCCCTCGAGGCCTGGAGTTCGACACCCCTGCTTTAGAGGCTTGTTGCGCTATTTATTTATACCGTTAAAATTTGTTCAGGGCTTCTTTAATTTTGACACTATCAGCCTTTCTATAAAATATTGATATAGATGTATGTTTGCAGCAAATAAAATATGGGTTGTGTACACCGAACAAGCTGGACAGATTATTGCTGACTTGTGTTTCTGAACATGAAAGCATAAAATGATTATTTCATTGCATTGCTAATGGTCTTATACAAAATGCAAATTTTAAATTGAAATTTGAACTCACTGCAATTGCGCTACAATAAGTGTGTGTATTTCTGTCAGAAATATTTGGCGCTTTTTTCTGAATATTTTTGATAATTAATGAGGTCAGTGAAACACTGAGTGTAGGAGTGAACCACAAAGATTTGGCACTGTGTTTAAAACTATTGGTAATTCTCGCCAGTTACGCTTTCCAAATGAATTAACAGTCATAGCATATGCATGCTTTCTCAAGTTGTCTGCTGCTAATCTTGGTCTATCACCTTTGCGATTTATTTTAATACTCTAGTTAACTCAAAACTTACGGAAAAGAATCGTCTGGATCCTGATGATGAATAAATAAATAAATACACACTTTTAAAAAAAAGAACTTGTAAAAATATGTTATGCAGTAAATTGCCGGGCGTGAACCACCTGCATTTTTTTAACTATCCTTCCATGCTCTGCGCATCTCTGATAAATCGCTGCAGTAATTTTAAGGGTAACTTTTACAGACAGCGGATTCCTTTGTCACAATAAGGTGATCGTTCAAACAGCTCGCTCACCCCCCCACCCCCCACCCCACCCCACCCCTCAGAAGGCCAATGACTTCCAAACTCTGGCCAAAGATCCGCTGTAGGCCATCTGTGATTTTAACACATATAAACAGTATTCCAGGAATCACTGACAACAGGTATTTACACAAAACTGGTACAAAAACAATCATTTTCTTTGTATTTTCCTGAACCAGCCCCCCAAAAATGCAGCCCAAACAGCTAATAAGTTACACACCCTCTGCAGTTGAGTAAAGGGGCGTGTTTATAGTGGAAAGTGGACACTCCCCAGGAGAAGAAATGGTGGATGCCTAGCTTCTGACATTCAGCTGAGAGCTCGCTGTGAGTTAACAGTCAGCCGGCTGACCTCTGGTTGAAAGCGGCAGTTTTCAGTGGCTATATCTGCAGCATGTATATTAAAGTATATTAAATAGTAAATATCTAACTAATAATTTATTTGACATTAATTGCGAAAAGGTGATAAATCTTACTGGTAAATACTAAACTTTATTTAATAAATAAAAGCATCAGCACTCTTGACATTGGGAATGGCTGGTGTAAGCATATCTGAAGTTGAGTATTTTTCACATTTCCTGTCAAATATCACACAGGCAAATTTTTGTTCAGACAGTCAATATTACCAGAAAATGAACCTTACATGCTTTGGTGAGCCCCAGATGTTATCTTTCCTCCACAATGCACCACAGAGAAGCTTGTCCTCGTAGTGTAATTACTACATTATTACATGAGTAGTCAAATATCATAGGGCTAAATTCCTAGAATTCGAAACATGGTTTACGTTATCTGACTTGGACTGGAAGTTGATAACAAGTTTAATATTTCTAAGTAGTAAGTTACTGTGTGCAGAGCCACAGAACCACTTTGGGTGAGGAATATTATGACAACTGCACATTAAACATCAAATGTATCAGTACCAGCTCCACTGCAGTTTATTATTTGTCAGATTATGATATTTGGGGCAGGAATCTGTAAGAAGGATGCAGTACGGCATAGCTTCAGCCTTCAGAAAAGGCACACAACAAATGACTATACATGCCAAACAAGCATAAAGGGTGCTGTTGTGGTTTTATGTTAATTTTCAAAATAAATGAGACTAGATTCATCACATAGTGACATCAGTTTCAATCTCGAAAAATGAAGAATCCAGCTTTTCCCGTGTGCTCTGTCAGAATACAAAGCTGGTTTTACCCGGCAAGGAAAAACATCTCCAAGTGTTGAATTCCTTGGCAATAACCAAAAATAAACAAACAGAAATTAATTTAAGGGAGGAGGCGTTAGCAGTGACAGCCATATGCATCAAACTGACTTCTTACATTAAGGTGAACAAGTCAGGAAAGATTTTGTAATAAGTATGCACAAATTAGAGCCTCCGAGATGAAACGAGGGCTATGGAAAAGCAATCAAATAAAGGCTGGCAACTATAATTTCATCAGCGGTAGCACTGGGTTAAGACCTGACAACATACTGGGCCAACACTCAGCCATCTGTTTACTTTGGAGAAATTGTGCCATGAAAAGAAGCCAAGAGTAGGCATATGAAAAGAAGAGACTGCACTAAATACATTATTATTATTTTTATTAGTTCCTCTGCTGATTTAGACAAATTATATAACTAGAGTGGCGTAATCTAGAATGGAGAAGTGCAAGTAAACATTACGATTACTGTTAGTAGTATTATGACACTGTAGGTGTCACTTAGTCTTATGTCATGTGCACAGCAAACTGGCAATGTAGCTATTCCTTATTTTCACATAACATTATGTCAGATGCCTGGAAATCATTTTTAGTTATGTTAATGCCTCGAATACTTAAGAGGCCAACGAATACTGTGTTCCTTAGACGGCATCTAAAAGAGCTGCTTTATAAAATGATGATTCATTGTTACTTTATTACTGTCCACCTATCAATTATTTGTCACGTGGGCTTTTAGAAGTCATTTGAGAAACTGCTTGTATGTTGCTTTCAGTTACAAAATTATGACATTCAGACTAAAACCTCAGTGTATCTAAAAGTATGTCACTATATTCTGCTCTCACGTCCCATTCAGGGCATGCCATATGAGATGGATTTTATCCAACGGAAGTAGCTTTCTTTTTAAGAACTTAAGGATTGTAATGAAATAAACTAAATCTCAGTTTTCTGAAAAGTCCAAGTAAGCAACTTTTGTTACAAACATAAATTCACATAAATGGTGGCTGTAGGCACCTTTTGGCTTGTGAAGCTGACTCTTAAAGCCCAAAGGTGGGGATTCTGACTTCCACTATCTTGATATTTTGTAGCAGAATGCAACAAGTAAAGAGCTGGATGCAGAAACCGAGGGAAATGGTATACACCTTTCCATTCAGTGTTGACCAGTTCAGATACCTAACCTGTTTTACCTTCCTTTTTGATTGCAAATGGGAAAATATTTTACAAAATAAATGTTGTATGAAATGTGACTTAAAACTATAATTATGACCAAAAACACTCCAGGGAAGTGTTTACTGAGGTCATAGTTCAAGAGAACAGTGCTGTCTTTTTCCTTTGGGATAGATAAGTCACCCCATGCTCTCCATTAGAAAGAAAGCAGATTCAAAGTGTTCACTGGCTTCACTATTCAGATCCAGAAGCCACGCTGGTAGCCTCATCGATTACAAAGACCAGCTGAAATACAAACAACATAGAAGAAAAGTACTTTTACGTATCTGTAAAACTGCAGCCAAGCTAGTTTTTCCAGTAATTCTTTACAGATAAATGTCCCTCAGTGGTGAATAAATTGCTACTCTCTCATGTCCAACAGCTCATTACAGACCTGCCAAATCACGCAAAAGGCAATGCCCTGATCAGGCATACTTAAGTTGAACAAACGTTGCTTCTGGCAATTCACAACTGCACAGAACAATTTGATTCATATGAGTGAAAGAATACTCAGAACCAATTAACATTTACCAGTCACGAACATATAACTACCGACTAGCTGGTGGCAAACACGCGGCGTTAAGTTTTTTGTGTTTTTTGTGCAGACATCTCCTGTTCTTGTCACTGTCTTGGGTATGAATTATGGGTCGAGGTGTAGCAATGATCATCATGCACAGCTGTAAATGTCACAGATATTTCAGTCATTTGATAAAATATTAGTATGACCGCTGTATCATTATTAAACCTGAAAAGATTGATCCTAACCATGATGAAGTACATAGTGATGTCGCAGTGGCACAAATAAATGCAAGATTAGGAAAAGAACCAATGATTAATGATACAAAGGAGGACTAAATATAGAAATGTTGCTTTATGTTTCATGTTGAAGTTCACTCCACACCATTTAGGATGATTTCTGATGCAGCGCTTATTTTTTACTACCAATGGCAGTGATCACCTGTGGCGATCCCGGTATCCCAGCAAATGGACTCAGGTTTGGCGACGACACCACAGTGGGCCTGAATGTGACGTTCATGTGCCAACTGGGGTATGTGATGGTGGGAGGGGACAACACTTTCGCCAGGACCTGCACCAGCAATGGGACGTGGAGTGGAACCATGCCAGCATGTCAAGGCAAGTACCTCCCACAGATACGCATTTCTCCTACACTGTATCAAAGACTTGCTGCGGTGGACGTTCAACCTTGATAACCATCAGACAGCGTTGTAACAACCTTGGCATGCCAGCACACTGTCACGCACAATCTAAAGTATATGCTTACATCCAGAGATCTAATGAGATTAGCAAGAAAGGTGACACAGGCTTCCTGTGTAGTCAGATACTGCCATATACTCCTCACTTAAACGCACTGATAATGCAAACGGCAATGACACTGAAAGACATAAACCTATTTGCATAATAAGGTGCATATATTTGAAACGTACACATCCACAAGCGCTCACATAGAAATAAAGCCATTTTTAATGTGTTTCTCAAAATATCACCCATTTAATGCAAAAATCTTGCTACTTTTTATGCTTCACTGCCTATGGCCACATTCTCAGCTGGATTAAAAAAAATCTATATATCTCTATCTATGATGATTTCATCCCCCAGTCTAAAATTGCACCTGTGAATGCAAAGAGCCGATGCTAAAAGTTCTCTGACACCTGGTGATGGATGGCTAATAAGTCCTCTCCATCACCACAAGGATACCTCTAATTGTACCCCAACAGTTAATCACTGGAGTCCTCTCCCTGAAGTTTGTGCCCATTCTACTCTATGATTAACATCAAAGTTGGAAAATCCAGGAAGAGGACTTAGCCGTTGTACGCCCATCAGCAATACATCACTCCGTGATTTATGACGCCTGAGTGGAGGCATAGATTAGCATTTCTGCGCTTGACACTCAAAAGTAAGTATTGCAGGGAAGATTAACTTGTGCAGCGAACAGCTCAAGAGTACACCAGGAAGGGGAAGAGCCCACAAGGCTAATAGGGGCTCATTGTTGCTAAGGAACTGTTCCCAGGCTGCTGTCTCAGTTACAGTGAAGCAGGCCTCTTGAGGTAGACGAAAGGACAAATGAAATGAAATAGGCAGGTTGTGAGAGGTTCAAACCTCCTTTGAGTTTGTTTTTTGTGTTTCTACTTGTAACCCATATATAAGACTTTTTTGGGGGAGGATCCAAAGATAGTTGAGCTCATAAGTAGCTGTTTAAGCCAGGCTACTTCTTGCCCTACTAATCTTCTCAACCTTGTCTTGAAGATTAAAAAATTACAAAACTCAGTCTGACAGTAATTGTAATATTTTATTAGTGCTATTCAATATTAACGTGCCGTGTTCTGTGGTATTTTACGGTGAAGCTGTTGGTTGAATTGATGGTCCCCACAGCTGTTTAAACTGGGAGAGAAAAGAAGACAGAGGGCAATGGGTGTATATGTGCAAGTGTATAACCCCCATGTGTGTATATTAAAAGTGTGTGACATTGCTAACCTCTGAGCGCTAATCCTTGACAGCTACCGCAACCGCTCAGCCTCTCGGTCCCCGATCCTGCTACGCTTAATGGGGGTGGCGTGGAAAGGAGCAAAACCCCAGAGCTTAGGCCTCCTCATCACACTCGCTCACACACCGCTGTGCCTGAATACAATCACACGGGGGCATTCAATTACAGAAGTGTCTCTCTCATGCATACGTAGACACAGATGATTGCACACTCACGTTTTCTCCCAGCGCTGCCACTGCCTGAATGCTGTCAGCTCCAGCTGACCTGTATGCATTAGTCAGTGAGCCACAAGGTCCTCCTGCCTCTGTCTCTCCACTGCCTTCACTGTTCCGATAGCACTTATTTCTCTCATGGGATAAATGAATAAAAGAAAGGCAAGAGAGAGAGGACTTTGATTACTAAGTGGGTGCTCAACATTAATTTTCCATTCCTCGGTGTGGATGGGGTATAAAGAAGGAGTACAAATGTTTTATGCTTTGCTTTCCCCCTGTCGCTGTGCTCTTCCTGTCCTTTGGTCTCTTTCTAAGACTATCTAGGGCAAGCAATAGAAAAGCACACTGGTAATCATACGTTTTTTTATCATCACTCTCCCTGACAGCCTACGCAGTGGGACATCTCAGAAAAGGACTGGAAAAATATCTGTTTTCTTTTCTTTCATGTGAAACTAAAAACAATGCCTATTTTTGTACAAGTTTATTTTGTTTTGTTTTTGGTTTTCTGTTGTTCATTTTTCACGATTGGGTTTAAGTTGAAGGTGCTTGCAGTTCACTCAAGGTGAGCTGTTTTAAAGTTCTCACACCTGGCATCTGTCACCTTGTCATAGATTTTGGATGATTGTGCCACAGGAAACCGAGTTAGTATTCCAAGAAAGGGAGGGGGAGGAGAGAAAAAAAGTGAGAGTAAAGCCAAGAGGAGAAAAATTGAGACAAAGAGGTTTTGCATGTGCCAAGCCTGGGCATAAATTTGCACTTACTGTATGAGCATCAGTTTTAGCCACAGCGTTTGTTTGTGATGACGCATCCTAAGCCTTGCCCGGCAAGGATTCAGTTTGAATCCCGGGTTTGGCATGTTCAGCTAAGAGGCACTAATGCTGCTTAGAACTACTTACGAAAATGGGGACACTCTCTGCTTTTTTTTAAAGCAAGTAATTTCAGATGCAGTGCTTACAGGATTAGAAGACCTACTCTTCTAATCTGTGTAAATTGCCTACTTGCACACGTGCACTCATACATTTTCTATAACCCCCCCCCTTTTTCGTGTCTTTTACACAGATATACCGTAAGATCACTGAAAGCCTCCAGCTACGCATTTTAGTGAGATAATTCAGAATGAAGTGCCCCTTTTTTCCCATAGCAACAACTTGGAAATCCCAAACTGAAGGCACTCTTTACTGATTCATTAACTTCAAAGGGAAACAATTTTAAGTGAACCTGTTTCTCCTTGAGAAACAAAATTACATTAACAAACAAAACATTACGAGAAGGTTTTTGCTCTTATTTTTATTCTCTATTCACCGTGGCCTAAATACTGTTCTGATTATAGCACACTTCATATATACTGTATATGCTGCTGCAAAATGTCCATATGGAAATCATTTTGGATCTGCTGCCAACTGAGAACAAAAGACAGTTCCACCTTTGAGAGGATGTGTGAATATCCCACAGTGGCTTGCTCCACATTTACTGTAATTTGTTGTGCAGAGAATGAAAAGTTGCGCTAACGAGGCAAGGAAGTCGTCACTCTCATGTCATAATAATTGATAATTGTCACAACTTTTTGATTTTTGAATTGTGAAAATAAGATGAAGAGAATTAAAGGCTTCTCTGTCAGGGAGCCATATGTAACAAGCACGCATGTATTTTAAATATAAACGAATCAACTGAACTTGCCACAGTTGAAAGACTCGGATAAGGCTCGACTTCAGTTTGCAGATGTTTGTTGAAGTGTTTAACCAAACACAAGAATGCCAAAAAGAAAGAAGGGAGAAAAAGACTTGGGGGTAATGATGGGTGCTGAGGGAGGATAGCAGTGGTATAAAGCAACAGCACTAATTTATTCACATCTCTAAAACCCATATCCCATCTGCGTCCCCACGGGTTCATCTCCAAGTGTGTCAGAACAAACTCTGAGCTTTATTATGCATTCATTTATTACATTTGTTGAGCTGAAAGTTTACAGCTTACACAGATGCAAGATGCCCCCCTCATTTTGCACAGAAATTATTCTGTATTCTCCAAACAGAAATCGCTCACAGTCAAAACACAGACTATTTCTCTGCGCTAAAGACCTCATTTTCAGCTGTAATCCACACTATGCAGAATGGTGAATTAGTGCCACCTCTGCTGCTTTTAATTTGATGCTTTTGATGTAATGGGGTTTTGGTCACTACATTGACCAGTTTTAACCTGACTTGGTTTTTTGTTTTTGTTTTTTAAAATAAAGGTCTCTAGGAAACATTTTAACCATCAGTATATGAATAGGATGATAAAAGCTTTTATTTCTTGGATGAAAAGTGAGTGTATTACTGTGTTTACTGTGTGTTTACATCCATCTTACGCCATCTTAACCTCAGTGCAATTAATATCTAGCATCATTTCAATTTGAAATGTAAGATTCACTACCTGTGTAGCCATATTCTTGTAAATACAAATAAATCACAGTAGTTGTTTGTCTGTTCTCCTTGAGTTACATTCAGCAGCCATTTTGGTTGCTGAATGTAACTCACCTTTGCTGTAAGGCAGAAGAAAAACAATCTTTCCTCAAGGTTTCGTTTGACCTCTCCTGCTGGCATCCAAGGCTACTAAACCCAATATTTTCAAGTTACAACATTTTCTTGTTGTAAGTTATATTTTAGCTGAGAGTCTTCGTTTGCAAAATACCTTCTTCCAGCAAATATTCAGACTGTGTCAGAGAGTGAACCATAGATGATTCCAGTAAACTATCAAAGATTATATTCTATCTATAACTCTAAATACTTCAAGTTTGCTTTAGACCCTCAACTATTGCAGAGGGTGGCGGTACACACTAATCATCGATTCTTCCCTTAAAATCAGAGAGTGTCAGAATGGGAAGGTGAACTATTTCCTATTTTTTAGTTCTGGCGATTTTGCTGAGATTTGAAATTTGAGTCTTGCCCTCTTTTAAGCATTGCACTCAAACTTAATTCATTCTGATTTGTGCTTTGAATATACTCTGATGCATCTGTGACCTGCGTATCCACTCTATCCCTACAGTGGTCACCTGTCCTACACCCCCATCCATCCCCAACGGCCTCCTTGAGGGCTCAGTCCTGGAGTGGGGAACCAGCGTGAGTTACACCTGTGTACCTGGCTATGAGCTGTCTTTTCCTGCTGTGCTAACCTGCACAGGGAATGGGACATGGAGCGGAGACTTGCCTCAGTGCTTGCGTGAGTCATCGTTTCCTACGTTCATTCATGCCCACAGTGCCTTCATGATGATTGTAATGTACCGGAATCTCTCTGTTTAGACTGAAATAAACCAGGTGACATTTCTGAGACTGTCAGAAACTCGGTGATTCCAACAGTGAGCTTAATTGGACTGTTTTTGCCCATATTTAACCATTATCAGGCTTATGAAATTTTTGACTCTTAAAATAAGTCTTGCACGTATTTGAGTTTCCAGACAGCCCTATACCTGCATATAATTTTGTTTCTCACATTCATTACATTAGTTTTAAGTTGTGCCCTCCAAGGCAAAATCCCGTATACGCCACTTTTGCTGCTTTAAAAGGTTACTTCAAGTTAATGAAAATCAAGGGATTTTGCTTAAGGATCATACAAATGAAATGAGACAGTCTGGCAGAGATGCAGAACAGAGATTATATCTGATCTCCTAAGTTACAACATCAGGGTCTTTTTTGTAAGCATTCAATCATACTTAACCCTTAAACCACTTAAAGTAAATTTAAATTTTAAAAAAAAAAACGTCTTTCTTAAATGAAGGCTGGAAAAATGCAAAGAGGAGTTGGACGTTAGATCCTGCCCGTTTCTGAAGACGTAAATAAATATTTCATCATTAGCACGAAAATGAAGCTCTTATTTGGATTTTGATTAAATGAAAAGTGAATTGACCTCTAGCCTAAGTAACGAAGCTGCAATATTAACGATGAAGATGATGATGATCCGAGCGCAGCCACAAGTGACGCGTCGGGTGCGTCTTACTACATTAAGACCTTTCTCGGAATCATCTTTGCAAGCATAATAATAACCTCTGGGATGCATGACTGCTCAAGAGTGTCTCGCTGTCATCTGAATCATTCCTGCATTGTATCACTCAGACAGAAATGAAATATCGAGAAGGTTAGAGTACTTGCATGCATTTGCTTCTCTCTGAATATCAGTCAGGACTAAGTAGACTAAAACAAAAGCCACTAAAAATAATCCTGCTCAAACCCTTCAAGTGCCGCTGTTTTGTTTGAAGTATCGCCACTTTAACTGCTGAATATAGGCAGTTCTTTCGTGCTGAGTGAAGTGCTGAATCTTGCATCCTACAAATTAAATATTGCAGCCCTCGTGTGCAAGAAATCTCTGCCGTCAGAGCGTTTTATTGTGTATACAGTTACTTTGGCAAGGTTTTGAATTAGAGGAAAATTGGGATGTTTGTAGTATTTCATTATCACATGTTGGATCACAACAGACTGAACCTATAAAGCCCCCTGAGCCCATTTGGAAATAGTGCATTTGCTGCTGTGCTCTCTTGTAATTGATGCTGATGACAGAGTTCATTGCTTGTGGCCATCTTCAGTCAGGCGAACGCGGGCCCATTTGGGTACTTAGCTTCTGAAATGCAGCTGACAGACTGCTCGTGTTTGTGGCCACGCTACTAGAAGCATAGTACCGCTTGTAGCCATTTGCTGTACTCAGTGGCCACATAGCAGTCATTTACTGTAAGTCAGTATGCGCACTGCTTTCTGATTTATACCCTGCTTAACTGAAAACGACCATATTTGTGTGCCGTGCCCTGATAGTGCTCTAGCAAAGCTGAGTAACCAAATGCGTGTTGTATTGAGGTACGCTTGTATCTTTGTTCGCCTGCTAAGAGTAAAACATGTCGCGTGTTCGTAAAATGGATAAGGTTCCACTTGATTAATGTCTGGAAGTTGTCTACTCCAATTATGGTGAGCGGAGTCATCCCTCAGCACACTACAATCTTTTTTCCACATCAGCTACCCCAAAACAACCTCCCGCAGCAACGTGAGTGAGTAACCTTTATGTTCCATGATACTGTTAAGTGTATCTGGGCAGAGAATTGTTTTTGAATTGGTAATTATATTTAATAGCCCTATCACTCACAACGCAGAATTCATGCTTTAGTGATTGTGTTAAATTGACACAAATTGAGAGGAATGCACTATAAATATCACCGAGTGTGACCAATAACCAACTTCTGTGGAGAACTTGGCTCTCCTGCTACATTACTCGTGGTAGGAACATGTATATGATAAATTACTGAGGTTTACCAAGGAAAATAAATGAGTCATTAAAACGGGAAGACAAAGGGGAAAAAATGCTGATCATGTTTGGTGTAGAAAAGGCTATTATCTGTGCTTTAAAGTGACAACAATGCACTATCTACAGCAGTCTGCGCTGGTGGTTATTATCAGTTGAGAAGTCATTAGAGGTAAATTCTTCTGTGGTCAAAGTTTGTTTATGGTACTGGCCATTATTACTGGGACGCTCTCCATTTTCACAGGCAAGCTGTGAATGCCCATATGCCTGCAGTATATTTGTATCTGTGCATTAGCTGCAACTATAAAGATAATCTTAAATATTTTCTTAAGTTACCGTCTTTACTGAGGAGATTTCCCAACAGAATCATAAAGTCAGCGGGACGAATCATCAAATTCCTTTTAGCTACATCATACAGATTTGCTGCAAATCAGACCTGATAAGTTTGTTATATTTTGTATGGTATGAAATCATTTTAAATATACTGTCTAGCAGTTTAGTATACATACAGCATGGCTGCACTGCTGTCTGTTTAAAAAAAAATATATATAACTGCAATTTATCAACTTCAACTCAGCACTTTCTCTTGAAATACAGTTCAGCAAAACTCCAGGAGGTGCAAAGCAAGTCTTTTCTTAATAGTTGAACTTTCTTTAGCCAGACAGGATTAAGATGCATGGCCCTGCTTTCTATAACAACACATATGAATCTCCTAAATTCAATGTTTGAGAATGCTAGTTCATGCGTCTGCAGGATTGCAACTTTGAATGTGGCCTCTGCTTAATGATTACCTTAAAGCATTGATAATTCATCAAGGAAAGAGTGTGGCTGAAAGAGAGCGAGAAAAACTTTGACTAGTCTCTCTCAGTCTTCCATCAACACACATATACATACACAGGAACACACAGGCGCATTAAATATGCTGAGCTTGGTTTGGCCTGGGGCCATTTCTTTTATATATCCATAAAACAGTACATTATTTCCCCGCAGCCTAAAGCTCATGACTGATGTGCATGTCACCTGGTTGGCCTGTATTGTCAACCCTCCAAAGTGCCATCTGCATACAGTCTTACAATGCCTTTTTTGAAATGACAAGAATCATTTTTCAGATCTGGAACCGTATTTGCATCTTTGCTTGCTGTCATATCAAAAATGGGTAAACCGCTGCAAACAAGGGGGCAGAAGCTTGCAATGCATCATTTTCACTGGGGGTCTAAAGGATAGGGAAACACATTTTCCAGGAGAAGATCCGTCCCTAAATCCAAGGATTTTTTTCCTCAGATAACAGTATTTCCAGTAATGGCTTTATTCAGACATCCCTGGATGGGCTGGATTCTAATCACTTCTTTTACTTGATATCTATTGTGTCAGATATTGGAAGTGAGAAAACCCTGTTGGCTTTCTTTTTTTTTTTGGGAAAAGAGCAAACAAGAACTTATGTGTCTCCAGGCCTCCATGTAGCAGCACATGTCAGGTCTGGAGAAGCAGTGCCTGCCTTATTACAGACTTGATCCCACAGTGCTCTGGCTGCGTGACTGAAGACGGTGACTCTCGCCTCTGCACTCTCACACACTGAGCATTTCTGGATCCTCCACATCCAACAAGTATCTTTCACTGATCCACTTGGATATAGTGGCTTGCTAGGTGCAAACATTAAATAAAGAAAAGACAGAAAAATAAACTAGCAGACTGTCTCTGGACATCACAACCATTTAGCCTAAATCACTCCAGTCAGTTTGATTAGATGTCTATAAGCAATAAATTGAGGGAGCCGCAGCTGAGGTTGTGCCTTTAGTCTCATTTAAAAAAAAAGAAATGATATCATACAAGGGGCCTGGAGAGCAACAGCAGCAGATGGCTGTAGTTGTGTTAACCTCAAGGCCCTGTCAGAGAAATTAATATTCACTTGCTAATTATTTTGATCTCAAATTGAGAGCCGTCGCCCCCCTCTCACTCCCTCTTTGCTGTCAAAATGAATATGCACATACCCACCATTAGCCCTCACCAGCAAGGCTGAGTGTTGGAAACAAAAAATAATAAAAAAAAGAGACAGAGCAATTCATCCAGAGACAAGGACGTCAATGCATCTGCCCACACGCAATAAAAAATGGGCAAAAGACTTTGTGCAACAAGCATAATGTCAATGCAATTTGAATAATTCAGTCCTTGAAGACTTTGCGGATCATATAGAAAGACATTCATTTTTACAGGCGGGAACGTGAATAAAGAGGATGTAATAAAAAGCCTATCAAAAACAGCAAAGCTCACAGCAGCAATCAAAACCAGTGTCGGCTCCTGTGGTCTGGTCATGTGTGGGTACAGAAGAAGCCCCCATAGCTTATTAGTTGTGAATATAATACTGAAGACTCAGCTGAACAATGCTTTCAGTTGGCTCTCTGCATGCAGTCTTCCTTTTGTGTTATGCAGCAGAAAAGAGACAGATGTTTGAATTTTAAAAAGGAGCTAGATCATTTTCTGCATTTGTAATCACACGAACAGAATATATCCTTCACACTGCAACTGGATACGTCCTGTATGGTTACAGAAACATCTGTGCTGCTGTTGTTGATCAGCAGCAGTATCAGCAATGTTACACGTTTCCTCCTCTGCAGCCAAGTTCTGCGGTGATCCTGGGACGCCTCCCAAAGGAAGGCGAGAAGGACGCAGTTTCATCTTCAAGTCAGAGGTCACGTTTAGCTGCAGTGCCCCCTACGTGCTGGTCGGGTCAACAACTCGCATGTGCCAGGAAGACGGGACCTGGAGCGGATCTCAGCCACGATGTATAGGTGAGGAAACAAAACTCGCTGATTCACCTAAACACAGAAAATGTCAGTGCTTGAAAACTGTTTTGGAGTTTTCCACTGTAATTACATTTTTCATTCCTAATTGTATTACAACAAACAAATGCGCAAGAACATAAAGAACAAAAGGGCTGAAGGTGAATGAGAATCAGGCTGCCATCTGGTGCTGATGTAAAACTAAATCAAAGTCTAAAAATCATTTATGTGCCTCTTTATTTTCATCTGATGTGAGCTGCTAAGGAAATAAATCCATAAAATAAAGTGCTTTTTTGTAATTTAAAGAAAATTGAAAACCAAGAAATGCATTTTATTTCCGGTCATGTTACTGCGCCACATCAGTAATGAAACTCCAGAGAGAAATCTTTTTTTTCACTGTCGCATTCTAATTTTTCCAGAGCCCACGAGAACCACGTGTGAAAACCCGGGGACACCTGAGCATGGCTTCATGAATTACTCAACAGGCTTTAAGGTGAACCGAGCAAAGATTGCAATGAATGCATTTCATAAAAATGGCTGTAGGCACTTTAATTCTGGGGTGATTTTGTGTGTGTGTGTGTGTGTGTGTGTGTGTGTGTGTGTGTGTGTGTGTGTGTGTGTGTGTGTTGTTTAGGAATTTATGGTATAAAGGTGTTTGAAATATTAGAATTTGCACATTTTCCACTATATCTAACAGGTGTGAACACAAAGCACCCAATCAAAGTAGCACTCACTGTAACTCTGATGTGTTAATCACCCTTCGTTTTCTTCTAAATGTGCAATATCCAGTGGATTTTAGTAGGTACAGTTATCATGTATTCCTTTGGATGATGTTATGTGGGTGCAAGGATGTAGCAGAGAAGTGCGTGCATATAATTCCCCAAAACCAACTGGATTTTTCAACCCCCTGGAATGTCCGTGGGGCGATGTGAGGGAGGAAAAAAATGCATCTTAAAAAAAAATAAATAAATAAGTAACTGGTGGTATGACCATTGATCTGTGCTCAGTGAGATGAGATGCTTTCAGTCTGTGTGTTTCACTTTATTTTTGCCCACCCTATTGCTTTTAGAGTGTCACTTACAAGTGCAATTTCTCCACGACATTCAGCTGAATGTGTGATATGTAATTTATCCCATATGAAAGCATAGGGAGCTTATTTAGATAAGTGCTTGTAATGGCTGTAGTCTTGCATTTTTCTGCATTACTGAACATTTTTACCAATATCCTGAGACTACCGAATGAGAAAATTCACTGTTGATGATGTCTTTAAAGAGTCGACTGGGATGGTAGCAGGAAATAAAAGTCATTTATTAGCAGAACAGAAAGCAGTTGAATATTTTAACCAGAAAGTCATCTTCCTCACTCTTTAATGTCTGTGCATCAGTTGCAAACACAAACATGGGCCATCGCCTCTGGGAATAGCCTCCATCTGCCTCTACACGCTACAGATAATCATTAAAAAAGTGAAGAAAAAAAAACATTGGTGTGTCTGTGTTTTTTCCAGGCTCTTTAGTTTGATGCTAGGAGCCTATTGGCATTTGCATCATTGTATTGACTTTTTTCACTTTGTGTGCGGTGTGTTGGTGGCCAGGTGGGCAGCAGAGTCGACTTCCAGTGCCAGCAGGGACACATACTGCAGGGCTCCACCACAAGGCTCTGTTTGCCGGATCTCACCTGGACTGGCACCCAGCCAGCCTGCATCTGTAAGTGCTTGTTCCTTATGCTCTAACTATATCTTAACATCACTCGTTGTTGTTTTTCACTACTCCTTCTGGCATCTTGTCGCTGCTTATCCGCATTGCCGACTGCTCCAGACGCTCTGTTTTTGCTTTTCCTCAACACCCGTAGCACCCATCCTCGCACTGTCGATACCTCCCCTCAGTAACTTTTCACATTCGCTCAATCCTGCCATAACCTCTGGCCTCCCAGTAGATTGCAGCTTGCCCCTCAATCAACCTGCCATCATCCCGAGACTGTACTGAACACTGTGATCACTGTCCTTCTGTTTAAACTCCCCGAAAAGTCGACCGACACTAAACTATGGCCGTGTAGTTTAGCCCATTCACTTTGCCAAGATAAGTGGTTTTCTAAAATGTGATGTAGTCCAGTATCCTAGTAAAACCCTTTCAGCTACAGTGGGGGTTTTTTTTACTGGAACATTTCTTATAATAAACTCCAGTTTATTAAGCACCCACAACGTAAAGACTTCAGCTGTGTGATGATAATGTGCTTCAGATGATATTTTGTAATCTTGATCTCATAACTACAAAAATATACGGCATCTGTTCAAATCCCAGAGACATTTATGCTAAGGTAGCAAGCTGAGGCATTGTAATACCTGCCCCGCGTCCTCTGCCTTCCTTGCAGCCCTGTGTGTCTGTGCATCTGCTGTAGTGGGAGAAGAAGGAGTTTAAGACGAATAGTGAAACCTTGAATATGTGTCTGCTGTGTTTTTGTTGTTCATACACTCAGCTAAAAACAAATCAGGTAAATCTGACAGAAGCTGTTTCAGTAGAAACTTGATGCCACTGTATTAAATTAGAATTTCATGTTAAAGGTTCACTATATTCAGAGCATGATGATTTAATTGAAATTTGATGTTTTATTAAAAATAAAATCTCACACTTTAGAGATCTTTCTAGGTTCAGGTCAACTCATTATCAGTCCAGTACTTGTACCTGACCAGACTGAAAATCAGGTCTTATGGAGTGATCGATTCATATTATACAACAATATTGAAGCAGTGTGGGATCATTTTGACAGAACAAAAGGCAGCCAACATCAAAAGGAGAGCTTTGAATGTCCTTCAGGAGGAACTATTCGTGAAGACTGCTTGAAGAAATGACACCAATGCTGCGTAAGAGTTCAGGCTGTGTTGAAGAATAAATGTGGTACCAAATATTGACTTTCAGGCTTGTTAGAACTGTACAAACTCTGGTTTTGCTTTATATACTGTATTTTCATGTATGTTTGCACATGCTTGCATATGCTTCAATAAATACCTGCACTTATTTCCCATTATGAACCTATCAAAATATAAAGAAATGAAGAGACATTTACGCAATACTGTATATAAAGTCAGTTGTTGTGCAGAGATTCTTTTTTAAATTAAGATTTTTTTTAAAAATTAAGATTGTTCTCAAAACTTCAGCTGAAAACAGAAAAGACTACAAAAAACATACCTGTCTACACTTGACAGCTCCTCAGCCCTTCCTGCTCCACCTCTATCTTCAAACTGTTGACCCTGTCATCCTGCTCGCTATAGAATAATTCAGGATGTTGCACCTCCTCTGACTCCTTAATGGCATTTATTGCGAGCGTTGTGATGGATAACCCGAAAATAGAGCAGCAGTCAGAGCAGATTTAAATCAATATTATTATAAATTATAAAATTCATACGTAAAAATGTGATTTTTAACTAAAAGACTGACATCGTATTGCCGGAGGTGTGGAAGCAGCTGTGTTTGGTGAGGATTAATATCTTCATGCAGTTAAATGATTGCTACAGAGTGAAACACATATAGTCTGTATTGCACCGCTTTGTTAATCTTCAAAAAAGTCGAGATGACTCTGCTGCTAACAAAGGAAAATATTATAACACGAAAATAAAATGGAGGACAAATCACTAGACGAGAAGATTCATTTGAAGTCCTTTTCACGTTCTCTTCATTATTTTCCGAGGAAGCCTAATGCGTAATAATATATTCTTAATTTATATCCATGCTTAATTTAAAGCTCCTCGTCATCTTTCATCTGCCACGAGACGGACAGCAGAAGCCGAGGCCACGATTCAGTCAATTGTTAGGCAAATTTATGCTACATAACTCATTAAAATTCGTGTTTACCTGCTTTGTTTTTAAATATGGTAATTAAGGTTTCAGCCTTAATTGATTAATAATGGATTAATGACTTCCACCATGCCTGACAAAACAAGAAATATGTTAATGCCTCAACCTAGTCTTAAACTTTCGTAAATCTCTACATTTCTCTAAAGACAGTTTATATTTTTATACTGAAAGAGTGAAAAATAAAATATAAGCCATGTTTATGCCTACAGGATATTGATTTGATTTGCTTCCTGAATATTCCCGCCGTGCGCATTACCGCAGTGATTAGTCCTCAAGAAGCTGCGAGCAACCTTTTTGAATATTGTGTACCAACAGAACACCCCACCAGCCACAATTACTTGAATGGGCATAAAATAATATATTTAAAAAAAACAATGTTTTTAGGTTTTTTGTTTTGTTTTTGCTTTATTTTCTTGACTTGGTCTGTTCAGCAGGTGCAATTTCATTGCAGGGTGTGCCTAGTGTGGTTGCAACTTTTCAGGAGCTGCTCTCTGGCCTTGTTCCATCACCTGTAGTGGCTTGAAAAATGTATTGATTTTACCCTTGACCTCCTCTTGTCATTGTTAGCTGGAATTGAAAACACAGTCTTAGAATACAGAATTTATGTTTGCCAGTCACCGCCATCTTTTACCCTACAGTTTAAGGAAAGACCCTCAAAATAAATGACTGAGAAACATTCTTAGCCTAATGCTACATTAACATTGGTCATTTGAATACTCTAATCGTCAGTAGGTTAGCTTGCCATAAAACTTTGTGGCACATTAGCTTATTAACTGGCAGGCAGCATCACATCCATCAGATATCATGCATTCATGCCACACTGTTTTCCTAATATTTTTTATTGAAAGACAGAAAATCAGATGGTCATGCATATAAATTATTTGTGCAAGTAGAATCTCTTTTCACTATGGCACAGTTCACACTGGCACAGGCTTCTTGTGAATAGAAAACTCGAGATGTGTTTTTATAAGTCACAGTAGCTCTAACCCACACCTCCAATCAAGCTTCATTGATTGAACCTCAGGTTTGTTAACTAGATTCCAATTAGCTTCTGTTGTTGTCATTAGCCCAGAGGTAAATGATGTATTCAGGAGGGACCTGAACAATAACTTGTGTGCTGTGTTGTTAGTTAAACTTGCTTGTGTTGGTTCATAATTGTAACTCCTGGCATTAGGACTGAGCAGCCTGACTGTTTTTGCAATAGCATGTGTCATTAAATAGTGCATGTGGTTGCTATGAATTGGAGATACAAAAAAAAAAAAGATTTTGGTTTTATAAAAACTGCGAATCATTGTCCAGTAAATTAATGACAGCCAAGTAATTTTTATGCGTTCATGCCTGGAGATGGTTACACAGGTCCAGTGGGGTGTCTGGCCCAAAAAAACATTGTGGATATGTGGTTATGTATATGTATTTCAGTGTGAGTGCTTTTGTGTGGATCCAACACTCTGTTGTGACCTTCGGTCAAAACACAGTCATAAATCCTCTAAAATACCTTTCTCTATGATTAAATGGTCCTCTGTTACTGTGAAGCCACTTAATGGATTTAAAAGTGAAGCCAACCAATCTTATACAGCTGGCAAAAGCAAAAACTTGGAGGGATTATCAACACATTTAATGCAATTGATGCAATGGACGCAAGTCAGAATTTAATATTACTGGCTCTTACTCTTGTTATCTCTATCAGATTATATTGTTATATAACAATATTATTATTCATTCTCTAATATATAAAAAACTTGAATAAATCGAAAAACTGAAAGACCTGTATGCCAATGTCTACAGATTAATGAGATTGCTTGTAATAAATAAAGTTGTGTGTTACAAGAAAATAAAACATTGTAACAGATTAAAAGTTAACTTTATGCTATCGACCGTGGCCTGGTGTTACTAAAGCTGGCCGACCTTCTTGTCCTTTACAGAAATCCATCAGCATGGCTGTCTCTCTGTGTCTGCCTCTATCTACCTCTGCCTCTCAGTCTGTATCCCTAGCCCCGTAGCTAAGAGATAGTGGCGTTGAATGAAGAACATTGCATGTTGTCGTGTGACACAAAAACTGTTCTTTGAGGCTCCTTGTAATCTCAGAAGTAAAGCCCACTGTGCCGTTTGAAGTGTAAATAAACTGTCAGCTGAATCTGATGAGGAACATGATATGTGTTTGGTACAATTCACAGGCCTTGTAAGTGCCTTTAGTATTCATGGTCTACAAACTGTGCACCACACTGGACATGTGCTGACAGTCATTTTAAAGGAGTTACTTAGACTTGTCCTCAGGCAGTAGGGAGGGAATATAGCTTTATGTTTCTAGCTTTAATATCTGAGGTAGTTTTGGTTTTTCTTTCTTTTTTTTGCACTGTGTAAATAAAAACCACATTAGCTTTCCTAATCCCTTATTCATAAACTCATTAAAAAAGTTCTGCGTGGCACACGCTGTTGATCTAAACAGTTTTTTCTAATGCATGCTAAATTGTTACATCCAGTTATAAGTATATGATGCATTAGATGAGCTTTCTGCTAAATTTCAACACAACCTTTACCTTCACTGGCCTCTTTTACTTCCTAGAAAATGGACACTGTGCTTGCAGACATGCACACTCACCCACATATATAATACTCCTCGAACATTTCTCAAACACCAGCAGCAGTAATATCCAGAAAGAGGAATTTCCAGCAGTCTGCTCGTCTTTCATAAAGCCCAAACTGGGTTTCATCCTGGCATCCCTTCCACACCCTATTGCCACTAATGTCATTAAGACGCCATGAAGAACTGATTTGGTACTGTGACTCACTTGCAGCTGTCTCCCATTTGACAGCTGGCAACATATTCTTTCACTCACAAACTGCAAAATTATTTCGCTGTTTTCACATTATGGTCGATGCCTCAGAGGCTGAATGCTCAGGTTTTTTTGGTTGGTAGGGTGATTTGCATAAACTTTTGTTTTGTAGGGAGAGACTGTTGAAGTGAAAATTTAAGCTAAGTGTAATCAGTGTATTCAGAAATTTAATTCAGACTAAATAAGACACTGGTGTTTTGGCAACACAACAATAACAGTGTTTGCCCCCAGTTTGTTATTCGTCTAAATGCTATCCTAAATTTCTCCCTGCTTTGTTTTAATTTTTGGAAACAGAAGACAGGAGACAAAACACATTTCAACACTTTCGTGAATGGGAGATTTCACTTTCTGAATTTTATTCTTTCCAAATAAAACATGACAAACTATTTAGTGGTTGGTCATTCGTTGTCATGGAGCTCTCATGCTTTTTTTTCTCAGTGTAGTCAGCCCAGGCTGCACCCTACATGCACTTTCTCATGCTGTACACTCTCACAAGGTTTAAATCAACGTTTGCTTCAGCACTTTCCTTTCCCACAAGGACACCAGTGAGCTTAGTCCAGCTCGGTCCTGCCCTTGAACATTTTCGATTATTTCAAGATATACACAAACACCTCCAAATGTTTTGGGGGGTTTTTCAGCTGCTAGCTGAATTACAATGAGTTCACCTAGACCTTGCGTTGCACTGCTATAGCATTTAAACGCAGGCATTCCTTATTGCTTGCAATCTGTGACCAGTAGCTGACACAGTTAAGGTTTGGATATAATTTGGCTCCCGCTCATGTTGGAGGAAAATTCAGTGTAAAGTTAAGCAGTGCATATCCTAACCCACAAGATTGTATTCATATTAGAGCAGAAACATAAACATATTAAAGTATCAGCATGCTTCCTAATAGCTGCCTGCACTCAATTAAATTGTAAGATATGTGTACTTCCCTTTTTACCCCCACCCACCCCCTGTATCTTCTTCTTCCTCCCCCTAGTGAGAGCTTAATTATCTTTTCTCTATCTGTACATCTTTCTGAGTTGGGTGTGTGCATGTCTGTGTGTGTGTGTGTGTGTGTGTGTGGTGCACAACTCTATTTGTATGCATGTCTGGGATTGTGATGTGAATGCATGTGTACTAATACACTGCTCCTCTGCTTGATATCCAGCTCACTCCTGCAAGCAGCCGCGGAGCCCAGCCAACGCTGACGTCATGGGTCTAGACCTGCCTTCGTACGGCTACACCCTGGTGTACACCTGTCAGCCAGGTTATTTCCTCTCCGGAGGTTCAGAGCACCGTGTCTGCCGCTCCGACGGCAGCTGGACTGGCAAGGTGCCCGTGTGCAGAGGTACGTGGCTGGCAGAGGTCTGCGGGGGGCAAATGATTGAAAAAGTGGTGAGAAGGGAAAGAGTTGGAGTTAAAGGTAAATCAGCCAAAACAATAACGAGGTGCGTTCTGTGAGCCTATCGCATAACTGCCAGCAAGTTTCTCAAAGTTTCATCAATGTTAGCGTTAGAGCATAGCCACCACAGGTTTTAGCAAAAGAGGGAAAAGTACAATGCAGGCAGTATGTTACAGCTGAGTGCTATTTGTTTTGGAAACATCCTCCAGCTGTTAGACCCTGCTGCGTATCACAATATCTTTGTGACAGATATATTTATGTTCTTTTCAGCCGGTTCCAAATCGCATGAGAAAACTGTCAAACATATACTGGGAACACCAAGCCCTAAAATAAACGGTGAGTATTGAACTGTACAAGCTTTCCAGTTAATACACGCAGAAGTCGACAATCCTGTACTGCATCTGCCGTTTGATAGGCTCGGCATTAACTGCTGCACAGAAACATTTTGTTTCTTAAACAACAGGAAAAAATCATCTCCGTACAACCAACGCTCGCCCTTTTTCATTGTATGCACTCTGCATAGTGTGAGCAATGTTTATCTTCATCAGATCACATAAAGAATAATTATGTACTGCCTTTTGCATAAAACCTAGTGTTGTAGCGTAGTATTGCAGGTTATAGGTTCCGTAGAGGAGAATTATTAAAATGATGAAAATTATTGGTGTAGAGTGTGCTGCATATTTGTCCGTGGCTATATTTAAACTACAGCATGTTTCCTTTTTCCATTTCAATATATGCCTCTTTCAGAGTCATTTAGAGCAAATAATTACTGCAAAACGAGATTTAAATCCAATTTGTTCCAGGCAAAATTAACAGGTCATAATAGGGAGCGATATTCGCATAATATACGTACGACGCATTTCATCTGTAATAGAAAATGGTGTGATTACTTGTAAAACTGTACCACAATACATGCATGTAAATTTATGCTGTAATTATGATGAAAATATGCTAAAGTCTCTGAATTTGCCATGAGCATCGAAGAGCACTGTAACGCATTAAAGAAAAAAATTTAAATGTGTTCGTTTAGAATATGCTAATAGCAATTGTAATTAATTGGTGATGCATATGTGGTTCAAACATGAAGCTTTCAAACATGAAGCTTCCTCCCAGAATGAAATCTGTATTTTTACTGCCAGGTTCTTTCCAGACCTTTAGGACAGTTTTCATCCTTGCCAAATGGACTGGTACTTATTTAGTACTTTTCTATTCTTACTGAGCACTAAAGCTCTTTACTATTATGTTTTTCTGTCAGCTTCAGCTGTACTTGAACTGTTATTCAGCAGATTCTGATATGCTAACATAATGTAAGATTGTTAACATGGTATCTGTATTGTAGGCACCATCACTCTGTCCATGTTAGATATAAGCACGTAGCATATACCAACATACCACTGTAAAACTAAAGAGGCTGCTTCAAATGTTGTCAGTAAAGCCTGCACATATCAAGGCTGTATCATCAAGGCTCGTGTTATCAATACTAAATACTTTGGCTAGGTAAGCTGTGCATATGTACTCAGGAAGCCTAAAATAAGTAAAGTAGAGTGCATTAAGCACATTTAAACACAGAAGAAAATCTTTCCAGGGTTCTGTGCAAAACACAAAATAGAAGTTCCTGTTTTATTTTACCTTTTAACATTTTTTTTAATTCTGATCTTTACAAAAATTAAGTGACCACCATTGACCATTGGCTACCAAGTCCCACTTCTTCAGTAATTACTAGGTTATTATTCAGACCAAGATTAAGGTCTTTTCCTGCTATTAACTACAAAGCGTCACCTTTCTGCGCTCTTGCAGGCTAGAAGAAGTTTTTCCACTGCATAATATTAAAAGTTTCTGCCAATTTCACAGAGCAAGCCTACAGTTATCGCTTTAAAATTGTATTTAATTATCACTGGCTGAGATTGTCAAAGCATATAAGGAACTTGATATTCAAATTGAATGACGAGATTGTTATCAGCTGTCTGTTATGTTGATTCCACGCCGTTTCTAATTACCCTTTTGCAGCGTTGGAGTCGGCTTGAATTAAAACCATGATGTTGACTTGATGTTTAAAATATACGTGTTTGAACCGGTAGTTACCTAGGAGTTAATTTGATGTAATTTTTTTTAATGACAAAATGTTTTGACATTAGCGAGGTTTCATTTTCCCACAGTTCCCGATGACGTCTTTGCGCCTGATTTCATCTGGAAGGGTTCATATGATTACAAGGGCCAAAAGCAGCCAATGACTTTAACAGTCGCCAGCTTTAATGCCACAACGGGAAAAGTCAATGTAACTTTAAGAGACAGTAGCATGGAGTTTCTGCTCTCTGGTGAGTCATCAATAAATCATCTGTCTTCTACATCCTTCCCCCTAACCACCCCTCAACAAATCTGTGTGTCACTTCCATTTATTTTGAGGATGCCTCATGTCAATCAGTCAATCACCAAATGATCTCATGCATGAGAGTGGAAATTAACTATTGGCGCTAAAGACGGATGTATCAGTCTGCAGCAAGTGACTGACTAACTGCCCACTCAAGAGTCACTCGTCTCCTCCCCTCCTCCCCCAGCTGTTTCTTCCTTTCTCACCTCTTCTTTTCTTCTCCGGCTTTTCTTCATTTTCCCCGCTCGCTTCTCTCTGCTTTTATCATTCTGCCACACTCATTGCCTCATCTCTTTACTCGCATCATTTCTCTTCTTGTCCTTACCTTGTAGGAGTCTACAAACGCCAGGAGGCACGGCTAATGCTCCTGCTGTACCAGATGAGAGCAGTGGCCCACAGCTCCTTGAGCAGGATTACTGATGAGACCTGGGCAATGGACGGATTTGTGAGTGTAAACAGGAATTTGAATCACACGGGAAGTAATCTTTGGAGAACAAAAAGCAGGCACTGCAGCTGTAATTTATTTTATTAAGTCTGTCAGACAGATAGAATGATGAGAGAAATGGGCTATAACTAGTTGGAAGCCAAAAATAAGCCTCCCCTGGACTTAATGAAACCGCTGTGTCTTTATTGTTTGCTGTGATCCTACTTAAGAGCGCCAAGAGAGATATAAAAAAAAAAATCATAACATATGAGAAAAGAATGTGCTCACAAGCAGAAGCAGTAATTTCTCGGCTTACTGTGTGTTCCCGCTGGTGTATGTTTACACTGGCTCAACATCAGATGCATCAGGCGTGGTGTACAAACCATTTCGCTGCACCTGCACTGACAATTTGCTGAATAAGCTCAGACGTACACCTGAGATCTAAGGGACCCGGAACAATTGCAGAATCATTTTGGTTGTTAAATTTGAAGTTCTTTTTCTAAAATAAACTTCAAGGTCCACTTAATAACAGCCACTGACAGGCGACTGCACACCGCCGAGCTATTGATAACATAGCTCACAGCTTCTGCAGAAGAGTTTCAGAGAAACAAGGGTTATTTTTGAATGTAGCACGACAGAATGTGTCGGCTGTTGTGCTAAATACGGTATAGCAGAGGTTTTTGATGACGCGTAGAACAGATGTGTCACAGATTGTATTTATGCAGCTGAAACAAAGCACTGTTTTTCAAGACCTCCGTTATGCATTTCTGCCAGGTTTCAGCTGAGCCTGAGGGCGGTAGCTATGTGTTCCAAGGCTTCATACAAAGTAAAGACTACGGACAGTTTGGGCTACAGCGACTTGGTATGCATTTTTTCCCCCTTCAAATACAGTAATCCTCATTGCCATCTGTCACACATCCATCTAACCATCTTCCATTTTTAATAACATGTTGTGTATAATTAATTTGCTTGAATTTTTAAACTTTACTGTGGAATATCTGTGTAGGTTCTCAGTCATCCAGGTCATGGTAGTCTTAAGAGCTTGTTTAAGATTTTTGAAAACATTTCCCCTCAAAATTCCAGGTATTTAAACCTTAGCGGGGGTTGTTGTTTTTTCCACACTTTGGCTCATGTGATGGCTCACATGGTTAATTGTGGGTCAACAGCCGCATCCTAAAGGACTGTCATTTTCTTTTCAAGCTCTTAAGACTTTACTGTGGAGCAATATGTGCGACTCTACTCTTAATGTTCATCTGCATGATTTCCTTGAATGATGATCCTGCTCCAATGCCCAACCTCTGCTGTTTGTCTCATCATTGTTTCGGATTAGGAAATTGCCGCCATATATTCGTCATGGATACGTGACAGCCCGAGATATTGGTCACTGTTGCTTGTCGCTTTCCTTCTGGACAGGCTAAATTTGTCTCGATATCGTTCCATCTGAACTGAAGAGGTTGGAGAAGGACACTTAACTCCAGCACACATGCACCAAAGACACTTTTAAAGGCATTCATGTAAAGTATTATTTTAAAAAATTCAACTCCAAACTGAGATACTATATGAATAATATGGCTGTTATACTGGCAGCATTCATACACTTAAAGTGCCTTACTCCTCGTACCTGCTTTCAGCCACCTCTTACCTCAACCATACAGCGAGCAGCAGATTATCCACTCCACCATCATTGCCCTTCACTTGTGTGTGCTCTACATTAACGCTGCCATCATCATATGATGGTCTCCAGGAGATTATAGCAGTCACAGTGATCATCATCAGTATGATCATTATGGATATCATCTGGCTGCTGTGTCTCCAACTCCAGCTTTATGATTTTCATCATCGTCGTCATTACCACCAACAGATATGTATCATTTTGGTTTTTTGTCTCTCTATTTTGCTCTTTGCATTTTTTTCCCCAATGCATATAGTGCATATAGTCTCTGTTTTTCATTTCCTCTGGTTAAATGCTGCGTTTGCCATGTCGCAGGTTTGAGCGTGAGAGAGAACGTTACGCTCACCGACCCTGAAACCAACGGCTCCACCAACAGCAGTTCTGTCGCTGTCGCCATCCTCGTGCCTTTCTTTGCTCTCATCTTTGCAGGCCTCGGTTTCTATCTCTACAAGCAGCGGTACGTAGTGGACCCTGGTTTCTGCCACACTAGCTGCCGTAGTGGACATCTCTTTGGTTCCCACATGTGAAAGAATGTAGAGTCCGTGTTCCTAGGTTGAGCTTTAGTAATTTACTACACGCTTGATGTCAAAGTTATAGACTCCCAGATATTTCTAGATGTCTTCGCATTTGCAGCCAGTAGTGGATGGTACACAGCGGCCCACTTCCATAGTCTGCTTTATCGCAGTAAAGTTCCTCACTCGATACAGTAACTTACTTGTGAGAGACTTCAAAGCCTGATGCAATATTAGTCAACGTATTACCATCTAAACCGTATTACACAGCAGCATGCTTTAGGTTTTTTTTTATGAGAACGGCTTTGATACAAAGCGTAATTTGCTATATGTTCACACGTGTAAGTAATGCACAGGGTGTGTATTGTGTGCAGATGGAAGGATTTCCCCTTAATTTAAACGGAATAGCTCTCAGAGCATAGCATGCACATTTTGCACTCATGCAAATTTTGCACTCATTATGTTACCTACCAGAGAAATGGCACAGGGCACCTCTGACTGCTCTTTTCAACAGTAATTACAATTCAGTCTCATTTACCAGCTACAGCAGTCCGGACCAAGATAAAGTGTTTATATGATTGGAAGGATGGTAGATAATTGGCTTACTATCTCTAACTAATATGCACCCTTCCATCCTTTTTTTTCCCTTTTTTCTCCCCAGGAAAACAGATAAAGCGCAGTACACAGGATGCTCTGTCCACGAGAACAACAATGGACAGGCCACTTTTGAGAATCCCATGTATAACACGAACACGAAAGCTGCTGAGGGGAAAGTTGTCCGCTTTGACCCCAATCTCAACACCATCTGCACCATGGTTTGATATCTATTGAGTATCAGAAAAAGGACCGGAGAAAACAACCTCTCCGGGTTTGCTTCACGTGACTATATATAGACATATTTATATATTTCCCAGTTTCTAAAGTCACCGAATTGCTCAGAAACATAAAGCACACTTTCAGCAACACTTTAAGGTGGTTGTGATCGATCGTATACACAAAGTAAAAGATGAAAGAGTGAGGACGAGTAGGTACTGCACCTATTCAGATTTTCCCCTAGTCTGGTGAAGAGAAGTGTTTTTTTTGCACTCTGTGAGTGTTGGCTTTATAAATAAAAGAGCCTGCGGCATATAGATAAAATAGAGTATTTTATACTCTGTAGTATAAATATAGAGGGGTTATTTCGCAATGCCAAATGAAAAATTTAATGTTTTCTGTTACAACAAAAAAGAAAAAGAAAAAACTAAACAAAAAAACAAAACAGCCCCGATCTACGCTGTTTTGTTTGCTTTCGTCTTAGTCTTACATCATCCTGATGAGAATTATTTTTCTGTCATGCAGGTGAGGAGCCTCTCAACTGTGAGTTGATCAATCTAATCTGTTTTCTGTTTTCCAAGCAGCGGGGTGTGTAAGCGCAGATGAAGTGGTAGAAGAGAAACGGCCTCCCTTTGAATAGCGTCGATGCTGAAGTCTGTTCAAAGTTATATGGTCAATTATACCTCTTAATTGGGTGGTACCTCCTACTGAGGAAATATATGGCCAGGGATTTAATTACTGAGGTGCAGCACACTTTTCCGAGTGCCACTGGCGAGGCTTAGGCTTCTGACAACAACAGAGTGCATTTTCTTCACCAGAGATATATTTAGCATTAGTATTTATTGATGTTTGCAATGAATTTGTTTTTGAAATGTTCGCAGTTTGACAAGGCCAACCGTTCTGTACTTGTCAGTGAATTGGTGATGTGGGGACTTATTAAACTGGTAGCTAGGTTTTCCACTGATGGTTTTTGCCTCTCAGAATAACTTTGTGCCCCGAATGAGCCAAATCTGGAGTGAAGTAACCCCCGGCCTTGAGCCTGTATATATCAAGAATTTCAAAGTAGGAGTTGCTTGCCTAATTAGTTCAGGTTTTCTTAAAAAACAAGGTCAAGAATAACTACACTGCACAGAACATACAACTGGCCAGGTTTCCCAGAAGTTCATTTAAGCCTGGAAGTCAGTAAATTGCGCAATGATATGTGAGTGGGCAGTCTGAGCCTTTTATTATGTTAATCAATATTTTGACAGCCTTATGTTAGAGTAACTCTTAAAAACAAAATAAGCGCAACTACCCCATCATCTCTAATTTTCAGAGCGGTGTGTGTTCTACAATTCTTTTGGGAAACCGTGCCTTAGTCAGTATATTCTTTATTCATACTCCTACTCTAAGACACTTGATGAATACACGGCCTTGGCCTGTTTTATTAACACTGAAACAATTTTCTTTTGAAACCATCAGCTTCTGCCAACAAATGTACAGTATACACAAGAATTTGCACACTTAAACATGAACCACCATTCCTTTTAAACTCCCATCCAAGACCAGTTATGTTTTAAATATTTTAAAAAAAAAAAGTATAGAATTTGACACTGTCATCACATTTCTACATCATTGCAGTGCCTTGAATACTGTATGGGCATGTGTTTTTTAAGAAAGACATTACATATATTGTATTAGTAAAACTGCACACTGGTGTAATTTATCTGCACAGTTTGCAATGATTTAGCAGAGTGATGTCAGAGGGTTTATCTGTGACGAGGCATCAAAAAGCAGCTCATAGTTTCATAACTGTGCATGTTGGCAAAAAGTGATCCAGTATAGCAATTGCTGCTATAGTACTTTGTACCACTACGTTGACTCCTGTCATTGCTATTCCATTTTGTACATTTATACAGTTTTGATACTTGATGGCATTCTTTGGCAAGATGTCTTGTGTTATCGATATGTACTATATTTTGCAAGTTTCACATTTCTTATGGATGAAAAAAAAAAAAGAAATGCATCTGGTCAAAACAGTATACAGTCAGTCTTACACCCAGAGACTCCGGAGTAGAGTAGAATGCTTTTAAATGTACCACACAGTTGTTATCCCATTCAAAAACCTGTGAATAAGAACATGTACATATAACAAAACTTTTGTAAAGAGATATATTTTTTATGCAATTAAAGCATTTGTAAGTTATTGAATATGTTGTGTAAAATTTCACATGTAAATGTCATGTAAGATCAAAAAAATTTGTATTTTTTCTTTATCAGCAATGTATAAATCGTTAATTTATATATAAAATATAAAATAATGAACATGTGTTGATGATTCTTATTGATTTTGCTTGGTTCTGTTAAAAAACTGCAGTTTATTTTCTTTGTAAAGAAAGTTTTAATAAGCACACTTCCTGATTCAATAGGAAGTAAGGAGGTATGTAGCAGCCAGGTGTTGCTAATTAAATACACTTGATGAATTGGTTGGGAAGTGTGAGCACCTCTATAAAAGCACAAACTTTGGTAATTTGTTGGACTGGAGCATTCAGGTTTGTATATTAAAACAATGCCAGGAGTGGATTTCATCTGTCATCAGACCATGCAATGCTTAGAAAAACTGCAAAAAACCCAAGAGCTAGATCTCAAACCCCACCTGCTTCAGTTACTGTGTTAAATGTCAAAGTTCATGACAGTAGAATTGGAAATAAACTGAAGTATGGCTTGTGTTGAAGTTTGTTTAGGAGACAGCCTCTTCTCTCTTAACATGGCTTGACAGCTTAGATTTGTGAGGTTGCCTCTGAACGAACAGGACTCCTAGAATAATGTTTCTTTGACTGATGAGACCACAGCAGAGATGTTTGGCTATAATGCTAAGCACCATTGATGACAACCAAACACCATATCATCAAGACGTTGTCTCATACTAAGGCTTGTTGTCTTGGGCTTGTTTTGCAGCCACAGGACCTGAGCAGCTTGCAGTCATTGAGTCAGCCATGAACTCCTCTGTATATCAAAGTATTGTACAGTCCAATGTGAAGCTTGGTGAAATGAGGTCATACAACAGAACAATGATCTCAAGCACAACAACAAATCTCCAAGAGAAAAAGAAAAGAATGAAGGTGTTTCAGTGCCTCAGTCAAAGTTCAGACCTCAGCCCAGCATTATAAAGAAACTTCGGACAAAATTCCTTCACAGTGATGTGGGCGACTGATAAAGTCATACAAAAAACAGTTACGTGGTTCTACGTGCTGTTGAATCATTGGGTGTACTTAGTTTGAGGACTGCATAGAGTAGATAAATTGGGGGTGTTGAACTCCAGGCCTTGAGGGCCGCTGTCCTGCAGGTTTTAGATCTCACCCTGGGTCAACACACATGAATCACATGATTAGTTCATTACCAGCCTCTGGAGAACTTCAAGATATGTTGAGGAGGTCATTTAGCCATTTAAATCAGCTGTGTTGGATCAAGGACACATCTAAAACCTGCAGGACACTGGCCTCGAGGCCTGGAGTTTGACACCTGTGCTCTAGAGCTTTGAAGTCTGCCATGTGTCAATGTGATTATTAATAAATGCAGTCTTACACTTTCAAACAGTGCTTAAAATAAAAAATAAAAAAAACCTGCTGGATTTTAAAGGTGTCTTTGTCTCCACTTATCTGAATCTTTTTTGTGTGTTTCTCGCTTCTTACAAATTTCCTCTGGAATGGGCACAAAAATGAAAATGCATTTCAGTGTACTTGGGTTTGCATACAAAATGTATAACAGGTGTTCCTTGTTTTTGTTTTGTTTTTTTCACAATTCTTTGGATTTTGGATGATTTGGATGATTGACCATTTATACACAATAGAGAGAGCGCAAGTTCTACAAAATGCAAATGAAAATTGAGGCATTTGAGAGAAACAAACCCTGTTCCCCCACAAAGAACTCGATTTACCATGCATGAAAAAGTGTGTGCATTTGTCAACAGGACTACATTTCTAGAAAACAGCGGAAAATAGTATCTGTGAAGTCTTTTAAGGAAGACAAATTAAACAAATTACAATAACAAAACAAACTATAGGAAGGAGAAATTCATTAGTGTCCTACTGATACTGATACTACTGGGAAGAGAGGAGATAACTGTGGTATCACAGTAGAGGTGATCAGCAAGGGAGCGAGGCAGAGATCACAGAATACTCGATAAGGAATGTGTGAAGAAGCCTCACAACAATCAACCCACAAGCACATGAGTGACATGAATTGGTTTGATTTCATCCCGAGGTTAAGCATGCACTTTAATAGTTAAGCCTGGGATTTGTGTATGGATTAGAAATATTTGCCAGAAGGATTTTACATTGAAGTTCCACTGAAGCATCATCAAGCAGGCTTTGCCATAGGGGTGATGATGTAAAGTAAGCCGTGCATAGTCGAGGATGTCAGAAAGACTCATGGTGTTTGCTAGGTGTGCGTGTGAAGACCTTTTAAACACTGAGGTGACTCTTCTGTTTGTTCTTAGAACAGCATTCGTAGTGTCAGCTTTCTGCTGCAGGTTGTACCACGCCATGCTTTCAAATGCCCAATTAAGATCTGAAGACTTTGCAAGCTAGTGCAGCAAGCTGATTTCTCTGTCCTGATTATGATATGAGGCATTGGTAGTCTTGTGGCATGGGCCTGTGACTGGTAAAGAAAATCAGTTTGCAGAGGTGCATGCCCGGGTACAATGATGGGATGTTCCTGCCTGCCTTTGATGTTCAGATACCCTGCGGTGCTCCTCCACTTTCATCAAGGGCTCACCAACATTCCCAGCCAGCTATATTGACACTTTACGTCATAGATGGAAATTTTTATACATCACTCCAGATTTCCCAACAGGAACTCGTCTGATATGAGTTCGCACTGTTGAGGGAATCTTTGCCTGCATCGGATAACAGATTACATTTACAGAGTGAAGCAGAAGCCAGGAAAGTTGCTGGTTTACTGATATGTGAAACGTTTGGCTTTAATGGTGTAGAGGAATTTCTTTCACTAAGGTATTAATCACATTATTTCATTGTTTTAACATGTCTGACACTCATACTTAAGACAAATGGTAGGGGGTGTAGCAAAGATGTTGGGGGGAAAACAGGAACTCCAGAGGACCAGTCTTTTGTCTCTTGAGGACTCTGGGAAGTAGCAAGAGAGTGTGAACCTTAAGGTGTGAAACAGCTGTGTACTGCCTTTTGTTCCTGGAGAAGGTATTTAACTGAGAGGTTGACTTTGGCTCAGAGAGACTCTGCTGACCGTCGGTCCCGCGGCCATGGGGCTCCACAAGCTTGGTTGTATGTTCTTTGTGTGTGCTTGGAAATAAAAGAATGTTAGCTACCGCTCACCGCTCGTCTGCAGGCTTTATTTAAGTGGAAAACTTCCACAACAAAATGGCGCTGCGAGCAGGGTGGTCCGTGTGGTCGCTGAACAACGGTTCCGTGGACGGGCTGATCACCCCTGAGGGAAAAGGTACCTTTGTCCTACCAGCTGTTGAAGCAAAGGAAATGGAGGAGTCACGGAGCCGTGTGTTTCAGTCACCACCGAGATCATCGATTTTGAGGGGACTTCTGCAGATGGGTGAGTTGTAGCTAACTTTGTATACAGTTATGAGGAGTTTTTTGTCTGGCCGAGGGGGGGAACGCTGGCCGACCCCGGAGTTCGAGTCTCCGGGAGGAAAAACCTGGTGGTTTGAGGCCCCAGGCTTGTGTTGGGTACGGCTCATCACAAGGACATTGGCTCGAGCACGTTGTTGGGGAGAAGCCGGCCCAGACCTGTGTTCGGTCGACGTACGTCACAGGGACAGCAACTCGGGTACACTGTCGGGATCCATTTCCGTGTACTATAGTGCACGGAGTGGCGGTGTTCGTTCCTTGGTCCGTAGAAGGCAAGGGCCTCACGGGGGACGCCTCGTGTAGTAAAATGGGATCTAGATCCAGTAGATCGGCAGACGTTCCACCAGGCGGCCAGAGACAAAACTCAATACGTGACTGTGGTAAGAATTGAGTAAATGTGTGGTGTGTAAGATTGCAGAGAATGGTTGTGTGGGAAACGTTGATGTGTGTGTAAAAACAGTGAGAAACGGGGTTACAAAATGTTGAAATGGGGAACAAAGAAAAAAAAGAGAGGAGTGTAGAAATGTGTGTAACAGTTGTTTCCAACTAGAGGGAGAAGGTGGTACTGCAGGCCACCAGCTCCCCTAGGGTGGACACACACGAAATTTTTTTTTTAGCAGAATTGTTGATAAAATAAGCAAATAGGAAGAGGGTTTGGTGTTTTTCAACGTAGAACAACTACAATCTCTCTGGGTTTTTAAGAAAAGGGAATTCAGAACCAGAGAGGGGAGAGGTGTTGTTTTAAGCAATGAGAAGAATGATCAAAATGTCTCAGTGTGTCACTTGCAGGTGAAGAACAGACCTGGATCAATTTTCCACGTGCAGCAGTCGGAAGAAAATTATAGGTTAACACCATTAGAAACACTCAAGCCAAGTTTTGGCTGAATTGTTTTACAGCTTAACTTCCACGTGTTTGTCACCCTGAGAACACAAGCTCCAAGAATCTCTCCCTGAAGACAAGAAATGCAGTTCCAGAACAACGAGATGGATCTCGAGAGCTCACAGCAGCATCCTGAGCAGTGAAGAAAAGGTCCAGCAGCAGCAGCTGTGCAAGACAGCGACAGCAAGGAGAAAAATGGCATCATCATGACTGGATGGATGGATGTGCATTTCCAACGAGCTGCACCTTCACTGTGTGTGAATGGACTTTTGAAAAGACTGCTTGAGTTGGACATTTGCCACTTTCGGCGCAAAAATGGCAAAATGAGACCGTGGAAAACAGGACAAAGCTGAAAGACAACTGACTCTCACTGGACTGCTGCAAGGGGGAGAGATGAGATGAGACCACAGTCAAAGGAGGAGGGGACAACATGGAGGAAGGCTGTTGTAGTGTGGGAATAAAATTTGGGTTTAGGAAAACTGGGAAGGAAAAAACGACTGCCTTGCGTGGAGAATTGAAAAGTGTCTGGAGCACCGCAAAAAGGAGAGGTACACAAAAATTACACAAACAGAAAATGCATTAATCCTACTAACACAAACACACATGCAATGAAGCTCATGAAGACCAAATAGCATTTTAAGCATGCATTTCTGTTACCATCATCTTGTCCGGTTCACTTAGTGGGTTAAGAAGTGATACATAGACTAGTGAACTAGTATTATTTTTGGGGAAGGATGATTGAATCAGCGGTGAACAGAATGCTGCGGGAGGGTCAGATGAGTGGGGACTAATAGATTATTGAGTTTCTGGTTTCTGATGTGTGAGGGAGGTCTTATCATGACACACATCTGGGTACATGGGGAAAACAAAAACTCATTTTCTAATAGAATATTGCTGTTGTGTGAGGTGTGTGACTGGTGGATGAAAGTTTTGGGGATTTACTGATGCATTTTCTTTTGGTACCACTTTGAACCTGCCAATTAGTTTTGTTTTTTTTTTTATCATTCTAAGGGAGTATGCTTAGACAACTTCTAAACTAGGCCTTCATATTTTTTGATTTTTAACAGTGCACTGAGATTTTTGTTTGGCAATTTTCTCTTTTTCAAGCAGGCCTGCAAGATCGGAATCGAAAGCGCTACACAACATGTTGATCAATCGCAAGTGAGCTTCTCCAAAATTAAAATGGGCTCGGGAGAAAGCCACTTATTTGGGACAATCAGAAAACAAGTCCCTGGCAAAAAGGATTCAGCGAGGTAATCCAGTCTAAATTCTTTCTTTTTCTTTTTTTGAACTGACGTCATTGCTGGCAGTAGAAACTTATTGCGACACAAGAGGTTCTGCTATCAGCAATAAACACGGGGATTGACTGGACTGACAAAAACTTGACTGACTTGACACCAATATGCAAGATTGCACCTCCACCCAGAGAGACAAAGGGTGGATGTATATATGTATGTTTCTTTGTTACAGGAGCAGAAAGGTGACAGCAACATCCTGGGTTGCATGGGCTTTTGAGCCGTGCTGACTTAACCTTTTAATTGCCACTTTCTGTGTCTTTGTGAATTTACCAGGGGTGTGTTATTCATGACCTTGTATTGTTTACAGTGCAGAGGTCACTGTGAGAAAGTGTGCATACAGACGCGCTGTGCTAACATCTACATCACTTTTTCCACAGCAGAGGGCTAATCATATGATCTAATCACATGATTTACAGCAGGACACACCACTGGCTAATGTTTTTTCTTACGACAGGGCCTGGAGTAAAGCTACTCTAGGGGAGAAGCCCTGAGAATTTTTAAGAGACAATGCACAACTTTATTGTGTATGTCTAATTGTGCTAAGCTAACATAGGGCAAAAGAGGGTTTTTTCCGGGGAAGTTTTCATTTTTAAATTGCAGGAACCGTGACATGAGGGATATGGAAGGATTGACTGAGGCGCAGATGCAAACTATGACTAGGAGACAACACTTCAAGTGGACCAGTGAGAAGCAGGGACCATCTGCAGGACAACAGACAAACGACAGTGGGCTTCCAAAGGATTGTCATGAGGAGATTTTGAACAGCAAAATCTTAAAATAAAATGAAAGAGTTTCGACGTTGACGCTGAGGAAGACAACTAAGGTGTACGACGTGCTCTGCCTTAAATCTACAGCTGCGTTGGAACAGAAATCGAGGGATGGAGAGAGCGTGCCAAGCTCCAAAAGTGACAGCGCAAGGAAGATCAGCGTTGGAATTATGACTCTGTAAATGGCACAGACACCAGGAGCCATAACTGTGACAGAGACTGACCACCTAATGCTGTTTCACTTTGCCATGCAAAGTACTTTGACACTCTGGAGAAGACCTTTCCTCTGTATCATTGTTGTTTCCATTTGCATGTGAGAGCTTAGATTGTGGGGAAGATTAAAGATGAACAAAGGGTGGTGGGAGAACAGTGAAGTGAGGATACACAGTGTGAAACTCCTTTAAGTGTACAATAATGTTGATGTAATATGCAGAATGTCAGGAAAGAAATTCTGGTTTTAATGTGATTCTTGATTTTAGAATCAAAGGGTGGGATTGTAGAGGAATTTCTTTCACTAAGGTATTAATCACATTATTTCATTGTTTTAACATGTCTGACACTCATACTTAAGACAAATGGTAGGGGGTGTAGCAAAGATGTTGGGGGGAAAACAGGAACTCCAGAGGACCAGTCTTTTGTCTCTTGAGGACTCTGGGAAGTAGCAAGAGAGTGTGAACCTTAAGGTGTGAAACAGCTGTGTACTGCCTTTTGTTCCTGGAGAAGGTATTTAACTGAGAGGTTGACTTTGGCTCAGAGAGACTCTGCTGACCGTCGGTCCCGCGGCCATGGGGCTCCACAAGCTTGGTTGTATGTTCTTTGTGTGTGCTTGGAAATAAAAGAATGTTAGCTACCGCTCACCGCTCGTCTGCAGGCTTTATTTAAGTGGAAAACTTCCACAACAATGGCCTGAACCGTGAGGTGACTAACCATCCCCTTTCTTGGTATACATTTCTTTTTTTAAAGAAGTAAATGAACCCTTTTAAACCAAGTTAGATAATGTCCTCAGGTGTGTGGACTGCTTGTGATGCAGACGTGAAATGGGAAGCCGCTGACAGTAAAATATTAGTGAGAGATGCACTCAAACGCAGATAAAGCTAATGAAAATTTTATTTCTTAGCTTCTATAGGTTTTTTTTTTCTGTCATTTGTAAGGTTTTTCTATTTTTCCCCACCATGTCTTCCACCAAGAATCAAACCTGAAACACTTCTTTATTTGGAAGATATTTAAGGGACACAAATTCCTAATGAATCATGGCTTTAGTAGAAGTATTTTCGCCAGTCATAACAATAAAATTCATGTAAAGGTTATGTCTTGGAAAATGGACTGGGATTTAATATTCTGAACCGTTTCCGAGAGCAGGGGCTGGAAGAGTTATATAGTTTAATGTACTCTTAATCTTAAAGTGGATGAATAATGTAAATTCCTCTATAACCTTTTCGGCTAAATAAATGTTTAACCCACAGTTAAATCACAGGGCTGCAGGGAAATAGCTTGCGGCAGACTGAGGTAGTATATGACGGTTGATATAACTGGGGCCAACAAGCATGATCATAACAATGAAAAAGTGCAACTGGGGGAGGATGTGTGTGTGTGTGTGTGTGTGTGTGTGTGTGTGTGTGTGTGTGTGTGTGTGTGTGTGTGTGTGTGTGTCGAGGGTAGTTAGTGGTGCAGGATTATTGTAGATCCAGAGCACTTTGGGGATTTTGAAGATTCTTACAAAATGATTAGTTATCTGGCAGCTCTCCTCTTAAATCACGACAAAGACATTTACTGTAACATTATTTTCTTCCTCAGTGCTTTAGGTTACAGGTATATCATGGCCTATGTAAATTTTATAGAATACTGCTCACGTGAAGATGAATATGTCGTACTGGACTTCCCAGCACTTTAGGTACTCTACTTAAAGAAAAGAAAGAAAATGCAATGGTCTAACTGACTGGGAAATATAGTTTTTTGTTTTCTTTCCCAGATTTATCGTTGTCACTGTGAGGATCCCAAACGGCTCGTAGAAACTAACTGTAAATTGCCATAACCACCACTACAAAGAATACCTATTTTTTAAATAAGTATTCTTTGACCTTAGAACTGAAGAAGCTTCTCGGATGAGAGGTGAAATGTCTTCAAGCAACTTAAAGAAGTCCAGACGCTTTTCTTTGCAAGCTCCTTTGACTACTATCACCTGGATGACTGAGGACCTTCACAGACTTATTTTTTAATATTTTTCCAAGCATTAAATGTTTTCTTTTAACTTGTAGACAAAGCAAGGATAACAGTTTCTGTGTTTAACATCTTTGTCTATAGCTAAGCAAAGCAAATAGGCTTCCTCTTATTTAGCAGATGGACATGAGAGTGGTATCAACTTCTTTCTTCTAAATAGGCAGCTGTCACAGTCGTGGGTTTTGGCCTGGTGTTCTTAGCTTTGTTCTTGGTTCAGTTAGTTGTCTTCAGTTAGTCATGTTCTTTAGGTAATTTGGTTTGATCGTGTTCTAAGTTACTTTATCTATGTTGTTATCAGATTTAGTTCAGCTGTGTGTTCGGGTGTTTCCACCCTGCCCTGCCTCTTTATATTTAAACCCTCTGCCTCCTTGCATTGTCTGTTGTGTCATACTGAGTGCTTGCCTGCTTGGATGTGTCCCGCCTACATTTGGATTTTTGGACTTTGTTTGGCTGTTTGACTCTTCTTCTTCTACACCCCAAATAAAGAATGATTTCCTGCTCTGATTTCCGTCATTTAAGTCTACACTTTCCCCAAGAACATGTTTCCCAAATCGCAAGCCAATCATTTTAGAAGATTAACTTTTGAAGATCTTTGTGCCTTTTTTTTAAATCAGTGTTTGAAAATACTGACTGAAAATACAAGGGAGAAAAAAATGTTTAATTTAACAAATTTTAGTGACATTAAACCCTAAAATACACCATGTGTTTGTCACGTCAGCCCTCATGCTGGCAACACAGTAAAGTCTGGCAAATAACAGGTTGTGTTCACTGAATTTCAACATCTGTTGTTTTCTTCTGCAACAGAGGCATAATGACCAGTAGGGATGGGTACCGGTATCCGGTGCCATGATGGCACCGGTTCTGACATAAACGGTAGTAACCAGACCGAAAAGCAGCGCACATTTCGGTGCTTTATTTCGGTGCTTTTTTTCCCTGAGATGTGATACACTTTGAATTCTAGCCAATCCGGGGATAGTAGGCGGGTCCAGGTACGTACGTTCTTTTAGAGCAGAGCTACAGATTAAAAATGCCCAAGGCGAAGAGGTCAAAAGTCTTGCTGTACTTCACAGGAAAAGGTGTAAACTCAGCAGCCTGCAACAAGTGCTTTAAGGTGATACTGTGGAAAGGAGGTAACACCTCAAATCTGATGAAACACCTGGCGACGCATAGCGTTTTTTTTAAAAGCCGAAAAATGCGCCGTATTTGATAGCTTGCTGTGAGACCTCACACCGAGCGCATCTACTGCAGGTGTGGTGCCTGTTATCGGACGAAGAGTTAGCAACATCCCCCAAAAAGCTGAAGAGTAGAGTCCTGGCCCCTAGCCCTGCCAGTGTAGCAGAAATGATGATGATGATGATGGCAGCAGCAGCCGTTCTTCTCTGCGTGAGTAGCTTAATGTTGTTAGTGTATAATTTACGTTGAGTAGGCTAACCACGTTATTACATTAATGTATGTAAGGTGAACTAGCAAACATCATCATAGCTACATGCGGCTGTCTTGTTTGATGGCAGATACTCCCTTCACCCTGGCCAAAAAGGCTAAAATGACCAAATAAAAAGTGGGAAACAGTTAAACATGAGAGGTTTTTGGACAAAGTTTTTGTTTTTTCCATTGTTTAAGCACTGCTTCCAGCCAAGAGAGATACCATATATGCCCTATAGCTGCAGAAAAGGCTAACGTTGTTATCTTTTTACAAAAAAAACAGCTGAACATGAGAGGTTTTTGGACCAATTTTGTGTTCTCCATTCTTTAAGCACCGGTTCGAGCACCGTTTAAGCACCGGCACCGTTTCAAAAGTACCGGTTTGGCACCGGTATCAGATAAAACCTAAACGATACCCATCCCTAATGACCAGTCACGTGATTGTTGGATTCAAACTGATAATACACATTAAATCATCAAACTTCTGAGCCTGACGCTCTAAGGTAGATGCCTGATGAAATGATGACACTGTTAACAGTGTCTCAGACACAGGCTGTGAGATATGATATTTAAAAAAACGTATCATTGCCACCTGCTCGTAGCTCTTTATCCGCACTTACCTCGACATGCAGATCAGAGGATACCTCGAAGGGGAATTACAAAGCCTTACATATGACCTTGATATAGCATACGCATGCTGTGAACGCTGTAGCTTTTCGTGGCACATGGCAACTTTGATCTAATTGCTCACAGTGTGCCCGACTTAATAGCTCCCCTGTTTCCACCAATTAATTGTGTAAATTTTATAATTTAGCTCCTAATGCCTTGTGACGCGCTCCTGAAGGGAGCTGACTCAGTGTGATGTAGAAAAAAGAGAAGAAGAAAAAACGCCTGCACACATATATTGTATATTTTCCACATTCTTTGAAAAAGATGCTTTTGACCAACCAATCACATCTGCCACATGCTGCATTCTTCGTCGCAGCAAAATCACTTCTCCCACAAGGCGAATCCTCAAGACATCAAACCGAAGCTGGTAATGTACTCCTCTGTTTGGAGGATGAGCCTTACAAAGGACATTTGCTTTTTTAAAAACACACGGTGCATTATTGCAATTTCATCAGCTCACAAAGCCTCAATCATAGCAGTCATCCAAACCCAAAAAACAAAACCCTCCTACGCTTTCCAAAACTCCCTCCAGGAAGATCCAAAGAAAAGAAACAGAAGAGCCTGTTTTGATCTCTCTGTTTTGTCACTGAGTTGTTGCACGTCTTAATTGAAAGAACATATGTAATATTTTATTCAGAGTTTCAGAACAACTGCGCTGTATTTCTTCTCTGTTTTTTTTTTATTTTCTCAAATTTATCTCTTAGATTTTGCTAATACTGTAACAAACACGTCTCGCTGATTTTCTTGCTTTTCTTTGAGTGAACAGTATGCATGACGCAACAAGAAACAGAGACTTTATTGTGAGGCAAATCTGTACATTAGGAAGACACAGAACATCACAGCAAGTGCATTTATTCCATATTCTTGCCCGACAGAGCCAGTGATTCACTTTTCCTTTGTGTGGCATGGCTGTCTTATGAATGGAAAGAATATCAGATAATGCGCTCCGCAGACTTCACCAGCATAAAACAACCTGACATCCGAGGACACACTTTAAAAAAACATGACGGTTCGGGACACTGATTCGAATATTTATACTGCAACATTTTGAGAAACACATGAAGGGGAAATGCTGCAGTTAATGTATGAGCCATGAATTAATACGTGACATTTCATCCTGTCGATGAAGTGCTCGGGCATGATATACAACCTCTCAGTAAAGAACTGTCGTGCAAATCATAGGGCGCTGACATTTTGGATATGTTATCATGCAAGCTCTGCAGGAAGTACAAGTCGTGTACGTCAAGTGTGTCACGTGATGCTATCTGAGCATATGATTGAGTACTTTTTTTCTCCCTGTGAGGAATAATTACATGGTCTCGTGTTGATGTGCCACAGCCTGCAGCAACTAGTGAAAAGGAGCAGCTGAAGTTGTCCATTAAAGTCACACGGAGAAGCGCCAAAGCTGCCTGTTTTAAAGATTTGAGTCAGATCTAAACGCAGGTTTATTTATTTTTGTGTTTAGTGGGTTTGTCTTTCCTTTCTTAAGCACTATTCAGCATTTGGTTACTAACCGTGAGCTTAAATATATCACAGTGAGTCCTCTCACTGTGATAGGCACCAGAGGTGGTGTGTGAATAGTTATTAAGGGGCAATTTTGGTGTCAAGGATCACTGGATGAGGTGTGTTTTTTGTTCACCCTCTTGTTCAGAGTAAAAGCAGAAAAACAAAAAGGCAGAGCTCCATTCTGGGATTCAGGGAACCGCCTCAGCTCACCATCTTTATCCATCCGATCTGATTTATCAGTAGATAAATCCAAATAGCTCGCTTGTTTGAACACACATTTAATACATTCATTCTAGATGTTTACTCTACATAATGGCTGTGTATTTTGCTGCTTGTAGGCAGCATAATGCATAAAGTGAAGAGTGTGAAAGCAGTTACAGTCTCTTCAGAGACAGTTTGATGGATGACCCGAACTGTCCCTGCAGTCTGCTGCCGCTTCTGTTTGGCTCGTCACTAAATTTCGCCAAACCGTCTTCTCGGACCAGAGCAGCATGGTAAGGAGGTGTGTGCGTCATTTCCTCCCAGTCTGATTCAAATCTGACTTATAGCAGGCCTGTAAATGCACAAGAACGTGAGCTTCCTCACGTAATTAAATCACCAAATTATCAAAGCTCAAAGCTTGTTTATAGGAAAGATTTGGTTGGCTATGACTCTAGCTGGTCCCGTTTTTGTCCTCTCCAGATTCCAAAGAATGTGCCATCTGGCCACAATTTTCAACTGTGAGGTTATTTCTGAACTTTGTGCCGTTTTTCTGGGTTTTGCACCATTTGGAGACAAATAACAAGATGACTTGCTTTCCCCTGCTGATTTTTACAACCTCGTTTCCAAAATATTGGGACACTATGTAAATGAATATAAACACGCTCAATTTGTTTGATGACAGTAGCATGTTTCAGAAAGTTGGGAGCATGTTTCCTATTTTGTTTCATTAGCTCTTTTTTTTTCTTTTTGGAACTGCCTTCTTTAAGCAGACTACTGAGACCAGCTCCTGTAGGAAAATACTTTAGTCCCATTCTTAGATAGTAAAGGATTTCAGCTGCTCAGAAACTCGGGCTCCTCTGTATTTATTTTATAAACCTATGATGTTTTCACTGGGTGACAGGTCTGGACTATACACTGGCCAGTTTAGCACTAGGACTCCTTTACTGCATAGCACTGATGCTTGCTGTTGCTCCAAAACATGTAGTGTTATTGCATATATGCAAGTTACCCATCCCTGTGCTCTGCCTTTTGACCCATACAGTGATCAAAGCTCCGTGGTCCTTTCCCTCTTTACCCTAGAGCAAGGGTGTCGAACTCCACCCCTCGAAGGCCAGTTTCCTGCAGGTTTTAGATCTCACCCTGGGTCAACACACCTGAATCAAATGATTAGTTCATTACCAGGCTTCTGGAGAACTTCAAGACATGTTGAGGAGGTCATTTAGCCATTTAAATCAGCTGTGTTGGATCAAGGACACATCTAAAACCTGCAGGACACCGGCCTCGAGGCCTGGAGTTCAACACCTGTGCCCTGGAGGATATTTCTTCTATGATTTCCAAAGTAACAGTTTTCTTAGATGTAAATAATCTTAAAGTATTTTATTTTTGTGCACAGCTTTAAAGTCTATTTGTAGAAAATCTGGTCAGTGGTTCTCAGAAGAATTTGTGAGCGTTTTAAACATCTGTTTTTAATGCCTAGCTGCCCGATGGCCCAGGGATCATATAGTAATGGTTCTGAGCGCTGTCCCTTATATACAGACTTTCTTAAATATAAAATAATAATATAAATAAATCAAATCTCTCCCAGTCGACTGGGAGAGAGTAGGGACAGTGAAAATTGGCAAGATACTAACCCCTTGTTTGCCTACTGGTGGTCAGAGGGCCCGGTGGTGCCAGTGTCCGGCAGCCTCGCCTCTGTCAGTGCACCCCAGGGCAGCTGTGGCTACAATGTAGCATGCTATCATCAGTGTGTGTGAATGTGTGTGTGTGTGAATGGGTGAATGTAGTGTAAAGTGCTTTGGGGTCCTTGGGGACTAAGTAAAGCGCTATACAAATGCAGGCCATTTACCATTTTTAAACATAAAATGAACATATACTGGGTTTTTTAGTTTTTAGTTTTGTTTGTTTTTAAATTTCATTTACATTTAACATGTTTTTAGTTTATGATAGGGATTTAATGATATGCAAATCATTACATTTGCATGTAATAGTATTCCAACATTTTTGGAAACAGGGGGATTAAACAGTATAAAGTGCCATGCAAAGTTTAAAAACAAAGAGCAAGACCTTTAATTAAGTGAAACATCATCAACTTTACATATTCAAAGATTTTATGGTTGTGCCCTCGTACAACAACTAATAGGAGGTGCCTTGTAGGCTATTACAATATGAATATGTTAACATGTCGATTAATTCTCAGTATTACCTTGAGGGTATCATATTGTATGAAGAGTTTAACAAAAAAAGAAGTAGTAACTAACTGAAGTCTAAAAGGCTCTTCAGGATTTTCCACTCAGACTCTACAGAGGCCTTTTGTTCCCATCGCTGGCATAGACATACTATAGCTGTTTGCACAAATGAGAGTGCAGGAAGGAGAGATGATTCGAAGGTACATAATGTTATTTCTTGATGTACAAAAGCTTGAATAACAAAAGTAGTCCAGACACCAAGGAAGTGACACAGCAGAGTGTGTCCTGAATGAATGTGGCAACAAGGACCGGCCAGCCTGGAGGAGTATACGACAGTGCTGCTAGCTGTCAGCCCCTCATCTGTCCGCCTCTTCTTTATTCTGCCCGTCCATGCGCTAGTCTATTCAACATGTCTGTGTGACTGCTCGCCAGGTTACCATGGAGTTTCAGTGTTTATCACAAGTCTGAAAAGAGGGATTTTGGTGACCAAAGCGTCCTTTATCCAGTGCCACCAAGAGCTGAGCATTTTCCATTTTTCCATTTTGGTTTTGACACACTGATTCAAAAACCCCTGTGAATATTTAAGGACCTCGGAGAAAGAAAAATCGGATGTTTTGTGGCTTCTTGACTTGAGCTGGCACTATCAGGGCTCGATTAAAACACTCAGCTCTGATGTGTCATAAAAAATCTTTTAATGCTGACAATGAGATGTGTAATTTTTACAGAATCTTTGTGTAAGTACAACATTTTTACCTTTTTATTTTCAGCGATATCACATATCTGCATTACTTTTATCAGCCAAAATGTAAAAAGTTAAAAAAAATTACAGTTTTAGAGACAGGTAGTCAAACAGATTTTTTTCATCCAAATCAAAGCTTCAAAACCCTTTAAAGTCTTTTCAGTAGTTATTGAAATACACGGTTAAAGCCACTAACACTTTTCTTTTTATTCAGTGTTTCTCTATAGGATCAAGTGCTTGTGAAGAATACTGTTTAAGATGGGAAACAAGATCTTTTGTGGGTATTTATTAGAAGCTCAATAATCAAAAAGTGGATGGTTTTATGTTGACAGTGTTCTAACAACATTAAAAAAGTAGCCTATGTTCTCTCTTGTAAAATTTCTAAAACTCTGTTTATAATAGCCTCCATTACTTTTGGGAAAGAGACTGAAAAGTAGAGTGTCAGGATCTATAAATTCACTCGCAGCAAGGTTTTTCACATCAGCTTTCCATAAGACAACTTAATGTAATATCCTTTATGGAACTCTCAGATCATTTCTAAGGTATTTAGTAAACAAATAAGGAGCTATACACTCAGGATTTCATGCAGAAAGATTGCTCAGATAAACCCTGTTTTCCCCCCAATTAAAGAAACTCTCAAAATACTATATGTAAGATTATTAACCAAGCGAACTGTGTCATTAAACCAGCTGACATTTGACCACTGGGTGGTGGCAGCAGTTGTTCCTCTTGTCAGAGTCATAGCGGCAATGAGATGCCACTGTCAGTTATTGCTCTATGGTTGTCATTGCTCATGTGAAATCCATTTTCTCTGTTTGAATACACTCTGTCAGGGAAGAAAAGATCCAAACTAAAATCTTCTCTGCCCAGTTTTTGACAGGGAGCATCTGACAGCAAATGGCTGCCTGGCCTCTTCACAGCCGAGCGACATCCATCTGTCCTGGACTGCCTGCTGTCTTTCACAATGGCTTCATTTTCTTTATACTGGTTTGCACTTACTTTACTCCTCTGGACTTGATTATCTGCCCTGCTGAAGGAGACTTTCACAGTCATCCGTTGAGTCATCCGTTCATATAGTGAGAATGTTTTTTAATGGATATTGCACATTATAAAATAACTCTGGTTAAACAATAAAAGGAAATCTATTTGTGTCCCATTAGATTTCTGCTCATATAGTCATAAACAGGGCTGCGTCTGCCTCGTATGACTGTGAGAGAGAAACTGTGATTGATGTTTTTCTGTTGCTGTTTTGCATATACGGCAACAATAGCTGTCAATCATCCGGTGATAAACATCAGTAATTTGATCCCTGTTTTGTCACACACTTTCCACGACAAAAATCTCTGCATTATTAGATATGTGTGCTGCAGGAATACGTAAGGACGAGGAGACTTATCCATGATGACGACTGCTCTTAACCCGGAGGGATTTCACAGAGCTCCAACCAATATTTGACCTGGCAGCTTGTACCCAGCCTGTCAGACACTGCCATGGCTTTGAAGGAACTTTCCCTCGATGTTTTCACACCATCGTGACACCCCACTCTACTCCCAATCGTCCCAATCGTCCCAAACTCATGCGGCGTCTTAATGCCATTAGAAAGCAGTCGGAATGCCCTCAGCTGGTCGCATGAGAGGCCTTTTAAAGTCTCGAAACGGGAATGGGAACGCTCCCAACACAAAATGGGAGCGCTTCCACAACTGTCCACGTGCAAATAAGTGTAAATCATTTGAAGGTAGACGTAACACGCCCGTGACATCTTTAGCACTCTCGCAAATGTGGTTGTCGGTCAGCAGCACGGTTATTAACCTGAAACCATTTGGAAATTCAATTTGGTGACACAGCTGTGCGAGAATTGTTGAAACACATGAAAATTACCAGGGAGCTATTTGTGACTGATTAATGCAATAATGACTTTCATTATCAGCAAAGTAACACAATGTGTGACTGAGCTCTGAGCTAAATACAAAAAAGAAAACAGAAAAAAGAAGAAGTTAATTTGGTGCATTCTTTAAAAAGTGAGACTGAGTCAGAGAGGAGTTGGAGAGAAAAGATTGCCAAAGCCAAAAAATCCAACAGAATTCATTTAGTGTGGGAGAGATGTTTGCATACACTGTGTGGGTTTTTTTTTTCATTATTGCCTCCTCCTGCATACATTTAACCTGTAAGATTAGAGGATACAATTAGACATGACTAGCATCAGAGCCCAGAAATGGTCAAAGTGATGATTCTGATATTGATTTTTTTCTTTCTGAGCGGACTCGCACGCTGCTTTATCAGTCCAGCTCATTTATAATACGCTGCCAGATCTGGGAAACTGCTTCAGAAAGGAGAGGTGATGTGACACTTTACATGATGCGTAAAAGGCCAGTCTCTGATAGTACAGCTGCTGGTTGTGAGCACAGCTGCAGCTCCTCTGCTGGCTTGTGATGTTGTGGGTGGATGTTGCTCGGAATCTGGCTGTCACTGTGGGAATGTTGTGCCTGGGTGCGGTTGGTGTTCAGACTTCAGCCGTTGCTGCGCTGCTGCGGAAATGTCCTACTGCTACCATTCGAATGTCCTGTGATACGTGTCTTCCTCAAAGACCAGAGTAGTCGTAAACGTGCACGCACGACTGCTGCGTGGAATCGGTGTTGGACCCATTAAGAGCAACACGTCCCGTCAAGAATTGTAAGAAGCAAAGCACAGCCATGGCTACAGCCAGAGTTACAGCTGTGTCAGAGCTAGAAGATCAGCGCTAGTCTCTGTGCAGATTTGTGCCTCCGCAGAGATTCTCTCTGTGGTCACAGCCAGTGGCAGTCTACTACATGGATGTGTTACCTTCTGTTATCTTTATAGAGGTTTTCCTCTTTGACATCACTTTCACTTTGGACTTGCAGTTTATTTGGTTTAGGCGACAAAACTACTTACACACAATGAGTAGTTGGGGAAATGTTTTCATTGGGCTGTAATTGGAAACGCGTAGTTATTTAAGGAGGAGTAGAGCTAATTAGCTAGAATAAGGTGACAGTAGAAGCTTTTTCAGAACTTACAAGAAACTTCTAAACTGCATGCACTGCAACTCACCGCACTCTCTAAAAACATTTCAATAAATTCCTTAAGCCAATAATGAGTAGCTTAACCCACATGTTTAGAGAACTGGAGTAAAGCAACAGGCCTATATATGCCTGTGCTTGTTTATAGGAAGAAACTATTATGACTTTTTCAAGCAATTTAAGTCACTACAGCTTAAATAGGTGTATTTTGCTAAGTATACTGCATCACTGTCTCACTTTGTTATTTAAAAATGTGACTGTACTGGGTTTGTTTATTTCACAGGCTCCCAATGGTGCCAGAGTTAAGTTTCTTAATTGCTGGGATTGTTGCAAAGCAAAAATTCAACACTATGATATTATGGGCTAAAATGACTTTCTTTGTCCTCTGGTGACTAGTCTCATACTTTTTTTGTCTTAGAAATATAACCAAAATAATATTTAAATTGTGCAATGTGGCATTATTTTTTTCACCAAAGTGTATGAAACTTTTCCTTTTCTTAGGGTCAACTGACTTGCGGTGTTTGCTTTAGAGGCCTTAACAGGGGCACCATTAAACTGCCCCACTGAAAAATGGATTGGTATTTTCAGACAAAAGAAAACAAGAGCCCTCTCCAAAGACCACATTTTTGACACCAGAACTGCATAAAACAAATCACCGATGTGTATTCTCTCAAAGTTCGAAAAACAGTGATTGGAGGTATCACCTTCCATTTATATTTATTTGTCTGAGAGGCTGCAGTGAGCAGAATCAGTCATTTTTGTGTCTTTCACAGAGAGCGCTCCTCTCCATAACAAGCTGGCCACTCATACTGCTGACAGACAATAGTAATTAGCAGTTTGAGCTGTATGCACAGACTTGACTGGCACTTCACAGTGCTGATACACGCTGATGCACAACATATACAAAACTTTGGGAATAACACAGGCGTGTGAAAAAGAAAGTTTTTGCTCTTTGCAGGCTTGTGGAAAACCAAGTGCACCCTTATTGCCTCAATAGGAATTAAGAGGGAAAGGAGCAGCCAGGTGCTGCTATAATCAAATGTACTTGATTAATTTATCATCAGCAAGTGTAACCACCTCTATGCAAGTTTATCAGTTTGCTCTTTAGTGGGAGACTAATGAAGTCATACACACAAGATTACGTTGAGCTATTCCCACTAAAGGTGGATCTGCATGCTACTGAATCATTGGGGTGCACTTAGTTTTTCTAGTTTAGTTTCTATTAAAACTTTCTTTTTCATCTTGTTCACATTAGTTATCACTGGAAATATCTAATTAATATTTCAGTCAGTGGAGTTTTTGCCATTAGTGTCACTTGGTGAGTCCTAACAGATAGGTCATTCTAAATGGCTGATTAGCTCTGAAACTGTTTATGCCCATATTTCTGATTGGTTGACTGCTCTTGAGGCGTCTTGGAAGCCAGAACTTGTCTCGTTCTCAGATAAATGGATGAAGGCTCCTGTCTGAAATGGATTTACACACATTTCAATCTGTCTAACCCAATTTAGTCATTTAGAAATGGGGTTTTTAAAGTAAAATCCCAAAGGCAGTAATAGAGGTTTAAGTGAGAGTTCTTTTCACCTTGTCCAATTATTTCATCTGATCATTTGTTACAAAGTTGAATCAGCTCTTTTAGCCAACTTATTTAGCGTTAACGTTTTGGCAGCAAGTAGCAGACAATAAAGGGCATTAGCAAAAACCCTGCATTAGATAGTCTACCAGCCTTTTAATATGTTTATGTTCAAGACAAATTAGGACAGATGAAAGTGACTTCTCACGGACTATTGCAGTGAATGTAAGTTGGGTATGTCGGCACAACCGCTGACAACACCTAAAAAGTGAAGTTTCTCATTGAATATGTTTTGACAGACTTCCCGAAGATTATTTATACTTCAGTAATGGAGTGCTCATTGTAGGCACAGCTAATGTAAACTCTGACTCTAATAAGGATAAATTCATGTGGAATTGTGCTCTCTGCTACAGTACTGTAATATATTAAATCAACTGTGGATAACAGTCATTTATTCACTTAATTATGTCCATTGAGTTAGTTTGACTGCAGCTGTGCCTTTTGTATTACACTCATTTGCTTAACAAGATAATGTAAGTCATTCTAAAACTCAATGCAATGCTGATTTGGCCCTGATAATAAGTCAAAACGCTGTCAGAATTGTGCATTTCATTGAAATAATATTTCTTACTAGGCACAGCCAGGCTAGCTCATATTATTAAGTGTAGCACAGTGCAGGACGTCTCATAATTTAGAGTAACACATGCATTCCCACTGTGCAGCGTGAGCCGCTGCACAACTCTCCCATCAGCCATACATTCTGCTGAAAGTCTACATTAGCAGCTTCAGAAGGGTTGTAAATTAGAAATGAAGAGGCATCTAGTGGTTCAGACCCTGCGACCCGTGCCGGGGCTCTCTGAGGCAACACAAACCACAATTTCAATTCTCCAAATAAATCCATCTGTGGCCAGACCGGCCGAGAAGTAGTATTTCACCGCTGCGCACGGAAGAAAGAGAGACTCACATGATGGCTACATCTCCCCTTCTCCAGTGACACCAGAACACTCCTCTCTGTGGTCCTCGGCCCCTAAAGCCCCAAAGAGCATCGTAGCAGTCTGACAAAACAGAGCTGTCACAATCTGTCTGCCACGAGACAGAGGACAGACTCAAAGTTATGTCTCGCTTCCTGCCTGCCTTTTCTTCTTTTGTTTTCTATTCTTTCCATGTTTTTAAGGTTTATTTTCTATTTTTCTGTCTCAAAGGATGGATGGATGGATGGATGGATGGATGGATGGATGGATGGATGGGTGGATGGATGGATGTTTAGATTGATAGATTTCTTCTTCCGTTCTGCATATCATGATCTGGATACAGCTCTCTGCTCTGCACACATTCTGATCCACGTGGCTCCCGCCTCATGTGTTGCTTGTGTTTGGACAGCGCTGAGGCAGTCAGATCTGTGTTAAATGTGGCCTCACACTGGGCTCCACACTGATTGGTGTGTCAACACAGGCTGGATTTCAACTGCCTGCTCAAATGTGACTGTGTTTGTTGTGTCGCCCATTCAAATCCGACCGAGATCTGATGAATAGGTGAGAACAAGCTCATCAGATTTGAGCAGGCAGTGTAAACCTAGTCTGTGTTGACTGACACACCAATCAGTGGAGAACAGAGCGAGAGTTTGTGTTTGCTTGGGGGGGGGGAAAGTCACTTTGCCTTCAGACATGATTTATTTTGTTTCTTTTTTATGTTATTCTTTATTTGTCGCTGCACAGGAAGGACAATGTTTTCTTTTATTTTAGTAATAAGGAACAGAAAGATCACATGTAGGTGAAAGAAATGACGGATTTGATCTGAGTTGTTAAAATGAAGAGGCAGCCGGTTTAAGGAAGCTCTCTGGAGGATTTCATGTTGCTGGTTGGGTGGGTGAGGCGGCAGAGTGAGAAGGGTTTTCGGGGCGGGGGAGGAGAGTCACATCCAAATCACTGCAATTAGCAGAAGCACGGGAGACTAGTGCCCCCCAGTGTTTGCTTAATGTATAAATAATTTCTGTACATCAGAGGGAGACTATCTGGCTTAAAAAAAGAAAAAGGAAAAACTTGCATCGAATTCTGTGTATTTTGCTCTTGCTTTGTTCTTTATGTATACACAACTACAGTCACTTAGAGACACACCTTTTAATTATACAGTTATGTTAGGTAATTGTGTTTAAAATCCAAATAAAGCTACAGGGCTGCAAAATTGTTTTTGCTTTCTTTAAGATTTGAATTATGATCATCATGTATGTGATCACTTTAAATATCACATCAATACAGTAATTTGCTGTAATCAAATCCAATCGAGGCTAAGTAGTGGAAATTATATTTTACTGTTTTGTTGTTTTCATACATACATGTGCACATACATGTATATATAAAAATGGATTCATCCTGGATTGCTTTCTGATTAATAGATGGTGTTAAATATAACTCTTTGAGAGCCAGTTCTTCATGGGAAAGCATAAAAATGGTATTGACCTACATTACTTTCTGTATTTTCACACAGTATGCCTTTAGCTCTTCTTTCTCAGTGTGACTCAGTACGCATAATCCCTTTGTATAGGCTGGATTGATGTCCTACATCGTCCAGTTCTCTTTGTCACTGGATGGTTTCTGTGTGCAGGGTGCTATCAATGAGTAACCAAGGTAAACCAGAAAGACCATACACCTCGCCAGATCTCACACTGTGTCATTGTCCTGCATTTGCCTTTTTTGTGTGATGCAGGTTGAAATGTTACAGGCTTTTCATATGCAGCAGCTTATCATTCCAGGATACTGAAATATGAGGCAAAACCTTTATTAAATATGTGAAATCAAGCAGTATAAACTCATTCCAGTGTGGATCAGTGCAGGTGGAACACAGAAGGTAAAATCCCAATTTACTCTGTCAAAGTGCCAGCCTTATTGCTTTAATGTCACTTTCAGAACTTCATCTTAACATCCCATTAGGACTAATGAGGAATACATCCTTTCCCCCTGCAGCAAAAGTCCTGTTTCTGTGGGAACCAGCTGATAGCAAGTAGACTTTGCCCTGAAGGAAACTGAAGCTACAGGAAGAGCAGCCGAGCGCGGTCTCAGTCGTCACAGCAGAGGTAAGGCATATTTTTAATAGCTTCGCTGGAGTTGTACGGATTGATTTCTGTGAACAGACCTGAGTCAAACAGCAGCTGGACACTTTTTTATAGACTTTAAAACTGTTGTCATCTTGTCAGAACGTGGATTTAATGTTCCAAACTTTCAGCCCGCGTAAGCCAACAAAAACAAAGTCCACTCCGTGCCTTAGAAAACACAGTTTTAGGCTTTGTTTTGTCCATCACCGCTTCCAGTTTGGAGAGATGAGCTGAAAAAGACGAAAAAGTCAAAATGTGATTTTTATCTAGCAAATGATTTATTGCTGCCACGAGTGCAAAAGCCATTACTAATTACAGATATTACAGGAAGTGGAAATTGTTATTCATTAAACCATAATGAATAGACGGATGTACGCAGGGAGCGGCTGTTTCTGTCAAACTGCTATGTGTAGTCACTGCTTTACTGCAGTTGTACATCATGCAGCATTGATCTTTGAGCAGCTGGTTATGACTTCATTTCTTTCATGATTAATGCAGAACTAGGGAACTTGGGGGGGAATTTATTATTCCCTTGTGTTCACTATACATATATACATTTTAAAAAATCCTTGCATTTATTGTCTGTCTGTGGATGACAACTAAATTTCCTCTGAGATCAATTAAATGGAATCTATTTGCCAATTAAATATACATACACCAAAAATAGATTAAGTTTTAGGGCCATTTTTATGGATGCCAGTCATGGAGGGCCTTGTATTTGTGTGATGCATGGTTTCATAATCACCCATTTGACATTGCCCCGTGTGCCAATTTAACATCACTGATGAAAGCACTGACACTGTCCAGAGGAATGTCTTTGTGACCTTAACTACCTTGTATGTCTAATAATTCTCTTTATCTTGGCAGTTTTGCGTCTGATAAAATTTGCTGACTTTTGGGCAAATGGACCAGACTTATGACAACAGAAACGGTGGATATCCTCAGCCCCCTCCATATAGCCCCGGGGACCATGGACAGAGTTCGTATACTGGGATGAGCTATGACGTTAGTAGCAATTCACAATCATTTTTGTTAGCCTCAAACAGGAAAAAAATTAAATTAAGCAGTGAGAGAAACCATTTTGCACATTGATTTTAGGGTTTAATATGGCGCTATCGTAAAGAATGAGCCCAAATCCAACACACAACTAGCCTTTGATCATGCTATCGTTGGGATGTGTAATTAAATGTGTGCTAACACATTTAATTACACATGGATTATTGGTTTAATTCCATGAAGTTATTTCAAAATGAACACTAAAGCCTCTAATCACATCATTCTGCCTTTTTTATGATTTGCAAGAACATTTTAAAGTTTTGAATCTAAACTTCGGGCGCTGTCTGAATGATCCAGGTGGAGAAGGGCAGTGTTGCAGTGGTCTCCCCTCCTGGAACCTATGATAACATGGTCCATCCTGTGGGCCCAGGAGCAGGTGGAGACAACCAGCAATGTGATCAATCTCCACCCGTCTACTCTCCCGGCTTAGAGGATAGCGCCTTCAGTGATGCTGCCATACGGAGAGGTGAGGGTCGAAGGAAGTAGATCAATAAAGAGAGGGAGAAACAGGAGGCGAGAGAAATGAGCGTTTCTGTTTGCGTGATCAGAGCCGAACGAGGATCAGCAATATTTACTCCCCTCATTTGTTTTGCAGTGTTTCCTTGAAAATTGATTTGGAATTGAAAATTGTTCTGTGATCGCTGCTCGCAGCCTTTTCGCAGCCTGTCGCAGCTCTTCACCTCCCACACAACACAAATCATTTTAAATGAGAGGCAGGAATGCAAGTTTGGTGAAAACAGTCATTTTTGGCAACAGCGTGCAGCCTTACCTGCCTCAATGCTTCACTCTGACAGATTGTTGTTGTCGCATGTCTTTCTCCTGTCTCACCTCTCTCTGTGTTTCTGGATCTGTTTTTCTTTTTTTTCTGAACAGGTTTTATAAGGAAAGTCTACTTGACCTTGATGATTCAGCTGCTTGTGACTGTGGCGATCATCTGCGCTTTTCTTTACTGGTGAGACACAATCACACGAGGCCATTCTTGTTCCAAAGAGAAAAGAAGAAATGTCCTTTATTGTAATCTGCTGGCATTTAATTGTGTCATCGCCCACCAACATGAGGCAGAACAAGTGCATAAAGTCGTCCCTGCACAAATTTAAACATGCACTGGGGCCCTTCTCAAATCACCATAGTGAGGTGAAACAAGATGATATATAGTCCGCCTAATGTTTGTGCTTGCAGTAGTTTGAAAGCTCCCTGTGTTTGGTATAATGGATGTGGTGGAAGACTGAAACAGTCATTTCTTTTCATAAATTGTATTCAGCTCCCATGTGCACAATGCACTGCTCTCTGTTAATATTTAATAAAATCATTCCACTGCTTCTATCAGATAAATGGCGGCTCTATTAAACACTTCTCTCTTTCTCCCTTCCATTTGCTTATCACCCCCTCCCCCACAAAAAACAAAACAGGGACACACTCAGGAAATGGGCATGGAACAACTACTGGTTCACCTACACCATGATGTAAGTTGTTTTCATAACGTTCTTTCAGATTTTCTGGATTTCGTGTTTGGAGAAAGGGCTTCACGTAAGTCCACGGCAGTGTTGGGAAGGTTACTTTTAAAATGTATTCCATTACAAAATACAGAATACATGCCCCAAAATGTATTCTGTAACGTATTCCGTTACGTTACTCAATGAGAGTAACGTATTCTGAATACTTTGGATTACTTAATATATTATCATGCTGTTTACAACTACATGAATGTACTATTGCTGTGATTTATTACTGTTACTGAAGGTCCGTAGTAAAGGGACCTCTGGCTAATACGGTGGGTTCTGTGTCGGGCTCGTAGCCGAAAACTAGCTTTACTTTGTTGTCTGGGTCAAGAGGCATTGAAAAGCTGCTTCAACAGAACTTATTGTTTTTGGAGGAAAACACGAACACGGTGTACAGTCGAGTCTTAATAGCTTACTTACAACTGGGCTCGTCAGGCACTCTTCTTGGCTGCAGTGGTTATTATTATATTTACATGCTTCCAGCTCCCGTTTTTGCTCGATGACAGCTCGTACTTTTCCTTTTTCTCCCTCCCTCGCTCACAGACACATAACAGGTATGGCAGTCCATTCTCCCTGCAGCATGGACTACACTGCCTATGATGCTACATTCATTAGAGCTATACCGGTAGCATTCTGCCTATTAGCTTAGCACAACAACAACAGGCGCTCTCTCACCCAGGAAACAAGCAGAGAGAGAGCGTCACCCTGTAACCATGGCAACCGTAACGCTGCCGCCTGGAACAACAGAACGTAGCTGTCAAACAAAACCCAAACAGTCCTGACCCGCCACAATATGAATCAGGGAAGTACCGCCGTGTAATCCATTTATTTACAAAGTAACTGTATTCTAAATACCACCTTTTTAAATGGTAACTGTAACGGAATACAGTTACTCATATTTTGTATTTTAAATACGTAACGGCGGTACATGTATTCCGTTACTCCCCAACACTGGTCCACGGAAGTAAATCACAAGATCATCTTAATATAAATAATGCGCTCAGTGAAGCCATAATGTTTCTCCTATTATATGCTAATGCCGGTAAACTCTGTATCGTGTGTGAAACAGGGTGGTGGTACTCGTCCTCATCGTGGCCCTGTCATGCTGTGACAGTCTCCGTCGTCGAGTCCCCCTCAATTTTATTGCCCTGGGCCTGTTTGTGAGTAGAGGCAGTACCAGCCAGGCATCAAATTAAACCACCACCACACCTGCTCTATTTCACAGGGTTTTTTTTTTGGTCATGTATTTACTTTCCATTTGTCTCTCCCTCCCTCTCCCTGCCTGTGTGCCTTTCTCCCTGTCTTCCTCAGACTGTTGCAGAGGGCCTGATGCTTGCATCTGTGGCAGCGTGAGTGTTTGTTTACAAAGATGAGTCCCCACCTGATGCAGACTCATTTGCACAATAATAATCCTATTTGATCCATATCTGATAGCGTGTTCGATGCCAGCAATGAAGCCATCATGTCAGATAAGATGTTATCAGCGCTGGTTTACCAAATTAAAAGGCATATGGGATCACATTTTCTGATTTTTTTTTCCAGCTGAAGATAAATCTGAGCACATCACAAACAATTTCTCTGTATTTCTCGGTGCCTGTGTAAACACGAGTTACCCTTTTTTCCCCTCCATCTTTCTGACGGTTCTTTTTTAGCAGCACGTCATTCTGTCAGAAAAAGGCATCAGATGAGACCTGACTATCAATAATGCATTAAAATTACCATATTTATAGGATATTGCTATAACTGAAGCTATAGCTGATAGGAAATGCATGTAGGCAATGCATAATTCAATACTTGTCCAGTGGGGTGGGGGTGGGGGTGGGGGTCCAGTGCTCAAAGTTAAATGCATATTTCGAGAGAAAAAAAAATCTTATAAGAAAATAATACTTCCCTTTAGGATAGACCAAACCCTGCTGTTCATCCACCCCAAGATAGACATGATTCAGCTCTGACTGCACTGTTTGATATTTCTGTCTGCAGGTATTTTGATGCTGAAGCAGTCATGTGGGCTGTTGGGGCAACAGCATTTGTGTCCCTTTCCCTGAGCCTGTTCGCCATGCAGTCAAAGGTAAGATCTGTCACTCACTCTGAGCTCAGTTTGCAGTGCAGCCAAAAGTGAAACACGGCGCCTTAACTATACAGTCACTGGTAAATGTCCATACACTCAGCTGTGTTTCCTGTGCAGTCAGAGGGAACGTGTAAAGCTCAGCTGCTGGACAGGTATTCACCTGCAGAGCTTTCAAAGTCAGATGAGTTTGCTGTCATGACAAAACTAAGATTGCTGCTGAGATCAGTGTATTTGTAAGTTGGGTTAATTCCCTGCATCCAGAGGGTTAAGCCCCGTGTGGCTGAGATAACTCTCGCCATATAGAATTCTTTATTGGCTAAGTCAGCCCTCGTCCTTTTCAGTCTGCCTCCTTTCATGAATTGTGAAAAAAAAGAAGCAAATAGGCTTTTTATCAAGGAAAACTTCTCAACTTTGTGATTGAAAACATGAAAAAATTACCAAAAACGTCACCTAAAATTCTATAATAAGCATCCCAACAAATCCCAAATAAGTCTCGCTCGCTGAGGATTTTTTATTCTTTATTTGATCATGCTCATCTTCTTCTGAGATGCCGCTCTCAAAATATATATAATAGCTTATGCTTGTGCACATGGCATTTAAAAGTTTCATTACAACTTGCAGTGTTTTATTAGCTGGAGCAAGTTAGGAGACCTTTTGAGAATCGCTTCATTGATAGCTCGGCATGCTTCTTCAATAAACGCCTCATATTCTGAACAAAAGCAATCACACAGCCAGTGGGGAAGATGTCAGCCACATTCAGATTGCATTTAGAGCCTCTTTTAATTGCTGCTAAATGGTGGTTGGCATTTCACACACTTTGCCACTTATTGTATCTGAAGGAGCTGGAGACATTTATATTTTCGCTCACAGTGGATGGAACAAGCAAGCAGCTGTCTGATAATCATACTAAGAATATATCTGGTGCTTAATTCTCTCTGCTCGTTATTAATCAGCGGGAGGAAGGTACGCAGGTCAGGTTTAAATAGCCGACATATAGAGGGAAGCGTACCCCTAAGCCCGTAACATAGTTTTATGGGCTGAGTGAGCGTCCGCAAACACTTGTAGTTTATTTTTTATGACTTCGCTTTCATCTTGCCATTTCCAGCACCTCTTGCTCTGCAGTTCACAATGTTCACAGGGCTTTTTAATCTCTGTCACTGTGATGCATTGACACTGCGTCTGCAGCCCATAGCTCCTCAGGTGATCAGTGCTACTGATTCTCCTGTAGCAACTGCCATCTTTTTTTTTGTGCCAGTGTGGAAAAAATAAATAAAGGGCATGCAGGCGAAAAGGCCACCTTCATTCCCCCTGCTCAGTGCCTGCTGATTATTTATCCTCACTTGTTATAACCAGAACTGTCTTGATTTTCTTGAGTCTCGACTGCAATCTGTAGCTATCACAGAGCACAGCTGCAATGAGAACAACCTTCAGTGTCCTGGATTTTACGAGAATGATGAGTACAAATGAGAGATGTTGGGGCTTGTCACATTAACTGTCTTTCTCATTTCCTATCCCTCCTTTGCGGCATCAGTGGGACTTCACCACAGCAAGTGGGTGCCTGTGGGTGTTTATCTGGACCCTCTTTTCATTTGCCCTCCTCTGTGCAATCCTCCGATCACAGGTAAATTAAAGAGCTTCTTTGTTAATCAGTGTGTTTGCAGTGGGAACGGGTTTTAAATGAATTGCTGACAGACCGGAAGTATAGCCTCAGAGTCTTTGGCATTAGAAAGCACAGGCCCGTGTGCTGAGCAGACTATACAGCAGAGAGCGTAAACTCAAACCTCTTAGGATTTAAATGTACACTGGCGTTCACTGCGTCAGCTGTTAGTGTTGCCAGTGGGTATAAATAAGCATTCTGCAGATTTTAGGTTGTAGTTGGACTCTGACTGCCTGTAAACCAATCAAAACAGCCAGAATGACCAAAAAAAAAAGTTTCTGGCTTAACTACTGCCTACAGCAAACAAACAGCATGAAAATGTTTTGTTTTAAATTTGTGTTACTGAATGCCTCTCCTGAGTGTGTGTGATTCTTTTGCAGTATGTTTACATCGTATATGCCTGCCTGGGAACACTGCTGTTTTCTTTAGTAAGTACACTTCGGTAACAGAAAGTTCTTTTCCGCAGCACTTTTTTTCTTTTTGCTATCAAAAACAGAATTAAAATCCCCAATGGAAATAAAACGAAACCACCATCAAAGAGGGCTTATTGTCAAGTGAGTGCATATGATGCAACACGCGATCCCAGGGCGAAGCAGCCTGATACCAGTTGTTAGTGAAAAGAGAGCGACTTTGATGCCCCTGTGCCCTTTAATTTCAATTATGCACCACTTAACAGTTGCGGGCTTCCTTTTCACAGCCACCTCTCTGTGTGCCTTTGGCATTCGCAGCAAATGTTGTGACCCATCTCGTCAGCCGGTGGAACAAACTGCGGCTGCACACAGAGCTGAACAGGCTGTCAGCAGCAAGTCACAACTTATTTTCAGCTGCACAAGTCTGACTCCCGGATTATTTGTGTGGCCTGTTTATCTGCACCGTCCAATCTCTCAGAAATAGGAAATAGCGCCTGCGCTTGCTCGCAGACCAGTTCTTGTTCTCGATTCACAGATCAGTGCTGAAGCCTCTCATTTTCTGTCCATCTCTCCGCAGTACTTGGTGTTTGACACTCAGATGATCCTGGGTGGAAAACACAGGAAGTATCAAGTCTCTCCCGAGGAGTACATCTTTGCTGCGCTCAACCTCTATTTGGACGTCGTCACCCTGTTCCTCTTCTTGCTGCAGCTCATCGGCATCTGCCGCTGACACTTAAACTCCATGGCAAAATTTCCCCTTAAGATACTCTTCTTGCACACATGCAATCAATTCGTTGAGTTTGGTAAACACAGACAGCCAGTCTCCCAGACATGGCTTAAGCCCCCCAAAGCAAAAACACTGAAGATCTCCACAGAAAAACTTTTTTTGGTCCAAGTCTAGGCTTAAGCCATGTCTGGGAAAGTCAGCCCATGATTCATATTGAATAAGTCTCCAGACATCTGTCAGTATATTCAAGTTTGCCTATGATTGTCATGTGTTACGCACTGCAGTCTGCTTTATGGATGTTTACTTATTTTTTTCCTTCAGGAGTTCAGATTTACATACTGCCCTGTTGCAGATCTTACATAGAACTACATATACTGAATATTTGTTTCTAAAAATTACTCTTTAACTCACAAACTAGTCACTTAGCTACTTGTTAAATCAAAGATTATAGAAAAGTGTTTAATTTTGAATGAAAACTCAATAAAAGAATGAAAATAGTGTTATGAAAATAAAACCATCTGCAATATTTCTTTGTCATAAATGACTATTACAAATGAGACAACCACAAAGTAAAACTCAACACATAGTTTATTGGCATCTCACACCAAACACTTTTCATATAAAGAGGGAATGTATCAAGTATAAACTATGAAAGTGCAAATAGCATTTCAAGGATTAGTTGCTTTACAATAGAAAATCTCAATGAGTTACAAAATGTTATATACCTTCTTTTTTTTAAAAATTTTTTTAATAAATCACCTGAACATATGAGGTGACAGTATAAAGTGTGCCCGTTACATGCACAGCATACTACTAAAGAAAAAGGGCAACGCATGTTATCTCCTCTGATAAACGCACTTCCATTAACCAAGTCCGACAAAGTTAGTTCCATTAACCATATGGCACCCAGACACTTATCAAAGCAATCACTATCTTTAGACTTATACATCTGCAAGGGGACAGAGAGAGAGAAAAAAAAGGTCATTTACTTCAGCCAGACATCAGTCTGTACAAGAACATAATCACGTCTTAAAGGTAAGACACTGACTAGTGTGTTTTAGTTAATATGGGTTACTCACAATCCATTATTTAAATGAATTATCTTTATTCCAAATAAATACCTACTTTATAACTTTCCTCACACACAAGCGATACAGAACAGTAGGTTAACCTATTCTGAAATCAGCGCAGTGATTTTTAGATGCTAAACCCTGGGAACCACTTCAAAGTGTAGGGCAAGAAGCCTTACTGCACAAACGCAGAGAAATAAAACCTTTCTTCAAAATATCTGGGAATAAGATATTTTCTTTAAAGTGTGACTTCGTCGTTACAACGTATTTCACCAAATCGCTAAAAAAAAGAGTCAGTGTCATCTATTAACATATCACCACATGAGCCAACAAAAAAGCCTCTTGCTACAAACATTTTTGATGAGCACATGTCTGAACACTATCAACGTTAATGTGAGAGAAACGACTTTAAGGTAACAGGTGTTTCTGTTTTTTTTTACACTGTCATTTTTTTTTTAATTAGCACTCGGAAAAAAAATGTGTGAAAAAAGGAAAAAGTGAATCGTGGTGATTTACACAAAGGCACTGTGTGTCTCAACTCCAGAGAGAGAACCGTTTCAAAGACATGGACTTCCCATGTGGATGAGATGCTGTACACATTCATGATTTTTAATTTTTTCCCCCCCATGCATTACCCTGCAGTCCGGAAAATCTGCAAAGATCTGAAAGGCTTTGCTTATTACTTTTAAAACAGGACCCAGAGATAAATTACAGTGACTTGGGCAGGAGTAATTAATTTACCAGAGTCTGAATGCGACTGCCTGATTTCACTGGCCTTCCCTGCAGCGTATGAAGCAGACTTCTCGCTGTCTACTTACTCTGTCGCGCTCCACGTTCGGCTGCAATACTCAAAACATTAATTTAAGACAAGCTACAATGGAATTCAGAACATGCTGTGACAAAGGTGCAAACTGAATCACGCCGAGCACTCCCTCTGGGCCCGTCAGCATTCGTTGTTTTTTGATTCAGCCTGTGTTGGGGGAGTAAGAACCATTGTCAAGTCCATTTTGAAATATTTTTGAGGAGGCCAACTACTTTTCAGTTGAATAATTAATCAAAATTTTCCCAATGAATATTTTACATAAAGTACAAATCCATTAGGGTCTGAAGCCTCAGTTCTACACGGCTCACGGCAGCTTTTAGCCAGTGACATTTTCAGAGTATCAATCAGCCGCAATCTCAAAGAAAATTATGGCTCAACACTTTCACATTAAAGTTTAGCTGAGTGGTTGAGATTGTAAAAAGCAGGCACAATTTGCTTTAGAAAATCCACTTGGTGACTGCAAACTGTGCTTTTGCTAGTCAGTGTTTGGCACCCATGAAGTAGGCAGAATCGGACAAGAGCGAGAACCATCTCAGCCGGCTTTGTTTCGATTGAATATTGGAGCAAACTGTTAATCTGCTCACTAAGTACAGCTGAATTACATCAGACCTGATCCAGACTGATACAGTAGGCTTTTAGTCCAGTGGAAAATAACTATGTAGGCTAAAGTTTCTAAAGCTCCTAAGTATAACGCTACTTATTTGTATTTTTATTAGTACAAGACTCGTTTTATAAGTCACCCTTGAAACTGGTAACTAACTGTGATCTCTTCTATTTAGTACTTTCTTTGCAGAAGGCTGACAATACAGTAAACACATCTTGTTGCACTTAAATCTGAATCTGTGTCTTCCCCACTTTCTGGTCAAGTATGACACATTCCCCACTGTGTTTACATTCCACCTGAATAGCTAGCACAGACGCTCCTCCTCTTTATTCATTTTGCAATCTGTAGTGGTTTTTGGCCTTCCCTAAAAGCTCTTTGCCATCTCAGTTAGAGAGATCATACCAAGTGCACTTGATCTTCCCACTCAGATGAGCTGGTGCTTGGCAGCTGATCAGACACAGAGTCACATCGTGGAGTGTCGACGTGGCACACCTTTGAGCCTCTGCGCTCGGCATGGCCTCCGCTTGCGTCATGGGCTCCCATGTAAGGTAGCGGCATGGTGTCCAGCCCCACTAGATCTAACTGGGTCGGTCTCTCAGCGACAGTGCACTCCTTCTCCTCCATCTCACTCAGCCTCTGAGAGCAGAACCCCACATCTGCCATCACCTCCTGAGGCTTCCTGTTTTCAGGGAAGACGACCACCCCGACCTTGTCATCGTCTTCTTCTTCGCCCCTATGGAGTGAACCTGGGACTGAGTCGCTGTCACAGGAGGTTGGGGGTACCAGAGTAATACCTTGAGGATTCATGTCATGAAACCAAGCCATGATATTGCCCAGCAGGTTAGCGTTTGCTGCTAATGCAGAGGATGAGGATGGGTCGTGGCTGCCACATGTGGTTGAGTCTGTTGTGTCGGTGGAAGAGAAGAGGCCTGTTGAAGAGCTGCTGCCACCAGGAGCCACTGGTATGGGCACAGAAGCACTGTATGCCCGATGATGACTGTCACCGTGCTGTACAGGGATAGCAACACCGGTGGCAGCAGAGTACTGGCTGCTGATGTTGCCAAGTTTCGCCAAGTTATCTCCCAACTCCAGCAGTTCTGAGCTGCTTAGAGAAGCTCTGGGGGGGACCTCGATGCCTGGAGCACTCTGCTCAAGCCTCGAAGGCAGGGAGGTGCCAATAGCGCCGAGTGAGGCTTCGTTGGCAAGTACTTCATGACTGGACACACTCCCGGCCATCCCTGAGTCCTGGAGTGACAGCTGAATAGCCAGAAGAATGTTGGGGTCATCGTCATCCAGCGAACCCAGACCCTGCAAGAATAAAAGGATCCAGTGTCGTAGAGCATCAGCAGTTTTCAAACTTAACTTTAAGTATAACCTGCAGCACCTATTGTTAAAAAAAAGTTAACAGTAGCAGCAGATGGAGATAGTGACAAGGCAAGGAAAATAGCAGCTGCTGCAGTTTTGACACTTTGACACACAAACCTGAAAGCAAAGACAGTTTTTCTTTATAGCTGCTTTGTTGCAGTCTGCTCACAGTGGGTTTTAAGGTTTTACATTTTCAAAACTATCATTACCACTCACTCTGTGTGTATATATAAAGTCCCAGCACACAACATCGCTGCATCACTCAGTATGTTTCAAGTCATTCATGCCCCAACCCCAGTCCAAAAAAAAGAAAAAGAAAAAGAAAACCCCGTAGGTTTCAGTTTCAAATATTACTCTTTTATTAACTGAACATTTGGTGAACTAGTGAATATGAAAAAGCTAAGAATCAAGACGACGTTAATAATTCACAGTACTAAGACAAAAATGCCTTCAGGAATAATTTCAACTACATTACTGTTTGAGCTCGAGATAAATGTTTACTCACCATCATAGGACCTTGTCTGCGTCCACTTCCAGCATCCTGTGTGTCTTTATAGGAAAAAAAGGAACAAAGAAAAAGTCAAACCTGGTTATTGAACTAAATCAATGCAGGATAAATCAATTTACTCAGTTTAATCTACTGCTAAGATTTCAATTTAGTAACATCATCTTGAGTTTAGTCAAGACACTGATGAAGGACCAGCAACCCGTCACAACCCCAGGAACTGCACTAACTGTATCTGTATCTTTGAGCAATTCCTCTTTCCTCACAAAACAGAACCTATTAGCTACCCTCCAGTTTTATCTATTGTTTTCAGCCCATACAGCCTAGATAAAAGTACCACGATGATGGAGAAAAACAAAAGATAAGAAATGCTTACTGAATTCAAGCAAGTGTCATTTTTCCAGAAGCTCTATTTTGGAAAAACTAATTAGTAAAAATCAATATTTCTAAACAAATAATGTAACTGAATCATTGCAGTGCACGTGTGCTTGTTTAAAAAAATAAAAAATAAACAGATCTGGAACAGATTGTAAGGCCTGAATTCACCGAAGAGCTTTGAAATGTTACAATTTAATTGTCTGTTTAAACAGACAGTTCTTTAAAGTAAGACATTCTTAATCCACACAGAGCTAGAGCCTTAACTTGAGTGCAAGAAAATAAGGCTTGAGGTAAGGAGGATGATGATAAGGTGGAAATGACAGGGGAGAGAAAGCAGTAGTGAAGGACGAGAAAGAGATAACGAAAACATCAGCCACTGTATTCAAGATGGTGGGGCTTCGCAAACCTGCACCTGCTCTTATGCAATTCTGATGGATTCATTCAAAGTTAATAAGACTGTGACTTTAAAACAAATTATAAAGCAACAGAAATGTGTGCTTATAGTAACAGAGACTTTAATACTTTCTTTGGCATTTCTTCCACAGCCTAGTAATTTAACAGTAACTTGTCTACAGCGTTTTTCACCTCTTTGTAACATCACAATTCAAACACGGGAAACAAACATCATGAGTCATGCTTCTATTCAACTCATCCTTTGAATTACATGCATCACTAATAAAAGAAACAAAAAAGAAACAAAAACCAAAGTTAATCACAATGTGATTTCCTGAGAACAAATAAAGAAAATCAAGCTCTCATTTCATCTCATTCTATACTTTCAAACCACACCATCACTAAGATGAACTTCAATAGGTCTTTTCTGCAGTATCTAGTTCTCAGTTCATTAATGTCCTACCAGAACAGTTTCAGATTAGAATAACTCTCATTTCTATAACTGACTTCTATAAAACTTCCTATCACATGTACACAGTACTTCCCTATATCTATCTTTAAATAGTTTTCTACTCAAAAGATCATTCCACCTTAAATGCTTCGTACCAGCCATTACAAATTGCACTTTTGACCCATTCCATCCATCTGTTGGGTTTTTGTTTTTTCCATGCTGCAGCCATTTCAGGATGTATTCCAATTGGACTGATAACAAATGTAGGCTCGATCTTAATTAATCACACTTTTAATGAATATAAAAATATTCTTTTCACTAAGTGTTTCACAGTCACACTGCACTATTAGAAAAATGTATCCATGATTAGAAACAGAGAAGGTCTCATTTTTTCCCAAGAATATAGAATAGAATTTTGACGTTCTATTTTAATTAAGATGCAGTTTTGATCTATTATTCTGATCTATTATTCTCTAAGCATTTTTTTTGCTGAGAGCCTGAAGCAGCTGTGATTATAAGAGATGACCAATTTAAGTTAATTTAGCTGAACAGTCGATCAAATCTACCTGAGGGCCATCGAACCCTGCTTTAATGAAAGAAATACAACTCAAGGGAACTTTCTAAACTTTACAAGAAAACTTATTTTATCTTTTATACACAAACAATCAAAATCTTTTGTAAACACTGCAAACCTTGAGGTGTCTAAACCTGCGCACTTTCTGTGCACCAGATAGTTGTTATAGTCTCAGGTGTTTGGACGCAATCTAAAAATCAGACCAACTAGAACCCAGAGATTTTGCATTCACAACATTCAGATGGATCACACGATAAATTCACATGGTAACTTAAGCTATGCAAATAACAAGCTGTGACAAGGGAGAAAAATTGAATATCACGATGTGAAATAGCCATCACAGGAGAAACCCTGTATAAAGTAAAGTACCTAAAGTGCTGTCGCTGAGGTCGTCAGGGTCAGGTGTGTTGCTACGGAGACTGGACATGTCGCCTCGCCGCCTCTGCCTATGCCGCCGTCTGTACTGGAACTCTGCGTACTCCTTAAAATATAACAACAATCATTACTAAAAAAAAATGCAATGAAGGAGATTTGTACAAGGAAACTGATTCTAGCAGGTTTGAGTTAATAACTCTGTGTGTTTGTGTGTGTGTGTGGTTGGGGGAGACTATATGCAGGTCTCTGATTCATCCACTAACTGAAACCACTTACCTTCTCTTTAAACCGACCTTCTTGATTAGCTATGTCTTACAAACACAAGACGAACATTATGTGGGTGTGCCTCTATACTCATGAGAAAATATCTGATAAGCAGGGTGTAGAGCAGTCTGATGCCTCCTCTACACCCTGCAAATAATCCCTGTTAACCAAAGGTTAACAGGGATTATTTGCACATCATCTTACCTCACTACTTGAAACTTTGGTCAGATTAGCATGGGAAAAAAACGTAGCAAAGGAAAATAGTTCCTGTTTATCCCAGCACACAGGTCTTATTTTGAGATCATTTGGAGTCTATGCTTTTCTGGTTGACAGCTACTTTGACTGCACAGAAAGATGGGTGGTCTTAACAGTTTGGCTCATTGGTGTGTCGCTCTTCAAAGGGAAAAGCAGTGAATTTGTCTGTTATCTAAATCAACTCAAGCTAACATTTTTGAAATCGAATTCCTGTAAAGTCGAAGTCATAGATTTAAAACTGTGAGATGGCACTCATCCGTAGTCAAGTGCCAAACGAATGAAAACTCCAGTGCTGTTATCCCTCTTAAAGTACTGATAAATGCATGACCGCTCACATGAAAAAGGCTACATACACCAAATCAACATATCAGTACCTCTGCACTCTTTATTCAATCATCTCAACTGCCAAAGTCACTGAGTAACATGCAAATATCATCAAAAGCAAAAGCTCTTTCATGTGTCCACCGTGCTAAATATAACCCACTATGAAGTGATGCAGATTTTATAAGAAGCATGGAGGAGACATATGTAAGTGTGTGAGGCAGTGTCATCTGGCTTTGTTACTATGGTGTTACCAACTACTGACAGTGACTGAGAGAGAAGCTTTTAACCAGCAGGCAAAAAACAATAACAAATAAAAGCTTGGTGTTCAGCATCTGCCATCAGTATCTACTGTATGTCTATATTAGTGTGTTCCAAGCTAAATTTAATCTTTTTTGCAACATAAATACTTGCATCAGCTGGCCTATGTATTATAATCATTAATGTTACTGCACAGTATCGATGCACATTAAAGATAGAGATAATTAGTAGTTAGCAAAATCAATGCATGCAGGGATCTCCAGCTTGTTAAGAATGTCAACCAATGAGAGACAAGATAGGTTTCATGGCACATGGCACCTGACTTCCTACAAAATAATGGCACATTTTAGAAGAAGCAAAAAACAAGAGCTGCTGTACGTAGTTTTGTTATCTTGTCAGAAGACAAGTTACTGTTTTAGATCTGTTGGCTTAGTTTCTTGGCTGATTTGAATAATAATAATATTTTCTGTGGTGCTTTCCTGACAACAGATCTTTTTTAGCACACATATTTTGACTAGTCGTTGTAAATGGAGTGCAAATGTATAAATGTGTTTACATTCCATTTACGGAGGGTCCTACTGTACTGCATGCCGCTAAGTGACTTACAGGGCTTACTGGTATATTTAATGTAACTGAGTCATCTTTAATTCATTTTGTGCTTTATTTACTGATACAATTCAAAACATCCCCCCTTAAAATGTCTATTGGCCATTGCCAGCTTTGAAATGTTATAGGATTTGCACAGAAACCCCAGAGGCTTATTTTGATGTGAGATTTGAATTTTCAGATAGAAGCTACACGAGCCTAAGCCGAAAGAGTGATGATGCTCTTAAGCTGAGCAAATTCTTCTGAAAAAAGAACTGCATGTTTAAGAACTGCCACAGTCTAGAAAAATCAATAACAGACTTGTAGTAGTATCTGCAATGTACTGACATATGCACCATTACCAAGTGCATACATCACGCTGGGCAGAAAAAGAAGACAGGTCAGTAATCAAACCATTATGTGGTCGACACTTTTATGACTCTAAGTGTTAACTACAAACACCTGTTACTAATGTGTAATGATCAGGCGCAACCTACTTAGGTGTTCGCCAGCATACTGTGCTTTTAATCATTCCTGACGGTTGCACAGGGAACACTGAACCATCTGGCTTGCTCCAGTGTGTTAAATAACATGCCGATCTCTGGGTCACCAGAAACGTTAAAATGATTTAAATATACATACCGACTTTATTAAAAGATGTCATATGACACTGTATAATTAATTACACAACATAATTATATCTAATTATGATTTATATTTCTGCAATAAATAAAGTAATTTCTTGAAACAATAAGTACTCTCTATTAGCAGAAATAAGTGGCATTACAAATCACAGGCACTTGCTGAAAGGGCACTGATTAAATTAATATTATGCATAATATATATATATATTTTTTTACAGATATAGCTATACTATACTATACTGTATAGGGCAAACATCACGGCATCAATAACACTGACAGTTCATGATATTAAAAATTCCACATTAACAAAATTAAACTTCCAATGGCATGCTGAAATCTGGGAGTGGCTCCACTATTACATTCAAGAACAGTAACGACAGGGGGAAAACAAAAAACAAACAAACCTTTGTTATCCAAAAATAATTTGTGACCAAGAGAGCCTTTGGTCACAAGGTCACTTTGAGAAAAATTTACATTTTAAGATTAACATGTCTTTTTCTTCCTAATTTGTACCAGTAAGTTTAATAATGAGTCCAAATGTGGTTTCAAAGCACTTCAGAGCACACGGCAACAACCTGAACAAGCCAGAAGCTGGTTTTGTTTAGAAACAGTGGCACCAATTATGATATGTGGGTGTGAGTGTAAAGGGCAGCTGCAAGTAAACCTGGACCAATACAATTATCTGGCTACATTTGTTAGCTTTAAGTGAATTCATTTTTGCTAAAACAAATGGGAATCACCAACTCTTACTATGTACCTCTAATCTGTTTAAATAACCCAATCATCTGACAAGGAAAAACCATCATCGGCTAAACCATTCAGTACACAAAAAGACAAATGCATTTTGTTCAAGTTTACAGTCCAACCAATCAGCTTTTACCTCAGGTGATGCAAAGCCTAAATACTCCCAGTCCCACGTTCCACCAGCAAAACTGCAAAAGACAGAAATTAATGGCAAACTTGTGATAGCTGAAATCACACAGGAATTAGCTCTCAAAATAAATTTTTTTTAAAATGTGTTATTTTAACAAAGTTAGGTACTGGTCTGTATGCTACCTTCGCCTTGGGGCTTCAGGTGAGTCATTAGGGGCCACTCCCCTGGCTACTGAGGCCAAAAACTCTTGCCTCTTCTGTTGTACCAGACAAGCCGCACGGATGATCTTGTGGCGTGGTGTTCGCAGGTAAGGCCTGTTAACCTTTTGAGCCAAGTCCTCAGTCACCATCTCCAAGTCCGTCTGGGGGCAGAAAGACAGGTGACTTAGCAATCACAGTGTACACATGCAGGATTTGAAGTTTCAATTTAACAAATGTACTTGTGGGGCAGCTGTTTATGTATCTACTTTTAAAAAAAACTATTACTTTTACAGGTGTTTAAGGAATTGTAAGACCTATGGGAGCCGTGCCAATTTATTCTCCAGCATCTGAAAGGCCACATTATAAAAACTAGCAGGAAAGTACATCCTGTATCTATATGGGTGATCATAAATTATACAGCACTAGATGTTTAACTAAAAGCTGAGATGTGCCGATATAACTGGGGAAGATTGTGAGAATCATGCAGTAGAAAGCTTTAGTCTCCCATATCTAATGGCCTAGACCACTGTGAACATTTGTCTTTCCTCTCACTAAGTAAGCCTGAAACCTGCATAAGCTCGTAGATCTCTTTCTTTGTGCTTTTGGGCTCCAGAAAGAAGCCATAAGGATAAGAGCACTTGAGGATGCGGCGAGTCTTTAGTAGTTCTAGGACTGCATCTTCAATGAATGTAGTGTCAGGTGGGCCTCCTTCCCCTGGGAAAGAGAAGGGGGAGAGTCAGATAACAAACATGAATATGGGATATGCGTTTGTACGGGACATTCATTACTCTGCCTCAATTACTTCACTTTGCTTTTGAGCCGATTGGTATTACATGACAAGAAATCCTGAAACAAAGCATATGAAAGAACTCCTTGACTGTACTAAAGCACATGAAGAGACTGCACTTTTAAGTTATAACTGAGGTGTCTAGTATGATGAGAAGTCTGGGCCAAGAATACTGCTGGCCTTTGATGAATAGTGACTTATAATTCACTTTTTAACAGCTACTGAGATTTAAAAAAAAATTGGAACCTAAGGGAAAATCATTTTCTTCTCATTTGAATAAATCTTTTCACTAAATGTGTAAATTAGCAATCCAGACATGCTGAATAGAAGACAAATTTATATCTGAAATAGAATTTTTATCTGCATCTCAGATTCTGAACTGCATCAGAAAACACAATAGTGATGGCCAAAACTGATTATTGGAGACTAAAAGCTGTCAGCAGTCGTATTATGTAGGATAAACTGTGCAAACTTTCAGTTAAGCCAAACTCATGAAGACCAACTTGGAACCTTTTCCATTTCTGCCAGCTGACAGCCACCACCACTATGTGAGCTAACTCCACTGCAATCAGAATCTACTGTTTTACCTGATGTACATCAGCATCACTCAGCTAACTAGTCAGGCAGAAACTCCCTTTACTGACATGGTTTTGAAAAAGTCAAGTTAAAATGTTATCTTTCTTGTAACCTCACACTACTGAATGCTTAAACCAATACCCACTGTTGTTAAAATAATATTAAAACACCTCAGTTTTCTATCCCTTCTCCTCTACTTCCAAAAGCTCAATATTAAAGAACTGAATTAGGATTGGTATAATACAGGTTGACGCCGTTACGGCAGACTGCATACTCACTTCCACTTAGTGCTCGACTAAGCTGCTCCATCTTCTCTTTGGCTGTTTTTAACAGACGCTGCTCTAGCTAATGGGAGAAAAACAGAAATGTTACTCAATAACAAAACTTATCTTGAGGTTCCTGCTAAACCATGCAATAGAGAGAATGCCATGTGAGACCAAATAAATTAACAACAGATTTATTTGTGATGAACAGAATGCAAATATACCGTATGTTAGTTAGAGCACTGGAGAGTATCCAAACTATGGGTCATGCACCAGTTTTACACAAATTCTCACTGTCTGCATTCATTGCATAACAGCTGCAAATGCAACATCACTGGAAGACAAAGTCTGGTCTGTTTACCTGATAGCTGTGCTCGTGGTTCTTGAAGCGTGTGTAGTAGTGCATAAAGCGGTCGAGCTCCTGAAAGCTCTTGTGTTTTTTCTCAGCCTGCAAAACAGTGATGAGACACCAGCCACAGTCAAACTCCTGAGCATGGTGTTTCTTCTCACAGAGAAAGCCTAAATACTTTAACTTTAAGGAGCAAAAGTAAGTCCACCAAATGATACTATTTATGTGTGACTAGAGAGTACACGAGAGACTGGTCAGTGACCCTCTGGCAACCAAATGCAAACAAGTGCAACATTGTTTACCTCTTTGCAAGCAGTTTCACTTAGTAACAGCAAGCAAACCCTTCCAACGAGTTGCCAGCCAGTCAGAGAATATACATCTTTCAATAGTAACGACTGGTTGCCAGGAGGTCAGTGACTCTTGACGTACATGACTGTGGTTTTAGCAAATGATTTCACAGTAACTGCTATTAACCTCGAGCAACCATTGGCAAGAAGCAGGAAATATTTTTCTCTAGCAACCAGCAGTTGCCAGGTAGTTGCCAACTGGTGTCAAGGCCTACATTACTATATACCTGTGTGTTATATACTTCAGCTGCTCAACTCCTGATCGTGTAGGAGTTTGCAGACAGACAGAGACTTGGTGTATTACAGTAAGACTGGGTTGTGCAGCAAAATAGAAAATCTGTAAATAATTAACTATTCCATCATGCGTTTCCTGGAAAATTCCACCAATTTTATGTATCGCCATTCTCCAGGCCTTGGAGAGTACTACTGCAGATGAGTAAACAGTTATATCATTTCTTCTGTGGTTCCACAGGGACTTGCACAAAATCAGATAAATTGCTATAAGTAATGTCACTTAGGTCAATGTCTGAGTTTGAGAAAACAGAACCAGAAAGCAAGCTTACTACAGCTCTGTAGACAGTTGCTCGTTTTAAATTTAGCTGAGGAGCTTGAAGGCTATATTACTGGCTACTAGGACAAGTGGAAGCACATTCTGGTTAATGTATGCATGGCTTGAATGAACTTAAAACAGACATGAGTTTATAATGCACCAAGTTTTCTGCTTTTTTGTTGTGAGTCTGATAATGGTGCAGGAGTACGATGACAAGTTGCTGAAAGAGTCATGACGTTTAGGAATAAAATACAATATGAAACAACCCCAGCCCCGCTCCTTTAGGACATTCACTCTACATCATCATAACAGAGGGCTCCCCCAGTAACAACTGCCATCACTCAGCTCTGCTCCCTGTTGTTACATTATACCACTGTTGAGTCATATTTTACAAAGTGTTCGGTTAACTGGGCCGAAAGCGTTTAAAATATGAAAACACACGAGAATGTAATAATATCGTGTTAACATCTAGAGTGTATGCATGTACCTCTTCAGTCATCTCCTTTGACTGCTCCTCCACCTGCTGGATGACCTCATAGCGAGTGCAGCGATAGTAGCCCCCTGTAGATGAGCTATGCTTTTTCCATTCCTCCAGACAGATCCAGCAGAAATCGTACTTACACTACAGGGAGAGAGAACAGCTCTGGTCAGCTGTCACATCAAAAAATGGAAAGCCAATTACTAATGCTACTCCTGCTATACTGGGGTAATTTACATTTAATGACAAAATGAAAAAGACACATTTTTTTTATAATTGCTGTCAGAGAAAAACAATTATCCTGGTATATGAAATGACAGCCAAAACGATACCTCTCCCCATCTACAGACATGTTTTCGTTAATATCCCCATCCAAAGGTGAGAATATCAGACTGACCCGACATCAGAGCTCAGTTGATGTGCTGTAACCTCTTTGAGTTATCAAGCACAGATCTACCAGGACAGAAAGGCACTTTTTTTTCCAAAAACACATCCTTTGTAAAAATCATAACTGAATTATAATTAAGGGTCAAGGACTTCTAAGACTCACTAAACTAATGTAATCACCTGTATCCATTTGATCTCTTTCGTCTTCTCATCCATTTCTTTTTCTACAGTGTACAAGTAGCAGGTGTTTGAACAGAATCGTGAATCCTTGTAGCCTGCTGCCACTAGAAGGCACTCAGACTGCATTTGAGAGCAGCAGGTCCCGATGGAGAAAGAACAACAAAACACAGCAAAACACTACAGCCTCTGCAATCTGGAGCCTATTTGGGTATAAGTGATTTCTCCATGCTACAAGCACTTCTGTTGGTGACAGGTTAGCTGGAGTATCACAAAACCTTAAGGCTGAGGCCTCAGTTGTCCTGGAAACTCTCTGCTTATATGACACATCAGAAAAATCAATACAAAATCAAGGAGAGTGAGGGGACATGAATGGGTGGATGGAGAGACACAAAAAGACATGTGAAAGAGAATCTTGAGACAAGAAAAAAGCGTGAAGCCACACCAGAGAGAATGAAATGGCAGCGAAAAGACAAAGGTTCCTTAGCAACACTGAGTCCCGTGTTTCCAGGCAACAGGGGTAAAGCCGTTTCTTACCAGGTAATAACCGGTCAAGAGGCTGAGCCCTCTGTGGCCTCTCAGCTTGTGAAAGCCACTCCATTCACCCAAAACTAATGTCCATCTCTAGTCAGCCTATTTAACCAGTGCAAACAGTGACAGGGGTGTCAGAGAGACAAAAAGATCTTTGCTGTATGACTGCACTGCCTCCCCTACAGCAACAGTGGTAGTAACAGAGACAAAGTCAAGCAACATGACTATTGCTGGTCTCACTCTCTCCCTTGACCATCCATCCATCCTCTTCCACTTATCCAGGTCCAGGTCACAGGGATAGCAGTCTAAGCAGAGATGCCCAGACTTCCATCTCCCCAGATACCTCCAGCTCATCTGGTAGGATACCAAGACATTCCCAAGCCAGCTGAGCCGAGAGACATAATCTCTCTTTCAGACCCTGGTTTTACCGTGGGGCTTCCTCCCAGTTGCACATGCCTGAAACACCTCAGGAGATGTCCGGGAGGCATTCTAGTTAGATGCCCACCTCAAGTGGCTTCCTTTTAATGTGGAGAAGTAGCAGCTCTACTTTGATCTTTTCCCGAGTGACCAAGCTTTTCAAATTATCTTTAAAAGAAAGCCCAGATGACCCTTGGAGGAAGCTGATTTCCATCGCTTAGATCCATAATATAATTCTCTTTTACTTCCTATAGCTATGGCCATAGATGGCCTTCATACAAACCTTTTTGGTAATTTCACCCAATTTAACCCTGTATTATTCACACTGGTGGACCAATACAGAAGCTATCTGCTAACATGTAAACATGACAGCATGCATTCATACTGTAATTACACATACATTTCACAACATCAACAGGTACCTTAGTTGCCCCTTTGCTATGCACACTGCATTTCCTTTAAAAAGGTGTTAAGTGAGAACAGAACAGTATAAAACAGAGCTATTCTAATAGTCTGATCTGACAGAACTCAGAAAGTTGTAGTCATCTGCTAGACAGATCATGTAATACCATTGTGTATAAATACTACAACTTGTCTTGAGCGTGGTGTAAGAAAGAGAAAGGCTTCTGGAGAATCAGGAGTAAAAATGGCTCATTCTAATGTTTAAAGAGCCATCTGTACAACTGAAAATGAGATTTTGACATTTATACGCATACTGTGTGCAAATAAAGTTAATCTCCCACCTGACAGTTTGTTTGCACTGAGAACAGTGCTTTACATAAAAGCCCAGAGTTATTATATCATTGCACTGTATGATAAAATACTGTGTCAATTTGTAAATGCTTCTTGGTTAAAAAAAAATGAAAGAATATGCCAATGAATAACTAGTGGCTACATAAAATATAATTAACTGATTAAAAAGAAAAAAATGCTAAATGGAGCTTTGCTGTACCCCTTTATGGACCTCCAAAACCCACACTTGCTCTAGATAACTTCACTGAAATTTGATAAATAAGGTAGTTACACATAATTAATTCTAATTATTTCTATGAGTTGCCAAAATCTGCATTTTGCACTATTTTTCTTTTAATTTTTATGTGCAGTATGTCAAAGAAGATGATTCTGAAGTCCATTTAAAACATAAACAGAAGTATACGGTGTTCATTGCACACATGTCGCTCATTTAAACTTCTTAGGTTTGTTTTCTCCAACAGAAAACGACTGATTCACATATCTTTCTAGAACAACAAGATAAACTGATCACCTGATTACTGTCTAGGTAAGAAAAATATGAGAGGCCTGACTGCCTACCTTGGCGCACTGCATGTGATTGCAGCCCTCGTTTTTCTGTATAGGAGACTTACAGTTGGCGCAGGGTTTGGAGTTACTGAGCAACCATAAGCAGTTGGCTGCATCCTCATAAGCTTCGCTCACACCAGCCACTTCAACATGGAGGAGGGGGAGGTAAACAGAACAAATAAAGGCATAATGAGACAGAATGGCTATTACCAGAGCATCAAAACAGACCAATGCACTGAGTGGGAAATCGTCCTGCCTGATTAATGTATATTGCTAATATATTTTGCTAACATCTCCCAAGATGCTCATGCACCCACCTACACACACACACAAAGAGAATAACTGGCTATTATCAAAGCACCTTTGATGTGCTGCTGAAATGCCAAGATAAAACAGAATCTGGGGGAAATTGAAGTGGAAGATAGTTCCGAAACCAAATAATTGCTTTATCTTCCGAATGTCACATCAACCAAGTGGCACTCAAGAGCAGCTGGGGTATCTTAAATCATCTATTAGATTGCCCAGAGTCCAATTAATGTTTCTAAACACCACAAACTTTTAGTGAGCGGGTTGCTCGTCTTAATTAATAATTTATCATCGACGTGGTGGATTTTAATTAGCCTAATGCTAAACGGTTTGTAATTACTGTGGTTGAGTTCCAGGCAATTTAACTCCAAATCAGTCACTTTTGTGCACCCTGAAAAATCTGGGCAAATAAAGACACTGGCTAATAAACTTCTTTATGATCCGTAACCTCCCGGTAACAACACAATTCTACTCTGTGGTTTAGAGCTGGGCGATATAAGATTTTTTCATATCACAATATGTTTTTTTCATTTCAGGCGATAACGATATATATCACGATATAAGCCAAAAATATATATATGAAAGATTTAAATGTGCTGTTGCTCACAAGTAAAATGTGAAATAATCAGCAACTTGTTTTGATTTAAATATTTATTTCCCATAATAAGTTCAACAGGGCAGATGTACTTAAAATGATATCTTCAGTTTAGGCAAAATAAAGGCAAATATTACAAACTACACAAAAGGTAGTTTGTAATAGAACAAACAAAACAGACTACTAAATTGTCAGTTCCACTTAGAAACAAAATATTAATTCTAAAAATAAATCTTAGTTTATTTTACAGAAGAAGAGACAAAATTGACTAATTTATATAATATTGCTTTGGAAGCCCTGTCTGAGAGAAATGTTTATGTCCAGGGAGTTGGTAACGAGGATCCATTACCTTAATTAGCTGCTTGAATCCTTCATTTTTGACCGTGTTTATTGGTAGCATGTCTTTAGCAAGACAGTAAGCTATGGCATTCGTTATGTTGCTATGTCTCTTAGCTTTTTTGTCATAAGGTAAGACGCTGGAGAAAGCCGACTCAATTGACTGTTGCTGCTTCACAGGGATTCCCTTGGTTGTTTTCGATGACGAATTAGCGCTTTCAGTCAGAGATTGAGCTTTCGGCACAATTTCAATGCGCGTTACTCTGTTTTTTGTCAGACTTCAAATAGCCGAAATACCTCCACACTACGGAACTTCTCTGGCCTTTCCTTTCGACAATCTCTCCGGCATTGGAACCATCATCTGTTTTCTCTTCGGTAACCTTCGGTCACACTCTCGGTTGATTTTTCTCTAGTCGGCACACTCACTTCCTCCATTACCGGCCGGCACGGCGGCTGGCTGCTTCCCAAACAAATACACATGTGCGGCTTGGCACTTGAGCTGTACGTAACAAGTTATGTGACGTGACGCTGCGGCTGTGATTGGTTCGGCTCTGCGCTACTTAATTTGTATTGGCTATTCGTTTTTTTTATAAGAGAAGGAGAGAGAGAGAGAGATGAGGTCTATCGCAATAGCTTCATTTTTCTATCGAGAAAAAGTTATTTCGCAACACATATCGTTATCGTTCTATCGCCCAGCTCTACTGTGGTTCAACAGATAAAAATGCCATTTCACATTAGGTCTCAATACAAAACCACATACTGTAAGTTTGTTACCGATTCCTGTACAGTTTTAGATAACAAATCCACAATTTAAAAAAACAACAACAAGAACAAAAACAAACACTCACATTCCACAGGCTTCATCTCACTGACTTTCTGTAGCCACATCTTCCACGTTTCACAGTCACAGGGCTCGTGGGCTTCACCTTGACACTCCCTGCAATACATACAGACCAAGGTTGTTACTAATACTAAACTAAAAATTAGAACCTAGTGAAAAACATTTTAGTGAAATAAATTAACTGTTAACTGTTAGTTCTATTTCACCGCTTTTAGGATAGCACCTTACATCTTTGTGGTTTGGAAAGTAGCAGCAGTCCTGAATTTTCTCTGTTTGTTAGTTTCCTTTGTATGAGGGACCTTTCACAAATAAAAGATTTCTTAAGCAGACACTGTCAGTAATCACATTTTGTACACTTTTATCTATACAAAGCACCTCCAAAACTAAATCTCTTTACTTCAACTAGCTTACCCTGCCCTGATTAAGATGATTCAAAACCTTTTTCTTCCAAATGTACAGAAATCTACAAGAAAAGGATCATATTAACACAACATCCTGTGGGTGGCTGTGGTTCAGGAGGTAAAGCAGGTCATCTAATTGGAAGTTGTTGGAAGTAGTTCAATCCACGCCTGCTCCAGTCTGCATGCCAAAATATCTTCGGGGAAGATACTGAACCCTGAGTTACTGCTGAAGTGTTCATTGGACAGTGAATATGTGTGAATGTTACACATGTAACAAATCAAAAACAGGTGTAGAAAAAAAGTGCTTGTATAAATGTATTGGTGAATGGGTGAAGGGATAGAAGAACTATGAAAATTGAACCACTACTAATGTCATTTCCAGTAACAAATGTTGTGCAAATTAAACTTTTGAGGGAAACTGTCAGCCATTTTCAGGAGCTAGATGATGAGGTCAGGCATGGTGAACAAACAAAAAAAACAATTGGTGAACAAAACTAAACAGAAAAACCACCCCAAATATTTGCCTAACAATATTTCTTCCCATTAACTCCATCATTACTGTTTCTTTTGGACAACTGGAGTTTTGAAAAGCAAAAACAATACTGACCAGCAGAAGAGGTGGCCTTTGCCACAATCTACAGCAGGGGCCCGAAGGAGGGGAAAGCTTAGGTGATCTGAGGTGGAGGTTCCAGGGCCCTGGGTGTTCAGGCGTACCGCTCTTTCGCACCCCGCCTCTGGACACCATCGGATTGCCGGATTGTTTTCTACAAATGCCTTCAATAAAAGCAAAAGTCAGTCAGAAGTTTAACAATCTTTTATTAAGCTGTATACCTTTTAGTGTAGATGACACTAATAAAGCTTGAAATAATTTCCTCTTAGTGTTAATTTAATTTAAAAGTCATTTTAAAATCTGTTAAAGATGTTTAACTATAAAATTGTTCCCTCTGTATGCGTTCTGAGACCATCTACAACAGCTCGATATTTAAGGAATAGATTCTTGAACACAAAATAAATATAACAGCCTGAACATAATTCAACTAAAAAGGCTCTTTAAAAAATAAATAAATAAATAAATAAATATATATATATATATATATATATATATATATATATATATATATATATATATATATATATATATATATTTATTAGGTCCGGTACGCATATGTATCGAACAATACAAAATCTTTAATTTATTTTATCAACTTTCCTTCTGACAATGCTGTCTGTGTTGAGCGTAAAAGTAAAACAGTATGTCGGATGTGCCACGCAGTGCTCAATTACATGGGTGGGAACTACTGCGTTAACGCAGTTAGCTCGTTAACGTGTTGGCCGTCCAGCCCCATGCACGTTGCGATCCGCGGTAGCTCGTTAACAGAGATTTGCCGTGTTGTGGCGTTAACGTCATTTCAACTTAACGCTGACAGCACTAGTGGGAACACAATGAATATGACTGCACATTTACTCCGACATCATCCTAGTGCAAAGACAAGTGGAAGCAGACAAAAACAACAAGCATGCATGCTACAAACTTTACCCGAGTCATTTAGACAGCCGTTAGCACTTGATTCTCCTTATGGGGACCTGATATGTTTAATATGCTGCTGAGAATATAGCCCAGAAGAAGCGTATAGTATAGCTTTTATTTTGGAAAGAGTCATTTCTCTGTAACAAACTCTCTTTTCCAAAGATGAGTGATTTCTCGATCAGATAGATTTATTTTTTTATTACTTTGTTGTTTCAGCAACATTAAATTTAAAAACTGTACTTTTGAGTTAAAATATATATATGTATATATATATATATATATATATATATATATATATATATATATATATATATATATATATATATGGTTATGCCTTTTGTTAAACCTTGCCATACTTTGTGCCCTCACCTTTCTGTTTTCCTTGCTCTGCGTTAACCACGTATCCCCGGCACCAAAGCATCATAACTTGGTTAGTGCCTGCTAGCCTCACTCTGTCCTCCACTTGTCACAGAGAAAAGTTGGCATTTCTCACTAGAACATTGCAAAGTTGAACTCTTTCTGTTAAGTGCCCCTAAATTACTTATTTTACAAACTGCTAATGTGTAATTACAACTCTAAACTGAATGAAGGAGACATAAAAATATGTTGAAAGAAGAATGAATAATATTCATTGTTGCTTGTGGCACTTTGATAACAAAAAATGTCATTGGTTCAAGTAAAGATTATTTCACACATAACCGATTTAATTCCTCTACCTTTATTACTTATACCCTTCCATTTAAGTGAGTAATGGTATTATCATAACACAATACGGCAACGCCAGAATCATCTTTTATCCCCGACAAAATTTTTGAATATTTTGTGCTGGAGGCTCACAGCTCAGTTCATTTCAATTCCTTCCTTTTTTGTTTTCATCACTACCTTGATGTCAAACTGGAGGTAGCGCTTGTCCATCTCTCTGGAGACCACACCCTCTATGACTTCCACTGGTACTAGCTGGTAGCAATCAAAGGCTGGGCAGAAAATGTTGTGGGCTTCTCCTTCTTGGATTTTTAAATTCAGAAACCTTTGAAAGCATTCAAATAATAGTCAGAAATGAGGTATGCAAAGAACAAAAACACTGAATAAGATCTGTGCACGCATAGTACAGACACCCCAAGCAATCTGCAGAATTCTCAGGCCATACCAAAATATGACTTACCCTTCCCAACATGATCTACAAAAGTCGTGGCCACAGGGCATGTCAACAGGTTCTTCAAAGACGGAGAGGGAAGACATGCAGATACCACACTGCGAGACGTAAATATCAAACCACAATATTAGCATCAACAATATACACTCTATTTAAACTCTTTCAATTTTTTGAACAAATTAAGTCAGTTTTAATCAATAAAAAAATAAGTAAATCTGGTATAACTTCAAAAGGCCCTTGTGTTATAGTCCTGTTTTGTTCTGTTACATAACCGTGCCACTGTTTACAGCCTTGGAAAAAGTCACTGTGTTTTTCTATTTTTTGCTTGAAATGCCAGAGTTTGAGAATGTCCTGGCTTGGGAATGTTCTCCAAATATTGCGACGGGAGGGCGATTTTAATGTGAGATTGCATGTCAGAGGTGGAGAAGTTATTGAGTTGATATGTCAATGTGTACAATTATACACAACAGTAGCCCAAAGTAGTTTATGAAAAGCCACTGTGCCAATGTTATGACCTCTGCTAAGCATGTGGCTCATTCCCATTTCTATTATTAGATTTATTTTTCAGATACCCACAGAGAGTTGAATCACAAACAAAGAGTGTATTTGACACACAGTCAAATACACAGGCCTTGTTACAGTGAAAGACTGATCCTCACAAGACATAAAGAAGGCAGTGTGCTTCAACAAAACAGGTATTGATCTGTGAAAGAGCAGAATGTGATAATCAACTCTAACCTTTAAACGGGCCTTTGAGTACACTCGGTCGATTGACACAGGGCAGTTCAATTACGCCTTTTCAGATGCACAACTTCAGATACCCTCAGACATTTGTCTGACATGTTCATATCTTTGATGTTTCAATCCAGAGTGTTTTGGTGTTTTTAGTAAACCCCTGATAGAGAGCAACTGAAGCTGACAGCCTTGATTTATAGATTAATAAAGTGTGTCAACTTTAGCTATTATCCATCAACACACATCGCCAATGGATATATTCATTCATCCAAAAAGATACGTCTTTAAACTTTTCAGAAACTGTCAAAAACTATCTGATTCTCCCTCCAGGTACCATCATTTTAGTTTAAAAATCATTACTACAAATTTGAAATACATTTAACACCCAAGAAAACAGCATTTTCTTCCAAAGAAGCCTCATAAAGTTATATATTAAAAAAAAAAAAAAAGTCTGCAGTATGCATTTCTCACACTGCACTGTCATCTCAATTCCCAATTTTGCAAACTATTCCAGAATAAAGTCTAAACCCAAGCTAAGCGACCTTGCTGACCTCACAAACCCTGATTTTTATAAAGCATTGTTATCTCCAATAGCGAGCAGTAAACAAAATGAGTTGCTGTCAGCAATAAATGAGATAAAGGCTAGATGCCTAGTAAACTTTGTTTTGGTGCAGGACATATTACTTTTTGCTCACAAAGAAGACAATTTCCGAACACTTTTTTATAATTATGGGAAATGCTAGACTAGATCAGGATAACAGGTGGGCAATTAAACAGGGAGTTTACAACTCCTTTCACAGCAAGAGGCCAATAAGGTTCCTTTCCCTCACTGCAGGCTTTGTAAACACGGTGGTGGAAAATACACCTTTCATAAGCTTAGAGAGCACACTTTAATGCTGTGGGAGGAGTAGTTGTTGAAAGCTGAAAAAATAATTATCTACAGTGACTGAACTATGACTGTCCCCCTACCTCCCTCAGCCCTTCACCCAAAAAGCCAAAGGAGGGAAAACCAAAACTATTTTACTTACGAAATGTATGCACCCCCATTATATTTCAGTGCAGACTGTAAGTGTCTAGCAGCTACAGTTGATCACAATTCACTCACCTTCTGTAAGTGCTTAAAAAACTTTCCAGTATTTTTTAAATTAGTTTAAAACTAACCTCTGGTGGTGGCATCACTGCGGACTACCCACCCCCACAAAACAGTCGCACGAGGGTCAACACTCCCCCTTACATGTAACAATGTTAAAACTGTGAAAACAATAACGTGACATCTTTAGTGATACGTGCCCAAACATACAGCAGTAATATAACATAATATAACATACGACATGTGCAGCAGTCAATCATGTTTGATAAAGAAGGAGAGCGCAACATGAAGGATGTCGTATCTTAAATTAGCATATTTTATATAACATAACAAAACTCAACACTGTTCAGGACTTGCCTACATGATAACTGACAAAACACTGGATGACATATGAGAAAAGGAAGCCCTGCTTCTGTTTATGTTTGCAAGGTAGACCACTGGCATGAATACTAATGACTGCTAGCAACATATATTTACTGGGAAAGAGTGAATCATTATTCAGAAAGACATCTGTGATCATAAAATTTTAAAGAACACTTCAGAAAATCTTGGGACTCCATGAATTTTATTTAAATATGCACTGCTATACACATTTTATGGGAATGCTGCCAGTTAATCTATGCACCTCCATGCCTAAAGCTATCCCCTGCTGCTATAGGAGCTTCTTTGTCAGAAAACAAGGCTCGCAAAATTTCAAAATCTCTGGTAGCCCTTCGGGCAGGCATTCTTCAGTTTTTGGTAGCCCAAAATAAATTTAAGTACCCCGAATAAAAAAAGATTTTTTTTTTACGTTTGGTTTCCTTTACAATATTATACATTAAAGTATAATATTATAATGTAAACAAAAATTAATCAAAAAAATTGTTAAAATACAAATCACAACAACTGTATAAAAATTAAAACCATCAACTCAAATACTTGGTTCTAATTGAACAGAAATTTCTATGAACTTGTAAGAACTGTGTAGAACATGAATCAGTCTGTGTCAGATCCTGAATCTGAAATTTTCACTGAAGTCACGGGTAAGAAGTAAGTGCAACCAAGATCTAGGCCATTTGCTTTTTGAAGTTTGCAAAGACTGCTAAATTCTGCCAATGGTAGTTCACTCTTTGCAATATAGCACGCTGTTCTAAACAGCTTTTTCAGGAGTTCTTGTTGTGCTTGGTTTATTTGTAGTATGTTTTTTTTGCAATTGGTGTTTGTTCTGGGAAAGATACTGCAGACTGGGCAATAATGCATTTCTTGCATTTCTCATGGGTTCTGATGGGGTCTTTCTTAAAATGACTGGTCCCAGTAACAAAGGCGCTTGTCGACTCAGAAATCAAATGAAACTCACAACACACCTGGCAGAACATCATGTTATTTAGCTCGTCATATTCCAGCCACAGAAATTCTTTTGTCCATGAAACCAAAAAAGCTGCGCTTTCTTTTTGCCTCATAGTCTTTAGGCTAGGTGACAAATCGTCAACATATTACGTTTTCGGCTACCCACCACATTCCTAAATGACGACCTCGGAAAAATGAGGAAGTATGAGAACCGTATGGACTCAATCTACACATGTTCGCTCTTTTCCTTCAAATAGCTTAGAAACACGCTATTTAACATCATTTAAGTCCTGTTTAAGGTGAGGAAAAAGGTTATGGTTAGGGCTAGGGATAAGGTTAGGTTTAGGGCTGGAATACAGGGCTGGAACGTTGATTACCGCGGGAGCGTCATTGCACTGGATTTCAGCCATAACCCGCCGCGTACCATAAGAACGCCGAAAGTCTCCTTTCGCGTTCCTCAGGAACGCCGCGGGACGTGACAAAACGTCGCCATGTTACGCCTCGGGAGTGAGAACGGGCTCGATTTGTCATATCTTTTCCGTTTTGTGATCGGCTTTTCTTTGGCTGCCCCTTCTTCACCCTGACCTGTCTTATTTGGCTCTGCAGAACTAAAATACCAGCGTAAATCCTGCTGCTTTTACACACGTACTTACATAATGATCAGCGATTCTTTGCGCACTCAACCTCTCACATGTTTAAGCTTGCTGCGAGAGATTTCACTTGTCGCGTTTGAATAGTAAGCTAATGAGTGATAAGACGATATCAGAGGAATTGGTGCGCAATTAATCGTCACTCACTAATCAGTGCTGCCGCTCTCTATACACCGTTCGCGTGATCGCAAAATGAAAATGAAAGCAAAAAGCAAGCGCAAATTCAAACGCGATTTCAATATGTCACATATTGACAGTGGCTCATCGATGCCAATGACATAATTACTCAGCTACATTGGCGAAAGAATGCAAAAGCACTGACATATATTTTCCTATGATAGCCCGACGGGCAGGGCTGAGTTAGATTTTGGTAGCCCGACTGGAAAAATCGCTAGCCCCGGGACGTCGGGCTAGCGATTTTGCAAGCCCTGGAAAATGCTGTGGCCGACTGTGATCCTTTTTCATTTGATCGTTCTTTATCAATAAGTACAGTTAAACAATGGCTAAAACTTTTTTCTGATTTACTGACCTACATTTATCAATCTAGAGCTGTCACAGTGTTTTCAGCAAAAAAAGAAAAAAAAAATGGCAAGTGGATTTCAACCCTAATGTAGTGATTTAAAAAGCGTATTTAGTTACATTACGTCCACCTTATAAATTAATTTGTCTAGCTTTATCAGTTCAGGATGTAGCAGTAAACAAAATTTAGTAAGAGATATTTTCCTTTACTTTGGTCAATTTTATTAGAAAGTGTGCCCAGTTATCCAGGACTCTTTGAATTGTATAGCTGATGGACAACAACAGGAGCAATGTGAGTCTGGATAACACTTTGTGCTAAACAGCAGGCTAATCTCAAACATTACGTGCCTAATGTATCAGCTTGAGTGCAAATAGTTTCCATATTTTCCTTGGTGAGAGCCATCTTATCTTACCAGAGAAGACTCCTCATCAGCAGGCATGAGGCTGATTTGGTCTGGTGAAGTGATGGAGGAGCGGGTGGTCCTAGGCGTCCGGGGAGAAGGTAAGGTGTCCCAAGCATTGCAACCACTTGGGGGTGGGTTGGGCATTTGCACACCTGAGCGTTGGCAGCACTCCGCCGCATTGGCCATCCAGGCCTCTAAGAGCTTCTCTCGGTCCCAATCTGACACAAAAAAGACATTTATTAAAGCACCTTTGAAGTGAATTATTTTAGTATATACTACCTAGAGGATGAAACTCTGCTTGTGGCATGATGTTTTGATCACAAAGTCAAATACACAGTATTATGCAAACAAACAACAACAAAAAAACCACCAAAAATTAAAAGTGTTAAAAGTTTCCTTTTAGGTGCAGATGTCGGTATGCAGAGAATTTTAAAGGGGAAACAACGCAGGCTTCTGTGCAATAGGTGCTGTTGGACTGGGAGTCAGACACACATTTTTATAAGATAACTTGATACCTGCTGTCTAACAAAAAGTTTACGATGATCCTTGTGTGTGTCTTTAAAAAAAATTGTAACAAGGTGCTGAAGTTAATTGGTTGCTGCCGTGTTTCTTAAAGTTTTTTTCATGAGTTTATTTAAATAACCGAAGCATCAGACAGCAGCAGAATCAATGCACGAGCTTCCTAAAAGCTGTGTGCATTTATGCATGTGACACAACAGAGATAACTTAATTACTTGTAATAAATTATTCCTGACACTGACACAGGATAGCTCAGGATCTAAGAGCAAATTACATTGTTTCTTTTCAGAAAGGTGAGATGTCCCACAGGCTCACAGCTTATAACCTACAATTTAGAAAGTTACGATAACTGACTGCCAGTGCATTATACGTCACTTTTTGTATAGCCCATATTGGTTCATTTAGTAAGTGCTGATGGGATGTTTGAAAAAAAGAAAGTTGATGTAAAAGAGACAAAATGACGATCTAAGGAAAAAAGAAGCTTCAGAAAGTGTATTTCTTTATGCAGGAATCAGGTGTGTCATGACCAGAGTAACAACTGAAAGTGGTGATGGGACAGGAATTGCTCACTATAGTATGATAGTGATCCAGAATGTCCTGCCCTTTGGGAAGGCAGTTAGTTTACTATCTTTATTTAAGTTACTAAGGACATTATCAGCAGAATTCAGGTTTTTCCACTCCATACACAGCATTGTTGTGTCTCCTGCACAGTTGCTGGTGGCAGTGAAATGTGAATCCTGACAATTTTAAAAAACCACCCAAGAAAATATGAGGCAAACTCACGGTGGAAGTAGACGGGTTTACAGAATGGGAAGAACGATTCCAGATCAGGAGAACAGTGATGTTTAATCATCGCGCCGGCTGTTGTTAGTGTGAAAACAGATTCTACAACCTTTCCTCTTGCCAAAAATGTGGTGATCTGCTCTGAAGAGCTCAAAGTCTGCCAGCTACAGCGCAGAGTCCAATATCAATTCACAGAACCTACTTTCTGTGAAGCACAAAATGGAAGATAAAGAAAAGTCTTTTTTCCTTTCACTAGCAACTATAAACACGCAAGTTATTGTCAAGACACAAATAAGAAGTACGCAATTAAGCAGGGCCAATTAAAAACATTTTCTGACTGTTTGAAGATTACAATTTTTACAATACTTTATGATTAGGCCTAAAACAGACATAACATACTGAATATATAAATTCCCATTTAACCTGTCAAAACAAGACTTAAGTTTGAATTTCATGGACAAAAAAATGCATTTCAGTGAATCTCATTTTACATTTGTGTGGATTCTCAATAGAAATAGTCCAGTAGCCACTAGCATTTAAGCCTTTTAAACTGCCAACAACAAAGACCTGCTGCCATCTGGTTTTCTGTTTTAGAATAGCTGTTTAATCTCGCATCAGGACATGGACAGATTTGAGAGGCTCTCAGTATAAATATTGGATGACTTGTGGACTGTGCCCGAGTCCAAATAGTCTACCCTCCTAAAATAAGGAACACGACCAGGTCAACTGTGCAATTAGGCCATTATCAGCCTCAAGACAGGTTTTGCCACCAATCAAATGACTAACGCTCTAAATGGCCTCCTTTAGATAATGACTGTCGCAACAACCCCCATCCCAATCTAGCTCCATTCAATTAAAACTAATCAATGTGTATGGCCCTATCTTAAAGCCTTTAGCCATTACATAGAGTCTGAAAGTGAAGTCTTCATATTTAGTCTTAAATATCAAAAATTAGTTAGGAAATACAAATTGTCAGGAACAAAGAAAGATGGAAAAGCAAGCAGTTCAGCAGACGAGCAATGAGGAGAAGATAAGAGATTGTTACAAATTGTGGAAATGACGCTTTTTCGAAATGAAATGACATGCGAGTGCAAAAACCCTTCTCCAGGACATGCAAAATCCTAAAATGTTTCAGCAGTCCCATGATAAAACTGAATAAATATAGCACCATTGTGGGGTCAATCTCCCGCCTCTGAGCTCTTAAAAGTGTGTCTCATATGTAGCACACAGCTCAACAGACAGCCCTTAAGCCCATTTAATTAAAAAATGAGGTGGTGAAGTCATACACAAACATTTTTGCCAAGTTGTCTGAAGTAACGATTTACAAAAGCCTCAAATCAGTAAAACTTTCAAAACACTTGGACACACTATCTTGTGTCCAGCTGTAAATGAAGCAAGTTTGAAAACTGGTGGGTTAAGACTGCAAGTCTAATAAAATCTAATATATTTACTCAGTACTTGGCCAGGCCTAAGTTAAGAGTGGAGTAATTAAGACAAATTCAGGAAAGCATATTTTCTCTGCAGCACACTACTATTTCTAGGAAAAACATAACAGAATGTAATAAAAATAAATTAGACGTGCCAAAGATTTTACATAAAAATCCATGGTTCACGCTGCGGATTATTTAATCTTATTTACAGTAAATCAGGCGCGAGCCTAAGTAACCTAATTAAGCAGTGTTTGTCCTCAAATTGTTTGTTGAAATAAATACGCTCACTAAAACTACATTTAGATCATGTAAAAGCTCTCTCCAGTGACAACAGAACAAGTCCAATTCTTTCAGCGTACTGCATATTTATAGAAAATAAATCCCTTATCCAAATACAAAAAAACACTTTCTGTATTTTCTATTTTGTAGTCATTTCTACATTTAAAAAGCATGGTAACCCCATGTAAAATGCACCGTTACGCATCACAGCCACAAGATTAGAATCAGGGTTTCACACAGAACCTCCCTAGAGGGTGACCAGGAGCAGCTTTTCTTATTTTAAGCTTGTTTGGTTTGGTCTTACAAGCTATTAAATTGTGTGGTGTCATGTTTAGGTCTGAGGTCTGCGGCAAAAGGCTGGAGATATCTAAGTCTGTTAAGACATAAAAAAGTCTTGAAGTTATTCTCAAGATGGGTCATTCCACTGTATTAAACAGCTGCCAATTTGTACCAGACTCCTTGCTCCAGCAAATTAAACCCAAACAGAACAACATAAAAAGCATAATAAAAATACCACAACATTTCATCAAAGGGTCTTCAGCTATTTCTTACTACTGGTGTCAAAAGGCGTTCATTTACAATAAGATGCAGGGAAAATCTGAACTGCAATGCAGACGTGCCTTGCTTAGTGAGAGGATCCTGCTTATTGGTCTGAATCCCACTGAAATGTTGTGTGGACTTTAAAACAGGCAGTGTGTAAGAGAAACCTTAGATTAAAACATTCTGTAACTGACAGGATTTGTATGGAAGAGCGGTCAAAGACTTTAATAAGCCAATATCTGAGACAGGTGAACAATTATGCAAATCATGGCCAAGGGTATACTTACCTCGTCCACTAAAGTGTATGTATGGATATATATATATATATATATATATATATATATATATATATATATATATATATATATATATATATATATATATATATATATATATATATATATACACACAGTGGGGCAAAAAAGTATTTAGTCAGCCACCGATTGTGCAAGTTCCCCCACTTAAAATGATGACAGAGGTCAGTAATTTGCACCAGAGGTACACTTCAACTGTGAGAGACAGAATGTGAAAAAAAAATCCATGAATTCACATGGTAGGATTTGTAAAGAATTTATTCGTAAATCAGGGTGGAAAATAAGTATTTGGTCACCTCAAACAAGGAAAATCCCTGGCTCTCACAGACCTGTAACGTCTTCTGTAAGAAGCTTTTCTGTCCCCCACTCGTTACCTGTATGAATGGCACCTGTTTGACCTCATCATCTGTATAAAAGACACCTGTCCACAGCCTCAACCAGTCAGACTCCAAACTCCGCCATGGCCAAGACCAAAGAGCTTTCGAAGGACACCAGGAAAAGAATTGTAGACCTGCACCAGACTGGGAAGAGTGAATCTACAATAGGCAAGCAGCTTGGTGTGAAAAAATCAACTGTGGGAGCAATCATCAGAAAATGGAAGACATACAAGACCACTGATAATCTCCCTCGATCTGGGGCTCCACGCAAGATCTCATCCCGTGGGGTCAAAATGATCATGAGAACGGTGAGCAAAGATCCCAGAACCACACGGGGGGACCTGGTGAATGACCTGCAGAGAGCTGGGACCAAAGTAACAAAGGTCGCCATCAGTAACACACTACAACGGCAGGGAATCAAATCCCGCAGTGCCAGACGTGTTCCGCTGCTGAAGCCAGTGCATGTCCAGGCCCGTCTGAAGTTTGCCAGAGAGCACATGGATGATACAGCAGAGGATTGGGAGAATGTCATGTGGTCAGATGAAACCAAAGTAGAACTTTTTGGTATAAACTCAACTCGTCGTGTTTGGAGGAAGAAGAATACTGAGTTGCATCCCAAGAACACCATACCTACTGTGAAGCATGGGGGTGGAAACATCATGCTATGGGGCTGTTTTTCTGCCAAGGGGACAGGACGACTGATCCGTGTTAAGGACAGAATGAATGGGGCCAAGTATCGTGAGATTTTGAGCCAAAACCTCCTTCCATCAGTGAGAACTTTGAAGATGAAACGAGGCTGGGTCTTCCAACATGACAATGATCCAAAACACACCGCCCGGGCAACAAAGGAGTGGCTCCGTAAGAAGCATTTGAAAGTCCTGGAGTGGCCTAGCCAGTCTCCAGACCTCAACCCCATAGAAAATCTGTGGCGGGAGTTGAAAGTCCGTGTTGCTCGGCGACAGCCCCAAAACATCACTGCTCTTGAGAAGATCTGCATGGAGGAATGGGCCAAAATACCAGCTACTGTGTGTGCAAACCTGGTAAAGACCTATAGTAAATGTTTGACCTCTGTTATTGCCAACAAAGGTTATGTTACAAAGTATTGAGTTGTATTTTTGTTATTGACCAAATACTTATTTTCCACCCTGATTTACGAATAAATTCTTTACAAATCCTACCATGTGAATTCATGGATTTTTTTTTCACATTCTGTCTCTCACAGTTGAAGTGTACCTCTGGTGCAAATTACTGACCTCTGTCATCATTTTAAGTGGGGGAACTTGCACAATCGGTGGCTGACTAAATACTTTTTTGCCCCACTGTGTGTGTATATATATATATATATATATATATATATATATATATATATATATATATATATATATATATATATATATATATATATATATATATATATATATATATATATATATATATATATATATATTAGTGCTGTCAAAATTACCGCATTAACGCAAATTAATACGCCATCACGGTCAACACGATTAAAATTTTTAATCGCAATTAACGCATTTGGAGTGCAGGATGACTCAAAATCCCTTAAGTGTTTCTGTCAACGCATTTGTCGGGCAGTTTGTCCAAGTAGAGTTACCTTCGCACATGCGCAAACGGGCAATTGATCTGGTAGTGACGGGCAGCTGAAGGTGATAAGCGCACACTGGCCCTCTCGATGGGAAATTTGAGTATTAAAAAATAACAAGACGGAACAGTCGACCGACACAAAGTATTATGCACATTGTGCAGGAAGGAATTTTCTTTTCACCGAAGCACTTCCAGCTTAAAATATCACATTGACGCAAAGCATATGTTAGTCGGGGATGCTGCTAGCACTTTGGCTAATGCGTCACCCAGCTGCGACAAACCACTCACTGAGCATCGGGGACTCAGTAAGTCTACCTCGGACATATTGACTGACACAATTGCCAAGTGGATTGCAACAAACTAAACTTAAATTTGTTGAGAACACACGCTTTACATAGCTTTGGTTCCTCGTTTCAAGGACTTGAAGGTCCTCCCAAAAGTGAACATTCAAAGATTCTTTGTGTTTATTCTGCATTTACAAGCTTAAATATAAAGTTAAGTAATTGCAATTAGGCTATTGATCAGGTAATTGCGATTAATTACAGAAAATTGTGCGATTAATTAGTTAATTTTTTTAATCTATTGACAGCACTAATATATATATATAAATATATAAAAGTGTTGAAAAGTGTTTTATGTGGTGTTAAATTAAATCTAACCACTGTATCAAATGCTTCCTTGTCCATATACTTTAACTATATATGTCATTTGTTTAACTACTATGTTACTATGTTTACCCATTAAGCTGTCAGGATATTACTAGTCCAAACAATTGAAAGGACAACCAGTACTGTGTTTGTTTAATAGTACCATGGGCACGTAGCAGTGCTTCTGCAGTGAAAAGAGGGGCTTGTAGCATGTCAGCTGTCTCCACTATCAGCATGTCCTTCAGCTTCCGAAGATCCTGTGGCCGCAGGCCCTCGTACAACTAGAGTAAAGGGTTGACAAGAACATAATAAGAGAGGAAATGTAAGGACAAAGATAAGAAGTAAAAGAAAAAAAAAAGACAGGTTGTCAGAGAAAGGTAAAGAAAGAGACAAGAGGACAACAGTGGGTGAGATTGGGGAAAAGGGTGATGGGTGAAATAATGGTAGGAAAGAAAGATTGTGAAAAAAGGGGAAGAGAAAATAAAGAGAAAATAAGTACTACAACCACCTGAAACATAAATGATTGCTGACACATAACTTAGCCAGACCCAGAGAACTAAAACTGATGACGATGATCACATGTTTTAAGCTAGACTGTGTGAGTAATTTGTGAGTCTGTTTGTGTCCAACCAAAACAAGTTCAAGTGAAGAATGTGACTAACTCCTGCAAAAATGTAAACACTGAAATACAGTCAACTAGTGGATTTTTCCAAGAGCAAAGTTACCATCATATGTTGCTTCTATTCCTTACTTATGTAGCTAAAGGGTTATAAGGACGAATCAAGCGTAACAATACAGAAGCTGTGTGGGATCAGCCAGGCTAGGATGACCAGGGTAGCTCATTTAAAACAGTTTGACCTAATTCAGCAACAACAGGGAAATTACTTTTTGGGGGGATTTTTTTTAAACAGCATGCTGTGGACTAAAGTTTGGTTCTAATAACATTTTAAGTCACACCAGCTGAGGGTGATAAACTGAAAGCTATACACCCACTCCTTGTTGGTGTGTTATACTGTACCTCTCTTCGATCTAGGGCTGCATATTCTGCCTCAATACCCTCTGCCTCAGGGGCAAGAGAGAAGACCATCTGCGACTCCAGGCGCAGGGCCAACTCCTTGTGGTGCTGCTTCTCTGCAGAGTCACATGGAGTCTCGCGGTTTTCATTCTCCGCAAACAAGTCCGCTTCTCTCTGCACCAGCATCTGAGCACGAAGAAACAAGAGGAATATCTGGCATTGAACAATGGAACACATCGTGCATTCAAGAACAGATACTAAAGCTCGCTGACTATATATATAGTTCCAAACACCTGTGATTACTTGCACAGTGGAGTACCACTCACCCTGTAACAGTAATCAGAGGAAAGTATCCAGAATTAAGGCATGAAACGGTAATTACAGTTATTTTGATATAGACTGCAATTATGACTTCAGTAAAAAAAAATAGCAACAACTTACCCACCTCGAGAAAACTGAAAAAGAGTTCACTTATATCCACTTTACTTCAAAGTTCTTTGTAGAGTATGGCACACTAAGTCTTGATGATCAAGTGCCAAATAAAGGAGCTCAGGTAATATTGAGAGCGGTACAAGAAAAACACACACATTAATAATGTGTCTTTTGGGAGGTGGTGGCTTCTGTTGGTAACTGTCATTTCTGTGCTTGAGTCTACTTTTTTAAACGGTCTGTGAATGGCATTTCTTGACACCCTGGAAGTAGGGTGTCTCTTTTTCTGTCACAACATACCTGTCTGCATCTCCAGCCTCGACATTATGTTCTGCACATGGTGCAAATTGCATTTTGTAATAAACTGCATGGATTCTGGGGGGAAATTAGAGTGAAGACAACAATAATATTTCTATAATGAAGAGTCATCTAAATAAATGACAGTGTGCAGAAATGCGATCATTTAAAATTAGTACCAGCTGTACAGCAGTTCTTTCTGGGGATTTCACAACTAGTGGCTGCTTGCCTTTCCTGAAGCACATTTTAAGAGCAGCATTTGTAATTTTGTTCTATTACATGCAATAACAATAAAGTCACGTGTAATCTATTTGACTGTTATATCTGGTGTGAGCTGTCCAGGAGATTAATTAAGTTGTACCGTGTTGCACAGCATCTTCCAAAAACTCACCAGCGAGGGCGAATGAGATGATGCAAATTACAGTTCCCTACCAAAGGGACTCTAGGACAAGGCCACACGTGAGGATCTATTCTACAAATATTCATTACACAAAAGAGCAGACGCTGAATGATGTGTGTGAGCATCAGAGTTACTCTGGCCTCATTTATTGTCCTTCCCCTCATATACTCTCTGCCCTTGTCTTAGTGAAACTGGTTAGTTTACAGCTACAGAGGCTTTGATCATAACCCCCCAAAAAAATTCACACTTAAGAAAATTTTACACTAGCCCAGAGAAAATATCTGCAATATCTTTTTTTTATAATCTCACCTCAACACAAGTCTTCATGCCTGAGGCAGCAGCATAGTGTAGGCAAGTGTTTTTCTTGTTGTCAGTGGCATTGACATCAGCCCTTTCATACTCTCCATGATCCAGCTTAGCTCCTGTCCATGATAGCACGATCTGAAGGCATTCCCCTCGTCGCTGTTCGTCTTCATATGGCCTTGAGATGCGGGGATGCAAAGCTCCCTCTGAAGTCAGGATCTGAGGCCCCATGCAGAGAAGGTGCAGAGATGTCTCATTGTGCACGTTGCGCTTGTTAGGATTGCCATCTTTGCTTAGGAGAAAAGACCTAAAAGAGAATAACGACATGACAGGATGGTTAAATTGTAATGCGTTGTCTTTTGTGGGATACTGTCAACAGACTGCAAATTCTTATGACATCAGTGCTGATTCAGAACGTAAACATGATTTTTTTTTTTAAGATAAAAAAGATGAGTTATGCATAGTGCATGTAGCTTTTAGTGTAACTGAATATTTTACAGCATTTTAACTGCACAATATTCTAAAAAAAGGAGAGCTGTATATTGCAACACAGGTCAATTACTTTCCAAAATGGTTTATATTTCAACATTTCATTGCTTTTGTGAAAACCATAAACTAGAATTATAGCTATACAACCAGTTATATGACTTAAACTACTGTTCTTGTTTTTTTAAGAGTAAGGCCAGAGTGGGATAAAAACAAGCACAGTCTGCACTGTTAGCTTGTCAGATAGGAAGCTCTTGGAACGTCATTCTATTCCAGCTCAGCATGTTGCATTCCTGAGAGCTGCTAACAGATGGCTATGTAGAGACACAGATGGGACAGAGACATATAGAGAAAAAAAAAAACATGAAAAAAGAAAAACTGAATTTTAAAATACAGCAAAAGTGAAAAGATGGAATAAGCTGCCACTGAGTGATAAAAAGATTAGAAGTCAGGTTAAGGGTTACTAGACATAAAGCTTGAGAACCATCTATGACCCAATCATTATCAGGCCCTGTCAGAATAACAATTTTCCCTCACTGACAATACTCAAAAATATGAAGTATACATTCTGTCTGCTTGCGTATTTGTTTTTATTTGGGCCATATCCTAACCTGAGTAGGCGTGTCATGGCGTGCCGGGCAGCATAGTGCAGTGGAGTGTTGTGCTGATAGGACTCTCCATATGTAGAGTTGGGATCTAGAGCCTCCTTGAACTGTGGGTTGCTCTCATACAGTTGGCAAGCCAGCAGTTCATCTCCATTGATGAGAGCCTTACGGAACTTGGTCGCTGTGTTCCCCATTTCGTCCCCTACCGTGGGTCCAAAGGTCTGACTGGGACAGCAGCCTCTTAAGTCGTCTTCCACCTGTTCAAGTCCAATAAGCCAGCATACTGCATGTCCTAATAAAAAGACAAAAAATTGGAGTAAAACGTCTTTATGCCTGAGCCTAATAAGGCTCTTCAAGCGAGAAAATGGACAACAGGTTTGTCAGTCATACAAGTCTCCACATCCTCCCAATAAATCAAAAATATTTTCACCAGTTTCAGGAAAAGCAACTTCGCCTCGTTTTGTACAGCTGACTTCCACTCCCTCTGGTCACAAAACAAGAATTCAGTCTTCAAGGGTGCTCAGGCTGCTCTGCCACAAGCTCCTGCGTCAGCATCACCACTGCACTGTAAACCAGCTCCCTGTTTCTCTTTTTATTTTTTTTTTTAATTTATTTATATATTTTTCTTGAATACCTAAACATAGTGAGGACAAAGCCCACACAGAGATGGACAAGGCTTCCTCTGGCATCACCAGGAGTTTCCGCTTCACCGTGCCAAAGCTACTCATCCCACTGAGGGCAGGGCTCATTATGAAGCAAGATATCCTCAACTGAAGAATAGCACACAGCAAGTCCGCTTTCCGCTTCCACCAGGGCACCATATGGTCACGACCGTCAGGGCAATGTGATACCTTTATGTATTTTTAGTAAGCGGCAGCACACCGAACACAGGACACAGCATAATTTGTTTTATAATAACACGCATTCAATTTCCCAATAACAAAATTCTCACTGGTGGAGACAAGTTATGTGTGCAATGGAAGGAATGAATACTCACCGAAAATCCCCATCTCCCATTAATACCAAGCATTCCATAGGTTAGAAAGTAACTGAAAACAGCTAACTACTTGCGCAGTTATATAAACAGAGTCAAGACCGTGGACAGGTCTGGCACACTGTTCTAATCAGTCAATCTTTAAACTAAGTAAGGAAGATAAGAGTGAGACCTTTGGTAGTCTTCTGGGAAAGTGTGTTATTCACTGTAACACAACGAATACCAAAGTTATGACGTGGTTATCTATTCATCAATTAGAATAGCAATATGGCACAGACGTGTTTTCACTCTTTAGTAAGATTGGTAGAATGGAGACAGGTGGAAAAGAAACAAGTATTACATATATGAATGATTTATCATTTATTCACTTGGTAAATACTGTCTACATTTACGTGTGCTAATATCGACCATTTTAACATATGAAATCATCCCCTGCCATCATTGTCGTACATTTAAATAACGCTATGCATCATGTAAACAGACCAGCCAGTGGAAGTGAACACCACCTTAGATCAGGCGTGTGCCATGTGATTACCCCAGTGACCAGACACCATCACAAGGCAAGACAAACAGTATGCCACCTTGGCATACAAAAAAAAAACAAGAAAGAAAAACACCTGATCTTTGAACAGTTATATAATCTCATAGTTTGTAACACATATTACTCAACGAGCTTGCTTTCTAAATGAATAACTACAGCATTAACCTATCTTACAACAGTCAACGACACTCCCCCGTTACAGCTTCAACCAACCACATCTAACTAAAGCTCACAGCAACAGCTAGTGTTAACATGAGAAAAATAAAAACGTTATTCCACGTAGCCGCCACTTGTCACTAAACTACTTCATGCAGGCCTGTAGCCACGTCGTGCAGTGTTTACCATTTTCGCTAGCAGAAAATCGACGACAGCGTGTCATGTTGTGTTAATGAACAGACCCCGATAACGCTTTGTTCCACTGCTGATTGAAAATAAAACCAATCTGCCGACAACCAACCTTAGAAAACGTCAGCTGCAAACCATTCCTTTTGTCGACAATGCCACTGGTACTGACAAAACAGTCTGCTGCTTTGCTAGCTATATAATATTCAAAAACAAAAAACCTCATGACGCTAGCATCTGCGTTGACCAACGTCAGTGTACACGCTAGAGGCTGGCTGAGCTAGCGTGCTAATCTCGATGCTAGCCAACTTGACGGTAGCAAGTACAGTTGAAAAACTCCGTAAACAATGAATAACAAGTATTTCGACTTACACTGATTGTACATCCTGCTGTTGTACACCTGGCCTTGTGAGTGAATTGTCAGTCGCAAAGGGTAAAGCAAAGATCTTTCTCGTTATGTGGGGCAAACCTGTATAAACAATGTGAGCTATGAGCTGTGCTGTTGCCCCAGTCAACTCTCCGTTGACTCTGGTGGCTCCTGCTGGCTACTAGTCGGGTTGCCAGGTTTCAAAACAACCCTCTAAAACAGGCGAGAAAGACGTGGCCGGCTTATTTTTCAAAGCCTAAGCTTTGCTTGAACATTAATTTCAACCAAGTGCATGTTTTTTAGTTTAGTTTGTTTTTTTACCCTTTGAAACCACAGCTATTCACACCTTCATAAAGCCGGGCATCATATCTGAAGCGGAAATAGGTAAGATAAGTACGGCGTACGCGCTTACACTAACGGAAAAATACCTGAAATATTTCTAAAACGGGTAAATCTATAAACGCTTCTGCTTTAGGCTTCTCTGGAGTGAACATGGGATGGAGACGTTCAACTCAACAGGCTAATCATTTGTAATAGCCGCCATTACAGGAAAAGACCACTAGAGTGCGCCAAAGTCCGCAGAAAAATCACACTGCTGAGTGGCGCCGTTCTTCATTTTTCATCTCCTACACACGCCTCGTGAGTAATTGCAGAAAGTATTTCTCAGTTGCATTCACAACCTACACCAAACAAATACTAAATGCATAGTACACTGTATTTAAGCAGGGGCTTAGCAGTCTCCACTCACTTGAAATAACCACATCGAAACTCAACATAACATGTGTGCCTTTTATTATCAAATAGTTGAACTTTGCATTTAAGGTATATACAGCATATTGTTCTCATATATTTAAGAATGCACACATTTCATATGAACAGGCCTTCAATATATAATCTGTAAACACATAGCTTAATCTCAGTGTAAGGGTAGATACATAAATGTATGCAACAATGAAATGTAACACACTTTTAAAAAAAAAAAAAAAAAACAGGGCACCTTAAACGAATGCTTTGGCACTTTGTAAATTTCAGTTCAATAAAAGGGGAGTTAAAAAAATATATATATACGGTTTGGGAACAAACAAAAAGCCTTAAGACGGAGACGCTCAATGTACCACGTGCGTCTCTTATAATGCCATTATTTTTCTTCATCATTTTCTGTCTTGCCACAAAAGAAACAAAAAGACATTTATCACTGCCAACACAAAATAAGGGTCTTCATATAACAAAAAACAACAACAACAAAAAAAAAAGCTAAAACAATATTTCTCATTCATGGTAGCAGATGAAGACCAAACAAACGCTTAAGGGTTTGTGTAAAATGGATAGTAAGCTGCCATGCTTTTGGATGGGGGGGCTTCCTTGCTGTAGCCATTGTTGGTGGGAACAGAGACCAAGTCCTCACACTTGGTGTTGCTGGAGGAGTCCTCCGTGCTTGGACCATTGAGAGACACACGCCTTCTTTTGCAGGCCAGAGAATAGGAATTGGTCTTGTCTAAGGAAAGAGCTGATGGTTGTGGCTCTGTCCAGGAGCTGATCAGGGCACCGCTACCATTCACCTCCTCTTCCAGCTGTGCTTTAACCTTTTCTGAGTCTTCTGGGAAACTGGCAGTGGGGCTGGGTCTGGGGGACCAAGGCAGACTGGATGTGACTTTTCTTTGGTATGCTGCTCTAGACCCCCACCCTGCAGACATTGTAGTAAACGGGGAGTCTGGGTAGTAGCTCAGAGCGTGAGATGTAGGCATGGGCAGTGATTTGATACCATAAGGAAGCAGGGAGCTTGAATATTCTCCCTCATAGGGTGTCAGATCTAGCTTGTTGGTGGTGCCACTGCTACTTCCCCCTTGCTGCACTGAGGTGACAAACCACCTCTGCGAAGCTGCGTCTTCTGACTGAGGCGAGAGGAGGCTGTTAGTCTGCGGTACAGCTCTCTCACTGTTGTAGAAGCGATTCTGAGGAAGGTTGTTGACAAACTGATCCTGGAAGAGGGGCTGCATCGCGTAGCGGGTGCCAGGGACAATCTGGTGGGCACGGGGAGAGTCCGTAGGAGACGGCGTAAGGCGGTCGTTCTCTGGAGCTGTGTACATCCTAAAAAAATAAATAAATAAATGTACTTATGAGACGAGGTCAAGACAGTTCAATGTGAAAGTTCGTTCAGAATTAGTTGGTGTAGCCACAGTATGATGTATTTGTTTGCTTTGAAAGAGATGCACAGCAATGTAAGCGCATACAAAATACTCACGAATCATAATTGTCTCTGAATCCTTTGGCAAAAGGGTTGTGATCAATTTTCAGCTGCGTGATCTAAAACAAGGTTAAGCTACATTTTAGATTTGGAAAAGCAAAGAATAAAGGAGCATCATGCTTGTGTAGCTATAGACCTCATGTTTGGCTTGCATTGGAAAACTGTGGCTGATTAAAGTTAGAAATGGCTTCCCATGCCAACTGAACAAGTTTTAATAAATGGGAATTCTAAACTGATTAAAAATCTATAATATGCAGTATGTAAATATCTAAATATAATGCATGCATACGGCTCTGAGGACCTATTAATGGGAGCTTATATCTAAAATAAAATTTAACAACAACAACAACAACAACCAAGGGAGGCCGGAGTTTTTCCACACTTACATCCGTGTTCTGGTAGGCAGTGACTGCTATAAACTGAGTCTCTGGAAAAGTAAAGCACTGGGTCTTAAGGTCACTGTTAAGGTCTTCCACTCCATCCTCTGTCACCTCCACAATGTGCAGCCTTGGCTGGTACTTATGCAGGGATTGCAGAACAATCATCTATTGCGTAAAAAGAAAAAAAAAAAAAAGGTAATTTTGAAAAAACAAAATTAAAGCACTTGATATTTCCAACGTCACCGCTATTCACAAAAAAATAAAAATCTATAAAAGCTTCAGTGAATAACTTTGTGTCCTGCAATTATATGACTTAAGCATTATTTTTGCACTGCTGTAGTTTAATTTCATCACATCATCTTTGCATAGACACAAAAATATCTAAACTAATTTCCTTCCTAGCACAAATTAAAAAAATAAAACAAACAATGTAGTTAGCTCTTCAAGTCTGAATTAGTCCGAATACAAAACTCTTTCATTGTGCCACATTAATTATCAAGGTTTCAATGAACAAAATATAGTAAAAGTACATCACTACAGTATATATTAAACAGACTAATCTATATTGAAAACAACTGAATGAAGGTTTGGTGTAATGGAAAATGTTTTGCCATTTGCAACCTATTTTGAGGGTTACAGGCCTTTAGTTATTTTCAGTTTTGAGTTTAGTACCTGTGAAGTATTGTGGCTCGTCCCTTTGTTGTTTGTGAGTTTCAGTTTGCTGAAGGAGATTTCTTGTCTCATCCAGTGAGCCCCTGTGTTTGGGGACTCCGGGTGGATATAGATTTTGTTCCCTTAAATAAAGAGAAATACATTTTCCAATATTTAAACTCAAGATTTCCAAAACAAATTACACAATATTCTACTGAAAACATGGGACTTTTCATTAGGAAAAGCTGGGGAACCCATGTTTTCCTCCACGGCCTAGTTGAGAAGTTAGGCTTAGGCTATAAAATAAGTAAATTTCTTTTTCTTTGTTTGTCTTTTTTTTTTTAAACAGAAAAAAAAAGTCTTTTGGGGGATGAAATTGTCTTAAATCCGGGTGAAATTTGCTTTTAAATCGCAGGGGAAATGTTTAATTCAACTCAATTTAAAATATATTTCTTTTAAAAAAAAAAAAGAAAGAAAAGAAAGAAAATAGGCACTATGTACCCTTTTCGGTACCTTGGCTGCTGTTGTCCGCTTTCCCACAGGTGACCCACTTTCCCCCCTGAAATCTCCAGTGGTTTGGATCCGCAAGCACCACTTCCACAAACACGTTATAGTGCGCTGTCACACTGAGACCAGCTATGTTAAAGCTGAGGAAAGGGAACATCCGTCTGCAAAAAACAGGGGAGGATTCAAAGAAACAGAACATTAAAATAAAAAATATTTTGCTAATAAAGAAGAAGAAAAAGAACATAAGAGACACTGACAAACAGTTAAAGGAAATTAAAGGGAAAAGCTTCGGCTCTAACTTTGCACACTTTTCCTGCCATCTCACCTGCCCTGCTTGGTGATGATCATCTCTGTCTGGTGTCGGTGGAACTTGAGCCATAGAGGTCGGTTACAGAGATAAACCTGGGACCTCACCCCCGGGCCGGTGGTGGCGGGGGGTAGAGTCATGTTACCGAGAGCGGAGCCCGAGCTGGTGTATGGAGGGTAGATGCAGCCGGGACTCTGTCCGAGCTGGTAAGTGGGACTAATGTGACTGCGCCCGGGGGCTGAGTGGGGGAATCCGGCCGGTTGCAACACGGAGCCCAGGTGCAGTGATGAGGGATACCTTCCAGCACTGGACGGGGTGTAAACCGCCCCGCTGGGGGTGTAGGGGATAAAAGAGCAATGACTGGCTGCTTCGGGACTTTGCTTAGAAATAGCGGATGGGATATAGTACCGGTCAGCACTCATTCCGTGCTCCGTGTACCTGTTGCTAACAACCGGATCATCCCCCTCCACAGTCGGAGACTTGCGCCTCTCATCTGCCGTGTCTTTGGAAGAAGAATATGAACTGCTCTCTCCTTCACTCCCGAGCATCTTTGCTCTTCTCTTGGTTTGGGCTCAGCTAATGTTGCTCTCTATCAGGGATGTCACCTTCCCTTCTTTTCCTTTCAGGTGTCTGCTCCTAAAAACAGGCTCCCCTGCAAACATCCACTGGATTCTGAATGACTGAAACAGACAGAAGCAAACAGTGGTTACAAAACGACCTGAAGTCGTCCCTAATACACATCTCAAGCTGTCAAGTCGCATGCACAGTGAGACGGTTGCAGGAAATGACCTCCATATCACCGGAGATATTTGTGGGCGTACCAGGGTGTGGTTGTGAAGTATGTGAAGTCAGTCTTAAAGTGCTGGATTTCAGTTGTCGTGGTCTCCCCAAAAATAGTAACTTTACTGAAAACAAGGCTCTTTTTTTTGTTGCTATTTTTCCCCCCCTCTTACTTTTTCCTCCGCTGTTTTAAAAACACGATTAGCTAATCAATTAGGCCTAAATGCGTTCCAGTGCGGCTCATATACTACACGTTTTATTAGATTTTATTTGCTCTTTGGTGATATACTACATTCACAAGTTCAATAGTTCGGCTATAATAATTAAAAGAAAATGATATAAGTGCAACTGAGTAGCTCAGGATTTACTGTTATTGGAAATACTGGAGCGATATTAACAAGCTCGCTGGGACTCGCTTCGAGGTAAGAGCCAATTTCTTGTAAATCATATGACAAACGTGAAGCAATGCACAGATTTACGGGGGTAGACGTGAAACTCGCCCACCAGTTTTGAAAGTCGTAGCGTTTTCAGTATCAAAACTAAATAAAATTGCAGATTTGTCCGACCTAAATATATTCCGATGGAAACTAATATTTATTCAATTTAATGCTGTCCAACAAAAACAAATAATTTGAACAAAAATGTATACATGTTTATTTTATTTTTTTTAATGTAGGCCTACTTCTCCGAGGAGTAATAATACTTATAATAGCAGTTAAATCGTGAAGATTCTTTTTACGTGTAAATAAATAATCTTATCAGCATTCAGAGGTAATGGATTTGCATGCATTCAGTTCGAATGAGGTTGTGTCCCAACGGGATGGCCGACGTGAAAAAGAAAAATAGCCAATTATTTTTCCGTTTGAAGAAACCTGTGATGCTTCTTGGATCAGACAGTCGGATGTGAGAAACCAAAAGAACCGGAATTAAACGATATTAATACAGAGGTGGGGGGTGGGAGAAGAAGAAATGCAAATAAACCAGACACTAGAAACTTATTTACTGTGGATTAATTCGTTGCAGGCTGAATAAATAAGTTGTTTGTTGCATTTATTGCACATTTAAATGTAAAATAAAGCTTTATCATCATAACAAATAATAATAATAAATTCTGCAAATGCATTAGTTGCATTTGAAAATATATATAATTGTATTTGCAAACTTACCAAGCCTCCAGGGTCCTCCGGTGTTTCTAATTAAAAAGCTTCAAGACAAGAAAGTATTAAAAACTTAAGACAAAATCAGCACAGATAACCGGTGAAGCTGTAAACAGCAAACGGCATCATGCTGCGTTTGTGTCCGGAAAAAAATAATAATAATAAGGCAGCAGAGTTTATAATAAAACCGGAGCCATGCGGAGGCGGACTGATCGGAGCGCAGAGACACAGTCCCGCTTTCACCGCTGCTCTCTCCTTGTGGCCATGACGCGCAGACAGCAGCCTCTTTTATCAGATCTCCCTCCGATCACCAGGGGAGGGGCAGGGGATCCTCAGCATCACAGCCAAGGTGTGTAAAAGCGAAGCTGCTTCCAAATCCAGCCGTGAATTGCTCCCATCTTCTAATCTTAAACAAAGACATCAGCAGAATAAAATAACAGGGCAAAGTCGGTTGTGCTGGGCTTATGGCAACCTGAGTGTGTTAGACAGTCATATAGGTAATAAGGTGACTGATTGTGAAAGTTGTTGTCTATGAAGAAAAGAGATGAGGGCTTTGGAGTCAGCTTTAAGATCATGATCTACTTGGAATTGTCAACATACCACACTGAAGTTTTAGATGAGAGATGCATGAAATTAGCAACACCCAAGAAAAGTGAGTAAAAGTAAACTCAGATAACCAGGCAGTCCACGTTTTAACCAGCAGTGGTATATGAAACATGTCAGAGTATAAAGAAGCTGTTTACCACTATGAACATGATAAATGTTTTTGTTTTGGTTTGTTTTGTTTTTCTCCTGGATAACAGCATGTATGAAAAGCACTTCTGCAGAGGTTACAGATACTCTATTTGCTCAGCGCTAATGTGCTAATGAGGATGGAGAGTGAGGAGCCCCACCTATAAGAGCAACCAAGTGAAGAGGGTCATATTGCTGCTTTGAGATTTATTCATAACTGAGCTAAATAAATAAATGAGAAAGACATTCATGTCTTTCAACCTAAGTGACGCTGGAGCCAAAGGTAATTTTATCCCACATATCTGCAGAAGGAGACGTTTACCGTGGAATTCACATACAAATCTACCTCTTGACTGTCTCCTTTGTAAAAGTAAAAGGCCATAAAACTCAGAGGAGGCTCGTGTAACATTGTTTCCTCTCTTTGACTTTTTTTTTTTTTTTGTCTTTCCACTTTTAAGTTCAAAGGAAAAAATCCAATCCAGACCTTGACTCATGCTGAATTACCCTTTCAATGGCACACCTATTCAACGTCTTAAATGCCCACTCTTTCTCCTCGGTAGACAACACTTGGTTGGAAGTTAACATGACAAAGACAAAGTGAGAGGATTAGTGAAGTGGCTGAACTCACCACACATCAAACAGGACAAATGAAAACTACCTTAACTGCAAACAGTGGAATACGCTTCTGTTGTTTGTGCTGATAAATGGATTGATTTGTTTTGATTGTTTCACGGAACCGATGAATATGGAGGTAGAATTCACAGTTTTTTTGGTCTTAGGTTTCTGTGGCGCTAAACTTCCTCTGAACTTAAAGTATTTCCACCCGGCTAACTGTTTCCATCTTCACCAGCCATACAACAGGCTTGATTGAACTTATTTTTTATAATTGTTAGTATATATTACTCCCCAAATAGATCATTTTCTAAGGTATTTTTTAAAGAGGCCACTCTCTTTGTAGTGCCGCTTTGTAGTGATTTAAAATTAAAAGAAAACTTAATTGAACTTTCTTCCCATTTACTTTCTCTTTCTCAATTTAGCATACTATCAATCTGACACAGCAACACATGTGATCACCTGTTTTGATGGTAAAATCTATGAGTCACAAGTGAGAAAGCAGATTCTCGAAAAGTTTCTAAATATACTTCTATTTTTCCCAGGAGTGCAGGGACTTGCACATTGACGTGTGAGGAACAGTAAAAGAAGAGAAAAAAAAAGGCATTACCTGCCTTTAAAATCTTCTCCTTCTGGCAAGAAAAATGCGCCTCTATGTATTTTATATAGTTGGATGTTTAACCTTATGGAGGGCGATGTGTATGTGCAGCGTTTGATACTCAGAGGGTGTTTTCACGCTCATGCGCTGAAGGAGAAATGCATGTCAGCATTCAGATTAACCATCAGTTCAACATAATGCATTTTTTTAAAAATCTAATAATTAAAAATGTGGTTTTGTGGCATCATGAATTTCGAGCCAGTGAGCATAAAGTGAAATTCTGAATATTTTTAAAGAACTGTTAAAATACTGACTAAAAATGTTGTTCAAAGTAGATTACTTATGTATTTTTAATCAAATGAGTTTATCTCATTCAAAAACATACTTCAATGATTTTATTACACCATGCAGCTACCTTATTGTTATGTGTCACTGGGCCGATCGTCTGTGGAATAGCCTCACTCTCTGTCACGCTCAGTGAACACCTTCCCCTAGCTGTGCCTCCTGTTTGACACGTCTAAAGGGCTGTTTCTGACATCTTGCCATTCTGCTGGTTCCCCCTCCCTGCAGCGCTCGTGCATGCGGGAGGAAAAAAGCTGGTGACCTGGCCATTGCTGCCTTGCCCTAGGCCACTGCCACCCTGCTGGCAGCAGAACGTCTGCTGGTCTGAGGCCATGCCAGGAACCCTGCCCACCATGGCTTGTGATGTCACGACAGATTCTGTCTCAGACAAAAGCTCTGATTGGCTCAGAGGGTTTGTATTTCTCACTTTCTGGGAACAGCCCTCTCGGCACTTCACAGACATAGAAATCAAATTAATTATCACTTTAATTGAATGTAATCTCAGCTTTCTGTCCTCTATAGCTGATCAGCTGCATTCCCAGATCATACAGGAAACCAGAAATATGTTCTCCGCGCACATATGGGATGTCATTTGCATATTGGATGGGGAGTTAGTACTGCATGAAAAGTTTTTTTCACCAGATCCAAAGTAAACTTTTACATACATATCTAAATCCATCTGTAACAAAAATATTTATATATCTTAACAGTAGATATTGCAGACACAGCTATACTGAGCACAATGATGACTAGATAGATGGCTGATGTAGCTATTTCCTAGAGGATAGTCCTCTCTAATACAGTCACCAGTAAGGATTGTTATAGCAGGGTTTAAATGGGCATCTAGCTACACGTTTCCTCTTCCCTCCCCTTTGCTTACATTTATGGTTCGGTCCTACATCCTGTTAAGAGCAGCAGCAGGAGTGGACCATCACATTTGGTGCTCAGCGTGGGGGCAGTTGGGGGAACTGTCGTGTTCCAGCTATCCCACGGAGATGCACTTCTGCCTCTCTGTGAAGATTTGGTGGGTTCTCATTTGCATTTGCTAATGAGATCCCGTTTGCATGACTTTATACTGGGAGGCTATCTCTCTGAATATCTCTTTACAAATACAGGAGGTGGATGAAGTCCTGTTTATTTAACCTTTATTTACCAATTAGTCCCACTGGGAAGTCTTTTTTGGGGGGCAAAACACCGGCATGGTAAAGTAGTGGAGACAAATTATTTGACAAATTGCACCATCTTAATATGTGAGTGGATGTTCTTTTACTTTTGGTTTCTAAAAGCGGGTGTTTCTCAGGAACCATGTTGTAATCTATCACCTTCACTTTGAGTCAGTGAAGTAACGGTTGTAACAGCTTCACGGTGATACTATAATGCTTTTGTGCTGTCTGTCAACAAAGGTTATGTGTACATGAACATGTAGTGCTAAGCTATCCTAGTCTGCGAAATGTGTCCAAACCAAAAGTTAAACACCTGTTATTTCTTGAGTAGCAGAGAATAAGAGGGCTCCGAGTCTCTGCCCTTGCCAGTCCGCCCTATTCACAACTTCCCACGCATGCTTCGTCTTCGTCTTTCCTCAGCCAAGACCCATGACTTCCAAAATCACCTATCTGATGGGACGTTCTTAAAGTAGCAGGCCAAAAGCAATTAAGCCCTGTTTAGAGTGCAACGTTATTATCACCCAATCTGTACTGTTAAGAATTTCTGCCCACCAATCTGCCAGTGTCAGCAGCCCCAAAAGATAACCACATTTGGTCCTGGGTCACAATCGAGAGCTGAATCCTCAGAGAGGCTGATGCATTTAAGATCATAAGCAAAAGTAACAAGGGAAATTAAAATGGCCTCAAAGAAGCCTTGAACACGTTTGCCTATGAGGCTAGAAGAAACTAGAGAATCAAATTCTGATGACTTTGAGTGCACTCTTTGTTTCATTTTTGGGGGAAAGTGGTTAGAATGACTAAGTCTTTACCGCACATATTAAAGCGACAACTGTTCTTGCTACTTAGGTGCTGCTGAACGAAAGATTGCACACTAACCACTTAAAGGTAGCAGATCTCTCATCTGTGTCATTAAGACAACGATAGGTCGAACTGAGCGTAGCAGCGCTGCAGCAAAAGATTGGGTTTAACGATCAGCTGTTATGTACAAATTCTCTCATCAAACTCGATCTGTACACAGAGTGCACATCGAGATCTCCATATTTATCGACATAATAACAGTTCAAATAAATAAATAAATAAAAACCTCTGTATTTTTTAGAAAAGTGTCCCCCTCTCCAGCGAGGTGGAAAGAATATTTTCTGCATTATGTCCCCTCTCATAACAGACGAACAGGACCCAGAGCGTGTTTTTTTTCTCATATGGGGAATCTGCTGACTGTGGTATCACATTATGATTAACAATTTAACTATGATCCCCGTCTTTCCCATTGTTATTCCACAGATGACTGGGAGTAAGGGCGAAATGCCAGCGACGGCACGCAGGCTTCATTAGATTCATTGATTGATTTATTGTTTTCCATGGTTGTAATCACTTCCCCCAAGGTAATTTGTGAGCTCTTTATGGTTCAGAGGTATAATCCTGAGAGTTAATTAATCGGCTTTGTTTAGAAGTTTGGAAGTAGAAATGAACCTCGGAATTGGTAACAGCTAGGAACAAAACTGCATGTGTGACTTAGAATTCCTTGTTTACCACCACAAAGGATCAAAGCTAAGAAGGTAATAATTAGATTGGGGGTGATTTGTAGATCTTTTGCATTTACCTTCACTTTACCCGTGTTTTTTTTTTTTTTAAACTTGACAAATCCAAAGTTGGAAATTTGCCATATCTTGGAAATCTCCAGATTTTTAATTAAAACCACTTGTTACGGACTTTAGCACACAATAAAGAATCACTAGCACTAGACAGTTTAATGACAAATCAGTGTAAATTATTCATGAAATTGAAACACAATTCAAAATTGAAAGCACTGAAATTCACAAAATATGTTCAAATATTGCAGAAAGCGACATTTGTACAGCATGTTCTTACTTCTAGAGCAATATTCTTCACTTTAATCAGCCTTCTCTGTCCACAAGAGAGTGTGTGTGTGTGTGTGGGGGGGGGGGGGGGGGGGGGCAGCAAGCATTGCTCCTCTTAGCTGAACAGAAGCATTATAAACCCAGGATCACATAATGGAGTTATGTTCTAAACCAAATTTTTACCACGACCTAAAGTAACACACATTCCTAGCCCCTTTTCAATACAGTGGAAAGGGGCTTACCCCTCTAATATTATCTGGCCTTTGTCAGTCTTAATTGAGGTTCGGGCTTGCTTTAATTGGCTTTTTAATGATTTGTGAATGGGAGCTGCTGTTTATGGGTTAAGTGCATCTTAATCAGAGCTTTAATCCAGTCATTAACAGAGAAACATGAGGTGTCGAGAGCGTCAAGGAGAGGTTGATAATTGAGAGGCTGCTTCCTTGCTCCCCGTGCTGTGTGTGTGTGTATGTGTGTGTGTGTGTGTGTGCTTACTTCAGCTGTATTTTAGAGGAAAAAGCTTCCCGTTGGTGATGTCAGTAAAATTTTTCACGGCACCATAAAAGACAAACACTTGCTGTACATATTTTGCCACATCCTTATATTTTTTGCTCTGATTATTTCAGAAATAAAAATGTCAGGATTCAATGATGAAAAACACCGGCTGAAATAAAAATCAGCAAAGAACTTTTCACATTTTCTTTATCTCAGTACATATATTTGTTTCCCCAATGATAATATTCTACGTATCAATACTGAAAGTAAAACTAGATTGGTTTTGTCCGCCCTCCCCTTTCCTCTCTGCTGTTCAGCTGTCACAATTTCTGAGTTTTTCTCACTGTATATTTTAGCACCTACCCCGCGTGAGGCCTGTGTGCTTCTATACCCCCACTCTCGTCCCCTTCTAATGCGCGCACACACGGCGTGGAAACAACGAGCCTATATTGAATAAACATACTGTTTTTAGATAGGTTCCTAATTTGCATCATCCTTTGCAAAGTGTATTTTTCACCAATTTTAGTGTAATTTATTACAGATTTACACACACCTTCTGATCCTATAAAAGCACTGTCAATTGCTCCCAAACCTTCAGTGCTAGTCACCCTCTTACAGCAGATCATCGACAAATAAAAATCCCAAAAATAGCCCACTCATACTCTGCTGGTGGCAAAGCAGCTGAGAAAATTAGGCTACCAGAGAGGCTGTGCATTTGGATCTTCTGAGGATTAAGCAAGTTTTAACTGTCACTGACTAACGAGTCAAGTCAAAAGAGTTAAAAGTAAAAAAAATATATAAAAAAAGGTTTCTTTTAAAAAATTAGAATCACAGTAATTTGGACCCGGATTCAAAATCGCCAATACTGTAATAATGTTTTAACCCCCCCTTTTTCCGTACATACTTCTACTTTATGCAACACCATGTCCGCTTCATTGTGTCACTACTGTGCATATTTGTGTATTGATATAAAGTGCAAAGATGAGGTCCCGATGACGGGACGAATACTGTGGCCCCAGTTTCACCACTAATCGACTCTCCCTGTGAAAGTGTGAAAACATTTAGAGGCCATTAACAGCACAAGATGATGCTTCCTCCCAGGTCAGCAGATCAAAGGCAGCTGTCAGCCCCGACAGGCAACGTATTCATTTCCGTAAGTTTCCAGTCCGTGCATGCATACAAAGATTAAGACTGGATCTGCAGGATACTGAGGAATATTAACTATGGGGCTGATAGCGTGATGACATAATGCTTCTCTTTTTAAGAGTCCAGACGGTGCTTTTGTGCATTTAGAAGTCACAAATGGGATTTTTCTTTTTCTTTTTTACCTCGAGCGTACACACAAACACACTTGCTCGCACGCACGCACACACGCTAGCACACATACATGCTTACTTATGAGATGTTACAAAAACTTCTCTTTCTTCTCTCCATTAAAAAACTATCGATCTTTTGCTTTGGCTTCTCTGCTTGATGGGTTTTTTTCCCCCCATCATAATGGAAAGTCTCCCTGGCCATTTCTTCAGCCTATTCTTCATTTGGAGTAATTATAGATGGAGAGGTAAAAGATGTTTTTTTCCTCCCCCCTCTCTTTTCTTTTCTCCTTCTTGCCTATCTTTCTCTCCCCTGCGTGCATTCAGAGGAGCTCTCACCACTGCATTCTTATTAGGGACATGTCTGAAAGGCTCTCCGCAGCATGTGGTGTCCTCTGACCATCCGTTATGGCTGCTTTTTGTTGGCATTAACAAGCCGAGCAGCCAAGGATAGCTTTTCAACAGGTACAAACTTTTCCTTTTAGATAATTAACTGCATTCAGACACTCAGCGCAGTGTAGGCAATGTGGGTGCAGAAGCCCAGAGAGGATCATATTTGAGGGGAAAAAAAGGAACAGAGAAAGGAAAGGGAGATGGAGGAAAAAAGAAAAAAAAAACTTCATCAAAAGACAAGATGTTCTCTTTGGTGTTGTTTAGTGCTAGTGGATTCTATACCAAACTCCTATTCATATAGTGTGGTCTGCTTTTCTGCTCCCCTCCTCGTCCTCGTGTCTGTCCTCTTCGTCTTTTTTATCAAGATGGACCGTGAGATGAGGGAAAACTTTGGTCATTGTAGAATGGTCAAAGGTGTGCTGGCTTAATGAATGGAAGAAACAAGAGAAGGGCTTTCCCTCGTTCCTCTTTGCCTCGCCGCAAAAAGCCACAGGATGCCTCCTGAAGAAGGCCTCCTTCATCCATTGCCGTCTCGTCTCTTGTTAAAAGGGGCATAAAGCGAAGGCAGAGGGGAAAAGTAATTTTCTTTTTCCCGTCTATCCATTCTTTTGGTGAGTTTCTTCTATTTTTTGCTGTGTACTTTTATAAAGCTTATAATTATATTGGTGAGAGGTCCTCAAGCGAGAACGAATGGGGTCTTTGTACCCTTCTTTCTTCAGCCCTCTCCTGGAAGCCATATTAACATTCGGTCTTCCCCCTTTACAGATGCAGTGAAAAAGCCAGATGTGTCTCCTGTAATGGAAAAGAAAGGGGGGGAAAAAACTTTCAACAATTTCACTTTACAAATGGACAGGACTGAAGTATCAGCTATCAAATGTTGTATTCACCACATGTGATGTGCTTCACTACAGCACTGTTATGCAAAACAAGGGCCGACGGGTCTTTTTTTCTCCCGTCGTCGCCTCTTTTGTTTAAAGTGTTTATTAGAAGTATAAGAGAGATGAAGCAGACAGGGCAACAGCGACGCCTTTGCTGACCTGGCGGCAGAGATCGCTGGTTTAGGATGACACTCTTCTCCTTCACCATCCATCTGTAGCCCTTCCTCTGCTCACCTGCCCCTCCCTCAGTCCCTCTGACCTCCATCCCCAACTCTTCTGGCTGATTACTCCTAATGTAATTTTAATTAAAAACTGTGGTGTCAAAGGGTTTAGCCTGCCTGAGAAGCGGGTGCAGATTGTGGCACAGTGGCAGACCCCTTCACTTGCTTGAGAGGAAATGCATCCTGACATTGCTCGGGTGGTGCCAACACAACAAGAGCCAAGGTAAAATAAAAAGGCTTTCTGTTTTACTTAAATATTGTATACACTTATGCTGCGGGAATAGAATCGTGGATCTTTTCTTTTACTTTTTTGTTTCAATTTGATTGGACACTGTATTGGATTGTGTAAGTTATGTGAACGTTCATTTACACACAATATGCTAGTAATTCTCCATACCTGTAGGCCTGATATGTATTAAACTGTTATCCAGGCATACATACATACATATAGTCTGGATAAAAAGCATGGACAGTTTACAAATTACTCAATTATTCAATTAATCAATTTGTTTCTCAGTCTTTATTTCTGCAAAAATACTGAGTCCAATATATTAGCAGCAATGACTAGAAGTCAGGAAGGGTGAAGCTATCCTGGAGGGAGTCATCCTAATATAATGATGTTTAGTTGACATTGACAATAATTGCTGGAGCCAAATGTCACAGGGGTGACCTGTGGAAGGTGCCCCACAGCAGGACTCAACAGCAGAAGTCTGCCTGTAGGTTTGTAATCCCCTCACCCGAGCCGTTGGATTATGTGCTCTCTATCGACCCTGAAGAGGCTCCCCGCGGCTTGGACTTAAACACTCTCTGAAATCTCATCTCCACACCCCATCTGCCGGCTGAGCGATGTCTTGGAAGTCGAAGGAGTGGAGATGGGAGCAGGCGAGCAGACGGAGGAAATGAGAACACGCCTCCTACTCCCTGCTGTGGCTCTGCACCGCAGAGAAGAGCACACTTAAGGAAAACACGCTATATATGTACAGTACAGATTTTTAAATATGCACATCAAAATTCCTATAACAGTTAGTTATAGGTTTGTGATTGTATTCATGTTTATATTGTTATTATTTATATCCTCCCTTAAATGAATTTGGAACCGTTCCTGATTGTTGTTGCTGTCAAAGTATTAAATTCTTTGTTGCCATTACACTCCTCCATTAATATCCGTGTGTTAAATGGCTCCATTTCACAAATAAAAAAAGTTCAAACACATCAATAATTGCTTTTCTACAGATCAATGACCCTTTAACATTCTCTGACAGGGGCCTTGTTTTGTGGCCGTCAGTGGACAGTTGGAGGAGCTGGTGGTTGGCCCTGAGCAGTGAGGCATGTCGTAAGAGGGTTTAACTTTGCTAACCTCCTTCTGCCAGGTTCATGGGGCCCTGCTGTTTGGGTAATATTGGATCAGTGTTGGGAGGCCATGTCCCTGCCATATCAGTCAGCACGCTACCTGGGGTAGTAGCGCTTTCCTCTATGGAGCCAACTGGACTTGTTCAGGATTCAATTTCTATGTTTTTTTTATATTTCATATTTTTGAAATTCCTCGAACGTAGAATTTCATATGCATTTAAGCCACATCAAGAAAGATTTGTTGGCATCTCCGACAACAAATACTCTCTCACGTAACAGAACAAAAACATGTGGGCCCATAGCAGTGAGTTAATTAGAAGCCAGGACAACAAATATTTTTCATGTAATTAGGAGTTCTCTTAAAGTTAGTGTTCCAGTGTATAACCAGTCCACAAACAGTGCATTATATGTACTTTGTACATGTGTTTTACCACAACCGCTTTTTTCACAAGAAAAAAAATAAAACCCACTGATAGAAAAGGGGAACCAGGGACTCTTTCACAAAGTAAATTAGGAAGTAGATTTGTAAAAGTATGTAGGTACTTTTGGCACAATACCAATTTTCTTTTTTTAAATACAGCCTATAAGAAAAAGAAATGCCGTTAAGCACCTCTGCATTAGCTGTCTTTTCCCTTCCTTGTATTAAATAGTGAATGTAGCCAAACCACTATTGGTAACATAAAAAAAACAACAACATGGAGTCAGAAGGAAACCACTCAACCTGAAATATTCAAAGTATGCACCATATGTGGTCTTGGCCCGTTTAAGTACAGCCAGCACTAGGATCATAGTAAAACAGCCACACAATGTATAGAGATGAAAAAAAACAACATTGTTTTATATTTGTTTCTACAGTGAAAATCAAGCTTTCATAGAGATATCTGATTTATCACGGGAAAAAAGAGATTTTGGCCAGAAACCTGTTGAGTGCTCATAAATATCAAATATTTGTATATTGTAGACTTACATTACTTTTTTTTTTTTTTCAAAACAGTTTTGCAGGATGACATGCACCACATAAAGCTCTTGTATTTGTCAAGAATTCAAGCGATATTAAAATATCATTTTTATCATATTTGCTTCAGTGGTTGTGCAATCATTCGTATGAGGCCCATTTGGCCCTGCTGTGGAAATTTGGCGAATGTTGCATATTGGAGGAGCTCTGCTGATATTAAAATCTGCAGATGCCCACCTGGTGTCAGAAGGGGTAGAAACAGAAGAGTGTGCTGTCTGGACTTGGAGGTGTGTATATCCATCTGTTCATTTAAGTTCAAGGTTCAAGAAAATGAACTAAAAAGCATGTACACGTGTGCATACAGGTGATGGCCTGTGGTCTCTTTTTGTTAAAGGAGTGGGTTTTTTTTGTGCTTGTAGAAATCATAGATTTGCTCTTTCTGGTCTTTGATTTTTAGATGAAAAGGCTGTTTTTCTCCACAGAGGAAAGTGACAGCTTTACCGGTGTAAGGTCAGAGAGTCGTGAGAACTACAGGCAGACGGGCTAGAGATTCACTATATCGCCTCTGGCGGTGGTGGTGTGTGGGTGAGTGTGAGCTGTAAAGGTGCACTGGGTGTGTGTCTGTGTGGTTTGGATGTGGAGGTGGGTAGTTCACACCTGTTTCTTATCGTAGTCTGTATGTGTGAAGATTGTCTTTTTCTTAAAGGTGTGTATATGTCTGTGAGCTGGGTACCTGTTTCTTTGATTGAACAGGTGGGCCTTCTTTGCATGGGATCCAGACAGCCGATCCGCCGCACAGCTGACTGTGGTCAGGCTTACTGTGCGCAACACACAGGCTGTGGTTCAGGTACAGATACACTGTGGTTGGATGCTGACTTTCAGGAGTCGTTTTTCGATGATTTTGCTATGATTTTATTTCACAATTGCCACATGGTACAAATATTGTTTTAAAAACAAGTCTTACTGCTTGCATTAAAAATGTGTAGCCACCGTACATAGTTTGAGAGTACAGAAAAAAGCCCTGGCAGTTAAAACACACAAAACTAACAATGTAATTGTATTTGATGCAACATAGCTTACATAATAGTACGATTTTTTTACAGCTTCAGCCTCTTAACCTACTTTACTTGGAAGACAGTCATCAGACAAACTGGGACGTTTATCTGAAGGTGTTTCTACAGTTATTTCATAATCATTTATTAAAACTGAATACGCCCTTTTCAAAGTTGACACGTTGGACTGCCAACCAGGGGAAGTACAGGTGTTACTCTGAAAATGGTCATTGCAATGACATCCCTGTAAAAGTCTTTTGTTTGTGTGATCCAAAAAAAGAGATTAGACACATAAAAAAAGACACCAGTATACAGGCAGGTTAAAAGAAACTAGGCCATTTTTATACATATTGCACAGTGCCATGCTTTTTCAACAAAAAGTAAGCCAAACTATAGAATCAGTGTGTAAAAAACCTAAACACACTCCATGATTCAAATTCTCGTAGTAACACTTTCAGCAGGAATAACTGGAAATATGTTTTCTATATGACTTTCTCTGTCTCTCACTTCACTGCGGGGAAATTTTGGTCCATTTTTCTTGCTGCGGTTCACTGAAGTTTGCCAGCATTTGCTTATGCACAGCATTTCAATCTGGCAACATCTTGATTCTTTTCTTTTTCAACTAGTCTGTAATAGATTTGCTGATGTGCTTGCAATCATTTTTCTGTTGCATGAATTAATTTTGGCTAAGTTTTCACTGTCAGGCAGATGACCTCAGATTTGAGTTTTTGGTATACTTTGGTATGCAGAGAAGTTCCTGCTTGACTCAGTGACTGCAAGGTGCCCGGGTGACTACAAAACAAGCTTAAATCATCACCCTCCACCACCGTGCTGACAGTTGGTATGAGGTGTTAGTGCTGTTGTGTTGTATTTGGTTTTCACCAAACATGGTACTGTGCATTACGGCCAAACAACTCCACTTTTTCTGTCCAAAGGGCATTGTTGTGGTTTGTTCAGATGCAATTTTGAAAAGCCAAACTGCGCTGCCATGTTATTTTTAGAGAGAAGAGGCTTTCTCCTGGCAAGCCTTCAAAACAAACCACACTTGTTCAGTCTTTTTTAATTGTGCTGTCATGAACTTTAACATTTAGCATGCTGACTGGGGACTATAGAGTCTGAGATATAGCTCTTGCTCTTGCTCTTGGGTTTTTGTTTTTTTTGCAGTTTCTCTCAGCATTGCATTGTGTGATCTTGGGATGAATTTGCTGGGACATCTATATCTGAGAAGATAGTGTTTTCCACTTGTGAGTAATCTTTCTCACTACAGAGTGAAGGACAGATGATTAGAAACAGCCTTATAACCCTTCCCAGATTTATGAGCAATAACTGTTACTAAAATCATTACCGATATCTTTTCTCCTTTCTAATGTGTGAAAACACACCTGGCGAAAAAAACCTGCCAAAACTGCTGTTAAAAGACGTGCTCTCGCTTGTTTATGATCAGTTAGTGAAGTGCATTTAATTACCCTCCATGGAGGCAGTAAGGGTTTCACAGGAAAAAAAGAAGCGACTGCATCTTAATTTTGTTTCAATTTTTGTTAAATAAATAATGACACAGTGTAGTATGCTACGTGTTGTAGTTCATCTGGGGTTGTATTTACCTCATTCAAGACCTGTTAAGGACCGAATTATATTTAATATGTTTAGAAATGTAAAAACTTACTGTATTTTTACCATGACTGTATATGGCTTTTTGACAGGCTTATGGAGTTTTAATGTTTATGATCTGTGGTCGCATTAGGGTCTAAAAGAAAGTGAAATTTGTTTTTACAGTGCAAAATGTTAATTACGTAATTAGTTGTAAAATGTAAACATTTAATATCATCATATGGTTAATTCCTAAAAATCAGCACATTACATAAAGAAATTTTTTTCTGCATGATATAACTTGCACACCGTTGTTTACAAAGAGCACTTACATGGAGCTTCACACTCCCAATAACTTCAATTTGTGAAAAAACAGAAAACGTAAAAGCTGTCATTTCATCATTTATAACGAAAAGAAAGAAAAAAAACAGAAAAAGAAGTGTTTTGAATCTCTAAATGTATATAGTTCTGTTTTCTTCTTGTTTAAGGGTTTTGATTCCACCTCCCATCTAGACCGGCAACTTACTGTGACTGGTGCAATCACAATTAATCACAGTTAATATTATTAGCATTACTAGTATTCCGTGAATCGCATTAGTGAATAAGAGATATTTCTAATAATAAAGGCTGTAACTGAGACTGTCTCTTTAATATGATAAAACATAAGAAATCCGTTTCCTCAGTCTTCCACAGAAATGAGCGTGGAGCTAAACCACCAGCTCTGACAGTAAGCATCACTCGGTCACCTGTAGCCTCCTGCTTCTCCGCTCGCTCTCCGACGCCGAGGGTGACTCTGGGAATTGCAGTTTTTCAGGCCACCATACTACGTCAGCGGAAGTGTTTTGAGCGCTCGCGAGCTAGGTCACATTGAATCGGTGGGGGTAATGTTTTAAGAAAAATCATCACAATGGAGGCAACAAATACAGGTATTAAAGTCCGTAATGCTCTCAAATGCTTTTCGTGTATTTCAAAGCTGTCCGAGTTAGCTCGTTCTTTATTGGCTGTATTGAACTATAATGGACCTGAGACGCTATAATAACGTTAGCTAAATACACTTAAAGAGGCTGTCGCCACTCTAAAGGAAAATGCTGAGTTAATTACTCACAAATGAGAACTTCTGTGTCCAGCGTCTCAGTTAATGGTCCTAAACATGCCTCGCCTTTAGCTGCGTGCGGTAATCCGCGTTTAACGACAGTTGAGCACGCATGTCTCCCACGTACACCTATGATAATTAACAGAAAGAATATGTTGTTTACTTGTGATACTCATATTTGCTTTGCTCTGCCGTGTCAGAGGAAGCCCATCTGAGGCACGTGGAGAAGGATGTGCTGATCCCCAAGAAGATGAGGGAGAAAGCCAAGGAGCTCTGTGCTGACAAGGTTGAAGGTAGGATTTTCTCCTGTCCACTAAAGTGTCGCTCAGGAATCGCCTTTACACAGCAGGGTCACTTTTTAAGGAGGATGTTTTGAACCGTCACAGTCAAGAAACATATGCCAGTTCACCTAATTGTTCCAGTAAGCCATTAGAGTGAACCAACATACAACTGAACCCAAATGGAAAGCAGCCATCATTAAAACGTGTGTTTGTCCACTACCTTATGTCAAACTGTTTTTAGTTTAAAAAAGCAGAGATCTTGGTTAAATCTGTGCCTCAAAGAGACTTTTCTTTGGTCTTCAGTAAGAACCAGAGTACCCGGAGCTTTGATTGGGATTGACTAGAAAAGTTTGAAAATTCAAGTTGCTAACTATAACACTGTGATGCTAGTCAACAAAACGAGGGCGAACAACATTTGCCTATTTTCACAACTGGCAGTAAGATGGAAATGGAAGTAATTCAGTCTAACTTGTCTACTTTGTTTTGTTTTTTTCTAAATTATTTTTGATTTGCCACAATTGGAAAGGTATAGGTTAAAATAAAAATGTATTGTAACCAATGGATGTACTGGTAGCTGCTTTATCTTCAGGCCCTGGGTATATTCTGGTTCGTGGTGACACTACAGTGATTCAGTTCTACAGTGATCATTGGTACCTAAAATATCTCAAGTTCTATCAAAACCAAAGTAAAAAACAAAACAAAACACAATGATAACTGCCCACTGACTTGAGTATATGCCATTGACAGGCTAATTAGCTTAGTGTCCTGTACATCCATCACTTCAACAAACTTTTTCTGTTTTTCTTTTTTTTTTTTAAGGCTGGAGCATATCCCAGCTGTCACTGCGTGAGAGCCCAGTTATACCATCTGTAGGTCACCAGTCTTTTAGAGGGTTAGCACAGAGAGGTACATTCACACCAATGGCAAATTTACAATACTTGGAAAGAGGGAAGGGTGTAACATTGCTTTTCTTAATTTGTCTTTTAATGCAGGGTTGTCAAACATATGGCCCACAACACAATTTTATATGTCAAGAGAGACTTTATTTTATTGGACAAATCATGCAGCCAGTCACACGCAAAGGCAGATTGGGATCATAGCGTTATATGAAAGAAAGAAGGAGGGCAAGTTCTGAAGACAGCAAGTGTAGTGGTTCATGCCAGGTACACAGAGACACAGGGAAGCTGGATTTAAGTGCAAGCATGTCAGGAAAAAGTGAAGAAAGGAGTGAAAACATGAAGTGAGCAGCATCTGGCTGCATTTCAATGATCTTGGGTTTCTGAGTGTCTCACAGGCCTGAATGTGCGCTTGAAGCCCTTCATAATTCTTAACTTGTTTGATCTGCTGCTCACCACAATCAAGCACAAGCAGGAATTTTGGACTTTTAACTGTATTTTCAAACGTTTTACAGCTTTTCATACTGATAAAAACCTCCCTTATGGCCATTCATACTACACAAAGTAATAGGCAATAAACAATTAACCTCTTAAACTGCAATGCTCCCAGTAACAGAGGCAAGAAGGAGAGCATCTGCTTTAATGGGATTTGCCACCAGATCTGTTATTTTAATGTAGACCCGTGTGGTATCCACAGAAATGTTAAAATCTCAGCTAAAAGCTTACAAAACAATTTCAACAATCACCAAACAGCTAAAATAGTAAACGATTAAACAGCAGGTAAACAGATTCCGCAAAAAGATGGAAAACCAAAGAGTGAATCCCCCCGTTCACCCGACGACATGTACGTGGACATGCCGTCAGGTGCTGAAAGCCAACATCTCCCAGATTCCAGAACCCGCAGGTTTCATCACTCTCCGAACAAAATTCACCTGACCAGCAGCAAAACAGACCAAAATCCTGCTTCATGTTTAAAGAAACACTTTAATGAATCCTCACTTACTTTTGCCGTCTTGCTTCCACCACGATAAAATCGCACTTCCTGCACAGCTCTATCTCTCTGTGTGCTTCAAGACTAGTTTCCCATCAGAAGTCTCTACTTTCTGCTTTATTTCCTTGTTAATAAGGCACCAGTCTGCCATTGCGTACAGCGCTGTTTGCCACTGTTTTGGGGGGTTCCCCCCCCCCCCCCCCCCCCCCCAAAATGACCCCTGACAAGAAAGCCCAACTCCTGCTATTTACAAATTATAACCTTTTGAAAAACAGAAACATTTATGTAATTTACACATTTATTTCTTACAATTTAAGTCCAAAGACTCATGCTGACAGCATGTCACAGCAGCCTTTTCTTTATCATGTAGAAAAACATTTAAATATGTAGTTTCTTTGCACTGATAGAAAAGGGAGTTTCACCTGTCCGGTCCACTTAAGATCAAAGTGAGCTGTATGTGGCCCTCGTGTAAAATGAGTTTGACACCCCTGCATTAATGTGAACGCAATCTATCAATCTTTTAGAGAAATGAATTGATGTCATTGCAAACACTGAGGGTGAGGTAAAATATTGTAGTTAATGCTGTTCATGTTATACAGTGGTTAGCTTAGCAACTCAGCAGTATGCACAGAAGACATGCCGGGTCATTGGTGTTTTATTGTTTACACAGAATTGATCTGTATGAAGCATGATTTGGGCTGGTTCAAGTAACTTTAAGGTTAATATTGGGTTTTCTGTTTTATGAAGGCGATCATTCCTTACTTGGGTACATCACCGTGGTAACATGGTTAGGGAATCTATGCAAACCTACGTGGCCCTGTGCGAAACATAATTCACCTTTTAATTTTTTGAGCCCTGTTATATTTGGTGTAAAAATGAACACATCGTTTCATAAAAAGTACCAGCCATCGAACATGGTCTGCGTCTGCTGCTGTTTTAGCACCTGGATGAGTTGCTGCGATTGATGGAGTCATGAATTGTGCTCTCTAACAAATCTTAAAGGAGATTGTCCAGGCCTTCAGTTTGTGCCCTGAAGCTCAAGCACACTTGGACAAAGATCTGAAACACACCAGCGCATCCAAAAAACAAATGTTTTTGGTCTAGTCAAGATTGGCTCTTAAGCTCAATTCAAATTTCTGCAAAGAAGAGTGGGTCAAAATTCTTCTACAGCCACACAACCTTTCTTTTGTAAAGTCAGCTATTCACCTGCTAGTCAGGCTCTCCATTTTTATTGGTCAGATGCTGTCAGCGCCACACCTTTAGTGTGAATGCGCTCGTAGCTAGATTGTTAAACCCTGGCTTTCCTCCCTGACTTAATATCAATAATCACTTTCATCTCGATGGATGCTCAATCATCCAGGTAAGTAAATCTCCAAAAGTTTATTCTGTTCATCTGGACTTAGCGGGATTTTTTTTGTTGTTTTTTTTAATCAATTTTATACCATGCCTTTTATTTGTTTTTGTTCTTTAATTTCTCTGTAAAGCACTTTAAATCACCTTGTTGTTGAATTGTGCTATATAAATAAACTTGCCTTGCCTTCAGTGGGAGAAACGTTTCGCTGACTTCCCAGCGCATTATTCCATCAGTGGGCTGGTTTCAGTCATTATGCAAATGTACTGTTTATAAGATTGGGGAAACCTGCAGTCAGCTGAGACTGAAGAAGTCACTTGGATGAGTGACGAAACGTTTCTCGCACTGAAAACACTACGTCCCAATGAACAGAATCAACTTTTGGAGAATAATCACCTTTGCGTGACCACTTAGCCTTGTTGCTTATGTTAAGTAAAGCCAGATGAGAGGGGTATGTTGCTCTATATTTGAGGCCTCGGGGAGCTCATTGAAACATCAGCAAAATAATTAGACGCCATCAGACTGATAGAAAAGAGTCTAAGAGAGGCTTCAGGAATGGAAGCATAAACTTAGAGTGTTATTAAAACGTTGTTCTTCAACTGCATGTTGCTGCCCCCATTTTTGTGTCATATTGCAACACTGCATCTTTCCTTCCTCAGGAATTTACTTTACTCTTGACCTTCTTGAATCAGACCCTTCTACTTCTTCTTCTTTCAGGTATTGAGTAGCAGGCTAATTGGCATTACAGCAGTTGCCTCTTTATCTACACAGACGCACGCACGCACTTGGCTGCACCTCTGCTCCAGTGTGCCCTGTTTACTGCAGCAACACATCAGCCCGACAGTCACGGTTTTATGTGGTTTTTAGAAATCTGATGACAGCTTCTATGAGCTCGGGTGTACTGCTCACACGAGGAGGCAGACAGAGGTGATGGGACATACATGGCTGGGCTGTGGGTAGTGGAAACCCCCCTCACATTACAAGTTTCTCGTCCCACTCATTTTCACACCTTCATCCTCCGCCCTCAATCATCTATTCTGTCTGTTTGTGTCTGCACTACTGGGCTCCTGTGTGTGTGTGCGTCTGTGATTGTGTTTTACAAAGACAGTGCCAAAAAAAAAAAAGACCCAACACAATCTACAAGTATGTTTTCCTGTGTTATTGGTATCTGCATATATGCCTCTGCACACCCCACAGTTGTGTATTGCAGGCTTTGTTGTTCACGCAGATATGTAGCACTGACCTGTACAGAACTCCTTTTGTAGTTTCACCTGATGAGTTTTCCTACTACGCTGATGATTCATGTCAGGACTCACATGCCTTTCAGAGTCTTAAGTTTTTGAACAACCCCCACACATTCATTTTGATTACTGTTGTGTTTTTGCAGAAAACTGATTGGCTGCTAATTGAATTCCTTAAATTTAAAGTCCGGATCACAAAATCAAAAATGTGGACGAAAGGTGGGGAAACAAAAATGAATGAATGAATGAATGCATTTTTCAGTTTGTCGGTTAGAAATGAATAAATCCTGCTCAAGATCCTAACATTTATTTTCTACCATAACTAATAATGTATAAGGTCTTTTTACACCACATCTTCCTCTAAAGTACCAAATCTCCCGAAATGTTCAAGCCTCATGCTTCTGCTTTCCACTAACTGCCACTTCTGCGTCTGTAAAAATGGCAAACCGAACGACCTCAAAGCGAAGGTGGCATCACACTTTTCTTCAGAAGGGCCTCTTTTCGCATGAAACCAGTCTCGTAGATTCGTCTCCTTATCCTAACTATTCATGTGCGATCAGAAACGCAGCCTCTATTAGTGCCGTGGGACAGGGATGAGGCGCTCTTTGATTAGATTAGTCGCACAGTTCTGCTTCTCTAAATTGGTTTTGCAGTTAGTCTGCATCCTCGTGAAAGAGTGTGTGATAACCATACAGATGAAGGTAATTACGATGTCAGCTGTTTGAAGGGGACACAGGGGCAGTGGTTTTAATTAAAGCCTCGAGAAAGAGCTTGCTAACAAGGTGAAGACTCACTCGTCGACACCTTGTTCAGTGCCTTTAATGTGGAAAATACCACTAACAGGGGCATGAAGTCACTGTTGCATCTTTATAGAAGAAGGGCTTCTCGTTTTGGGCTCCGGTTTTATTTTTCGGGCACAGGCACCAGCAATTGATGTTGGCCAGAGAAGAAGGAAGGCAGCAAAGGTTGAACGTATCTAGTAAAACTGCAACCATTAGCAGCAATTCTTAAGTTTAACATTTCTGATAATATCTAGTCTGATTTCTGGAAAAGCTCCATTTACTTGTTCGGTTATTGTAAATAACCTCGTCTATCTCCAGGCCTCACTGGGCACCGTGTTCAGTGTAGCATTACCTATATTTAATTCTTGGGGGCATAGACGTGTGTATATTTGAGGATGGTGGGATGACTGTTACAGGGCTAATGTGGGAGCAGTGCGACCACAGATATAACCACTCTGTGGATAGTACGGTTAGGTTCAGTCCTCGTATGAACAAGGAAACATGGGTTTCGGTTTGATAAGAGGCTTGGCAGGGTGACTTCTGACTGGGTTCCTTCTCGTGGAGATGGGACCCGTCTCGGTTTGCTCGTAGCTATTCGTTTTCTTGTTTGCGGTAAAAAGGTAGGCTCTTAATTGTGATTTTTGCGTTGAGGTTACTGTACGCATTGAGCCAGTTTCCCTTTTTTTTTTTTGTTGATTTGTCCTTTCTGACTTCTACACTCCTCTCCCCCTCCCTCCAGCCTTCAGCCACTGCTGTAAAGAGTCTGGTTTCTTCATGGTGTTGAAGTGTCGAGGGGAGAACGCAGCCCTGAAGGAATGTCTGACACGACAGTGAGTATTGTGCGACAACACTCATATAGAAAGGTGACTCCCCATGTGTTAGAATAGAATCACGCCAGTAGCTTTTACACACGCTTGCCTACTCTCTCCCACTCCTGTTGACTCTCTGAATTGCCGCCTGTAAAGTCTTAGTAATCTCAAAACCTATCAGAGTGATGAAGGTCTACCTTTTGTGTTCCACCAGCTACCAGGACCCCACGTTTTTCGAAGAGTGCAAGCAGGAGTACATTCGAGAGAAGCTGGAATTTGAGAGGACGGGGATTCCAGCCAAGAACATGAAACAAAAACTTCCGACTAGCATGTAAAATAACAACACAACAAGCTTTATTTTTAAAGTGTACACAGACTTACACTGTGCCCAGAACTGCAGGATTACGTGGCAGTGCTATGGACAAGTGGTTGTATTTTTTGTAAAGCTACATGCTTATGCGTGGGGAAAAGGTGAGTGAAATTATTTGGATCATAAAGAGTGATCAGAATGTCACAAATATGTGATTGTACTGTGATATAGTAGCCACCTGGAAGAGTTTCAGTGCAGGGCAGCACATGGTGCGCAGCTGTAAACTGAGGGATGCTTTGCACCTGTTGAACCACTTGAACATGTGTCTATTGCTCCTGCAGTGACGGCACGAGTGACGAATCTGCTCAGTTGCCTTTGGCTGGACCCACAACTTTGAAATTCACCTGCAGAAATTGTTGTGTATTAACTTACAAAGGATTTGATTTTTAAAAAAAAAAGGATATCAGAGATGGAGATTTGTACACTATAACTTGGAGGTAATAATAAAACCCTGTGTGATCATGTGATTGTTGCAAATATTAAAAATTTTGAAAGCAAAAAAGTGTATTTTACGTGTAAAGGACAGTCAGCATGTTTCTGAAGAAAGGTTTAATATCCACTTAACTCCATCAGACTTAAAAGATGTGTTTTTATGATGGTTTGCATTTTTCAGCAGTGGGACTAAAGAGTCGCACGGTGAAAATTTCATTTCTGTTTATTTAGCGTATTCGAAAGCAGGATTGACAGAACTGTAAAAATTGTAAAAAGAAAAAAAAGCTACAGCTGACTCAGTTTGTTCTTTTACATGTTCAGGACTTTTACCTCCAGTGGCTAAATTAAGCTAAATGCATACTTTTCTTTTGCTTATGTACTAATGGCACAGATGGAAAGAGTTGCTATAGAGGTCCTATATTACTACTGCTTTAAATAATAAGCTACAAAATTACAAATTATAAAATTAGATCATTACAAACATTAGCATGTTTACCATGACAATAGCCTGGGATTAAGGTTGATAGTGTAAAATTTTCTATTATTTTTTCTATTCGTTTTTTAAACAATTTTCCCCCTCTACAATTGTTTCTAGAAACTAAAACTTTGAAATGGTGAACTGGGATTTAAAATTTAAGATAATTTAGGAAAAACAAAACTTTTTTAACATGGATGTGTCAATTCATCATTTAGGCTTTGTGGTAATGAGAAGGGCTTGCTGTCCCCTTTGCAGGTATTTAGCTTTAAAAAAATGATTTAATCATCGTGGCTTTGTGTTCAGTTTTAATAAACCACATAACGTCATGCTTGAAGTGAAAACAGCGCAACCTCACGGTGTTGATTCCTTTCATTCATTTATTCGATCATATTTACAAACAGCCGGAAGTGCAGTAAATCTAAAATATAATCCATATCTACTGTACATTGCATTTTGGTTTGCAAATTGTTTACAGAAGTATGAAACTACTGCTGTAAAATAACATTTCTTAGAAATTAAGAACAAAAGACCACAATCATGATACAGATAAGAAAAAACTAAAACAAAGAAACTTACCCATGGGCCTTTGTGCTTTGTGCACCTATTTGTTAACTCACATCTCATATTTAATCAGGTTATTATATTATTGTGTTGCCCCCAGCACAGGTAGCTCTTAGACATATCAGGCATCTTGAGGGAGAAAAAGCAAAAGCTAAGTTTTGGAGTGTATAACCATGTTTGGCAGAGTACTGAAGCCCACCATATACATTTATACAGATATGCACATTTTTCTCTCAGTTTCTTCTGTTTATTTGGTCTAAAATTCTTCAGTGCCCTTAGTTTATACTTTTTCACTACTGGGAGAGGAGAGAGAGACTACCCTCGGTCCTAAACAGCAGGATTAACAATCAGCACAGTGCATAGTTCACATTTTCTAATGTTCAAAATGATGTGCCTAGTGTATGCGGCGCATTCTGCGAGTCCTTCAAAATAAATGGCGTGCTAAGAAACCAGCAATTCACAGCCTTACATCTACATGTCACTTCAGAGGTGAAAAAAGAAAGCAACACAATAGATGGTGTTGTCAGATACCAGACAGACTTGAGTTGTGAAGGTTATGAGAAATTATTGAACCTTCTCTGCCACCTATGATGGGTCATAGTTAAGAAAGCATTAGATTAAGATTTTATATGTTTAGAAATTTCTAAGTAGGCAAATTCCAAAAGAAACAAAAAAAAAGGAAAGGAGGATTCAGTAAGCATGGGTAGATTACTTTGATATCAATCCACTTCAGTAAAAAGAAAACTTAATTAGCATTTCAAATTTGGAGCCAAAACCTGTAATTATCCTACAGTCAGTGTATGTATGTCTGTCTTCACCGTACAAAAACAAACACATCAACTCCTCCTACCAACACATCTCCTTCACATCACCATTAGACAAACATGGAACTACATACCTTCTGTAATTTACAGTGATCAAATGTAAAAAGACTTGCATTGGAGGAAGTACAGTTATACAAATTCTAGCACTATGCTGTGGCTCCAGTGATCAACAGCCACAGTTTATGGTGGAAGAGGCCCTATGATGAGATACAGATACAGGCACACTGTTGGATGTGAATATACACACACACACATGCACGCACGCGCATGTGCTCACACACAAATTAAACTGCTTGTATGCATACTTGCACACAGTTATGCATGCGCATACAAGGACACAAACATGGACAAACTATTCTGTTGAGGATTTCTCATCAACTTTTTCTCTGCAAAGTCAGAAATGTTCACCGATGCGGTGAGCAGAGATGGCAGATTAATGAGTTTAAAGTCTTTACCTCAGAAAAAAAGAAAAAGGCCTCATCTGGCCTCGTTTAGTTCCCACAACCAGGAGGTCCAGTCTCATCCGCCCCACAAAAGTGGTCTTATCACATTAAGGCAGGTAAGGTGGTAGCTATGTGGCAGGGTTGGAGAGTTTATTCATTGTTCCATTTGTTTACGTTCCATCAAATTTCTACCTTTTATTTATCTTCCAATAAATTATTAATCATCTGTTCTCCCACTGTAACTTAATAAGGCTTGGCCCAATCTGTATGGGGAGGGCTCCTGGGGCTGCAGTTACCCATTGAGGACGAGGAGTTTGACGCAGCGGAGTGTCCCTCCCAGAACATGGCGTCACTGGGTTTTGGGGGACTGGGGAAGGATCGTGAACTGTCATCCAGAGAGGCCTGGTTCAGGGGAGGCGGGGGCAGTACAACGGAGCAGGCGTCGCTCCCAACCAGACCCTCTCCCGAACAACTCTGGGGGGGCCATGGGCCGTTGTACCAGCAGTCCTCCCTCAGACTATCTGGCAGCAGGGTGCCTGACGGGCAGCTGGTGGGGGGGCAGGGGCGGCCAGAGCATGAGGGCAGTGGGGGGGCACTGGGGGGACGAGGCACTGATGGCCGAGGAACTGGGGGGTGGTTGTTCTTTTCCACGTCGTCCAGACACTGGACGGGAACTGTTGAGGCAGCTGCAGGAAGAGAGGAGGGTGAGAGCAAGAAAAAAAAGGATGAGGAAAAACGAGGGTAAAAGAAAATCAAACGTTAGATGTGGTTGCACAAAACTGCATTTTTCTAGTGAGACCTGCACAGACAATCACTGCATGGACTGTGGCAATGTCCGTAAAACAAGCACAAATATTAGAGGCAATTGTTCAATTACCTTTTCTATCATTTTGGTGATACTTCAGTAACAAATTTTACTGTTGATTTAGTGACACTACTAGCTTTCAGTCATCACTGCCAAGTACTGAAATCCTTACATAACGAATAAACAAATGCTGCCTGCCTTCACATTAGACATGTTTACATGCGATATGTCACTTAGACCAATGGTTCTAAATATTTAGAATGGCGAGCCTTTCATGACGTTGGAAATATTAAATAAAGATTGATCAATCTGACAGATCTTAAGTGCTGATTTTTGGCTGAATGCTATAACTTCGCAAAACCCTGCACGACTCCAAGATGGTTTATTTTAGTAAATCTGGAAACTTTAAAAAAAAATTTTTTTTTATTGCGCTTATTAGCAGTGTTTAACTAGATAGTAAAGGTGTTTGTTTTAATGAATTTCTCTAGCAAATAAAAAAAGCGTGTTTTCTGTCATTTTAACTAAATGATGTCGGCAGCACAAATTAAATGCTCTTTCCTCACCCAGTTAAACACGTCTTTTTTTTTTTTTATTTAGCACTGAGATAACAACTCTGTATTTCTTTTCTTTTTTTTAACAAGTGGATTAAACTTTGGTTTCTAAAGCGGTTAAAAAAAAAATCTAAGCTCTGATCTCTAACTGTATAATAGACCTCAGTGTAAAAACAGAACAGGAGTAAAAATCGCACCCTGTGCAGCGGGCGGCGAGTTCCACAATGAAACCTTTGCACCATGTAAAAGTCACCGCTTGGGAATCAGTAAATAACAAAAGCAATAATTAGATTTTGTCCTCGAGAACAAAACCTAATCAGACCTGAACGCACAAACACATTTTCTTTCATTTCATACAAAGCATATCCTTACACAAATCACATGTCCTAATCTCACACAGACACATCATTGCTTTGCTTTCAAATCATCATCTTGAGCGAATAATAAAGTTTAAATGAGAGTATCTGCTCCTGCTTTTTTTTTTTTCCATACCTCTCTCCATCCACACATCTATCCATCCATCCCTCCCTGCTATGCTTCCATGAGATGGTCTCCTGAGTCTAGGATTTGAATAAAAGTGATTCCAAAGGAGGAACATTAGAAGAATACAGATACACAGTATGACTGAATAAATACATAGCACACCCCCCTCCTCCCTCTGCCCCGCTCCATTTCTTTTGCCGCTCCTGCTTTCCTCATTTCACTCCATCTGCTTCATCTAAGTTACAGGATTACCCTCTTATTCAGTGGAATAAATAGGGCAAGATTTATTTTCTTGCCATATTTCGTTCTAATTTTCACCTCCTGGTCTCCTCTTCTGACACTCCGAGGGAATCGACAACAGAGGTAATCCCTCCTAGGGTAGCATACATCATCACAGAGGGAGGGGAATGGAAGGATAGACCATTTCATGATGTCCTTTATCAAAGTGTTGGAGGACTTTGATAATATCCACAGTCTTATCACACTCTTATACAAACTGCAAAAAGAAGCAGGAGGAGAAAACTTCTTGGGAGGGGGAAAAAAACACTCCCGTTACTGAACAGAAGCAGTTCATTAGTTTCCCTGTTGTAATTACTTCAAGTGCTCATTAACAGTGTTAGATCAGCTAAATGTGTTTGTCTCTCTATTAATTAACTCTGTAGTTACATCTACATACAATTGTTGCAATTTGTTTTCTTAATCTTTCATCATCTGTCCTCGCTTCTTTAATAAGTTGCAAGCTTTTTTTAGGGGCTTCGGTAAGAACTGCATGTGTGTGCAGATGTGACGTACAACAACAACAACGTAGGGTTTGAGCTTTTCTTTTTAAGAGCCCTCTATGGGAGGTGGACTCTGCTTTGCTAATATAATGGCATGGGGAAAAGAATGAAAACACACTGAGGTTAAATCAGATGTAAAGCAGATCAAATGCAAAAGCTTAAATAAAATATATAAATATTGGGAAAAAATGAAATATGATAAGAACAGGATAAACATTCAAGAAAATGTCAAATAAAACAAACAAAAATATTACCTGGTTTCTAAAGGGAATGATATAAATGTCAATTATTTTTAGGGTAAAGACATGAAGAGACTGAATACATTCGGTATGGTTGCTTTTAGGAGGTTCATTTAGGTGGTGACCTACACGACAATGCATTAATGCTATAAAGGAGACTCCTCACTGTACAGGAGCTGAGGTGGTGTGAAAAGGACGCAGTGGAGCACAGCTGATTATCACACGCACTAAAACAAACATTAAGCATGGGATGATTTGTATTCAGACACCAACTGTGGCGCAATCCTGAGCTCACTCACATTTCTGCAGATGTGCCTCACCTTGTCGCGTCTCACTGATCAGTGGCCTGAGTTTCCTAATCAGGCCTGTTTGGTGCTTCAGCTCTGAATGGAGACGGCCGACCTCAGAACACAGAGCTTTGTATGTCTGCTGCATGCTCTTCTCCCTACACAATAAACAAAGCATTTCACTTAAATGCAAGTTTCCTCAAAGCTGGTGTTAGAAACACCCAACTGTCAGACAGGATCTTGTGGTAAATATCATGAGCAGCTATAGAGTACGCTCAGGAAAAGGAAATATTTTAGAAGAATCTTATTCTGAAGTCAAATTCACCTGTTCACTGAAATTTCACAATGTTCAAATGGCACCCATCATGTCAATTTTAGTCAAAATTAGTGGATTAAATGTACATATAAGATTAATCTATTAAATAAATTATAGACATACCAAGGTGATCATGTGCTTCTTTGCTGACACAATTAATATCAGTGACTACAGTCAGACAATACTTAAGAGGAAAAACAACAACAAAACTGCTTCAGACAGTACTGGTCGATTTGATGCTTAATCAGCCAATAACATTATCTGTATTACAAACAAGAAGAAAAAATAAATAAAAACAGTGATGTATTTAAGGATGGCAACACCTACAAAACACTCTTATCCACACCTTTTATAAAGATGCAAAATCTATCAGCACTTGTTTTGAGTCCTAACACCGCTTCATATAGCATATCACACAGCAAAAAACATGAACAGAAAGCCTATGGCGGAAAAACAGGTTTTTGTGGTGCTTAAAATAATTAAAAAGGTAGACAAATTATAAAATTTTCTCTTTTAATAAATGTTAATAAATAAATTCCATACAGACGTTATGTTATGCATGTCAAAATTCTGGACTTAAATTTGACTTGTGTTGAGCACCCAAGTTTAGGGTCTAACTCTTCATATACTTTTGAGGTTACCTCCACATCATACTGCAGACATGCATGCAGTCTATGATGAGCAGATTCATAACGCTGCACCCTCCTCTAGTGGCCAAACAGGACAAGTACAATTGAAACTGTGGCCATACAGAGCACTGCATTCACAAGCTTTAGCTTTCAAAGCAAAGACATAAAAACAGTATATTCTGTAGTTTCGTGTAAACAGTGTTCCTACCTGATTCTCTGCAGTTTCATCAGGGTGGATCATTTAAAACTGATTTTTTTTTCATAAGACTGTGCTTTAGGCAAGACTTCCCATCTATTTACAGTTGCTTCGTAACTACAGGTTACAGAAATTATGGTTGGGCACTTTTTAATGATATTCATAAAACACTATACCTTGCATTATACTTTGCATCACAGGTCTGGTCCAAGTCTGGTCCGTTAAGGCCATGCGGCTCCCCCTAAAACAGAGTTAAGTTATGCAAAACAGAGAGTGGAGGTGCAGTCTCTTGGTTGTTTCTGACAACCCTCCCCCCAAAAAAACAAACAAATCTGCATCCTCCACTCCACAACAACTCACACTTATGTCCGTCAGTCTTTTAAGAGTTCATCTCCCAACTGTAGCATACCCACCCTGGCTTCGTCTTCACTACTGTTTCCCAGTGTCACCCTGTCTCTCTCTGCCCTAACACCTCTACCGATTTCTCCTCCTTTTGTTATGCGACAAGAGCGTCTCTCATCTCAAGCCCCCCTCTCTATCCTGTTCTCTGAAACTCCTTCTTCCCTGTTTCACTCACCGCACTTCTCTCTAGTAGCCGATTGTTCTCCAGTGTCACCCTCTCCAGCTCTTCCTGCAGTTTGTGGATCTTTAGCTCAGTGTTGATCCTTTCCACCTGCCAGGAGTCCTGAGAGCTGTTCAGGCTCTTCATCACTGTGGACAAGCACGCAGAAAAACAGATGGAATTTGTGTTACAAATGGTACAAAAGGCATAATTGATTAAAGACACTGACTTTTACACTTTTACCAACCAAATATTTCAACATCAGTTTAATCATAGAGCAACATTTTACATTTTCATAGAAAATCATAGGTAGTATGGAAGTAAAGGAGAATGGCACATGAGTCAAAATACTCGAGCCTGTCCTGTATTTAAATTGTACTTGAATCAACATATATGTTATATATAACCACAAAAAAGCCAAATGTACTTAAGAGTATTGCAACATAAAAATGTTATCATATCATATAAATCAGGTTGCTGGATTTTTTTTTCCTACTGACTATATGACACTATTTATTCTTCCAGTACTGTATTAGATAAAAGTGTTGAAATAAATGTAATTGTTACTCTGTTACTAATCACATTCTGGATGTCAAGGGGTCCTCTCAGCTCTAGGAGGATGTAAGTGTACCCTTTGGGTTATTACAATTAGTTCTCGTTATTTAAAAATGATACGATTTTGCTGGTTTCGTCAGACCTTCAACATTGCCTGCAATGGTTTTCAGTGTGAAGTGGGTAGGATAAGAGGCTACAAAAACAACTGGTGTTTGAGTAAAGAATCTGAGAACCGTGCCATGTTCATGACTGAGCAAAAAATGGATTGACAGAAGGGCTGGTGCTGTGTCAGATGTAATGCAGGGGATGCTGGAATATGAATGACTGTTAACGCGCTTTAATGGCCGCAAGCTTCCGTTACGGAATAAGAGAAGTTACTTTCCTCTGAAGGGTGGCTGGTTAAGCAGGTGAGACATCCAGATCGAGAACAGACTGTAACTCTACTCCAAACAGGTGCCACCTGAGATTTTTCAAACTTCTCATCAGGTTGTCGCTTGGAGGTATAATGGGCACACCCAACTAGTAGGTGATCCCAAGGTAGACCAAGAGCTCATAGAAGAGATTATATAGCTTCTATAGTCTGAAAACATGTGGGAGAGAGGGACGTCTGAACTAGCTCAAATACTCTACTGCTACCATGGCTTAACTCCTGAAAATAGATGGATGGAGATATTTTAAAGAGTAGATTATTACTTCGATTTTCCGACATAGCTAATTATCAAACAATTTCAGTCCTTGAATTTAATATCATTAAAATTCAGGAACAGGATTCTTTTCCTAGTATTTCATCCAAATCGCATGTGCTCTAAATGTCCACTATCTGTTTCATCAGAGGACAGAACCATTTCCACTGAGCAGTTTAGAGACAGCAGGCCTGTGTACTCTACCTGTACCTTGGCTGGTGTCCATTTCTGTCCTCAGCTGAAGGAGCTCCACCTCTTTGGTGTGAAGCTGCTCCATCAGAATCCTTTCTCTCTCACTCATCTCCCTTTTCTGACAGAGGAAAAAAAGCAAAAAAACAAAACAGACAGTGAGCCAAAGAGCATGAAGGTAGAGTCAGTGTATTTAAAACAATGTTTCAAACTCTTACTTTTGCCGTCCCAGGTGGGCAAAAAAAACCAAACTCTCTTTATTATCCTTCTACTTGAAAATAAGCTACTGTCAGGTTTGGAACGCATTAAGCCTTTAAGCTTGGCTGCACTGTTAGTTTATGAGATGTTCAGATTAATCAGTAAAACGCACCAGTTTGTTAAGCTCCATCTGCAGGTCCTCCTTCTCTATATAGATACCTCGGTAAGCACTGAAGGCCTTGTTCACGTACTGGGGCCCCTCTGATGAATGAGCATCTGGCCTGAAAAGCTACAGTGGTGAAAGAAGAAATAACAGAGAAGAAAGTAGAGGAGAAAAAAAAAACTGTTCAATTTAAAATCTTGCGGTAGGAAGTCACTTTCCTCCCACCACATCCTATCTTGATGGACCAAGTGCTGCAGCACATAAAATGCAAACTGACAGATTTTAAACAAACAAGCTCGTGCTCTGCCCACATGTTGTGCCCAACTTTCGCTTCGGTCTGCAATCGGTATTAAGACCTTTGCTGTTCAAATAACTCTCTCTCTCTCACTATATCCGTTTACTGGATCCTTTGTTCTTAATTCCAATTTCAAGAGCCTTCTTCTCCGCTGAATATGAGCACAGTGTTTGCCAAAGACACACTTCTCCAGACCTCCTTTCTTTTTTAAACAGAGCACATTTATTTCTCATTGTTGTTTTTTTTTCTGTTTTGACAACAGACCAACAATATTAATGATGCTGACATGCATACACTCCAAGAGGTTATTTTTCCTTTTTTTTCGTTTGCAGTGAGGTATTAGTATTTTGTGTTTCATCATTCTGAAGTCGTGCACAATAGAAAAATCATTCATCTTTGTTCATAGGTCACCCTTTGTAAACATTGCTCTCTGGTTGTTTAGACAGCATGATAAGCTCTATGTTCTTAAATTTTGTCTCTCTCTCTCTCTCTTTTCTATCCCCATCTTCCCTTTGTTGTGCCATCCTCCTACTCTTTCCTACTCTACTCTTCCATCTATACCTTGTCTTCAAGCTGCTTCACTCTCTTCTTCAGCAGGGCATTGTCTCGCTCTGTCTCTCTCAGCCTCTTTTTGATGTCCTCGTATGCCGTGACCAGGGCAAAGTGGGAGGCGACCGATTCGTCACCGGCACACACCGACACAGGACTCTCAGCAGCAGTGGTGTAGGCTGTCTCATGTTTAAGGATGCAAATGTCATCATCCACTGCTGGGGAATCCATACCTACACAGGCCATATTCTGAGGCAGATAGAAGACCTGGGGGATACATGAAGAACTTCTTTAAATATCCTATATTTGTGTGAAGAAACTATATTAGATTTATTATCATATTAAGAAATAAATATTTTCTATATTATCTAACAAACAGTCTACACTGACAACTTGTTCTATTCATTCATAAGGCATTTAATGTCTGTAAGTAGAATTCTCCTAACAGTCAATGGTCTTTTTAAACCACAGTTTCACAAAAGAAGAAAGCCCAGCCAGAGGTTGACATCAGAAAACCCCTAAAGACAACGAGAGGTTTTTAGCATTCAAAATCAGTTTGTTCACATATTGCATGCAATTTTGTGCTGGTGCTTCATATTACCCTTGGGCACTTGACACTGGAATTACATGATTTTGATTTAACACCAGGGATGAATGTACTTGGAAGGTAGGTCCTCTTCAATTACCAACACTGAACAATAAAGAAGGAGTCAGATCTGTAATAGTCTACAAAAGATCTACCCCCCAAAAAATGCAATTTGCAATGTGTGATTTCCATAACATGTACATAACATTGTGTACACTAAGTTCCTGGCCCATGGCTTTGAATGCGAGGCTGAAAAAGAATTTATCAAAAAGAAACTTTAATTCTGCACATTTACAAAGAAATATCTCACACTGACTTGAATGCCTTTGTTAAAGGAAGTGCCAGCAGAGCTGACTTCCAGGAATGATATGAGTGTTTCAGTAAAGCTATTTGACATATTCCCCACACCCTCCTGGATAATTTCTGCTCGGAGTAGCTCGGTTTCAGAGACGGTGCAGCTTCTTGATGATGTCAGCATGCAATGATGCAGCAAACACACAGGAGCCAAGTTTTTATCACTAAAGGCCTAAGCCTTTAGAAAAATAAGTTTAAGCAGAGTTACGGAACAGTTTGATAGACCCGCGGAGATGAATAGAAACGGAGAAATAGAGAGAGAGAAAAAGGAAAACTGCTGACTTTGACGACAGTCGGCATGAAAGCGAAAGCGACCCACAACAAGTACTTAAAAACGAAAGTGGACGTGAATCCAAAACAAGGCAAGAAGAGCGACGTAATTCCTTTAAGACTTCTCCACTTAAAACAGGAAAGCTAACAGCTAAAAAGCTTATCTCAGCTGAAAAAAACACGATCTTCCGCACAAAGCGACGGCAGCAAACATCTATAATCGTTCTGAAAACAATCAATGAATTTCGCGTGTATACAAAGCTAACGTTACGCCGTTAGCTTCCGCGAACAGTGCTGACAAACACCAAACAACCCTGACGTCCGGTTGTGAAACAGCCTACAATAAGAATAACACAACAATTAAGCAACGGTCTTTAGAGAAACATAAATACACATCGACAGCTAAGCGCATCAAAATGATTGATCTATTATGATGATAACGGCTAGCTATGCTTGGCTAACGTCTTCTGGCTAGGTGCAGAAAAAGGAGACGATTGTTTTTTATTCTCGACTTTCAGTTACCGTGTTAAACGCTGTCCTCAGTTAGGTATCGACTGACCACATAGGACTGTCATTTAATTTGGAAAAAACAAGAGCTGTTTCAAGGAGAAAACAAAGAGACAAGGCTCGGCACTGGTGCCGTGTCTCGACCGAACTGACAGGTGAGAAAAACAAAAACTTCCGGGAGTCACTCCGCTGCTTAAGTCCTTTCAAAATAAAAGCACAGTCTTAAAGAGCGTGTGCACTTTCTCACACACTGTTACGATCACCATAGCTCCCATTATCCCTTTCTCAGTATATGCATAGCACACGCTTCATGAATTCTGCCATAAAAATTTGCTCCATGTTCTATATTTCTAACCTTGTAGGTTTCTCATATGACACCCCCCCCCTCCTCCCCAAAATGCTGCAACTCTAAACATATCACACGTCACAGTCGAGGGCAGAAGGCACTTCCTCTCCCCTCCTAAAATCTCCAGCAGCAAATGATGAAGTATTTGCTGCAAGTATCTGAAAAACTGAGATTTAGGGCTTGATCTAGAGGTGCTTTGCTGCTTCAGGACCTGGGCATCTTGCTGTAATTAATGGAAGCATGAATTCTGTTCTCTACCAGAAAATCCCGAAGAAGAATGTGTCCATCAGTTCATGTGCTGATGCTCAAGTACAAATGTATTACGTGTTTAAAAATTGAATACAAATTTAATGCTACAAACTTGAGTTGTCATATACATCTGTGAGTTTATGTGTACAATAGTATGCACATGTGGTCTGTGCATGTACACACACACACTTTAATCTAAAAAAAAATTGCTGAGATTAAAGTCAGAATTTTTCTCAGAATGCTGACTTTTTCCCCAGAATTAGTTTTTCTCAGAATTCTGACTTTAATCTCAGAATTCTGACTTTTTTTTTAATGCTGACTTTTTTCTCAGAATTCTGACTTTAATCTCAGAATTCTGGAAAATAAGAAAAAAAGACCTGCCCACTTTTTCCCCCCAGTGGCTCTAATCCTCTTCTGTAAAAATCACTCTTTAAAAAATGTGGTTTGTATTTGCTCCAGGTACATTTTGCTGTAATATGCAATATATATAATCTGAAACAGGTAAGTGTCACAGATATGTCAGAAAAGGAAAGAAATAAATCAGGTAGTGTGTGTATATTTTTTATGGCACTATATTAATAGATAAAGCTAAAACTTTATTGCTTAAAAATTAGCTCTCTATTGTGTGTGTTTTTGTGTTAAAAGGACAAAAGAGTACAGGCACTACTTGTTAAGCTAAAGAATGACTTAAGAAACAGGCAAGAAAACAAGTAATGCCCTGAACCATGTTTAAAGGTAATAGTGAACAGGCAATTATTTCACGAGTAGCACAAGTGTTATAGCTAGGGTTGCCGAATCTTTAACTATCAAATAGCACAATGCACAGTCAGCTGGGCATAGCGTAAATATGCACTGTTCATCCATAATCTTATAACAAAAATACTGTAAAATGTTGGTTTTCAGTTTAATCAATACCTCATGTAAAACAATAAAGACAAATACAGTAAATGATAACAGAAGTCACAAGGGCATTTCCTTTGAAAAATAAGCAAAAAGGAAACAAATACTGTAAATACAGTCTTTATTTACCCAGCTTATTTTACTACGCAGACCAAACAAACGACACCTCATTTTCACTAATCACATATTACTCCACACTTGTATGCGGGACAGGCCGTCACTGTATGGAACGCGAAGTACGATTGCGGTCAAATCAGATTTGGTATTTGTAAGAGTGCCATCTGTTGGTCAGAAAGTGACATTGCAGGTAACGGTCAATATACGGGGCATTTAAGGTAGAGTAGGGGACAAACCAATGACAATGAAATCAGCTTTGCGCATTATACTGTGGTGTCCCTTAGTTGGCACTTGCCTAAATTAGGATTATCTTCCAGTGACAATTCCCAAATATAACGGGTAAGCAAGAAAATCAAATAGTTATAATACTAATAATAAATATTTAATGTTAACAAAAACACAGGTTTGGTTCATTTTTTGTCACAGTACCTAAAACTGATTAGCTGCTAACGCTAATGTAGCACTTACCATTAGCTTATTGCTCAGCTTCTTGATAACTTTTTGTTAAGTTTTAGTTTGTGACATACATCATGTTTTTTATATGTGGGTGTTTCTTTTAATTATAGCGATATTTACTTCTTTATAAAGTGATGCCTTTACAAGCAGTTAACCTAGTAAAAAGCAATTGCCTAATGCCTAGCAGCCCGTCCTTACTGATGTTTGCATTTTGTCAGTGCAGTTGATGGTAACTTGATGGTAAGTTGATGGTGTAGTCCTGAAGGTATCTTAAATCTTAGTCATTCTCTATAGGTTTAGTGCAGCTAATTAAAAGTTTTACATAACAAGCCTTAACAGGTTGATATTCATAATCCCTTTACATGATAATTTTAAAGCAGTAGATCTAGTCAGTCTGCATACCGAAAGACTAAGCTAAGCTGATCAAGAGGTTTTAACCTTAAATAGGTCCATAGTAAACATTGAAATTGCTTTATAGAAAGTGAGAGAAGCATTGGTTTTAGCCCTCATGAGTTTTATCTAAAGCTAGTAGCAGTATATGTGTAGGCTGCAATATGGAAATGTGCATGTTTGATTAAAATAAGAATTTGATCAGCATATTGTATGGGCAGCTGTGGCTCAGATGGTAGAGCACACCATCTATCAGTTGGAAAGCTGATTGCTCAATTCCTGATTTCTGTAGCCCACATGCTGAAGTATCCTTGGGCAAGATACTGAACCCCAAGTTACCTCTGATTCATCGATCAGAGTGTGTTTGTGAATGTTATAAAGTGCTTAGGCATATATAAAATTGCTGTACGAATGTGTGAGTGATTAGGTGGATGAGACTTGCAGTAGTACTTGAAGTGTTCAACTGAGTAGAAAGTAGAGGTGCAACAATACACAAAATTCACGGTTCGGTTTGATACTTTGGTGTCAGGTTCGATATTTTTTCGATACAAAGAAAAAATTTTCATGCCTTGTTAATTTGTCATTTAATTAAATTATAAATATATATTTTAACTCAAAAGTACAGTTTTTAAATTTTATGTTGCTGAAACAACAAAGTAATAAAAAAATAAATCTGATCGAGAAATCACTCATCTTTGGAAAAGAGAGTTTATTACAGAGAAATGGTTCTTTCCAAAATAAAAGCTATACTATACGCTTCTTCTGGGCTATATTCTCAGCAGCATATTAAACATATCAGGCCCCCATAAGGAGAATCAAGTGCTAACGGCTATCTAAATGACTTGGGTAAAGTTTGTAGCATGCGTGCTTGTTGTTTTTGTCTGCTTCCACTTGTCTTTGCACTAGGATGATGTCAGCGTAAATGTGCAGTCATATTCGTTGTGTTCCCACTAGTGCTGTCAGCGTTAATCTGAAATGACATTAACGCCACAAATCTCCGTTAACGAGCTACCCATGGGGCTGGACGGCCAACACCTTAATGAGCTAACTGCACTAACGCACTAGTTCACACCAATGTAATTGAGGATCGCGTGGCACATCCGACATACTGTTTTACTTTAGTCCATGACGCTCTTACCTTCAGGGTCATACATCACATGAAAACCAAAATAGTTCCAAACGCCAGATCTGAATGAGGGTGGGGGAGGTTCAATTTGCCATGTTGCAAGGAGAGCTTAACTTCTGTCTCGCTAGCTTGCCCTGCGCTCAGTGAATCTGCTTTCGACTACTCCGCCTAGGCTGCACTGTCAAGCGCAGATCCACTGAGCGCTCCACACAGACAGCATCATCAGAAGAAAAGTTGATCAAATAAATTAAAAATTTTGTATTGTTCATACATATGCGTACCGAACCGAAAGCACTGTACCGAACGGTTCAATATCGATACGAATATCGTTGCACCCCTAGTAGAAAGGTGCTTTTTAAGTACCAGTCCATTTATTTATTTATTTCTAACTGATAGTTTGTTTTCATGATTTCTGATGTTGGGCATACTCCACTGTGCATTATCCTATTAACTATTAAGGTGTATATTTTTCTCTGTTCACTGTATCAGCTCAGTTGTATCACAGATGTCCTAAAAGTGCTATGTTGTCTTTTGCAGTGTAAGAGAAGCTGCAAAGATCACTGACATGACATGTGAAGAGAAATCTGAGATCTCCATGGCAAAGACACGTCAGCGTAAGCCCAGCAATTGCATATATTAGCAGTATTTTTTACTCGCTTTCTAAAAAACATCTGTTTAGATTTGTTTTTTTTGTGATTTGAAGAAGAAAATGTTCTCAAGATTCATTTAACTGTCATAATGCAACACAAGTGCTGTTTGTAACTGCGTCAGTGGTGGTGGTATCATAAATACACACAATTAGAGTTCTCTTTATTACAGGCCACCAGATGGAATTGAAGATTTCTTTGCTCTCCATGAGATCAGGATTTATTTGAGGCTAACACAGTTACATATTTTTTTCTTTGTGGCGTTTGAATGTTATCCCTATTCCTGGGTGGGTTTCCTCACATACTCCAACTTGCTCCCACAGTTCAAAGACTTGTGTGTCAGGTTAATTGATGAGCCTAAATTAGACAGAGATGAATGGCAGATAATATGCTTAAAGTGTACAGAACAGAGAGCATTGCATGATTGTATGATTAAATGTGGCTTGTAGTCTAAAGTGCTCTGAGTGGTCAGTAAGACTAGAAGGACTTCCGAAGTGAAATTGTTAAAAATCAACTAGTAAAAGCATTGTGGGTATTAGTAGTGGTATCTATTATTGAGTATTTGCATCAATGTCATTACAGTGTTGTCAGAAGCTCAGTTACTTATGAGAGACATTGAAGAGATGATGAATTGGTGTGCCTCGTTAGATCTTTCCAACCAGAGACATCAAAGAACGGTATGTTTACAGTGAACCACGTGACTGTGCTGCAGACCACAGTCAGCCCAGAATCAAGTATTTTTATTTGTCAAATCTCAACCATACTCCTTTGAGGGAACTTACCCGGCTGAGTTTACATAATGTTTGTCTTCTTTGTTTCTAACCCGCTGTATTTCTGTTTTTAAATGGGTTTATTTGTTTAATTAATTTAATCCTGTCTCTATTGTACTTAATGAAGCTGTTACTATACTTCTGCTATAACAAGGTCAGAAGTGGTCAGGTTATAAGTTCCCTACAGTTGCATAGCAACCCAGTTAATTTTCCTTCTTAGCTGCAAGATACGGATATGCAAAGTAAATCTGAATTGCCATTACTATAAAATATATTTGACACAGACGTTAACCGTTTCAGTCCATTTAGTTTCACTTTAGGCTTAGCCTCTGGACATCTCTTACATTGTCTTCCATCATGAGCATGATTGAACAATGCACTCTAAGCACTAGACTAGACCCTCCTGACCTCTTTCCCAAAGTGCCACAGTGGGTGACGGATAAAAAACACTTTTTGCCAGAACCACCTGGCAGAATCAGAAAAATAATTCTATTTGCTAAACCATAATATCTTTAATGCATGTCGTTCTGATTTAGGAGCTGTTATTTCAGTGAGTAGATTTACAGCAGCCTTGACAGCTGCATCAATTTCATCCGCACGTGTTGCCAGCCTCAGCCCCACCTACAAATGTAACGATTGGCCCAATCGTTTCAGGAAACAAGACAACCAGCGATCCATGAGAGACTGTTCAGTCTCACAAAAATAAAAATTGAGCTCCAGGTTTCTACCTCTAGAACCCAATTAGCAGGAGGGAGGACTCCCTATAAATAATTTTTCTCACAGGACAGATATAATAGTGTGTGTACGCATCCACACACACACTAGAAAACACACAAATGAATGCACAGCTTCTGTCTATTGCAGCTGTTAACAAAGCACAAAGGATGCACAAATGACCTTGTTATTATTTTATGTGCTGAGGCATAGTGTGCACAGCACAGCCTAGTGTGCATGTTGTTGTTGTTGTGACAGAATCAGCAGGAGTGTCGGGCCAGCATAGAGGAGGACGGAGAGACCTTGGTCATAGAGGGCTTCAGGTTTGAGAGTGCAGCAAGCAGGCAGGAGCTGAAGAGGCTGAGTTCACAGGCTGCTGCAGGAGGATGCCAGGGTGACACGTGACTGACTTCCAACTTTGTGAGTCCATTATGCAGGCTGATCAAGGTCGCATGACTGACAGCGGTAGAGGAAAAAAAACAAAATAACACATGTTTACTCTTATATATATATCTCTGAAGCCATATATATGATCTGGTATAAAGAATACTTACTATTTTAAGGAAAAGTGTTTGTAAATATTTTCTGTAAGACTAAAAATTTCCATTTCTTGTTGGTTTTTAAAAAAATATCTTTTATTAGTAGTTCGTCTGCTTGTTGTATTCAACTGTGGTGCATTTAATTATAGTGCTGGACATATTCCCCGGTATGCAACAACACACTGTGAATGAGAGCTGAGGGGAGGACATGGTCTGCTCTCTGATTACACGGCGCTTTTAGGCTGTTCAGTGTCTTTCCTGTTTATACTGTAGTGCAGCTCGTGAGTGCTTTTATTATAGTGAAGTTTCATAGCTCACTGTGCTTACTAGTACAGCTGGCTTAACAAAGTACTGTATTATAAATAAAATATTACATTGCCTTTCTTGGACATCTAAGAGTCATATTTTTGTGTGTTTTTAATCCATGGTGAAACTAGTATTTACAAACATTTATGATGACTTGTTTTACTACTTTTTGTCTGTAATAATTTAAAATATATATTAACATCATTCAGCTGAGACTGAAGAATTCACTTGGATGAGTGACGAAACGTTTCTCCCAGAAAACGCTACGTCCAGATGAACAGAATCAACTTTTGGAGATTTATTTTCCTGGATGATTGAGAATGCATCAAGACGTATTAACATCATTGTATTCATTTCAAAAGGGAAAGGGCTATAAAGATAATTGTTAAAATTAGTTTATTCACTTGGTTATTCTTAAATATTAGTGTCATCTATGTTTTACCTTACAGTTGCCTTAGTATTCTTGCAGAAGCAAATGAGGTTACAGCTCAGGTTATTATATATTGTTTGACCGTACTGCGTCGGACAAACCAGAGCACAGTGTCCTGCAGAACAATACGCTTCAGCCATTTATTATCTTGTCAAATCCCCTAAAATGTCGAGGGCTTTAGGATTGCAGTCCGGCCTCGTAACTTCTTTCAAAAGAAGCACCATCACTTTGCTGACATTGAATTAAACATGAAAATCGGCAGTTTGTCAAATATATTCTGAAGCTGGTGAAACCATTGCTCTGTGCGTGGTCGAGAAGGACTAGAGCAGGGGTGGGCAATCTCAGTCCATGAGGGCTGGTGTCCCTGCAGGTTTTAGATGTGTCCTCGAACCAACACAGCTGATTTAAATGGCTAAATTAGCTCCTCAACATGTCCTGAAGTTCTCCAGAGGCTTGGTAACGAACTAATCATGTGATTCAGGTGTGTTGACCCAAGGTGAGATCTAAAACCTGCAGGGACACCGGCCCTCGTGGACTGAGATTGCCCACCCCTGGGCTGTTTGGCTGCGACGTGAACCACCAAGACCTGGCAGAAGAATAAAAAGTGTCAGCGCATCAATGTAACCAATTCACAAACTCCCAATTAGAATGTCAGATGAACGATTAAGCCCAGAAGTTTACCAAGCATTAACATACTAAACAGACTGACATAATATATGCAAATAAGGTCATTATTATGCATGTGCTAGTTCAGTGCCCAAATTAAGTCCTCGTTTGGAGCACTCGGGATATGTTTGCAAGCACCAGCTCTATGACAACATGTTATAGAAATAATGGTCACTTGAAAAATCTAATTAGCTCTACATTTGATTGTAAGCTGTATTAGTCACTGGAACATGAAGAAAGCTTGAATTAAAATTAGCAACTGAAGCTAGGGAGAGGAATAGATGACAGAATCGAATCGTGGATTGTTTGGACATGCGATGCGCAGACATGCTAACGAAAGCATCCTGTAATCAGACTGAGTGGCACAAGAAGTGGTGAAAAAGCATTTAGCAGATGCTGAATTAGTGATGACTGAAGTTGCTTTGTTGTTTATCAGTCTTGTGTTTTCATCCTTAAGTGCTGCATGAATTATTTATGTTTCAGCCCACGTAATTGGTGGGAAAACAAACAACAAAAAGAATGGGGAAACATACCAGACCAGGAGAACACAAGTATTAATCAGTTGTGTGGTCCTTAATAATTTTTTCTAACTCTCAGGACTTTGAACCTCTTCAAACTGTTGCTGCAGCTGCTGCAGCCCCCTCTTTAAAACGTCTTGTAAAGGAGCCATGGTGCTTTATTGCTCCGTGTCTTTTTGATTGCAGTTGCGGTTTGTTGTCGGCTGATCTTCTCATGTCTGTTTTTCATATAAACATCTGCTCTCAATAAATCTGCACTGATGAAACCACGAGGTCTGAACCAACAGCAGTTGCCTGCTATGCACACTTTCTGCCAGAAGGGGATGCCGTTTCTTGTGATTTTATGTCATTTGTCCCCGTGCGTTAGGCACTCGAGTGATTACAGCGAATGGCAGCATCTGTGGAGGTAATGTGCCTGAAGGCTGGGCCCTTGATCAGTTGTCTTTTACAGTCTTTATGCCTGATATAGAAATAGTAGAGAGTAAGGCATGCACAATACATTCATCTTTGTCTCTTGGCGAAAAAGAACAATTTCACCTATTATTAATCACCAGTGAAATGTGTGTGGATGGTAGGTCACAGTAGACTCTCTCTGATCTTTTTCTCTGCTATATAACACCCCATCAAGTACCACTGCACTACTGCAGTTAAAGTTAAGATCTATGATAGCAGCAGTACAGTCATATTTCACAGTGCTGAACTAAACTGCACCAACACTTACCCCGCATATTCTTTTCTCTCTCTGTGTTTCACAACACTGAGGAAGTTTGACAGCTGTGGATTGCATGCAGTGAAGGCTTATCGCCCATCAGCTATGTGTGAAGCTGCACTGGCAGAACTGGTGTAAACTTTTTGGGGGCGAGATCTGAGCAGGAGTTCTGGATTTTGACAAACACACTTGATGAGAAAATGGCTTGACCAAACATTGCGTATTCTGTGATGTGATGCTCAGCCTCCAAATCGCCATTTGCACGTAGCGTTCAGGGGACCTCGATTGTTTGGAGCATTCTTGCCAACCCACGGGGTGTTTTCATATTGTGTTTCAAAAGTGCACTGAACTGAAGTGTACTTGCCTGCTTACTGATTCATCACAGACCCTGAAACTGTGCCATGTAATCAGAAACCGGCCTTCTTTACACAGCGCAGAGGTCAGCCATATCCAAGGACCCTGTATGTGTGTTGGTCCAGCAGAGGACATCCCTGTAGACTGGAAGAGCATAGCTGCAGCGGGGCATCCAAGGCCTTTCCTTTGTTTTTGCTGAGCCAATTAGAGAGAGATAGCATCTGCTGTGAAAGGAGAACAATGGCTTGTTCACTGTGTTTGAGTTTATGTGTGTGAATAAAGTTTGTGTGGGTGTATCTGTAGGCTAGTTAGTGCGTGTGTGTGTTTGTGTAGCTACACTATATGAGCATGTGGCGTGCTGAATAGTAATGAGAGAGGAGTATTGTATACAGCAGACGAGAGGAAACAAGAAAGTGACTGCCTACAAAGTATGACAGACAGCATATGGCTTCATCTGCTTTGATTCAGTTAACACACACACACACACACACACACACACACAGCAAATCACCAGAGAAGCACATATAAATTGAGAAGACTTCCTGCATTTATGAGTGCGGCACATACAATGCTTGTAATTAAAAAGTCACTGTTGCTGAGTGACAGTCTGCCTCACGCGCAGTCAGTTTGTGTCCTCGCTCGAATTTCTGTAAAACTTTTTGACAGGAAGTGCGGTGATGATTTCACAGTCGGCCGTAACGGCCCCATCTATCCAAAGAGCCTAGAGGTCCTTAACCCCTACCTGCTGCTATCTTGAGTTATGCAGTTTGATGGCTCTTCAATTCTAGGTAAGGATTAACAAGCGAGATATTTGAGGATGTGTGAATGTGTGCGTGTTTAGCTTGCTAGCACCCCTGTCTTGGCCAGCCGGCTCCACCATATGGCCACATTTATCATTTATCTCGCTATTCATTAAGACTGCCCTTGCTGGGTGCAGAAGCACTGCTGGGTGCCTCAGCCTCACCTGCCTCACCTCTGCAACGCTGTGGACAATTGACCGCAGTCCACTCTAATTTTGGATGTGAATGCTGTAAAATGAAATGTCCAACCCCTTTTAACTTGAGCTTTTTTTCCATTACAAGCAAGCTGTTTATCCATCAGAGGAGAGGGCTCATTAAAGGGCTGCATCAATATAAAAATAAATAATCTAAATACACAATTTTATTGCACTCAAACGTCGAAGGATGCAACAACAAGCGAACATTTGTGGACAGTTTAACACAGGAGTATGTTATAAGCTTGAAAGTCAATATTTGGTATGATCAGGCACAGCCTGAGCTCTCTTAGGCAAGATTTCTTGTCTTAAAGTAATCTGTAGGAATAGTTCTGCAGGCTTCTTGAACCTCTGGGGAGACCAATCCATGACTAATGGTGTTCCTTTGTGTGTGTTTTTTTTAATGCACGTATGCTTTTCCTGCATTGACAGTGTGTTTAGGGATATGGTGAAGAATGAAGCCATTGTCAGACAAATGTTTTCCTAGTGGTATTGCATGGTTCAAAATCTGATGGTACTTTTTGTTCATAATTCCGTCAATCTGGACAAGATTTCCAACACCACTGGCTGAAATGCTGCCCCAAACCACGAGAGAGCCCACACTATGTTTTATAGATGATTCCAGACTCTCACTGTTTTATCTCTCCCCTGACCCCTTCTGTACAAATTGATGACAATTTAACCTTTCATTTCAAATTTCAATTCATTACTTCGTAAGACCTGTTGCCACTGATTTTCAGTCAAGTTCTTGTGCAATTTTGCACATCTCAACCTTTTTTCCCTACCCTAAGAATGGCTTCTTGATAGCCACCCTCCCACTGAGACCATTTCTGTTCACTGGCTTCAGTGAACACTAGATGGATCAACTGAAGGGCCAGATACATCTCTCAGTTCCTGTGCCAGGTCTATGATCTTTTTTCCCCCTATTTCTCCAGAACATGACTTTCAGATACGGTTATGCCAAACATTCAGCTAATAGCTTTTTTTAGAAATAACCTGTTAGTACAAAATATTATGTTATGGCTGTCAAACTGTGTTATCTTTGTAATTTTTCATAGATTCAGCTAAAGAAATTGGAACAAATTACCACGTTTTGCAACAGGCTGTTAGTAACGAAGCACCTGAAGATACAACTTAAAATTGGTTCTTTGCTAAGAGGTCTGTCATGTGTAGACACAACGCTGGTTCATCCCTTAAGGTGGGTGCCTTTTTTATGCATGAATGATTCATAAGTCATTGTTAAAAGACTTAACATGAAAAACAAACACACAGGAAAAACCCTTATTCCTCTCAGAATGGTCAGATACAAGGACTGGACTGGAAATAAGCAGCCAATGCCCATGAAAGGCAGTAAACTACTGCTCTAGACTATTTTGAAAAAACACACAATCTGGCTTCTTAGAAGCAAAATAAAGAAATGAGAGGTGGCTCAACACTTGCAAACAAACAACAGCAAACATTGGTCAAAGTAATTGCGAAACTGCACATTTCTTTGGGCCTGTAATGTTTATGCTTTCAGTTTCCTGTGTAAGAAATGCATCATTCATTGTTACATAAAAGAAAAGGAAAGTGTACATTTCTGACATGATGTATTATTAAGAAACGCTCTCCTGCATCAGCAACATAACACTCTGATTAACATATGAGTCTTGTTTCCTGAGCTAAGTGTGACAGTGTGAAATAATTACCTGTGTGGGGGGATTTGTTCTGTTTTGTTTTACTTCCTCTTCACTCAGTGCAGCATATGAAGTGATATTTTTCCAATGCATACATCATCTTTCAGTTTCAGATTTTGATTGCAGTAATTTTGTTAGAATAAATTATAAAAGAAAGAAAAAAATGGAAAAATCATCTCAGCATTGCAGAAAAATCCTGATCTGGTCTAGACACAGCCTGCACTAAGCCTGGCTAAAGATCTGCATGGATGAAATGGAGAGGGATTTGTGATCTCATTGAATGGACCCATTTGATAGCTGGCTGTGGCGAAATTGACCTGAACGGGCAGAGTAAGTTAGATTTTTTTTTTAACAGAACCAAGGTTATTCATAGTTGGGCCAAAATCCGATTGATTGAAATGAGTCACTCCTCCTTGAAAGTAGCTGGAGATAAATGAGTATAAAATAAAAAATATACTCAAAAAAAAAGTATAAAATATACCAGGGGAGTAGGTCTGAGTACTGTAAGAAGGAAAAATAATCTTCCTGATTCCTGTAAATGGAAGTTTATGTGTGCTTTTGTGTTAGTTATGCACAATTTTGAGGGGTCCAGTGTGCATCTCACGGTTATTCATTAGTATGCATTCTACACCATTTTCTCCAGATACCAAGTAGGTGATTCATCCTAAAACAGCAGGACTATTTCACTTGCTGCAGCCTGTGTAGGGACTGTGAGGCCAGCTGTTGTTTTAGCGCGTCCCCGTTAAGCATCAAAACATCAAACAGCAAGCATGACTTAACTGCCCTCAGAAGATCACAGACTGTTGTTGTGCTTGTCATTTTTATCTCAGGAAGAAGTCTTTGCATTTCTCCCCTTCTCTGTAGTGCACTCTTGATTTTTCTCTTATCCTGCCTGTCTGTCTTCCTCTGTCTCTTCTTGATGGTTTGACAGTGTGACAGCGGTTCATCTTCAGTCTTGTGTGGGGATGTCAGCAGGAGAGAGATGTCTGTCTTGGCACCACTGATTGCTCAGTGTGTGGGTGTGTGTCAGTGGTTGTGTGATTTAGACACTTGCGTGTGGATACCGGAGGTGTGCTTATGTGTTGTGTATGAAATATGTTCTGGTGCATACGCACTTTTGCTTATGAGAGTTTGGGTATTGACAGTCTCCAGTAATTTATCTCTTTGTGAGATGGATAAGTATTTGTTATGGCGTAGTACTCCGCATAAGCTGGTTTCAGTGTGTAATTGTACACTCACTGGTCACTTTATTAGGTACACCTTATTACTTGTACCAGGTTGGATTGCCTTTTTCCTTCATAACTGTCTTAATTCTTTGTAGTATAGATTTAACGAGGTGCTGGAAACAATCAGAAATATCTGTCTGCATTGATGTGACAGCATCGCACAGTGGCAGGAGATTTGTCAGCTACACATCCATCACGTGATGCTCCCATTCCACACATCCCAACATCACATCCAAAGTTGCTCTACTGGATTGAGATCTGGTGACTGTGGAGGCCACTTGAATGCAGTGAACTCACTGTCGTGTTCAAGAAACCAGTGTGAAATGTTTTGAGGCTCACTTTCTTGTTCTTAGCTGACAGGAGTGACAAGTGTGCTCTTCTGCTGGTGTACCCGAGTATTCAAGGCTTGACGGTTTGTGCATTCAGAGATTTTCTCCCGCATGTTGTTGTAGTAAGTGATTATTTGAGCTACCATTCTCCTCTGACCTCTGACATCAACAGGGTATTTTCTTCCAGAGAACTGCTGCTCACTGGATATTTTCTTTCTTCTTTTTTTGGACCATTCCCTCTACACCAGAGTGATAGTTGTGTTTGAAAATTCCAATAGACCAACCAATCTGGCACAAACAACCATATCATGTTCAAAGTAGCTTCCTCATTCTGATGCTCATCTTCAGCATGTCTACAGGCATGAAGTTGCTACAACTTCATTAGCTCATTAGATATTTGCATTAACAAGCAGTTGAATTAAGTTTCTGGTGAGTGTATCTGACAGTACCAAAAACATGAAAGGAGGGAGTTTCGTTGTCTTTAATTGAGGTTAAAGTTGTCAGGCAGAGGTTCGTCTAGGTTGGAGCACCTTCCTCTACGATGCTAATGATGTTGAAGATGCTTCAAGTTTGAGGCAAGCTAAACTGCCTGACACAACAGCAAATGAGACTCAGTTTTTTTTTCAGACACATAGATGCCACATATACAAATGATATATGGTATAAATGATTGACAATAATTTACTATTACTGGAAGACCACATTAGAATTTTGGCATTATTCGTCAAGAAAACAATAATTCTAGTTAATTACTTGAGAGCTTCTTAACTCAGCTTGGCTATTCACAAAAAACAAAATCTATATAAGTGCTTATTGTGTGGTTTCTTGCTTTCATCCTTCTTCTCACATTTGCAAGTAATATGATCTTATATGCATTTTAAAACCCAGCAGGACTGGTAGAAATAAGGAGGAAAGTAGTGCCTTTTGACAGTTTGTAAAATCTCATTGCTGTGCATTCCACAGTGGATTTGTTAGGATAGATGTTATGAAAGAAGGCCTAATAAACTACATGACAGTCTTGTCTCTTTTATTCAGACGTTAAAGTCTCTGTTTTTAGTTCTCTGAAATGCAATTACAGCTTTTCTCTTTTAGTTGACAGACTGTTTGCATGAAATAATGTGGGCAGATTATAGGTATCAAAGTATAAACTCCTGCTATTTGTGCTCTGCCTCTCATTGTTATGCAGCATGCATCTATGGACTGAGGTTTATTCAGAGACTTATATATTTAGGACTTTAGAGTCTTCTAAAATCTTTTCTTTGTCCAAGCCTCCTTTTAAAATCCCCTTTAGATATTGTAATCACCAGCACCAAAAAGCAAACACAATAAACAATGCTCTTGGCTCCTGTGGGTATACCTTAAATAGTGACTTGCCAAGAGGTCAGGAAACTGTGTTGAAGAAATGTTGTATTTTCAGAGCAGCTTTATGGTGTTAAATGGCAGGTCGTATTTATTCTTTTTTTCTTCGATTTTTTTTTTGTTTGTTTTATTAAGGTTATGTTTATTAGTTAGCCAACCGTAGCTTGTATTTTACAGTGCTTTGTTTATGCTCAGCTGTTCCACTACTGGATTTACGGGAGATGGGTTTCAAATACACCCTTAAATCAGTTTTATTTGACACATAAAAGTAAAACAGAACAACAAAGTTGCACTTTTTGGATCTTTTTTATGCCACCTTACTGGCAGCGCCCATAACAGAAGGCGTTTGTTTTCTGGGCTGTCAGTCTGTCCATCTCCATTCTCAGTAGTTTTAAGTCATTTTTTAAAAATGTGCTTCAAACTTCATTTTAACACATAAATGAATGAGGTGTGACCTGATAAAATATATCTATTTTTTTAGTGGGATATGGTAATTACGATCAAATTTCCTGTAGGATAAACTTGTAAAGTGGTGGATATTTTATATCCAAAAGGTCAAAGGTTACCTTGACTAATCACAATGTTCTGAACCCAGGACAAAGAGGAAGACAGTGACCACAATTTAGTTTCAAATACTGAATTTTAGGCATCCTCTGTGATGGCTTATGCTAAAAAGCTAAGCTGGAGCTGCTGGGGCTCAGGAGGTAAAGTGGGTCGTCTACTAATTGGAAGGTCGGCGGTTTGCTTCCTGTCTCCTCCAGTCTGCATGAAAGGCTGGAGGAGTGTTGAAAGGAAAGTATCCTTGGGCTAAATACTGAACCCTGAGTTGAACACGTGTATTCATCAAGTGTGTGATTATTAGACAAGTTCCCTCTGTATTTGGAAAAAAAAAAAGCAGTAGTATGAATGTGTTTGATTAGGTGAAAGCGCTTGTATTGCTTTGAATGCTCAGTTAGAGCAGAATAGTAATATATAAATACCAGTCCATTTACCATGCAAACATTTGCGTACATGTTTTCCACTTTGTGACCCGTTATAAGCAAACGTATACTTACATAAATGCCTTTTATTATTAATCTTCTCCACATAAATGAATCTGGACAGACATGGATGTAAGCTGCACCTTGACTGGTATTCAGAGCATTCAACTGTGAGGAGTTACTGTAATTGTAGTTATTACAGGCAGGCACAAAGCAACGATGATGTCAAGTGGATACGTTTGCAAAAGAAACAACAAGATTTCAATGTGAAATGCTGAAATAAAGCAGCTGGCAGAAAGACACGCCGAGGCACATGAACCCAGTGGAATGAGAGGGTGGTCACAGATAAGAGTGAAAACCATGACATTAGCATAGTATTAATGACAGATTTGGTCACATATAATCTTTGATGACAAAAGAGGCCTTCATTGCTGCACGGTGGGGAACTCCTACGTGGGGGATGTTGGCATTCTGAAAATGAAAAACTAATCCGTTTTATTATGTATGTGGGTTTTTTTTCTTATCTGTGATGGAGTCTGCAATGGAATTTCCCCATTCCTTCTATTCCTGTCTATGGAATTACCCCTCAGGACACCTGATGCTTCAGTCACACACTCAGCAGGCCTTGTCAAAGTGACAGGGAATTATTTGTCTGGTGTCTCTTTGGGTGTTGATAGGTCACTGCTGTTCTCTCATGTGTCATACCTATATGACATATTGCACTAATATGAAGCAATATAGATGGGAGAACCTGCTGTTAGTCTACTGGCTTTAAGCTCTTCTTATAAGAAGTGTTCTGATTTCTTTTAGATCATGCAGGTGAGGGGAAAAACATTATAATGATAATCCTGTAAACAGACTTACACTACCTCTAAAAGCAGTAGCTTTTAGCATGGCACCACTTTTTTTTTGTAATTTTTGCCTTCATACAACATCATGGGGGGTTTTAAATGAAACATTCAAGATGTGATTGAAGTGACTTTAACAAAATCAAATTGAACTTTCACAAAATGATTGCATGAACATCCATCTTTACCCTTCATCCGATATTGTTGTCACCAGGCAGGCACGCAGGCGCGTGTCATAGGCCCATGTTTGTGATTGCGATAACTTGAAAATGAAGTGATGTAGTATTTTCAAAATGATATCACAGGTGCATCTATTCAAAATCTCGGACGAGCTTCAACCTCAATGAGTTAGAGTTTGAGGTTTTCTGAAAATCTGGTAAGGTCCACTAATGAGCTAATGACCTGAAGGTCCACATAAGACAACTGAAGTGGATGTCTAAGGAGCTTGGAAAGCATCTGGACTTCTTTAAGTTTCTTGAAGACGTTTCACCTCTCATCCGAGAAGCTTCGTCAGTTCTAAGCTTCCTCTAACTCAGACGTTCCCAAAGTGTGGGGCCCGCCCCCTAGGGGGGGCGCAGAGCCATTGCAGGGGGGGCGCGGCATGAAAAGGGAAAAAAAACAAAAAAAACAACGCTTGGACACTGCTAGCACGGGCGCCCACACGAACGCAAAGCAGGAGATGAAGCATAGCTGAATATGTTTCCAAACCAACTTCATTCTATGGTGAAGCATATCTTCCCTTTGGTTTCACCTGCACAAGTGCCGAGGTAGGTCTCCCTGCAGGATTGGTTTTCCCTTTGTTGGGAGCAGCGCTGGGCTGTTTAAATCACGGACAAACAGTATCCCACATTCTTGATTTGTAGTTCATAAACACTTGTTGTAATGACTAACTACTCCTGACATTTTGGAGATGTTAGCTCTTTATACAGTAAAGTTACAGTGGGATACAAATAACAGGCTCATCCTGCCACAATTTGTTCCCCGGTTCAAATCACGGACAAACAGCATCCAACAGTTGTTTATGTTTTTGAACCCATTTTGCAGAGGGATTTTTAAAAAAATGTATTGATAGCAATGTTGAATATTATTACACAGGGAAAAAAAAAAACAACTACATGTAAAATAATTACACCATGACGCCTCTGCCTTTCTAAATGGAGGGACAGTAACTGCGTGTATATGTAAGCGTGTAAAACCTGTAGATAGTCAGATTAACAGTATTTCGTCTCTGTCTGCCATTCTGCAATTCATCTCATGTAAACAATAACGTGCACACAGCGTGAGGTGAAAAAAGGCACATACCTTTGACATTGCGTGACGAACTCTGTATTCCTCGTCCACACGTAAACGCAAAAAAGGAGTTTTAAAAAATCTGTTCTCGGTGATTCGAAACGCCGTTTACGTGTGGACGAAACAGCTGAGTTTTCAAAAATACCCGTGTAGGTGTGGACGTAGCGTAAAAGATTTAGTAGTTTATTTTCTTACTACCTGTAATTTATTGCAGATTACTTGTATTTGCTTAATTGTTTACTAAATGTTTGAGGTGTGAAATAAACCGCAATGGAGCAAAATATGGGCGTGTGTGGTTGGAGGATGTGTTCGTGCGTGCGCGCGCGAGGGGGGGCGCGAACAATTTTCTTGTAAAACAAGGGGGGCCCAGCAAAAAAAGTTTGGGAACCACTGCTCTAACTGAAGAAGCTTCTTGGATGAGAGGTGGAACATCTTTCCAAGCGCCTTAGACTGCAATGACCTGGATGACTGAGAACCTTCGCAGACAACTGAAGTGGATGATGGCAGAATTCTTTCCAGTGTTAAGAAAAACCCTTCAATAAATCTAACAAAGTCAAGAAAACTCTCAAGGAGGTAGATGTACAATTTTCTACTATGAAAAAAATTGTCTTCATGAATGTAAAAGAGTGTTTAAACCAAGGTGCTGGATTTTGAACTGTACAGGGCTATACTCTCTGCTTAGATCCAGCCAAATGCTGAAAACTGATTAGATGACACTTCATAAAGCAAATTGCAATGACCCACAGCAAAATGTGAAATGGGATATTCTTCAATAGCCAAGTCAGTCACCTGATCTCCCCCAATACAGCATGCTTTACAGTTACTGAAGACAAAGCTGAAGGCAAAGAGACTCACAAACAAACAGCAACTGAAGATGTTTCCAGTAAAGGTGATGTCCAAAAAATGTTCATCCAATTACAAAAAACAATATTTAAAATATTCAAATATAAAAAAAATTGTGTTAGTTTGTCCAATAACTTTTGAGCTCCTGAAAACAGCATACTATAGATATAAAATGCTCTATTGTCTGAAAAGTAAATGCAGTACTTTGTTAAATATCTTGAATTAAATCGAAAAGTCTGCACTTCAGTCACATTTTAATTATTTGATTTAAAATCCACTTTTGTGGTGTGCAGAGGCAAAACTACCAAAAAATGCGTAGTTCTCCAAAAACCTATGGACCCAAATGCACATCAGTCTTAATAAGTTAGAGAAAGAAACTTTTGTAGTAGTGTTGCCCCTGCTGTGTTCAAAAGAGTCCTATTGTGAACACAGAAATATCAGCACATTCTTGTGCTGGTTGTATGTCATTAAGTGCTCGGGCGCGTCAGTTCTTCATGTTTTCTATTCGAGGCTCTAATCAAAGCCAGCTTCAGCCCTTCTGCCGGAACCCAGCACACACACAGAGACTTTGGACTGGAGTATGATGTTATTTTCCAGGCTGAGCTAATTGTCTCTGGGGCTCCGTTCTCTCTCTCTCTCTCTGGTTGCTGTCGGACTTTGCACTGTTACACGATGCAGCCGTGGATCCCTGGGAATGCTCTAATGAAGACTTATGAGAAGCTGGATGTCTCTTGGCTGTGGAGGGAGGGATGTAGGGAGGACACTGAAAGATGGAAGATGGGAGTGAAGCAGAAAAGGGTGAGGAGTGAAGCGTGAGAAGAAGGAGGGAGAGAGCATGCAGTGAGACAGAAAGATGGATGGATGGAAGGCTGTGCAAGAGAGACTCAATACTGGTTGAAGGCAAACCAAAAGCCTGTTAAAACTTTCTGTCTTTCCTTCACGTGTACATTACACACACTTTATATGCAGTGTAATGTGCCTATAGGGGACTTGATGTCTTTGGAAAAGTGCTGAATCAACTTATTGAAATCTTTTACTTAAATGGGAAGATTGTTGGTGTTTTCTGATGAGAATGTATGTATTTTAAGCTTCCTATTTTTCTGTATTTTGGAGTATATATGTGAGATATCCTCATTCAGGCTCATGTGTCACCCTCGAGCTCCCACAAAGCATATTTCTATCCATAGGCATGCTGCAGAAGAGCAATTAGAGGAAATCCACCTCCTTTAAAGCCACTCTGTTGAAGCTATTATTCTCTACTTGTCTGAAAAATATGAGCTTGTATGGTGATTACATGTGTAATTTTTCAGAGTTCTAAGCTCTCTGCCTGTCTCTTTTCTTCTTGCTTACACTTTTGTGCCAAGCATCTTGTTTTCATGCAAACCCACTGCGGGCTTTTTCACAAACATCTGAAACATTTAAAAAGCAAATCTCAGGATTTATTCCGTCTGTTTTCACAATGTGCCCCTTTATTTTCTTGTACGGTAATCAAAGTGTTGTCTTCAGGTTTTGTTTATCACATTTTGATAAAACCAAATGGTAACAAACTGGCAAAAGGGAGTACCTTGACTAAGAGTCTATTACTTTATCTTGCAATGCACTCAGATCTTTTTATGCTTGTTGGCAAGACGGGGCTAACACAGGTATTTGGTTTTCTGAGGCTGAAGCGGATAAGATAAGCAAGCTCACGTGAAGATAAGGATGTGAGGCCTTAGTTAGCCATCTTAGTAGGCAGAATAGAAAAACATCTAACAAAAAAAAATGAAGATGTGCCTTTATAGCTAGAAACACCATGTTGTGGATGTTAACAGTAACTGTGTCAGCACCTGAGCCACCTAAAACCACTCACAGGCCTAAAGACCAACTAGCAACCCCCAGGAACCTCTGGTTACCCTGACTGGTTGGTGAGTAGTTGTTGGTTGCTACTAGTTGTGATTGGTCACAAAGATGTATGTGGTGCTGCCCCAAAAACCTGTGGGTGGCTATAGCAGTCTGCTAGTGACCAAAACTGATCACAAGGAGGTTTTCAGCACAGCCCGATATGCCTTTTTGCAAAATACTTTACCTAGAAACTGTAAACAACCTCCTGCAGCCATCCACAAATCAGTCAGGGAATACATATTTTCCCCTAGCAACTGGTTACTATCACACATACATACACAGACATGTGTGACTGTGGCTCAGAGTTCAGCCGACTGCTAGCGGCCTTCAGCAACCACTTGAAACCGGTTGGGGAATGCACATTTTCCCTAGCAACCAGTGGTTGCCAGGCAATTCCCTCCTAATCTCTATGCCTGCGTGACTGGGATCTAATTAAGATCCTCTTGATTTTACTTTACTTTCCTCTGGTCCAAGAAGTAGAATGATAGTTATGGGCTGTTTACTTTTTCCTGTGATTTATCAAAACAACAGGAAACGCTGAAAAGATGAGAGCTTCAGCCTGCCCGGACTGCCAAACGACACCACTTATTAATTACTGTGAAATACATCACACAACACTCTGTTTCTTATCTTGATAAGCCGCAGTCATGCAGAGTACTTTATATTTCAAGTGCATATAATTTCCGATAAGCTGCCATTTATTTTGAATGTTTCTTGCATACATAACAAAGACCCACTGCTTCTCCTGTGATTTAAATTGCCCCTCCTGTGAATGACAGAGGAGCTTTGGCCGTTTTGATTTAAGATGGGGTTGACCGGGTTGAGCCCTTCGAGGGTAAAGAAGGCTCCTTCTGTCTCTTTTCAGGGGAGAATCCTTTCTTTAACTTCCTCTCCCTCTTCTGCCTTCACTTCAGTCTAAATGTCAGCCAGCCTGAGAGCGAGAGAGACAGAGAAAGAAAGAGGGAGAGCTGCGGTCTTCTGGGAAAAAGCCATTGAAAGCATACATGATGACACACTTCCTCCATTCAGTCTGATGAGCTATTGAAAAGCAAGATGACATTTTGCAATAATACACCATATAGCTCCAGAGTTTAGGGAGATTAAATATTATTCATAAATATGTGATGCCTGGCATTTATTGATGTTTGTGGCCAGATTTTCTGTCAAATCATTTTCTGTGTCAGCTCGCAGTTTCAGCTTTCTACGTGAGGAAATATACAGTGAGCTGTTATAATCAGCTATCCAACCAGATTGTTTAGCCAAAGGAACGTAAAGAGTTGCAGAGGATAATATAGAAAGATTTATAATACACCTCAAGCGTAATTATGAAAAATGAGCTATCGTGCGTGTTGTGCAAGCAAACCATGTGATCGTTGAGGTAACAGAACACCAAGAATCGAGTTCAGGCTTCAGCTTTGTGTCCTACTTACAGTAGAAAATTTTGCTACATCAGCTTACACACCAGCCTGGAAAATCAGTTTTAGGTGATGAGAAAAATGATTTAGTTGACACGCTTTCCCACGAGAGTGTGTCTGAAAGCTTCTCGTTTTTTATGCTGAGAGGTGTGTGTGGGTTTGTGTAGCTGCATTTGCCAGTACGTGCAAGCACACGTCAGGTGGAAAACTAACAATATAGCAATTTTGGGAAATCAGTTTGCCTTTTTGGGAGCGGCAGGCGAGATCATGCTTTTATGTCTGTTCTCCCTCCTCCTCTGCCTCCCTCAATTTTTACCCTTTTCACCTTCCTCTGTGTTGCGTCCTTCTATCATTCCTCCTTCTGTGAGAAGAGGAATGCATGTTATTTCCTTTTATGTCCCCAAATCGGTGTGAAGTCCCCATGAAGGGTAGCAGATTAGTACCATTTTCATCCAGATAATTTCAACAGCTGCAGCGATGGCGGTGCTGCCGACATCTGTAGCCTCTTGTCTCCTGAGAGACACTCTGGCTGTTGGTTAAATTTCTGTCGCTTCAGATCAGCCCAGCTGGAGAAACACTAAACAGGCACATTTTATTCGCTCTGGGCCCCCACGGATGTTCTGGCTTCACAATGCTGGAGCTGAAGTATCAATGAAGTATTGACTGTTGCATGCAGAGAAGGGAACAGTGAGGGTAGCAAGGGGACCTGAGTTAAATTTTACAGGGGAAAAAATGTTTGGTTGAAGACAGCAGAAGACCTTTAGAAGACTAGGGAAGTTTTCAAACTTGCGAATTTGGGTTAAATAAGTAAAACAGCATAAGTCTCATTAAAGGCTCATTAGACTTGCAGTCATGGGTATTCATATTTTGCAAATATGCGCTTTTTATGTCATCTTGTTCTTTATTTGATCTAATAATCTTTCAGTTTTAGGGTTTTACCTTTGAGAACATCATAAAAATAATCCGACCCCTAAAATGAGGTTAATATGACCTCAGATCAACTACAAAACATGGCACGACACACTGTGAAATATTTATTTAACAAAACATAAGTCAAAATACAGAAAGTACATCATTACTGCTTCCATAGGAAATATGAGGGTAAGAAGAGGCTTGGTGCTGCTAATCAAACGCATGTGGTTCACCGATCGTCAGTAAGTGTGGGCACTTCTATAAAAGCAGAACCTTTGGCAGTTTGCTGGTTTCAGAGCATCCAAGTGTTTGTTAAAACAATACAACAGAGGAAAGACATCAGCACTGATTTTAGAGAAGCAATTGTTGCTACCCGCCAATCTGGGAAGGGTTATAAGACCGTTTCCAAACAATTTGAAGTCCATCATTCTGCAGTGAAGATGATTATTTAGAAGTGGAAAATATTCAGAACACTTGCCCAGCAAAGTAACCCCAAGGTCAGACCGTGCAAGGCTGGGAGAAACTGCAAAACACCCAGGAGCTATGTCTCGGCTCTTCGGGCCTCAGTTTGCATGTTAAATGTTAAACTGTCAATCCACGAAACCTCTGAAACATTGTCTTTTGGACAGAGAAGACCAAAGTGGGGATGTTTGCTATAATGCACAGTACCATATTTGGCATTACGTCCTGATATGCAAAACCTTAGATATGACCGTGACAATATATCGGGGAAACTCCGTCTTTCATCTAGCTTTATTTCATTTTGTTTGAATTACTTGAATGCTATCACTGTTAGTACACTTTTAATAATATTATAATGAATGCTTTTTTTTGCTTTCGTTTCTTTTTGAGTGCATCTGTTCAGATTTCTTGCTCTGACAGACTTACTCTCGAAAAACAGAAGCAAACTGGAAATGTTCAAGCTGTCATAACAACTGAGGGTCACAGATTGCTCTGGACCCTCAACATCCTTTACATGTTGAAATCCCTGATATTCTGGGTGCTTCCGTCAGAAATGACGGAAGCACCCAGAATATCAGGGATGCAATGAAGGTGCAATGAATAGATAGTCCCATCTCTTAAAACAAACTTCAACCTATAATCTTACAGCAACTCTTATATTGTATTACAAAAATGTAAATCAAATTGCCCTGCAGAGACACTAAAGTTTTACTCTCTTCTAATATGTTAATATCAGTGATCTATTTATGCACTACACAGCCAGCTTCCCTTGGACTCTGAATGCACTGAATAACAAGAACGCCATAAAACAAATATCACCAGTCATGTAGCTTTGTATTAAAAGGAAAACACTGTGTTTTGAGTACAACGAGTGAAGCATTTCTGATGACTCTGACAGAAACAAAGGGTGTTTTTTTTCAGCTCTCTAATCACTAAACTCAGTTGCACAGCATGAGTGAGTGTCATTGGTAGATCTGCAGAACTGCCTGTGTGCTGTGTTTGCGTTGGGTGGGTATTGATTTTGTGTTTGTCCTGGTAAATACTGTATTTTGGAACCTGCTGCTTCACTGAAATCTGGACAGAGTTGCTGGCTGGTAACAGAGGAGATGGAATGACACGCATGGGAGAGAGGTAAAAGAGTGCACGGCGCAACAGTAATACAGCCTGTGGCAAAGAGGGAGGGAAAGTGTGCGCTCGACGACTAACAAAGAGAAGGAGTGTGGAGAGCGGGGAAACAATAGGAGGTACAAAAGAAGGGGATAAAAAAAAGAAATAAGACAATGGGGTAAAAACGCAAGATTTGAAGAAAAAGAATAATGAAGCGGAGGATGAAGGAGAATTTGTGGGCTGCTAATTCTCACTTGGAATACATATACTCCAATTCACTTCCAGTACAGACGGGATTTGTAGCCAAATCATCATTCGATCCTCCCACTCGTTCCCCTCGCTGTTCAAGAACTTAATTGCAGAGTTATTTTGGCCTTGTCTGTTGTTGTCGTTGTTGCATTCAGTCAGCTAATGAAAACAAAGACCACACATCAGAGATGAGATCAGGTCTTTTTCTAAAAAGTTAAAATGAAAGAAAAGAGAAAAATTAAGAAAGAGTCGTCAGACTTTGTGTCAGGGTTCTGACAAGGATAATGAACGGCAAAGCTTTTCCCCTGCTCACTGGTGCCAGGAGGCATGATTAAGAAAGAATCATCAGACAAAGGAAAGAATGAATAAAATAAAAATGAGTTGATACTTAATCTTGGCTGTTGACTGTCCTGTGTCATTTTTGGAAAATGAGACAGTGAGAGATAAATGATCCTCTTAATGCTTGCTTTGTCTTTAATTAAGTGAAATTACAGACTTTTTGTCATTTAAACATCAACTAAAGACACTTCAAGTTCCAGACACAGAATAGCAGCATACGCCAGAAATGCTGTTCCCCTTCAACTTCAGCAGTGCTTTAAATGGAGTGGTTTTTTTGGGCATAAAGAGATGGAACACAGAAGAATGTGAACAAATAGAAGAAAAAGGCAGATGAGGAATCTGTAACAAAGAATTAAGCTTTGATTTGGGATTTGGCCTGGGATGTATTTGCTTAGGAATAAAAGTGAAATCTGAGAATTGTTTTAGTTTAATGGATTTTTAATGCTGACGTATAAATACATCTGGCTATGTTTAGCAAGAGTTGGCTGCTTCTACAATCATAATTTTTTACTAATTTCAATGGCGGATTTAAAAGCAGCAAGGGTGACCAAAGTTTTTTAAAAGTTATTTCAGAAAAATCAAAATGAGATAAAACCACATATAAATAAAATATGACAACAATCAAACACAACAAAATTGATTAAGAGCAAGCTAAAGCAAAAAGACAGCACATAATAAAAAATGTAAAAAAAAAAAACCCTGACGGGGTTCAAACTGGACGAGGTATATAATGGTAAATGGCCTGTATTTGTATAGCGCTTTTCTAGTCCCTAAGGACCCCAAGGCACTTTACACAGTCATCCACCCATTCACACACTGGTGATGGCAAGCTACATTGTAGCCACAGCCACCCTGGGGCGCACTGACAGAGGTGAGGCTGCCGGACACTGGCGCCACCGGGCCCTCTGACCACCACCAGTAGGCAACAGGTGAAGTGTCTTGCCTAAGGACACAACGACCGAGACTGTCTAAGCCAGGGCTTGAACTGGCAACCTTCCGATTACAAGGCGAACTCCCAACTCTTGAGCCACGATTGCCTCAAAATATATTGAGCTCAGAGTGGCCAAAGGAAGGAAGAATCTGTGATGAAAGAGCCTAAGTCTTAGACAGAAACATCAACAAGGACCTCGATTAACAAGGAGCCTCAACACCATTCAAGTGGATCAAACTATCTGGTAAGGAACAGACGTCTGAACTACAAAGCAGGATTTCATCTTATCCAGGTAACTTCAGGGTTAACCCTCAGTTTTCTGTACTACAAATGTGAACCACCATGGTAACTAAATGCAAACCTAACCTGTTCTGGAGTGGGTTATTTGCATAATATACGTATGAAATCGCTGCCTACTGACAGATCAGTTCTCCAGAAAATAGCGTCGCCAACCCTGGAAGACCCCACAGACCTCTGCAGGGAGAGTATGAGGGTCTAAAAATTTTCAGTAGTGTCTAATGCGTTTGTATAATTATTATTATTACACTTGATTCCCCCCCATTGGTTACAAACTACTTTACAACAATATTGTTGTATATGCATTAATATATCATGAAAACAGAGGATCAGTTTGTACTTGTTGACCTTACATCAAACTTGCTATGTTTGAATTCTGTTTTTATGTTTATTCTTTATTCTCAGACTGTTAAACACCAGTGGACCTGCAGCTGACGTAATGAAAAATACAACTGTCTCATGCAGATTTACACATCAATTTAATGAAATACTCAATTAGAATTGATCAAATCTTCCTGCTAACTCACTGATCTTTCACGCACACTGATTTGCCTCCAGCAGTTGAGTTGATTTGCCAACAACACACCTTTCATGTGAATACACGAGGGAAACCCTGGTTTAATTTGGTGAGTTGATAACCTTATTAGTGGCGTAAGTAAATCCAGATAACATAAAGATTCCTGAGGTCGGTTGAACACAGCCCTGGAAGAGCTGGCGCTTATAAACAGGAGGTGGGGGGAGACTGGCTGCAAGTGTGGGAGCCAGCAGAGTGCAGAGACCTGGAGAAAGACACACCTTCACTGAAAGTGAAAGGTGAAAGACAAAGAGAGATGGAGAAGGAAAGATAGAAAATGAGGTGCTGGAGGACAGGAGGGACCATGGTATGAAGTTGCATTTGCAGCTTATAAGTACAAGCCTGAGTAACAAACTGATCATCCAAAGTTGTTGCCATCAGCCTCAGTGACAGAAAAGAAGCTGGCATGGCTGGTACTTTAACCAGGCAGAACTTGTAAACCTTAATGAACCGAGTCTCTAAAGAAAGAGCGAAAATGCACCTTGATGGGAGGACTGACGTGAAAAGAATGTGGTGACATGTAAATGCAAGGGGAGCACTGTTTCACTTACTGATTACTGTCAAGTACAGAAAAGGTTAAGTAAAATGTCAAATACCATTTTCACTTTAAAACTGTTAAAACCTGCTTTTTCTTTTGGATTCTACTGACATGTAAATGTATTAAACTGGAGGAGTGTTTTTGTCTGTTTCCACTGAATGTTTCCACTGAAGAGCAAGTTTTTGAAAATTGAATAAGAAATGTCTTTTCCATTTTTTAATGTCAGATTTCAAAAAATAAAACTGCATTTTAAGATGAAGCTTTTTTGAATAAAATTTTCATCGTCATTTTAACATAGACTCTTACGGGTTTCTTTAATATATATAGTACAAATTAAATTACAATAATAAACAAATTGATTAGAGCAGCTAGTAATAACAAGATACGCAAAGATTTTAGAAATCTGTCGGAAACTTGTTTAAGACTAAAAATTGCAGTTTACTTGGCAAATAACAAAATTAATTCACATTTTTATGCCTAAATTTGAGCAAGCACATTCTCACACTCAAATCAAGTAAAACACATTTTTCTGTTCAGGAATGTAAGTAAACAACTGCAATTTGACATCTTAATCACAAATATAATAATGTGCTTTACTATTTTTTCAGCTTTTTTAGGGGGTAAAAAAGTACATTTGAAAAATTTGGGATAACATTATTTATATTTTAGCATTAAATATATAATTTCAAGTAAATATTTTGCACATAGTAGTAAATTAGCTATTACAGATTACATTAAATTGCATATTTTTGTAATTACCGTTACTGTTAATTTCAGGGCAGCTGTGATATAAACCTTACATTGGGTGGTGTTCTAGTAAATTTCTTGAAGACCATACTGGTAGTCTCTCTAGTACATTTATATAATGTCAATTAGTATTTTCAAATATTTTCATTGATTCCAAGGACCAGAGTTCTTGCAAGGCTTTAGTGGAGAATTGTGTGAATTAGCAAATTGCTTCCACTAAGTTATGGTTTGGATTTCCAACCCATACCAGATGCTTATAGATCAGCGCAAGAAATACAACTGTGGAAATGGCCATCAGTGGAAATGTGGCTTTTAAGTGAGACAAAGGAACTGCCACAGTTGGAGACTGCATTAGTTGAAGTCCTGACTAGATAAATTGCAGACAAAGCTCGTCCTGAAGCACCACTCAGTCTCTAGAACCCTGAGGAGGTATTCAAGTCTGCAGGGATGCCCCCCTCCATTTATTAAATGATTTTGCCGCAGTTACATAGCTATATAAATGTCACTTGACATGTGGGCGAAACTCCATTTAAAGCTTGTCAGAGAGATTTATCAGGGTATTAAAAACTTTTAAATGTGGTCTCTCTCTGTCTCTCTCTCTCTCTCTTTTTTAAAGCTGTTTTGATGTACCGTATACTTTCGCAGCTGTGCATCATTGCAGGAGGGTGAAATAAATTCGCTAGTAAATAAACAGCGTGTGTTTAACTTTCGCATGGACCACCATTGATCCATTCAAAGTACAGTTATTGTTTTTTTATCTATTGTGCAGCACATAGCTCAACTGAATCGTAATGTATAAAATATTATATAGGCTATTATATTTGCTTAAGTACTGTCGCACAGTCACTTTATTAAAAAGAGGTTATCGTGGGCTTTTTAAAAAATGAATACAGTAAAATGAAAGATAACTAGTATAGCAGAAAGAATGTAGTATATCACTGGCCTAACTAGGATGTGTGTACTCCACTAGCCTGGAAATACATGGGTCACATATCTGGCTTTGGCTCCCTGTGGTGTCAAATACATACCTTGACTAAGCACAAATGGGCCACAACGAGGCCACCACTGACCCCCACTTTCCCGATGAGACACACTCATATGTTCCACAGGCTGCATTGCTAGTCGCCTGGTGCATAACATGAAATTATGACAGCAGTGTCATTTTTATAATCCTTCTTCTGGAATTAGGGCTGATGCAACCAGGCCAACTGTGGGGTTTCCGTCATGGCGGCTGCTGTGCACCACATAAAAGTTCCCTTGGTGCTTTTACACGCATGCACACACACATACACACACACTGTGTGCACTGTCCCTTCTCATTTACTGATGCACAAAGCCACAGACTGTGGACCAGTGGATTTATGGTCTGTGAACAACACTCTCCCTCCCCCCCCCCCCCCTTTAAAAAAAAGGGGGATTAGGTAAACAGTGTTTGGAGCCAACTGATCGTTTTGCTGTACATTATCCCATTTGCAGGAACACAATTGCCGCTTTGCCAGTAACACTGGCTAGAACTTGGCAAAATGGGCCAGTGGACCAATTGCGTGTTGTTTCCTTAACAAAGGAGTTTAGACAATATTTTTTTGAGCCAATTCTGTTTTCTTTATATTGTCATCTACTTAACAGCTTTGATGGTATTTCTTAACACTACTATGATGATGTGCGACTGTACTTTTCTGTTAAGCAAGACAACCTCAACAGCCTTTCTTACCTGATCGACGACTTCACTGCTATTACTAATCGGATGTCTTTAAATTTCCTCTGTCTTAACCCTGGCAAAACAGGGGTTCCTGTTTTCAGCTCTGACAGCTTTTCCAAGAACGTTCATCATTACATCAGCTTTCATGCCACCAATATCAAATATCAAATGAACTAATGTCATTCAGTCTTGATGACCTTAGACAGACCTTATGTATCAAAATATCCTTAAATATCAAAGTGATGTCAGCGATGTCCTGTTTGATGTTCCATTATGAAACGTTATGCTGCAGCTAACATCATTAAAAAAACAATAAAGGAAGCCTTTGTTTTATAATCTGGTGCTTTATTGTAACACATACCTACAGTTTTAAAAAAAGAAGAAGCCTTTTTTATGTGCCTTTACATAACAAAGGCACATAAAAAGGCTTAACAAACTCAAACAGCAGACACGGTCCTTCTTGCTGGCAGGTGCTCTATGCAGTGTGGCGCTGGATCAGACAGAATCCTGCAGAGGTGTTAAGAAGTCCCACAGCTATCTAAGGAGAGTAGAAAATGTCTGTAAGGAAGACTTCCAAATTTTTCACACAGCAATATCAGGTTTTTTAAAATAAAACAAAAAAAATGGAAAGGAGCCATTTAAAGGGGAACAGCTTTGTTTTTGTTGTTGTCTCAAGATATATAAGATCAACATCTCCATAAAAGGAATATCAATCAATCTAACTTTTAGCAAGTGTTACATAGAGTATTTGATCATTTTTTCTGCAAAGTCAAAAAAGATACAATAATGCTTTAGAAGTCATAAGGGGTGTTTGTTTTTTTTTTCCAAAAAAATCATCTTGGAAAAAAAATCATTCTTGCTAATTAAATTTGTTTTAAATTGTTTGTTGTCATCTGTAATTGTGAGGGTTTTATGTAGAAAATTGTGTTTGAATGTCACTTCCTCATGACATGCAGATCAAGGAACTATTTGGCATGAGAGTCTAAAATTCTTTCAGCTTTCAGATGTTTTGTTTTCCTGCCACAATTCTGCACTTTCTTACTGATACAAGAGATTTGTTGATACTCAGAAGCAGCAGCCTCCCTCTACCCACTGTCTTTTCATGATGAGGAACAAGAACGCCTAAAGGACTTATGGATAATGCTCTGGGGAAGCTTGGGGAAAAGTTCGGTTTTAAAGTTCACACTGGTTCTTGCTACAAGGTACTGTTGATGTTCAAGTGATACTTGAGAAAAAGACATAATTTCTGTTACTGCTACATTAGTGGGTTTTGTCAATCTCTTTGGAAGAAATGCCATACTCAAAGTGGAGAAGACACCCTTACATCCAACTGGCTTGGCTAATTCAATTAAAGCAACATTTGATTAAGTCCAAGCCTGAGAGCTTAATTAAATACTAAGGGTTAGGGGGATGCAGTTGTACGTGCATGTTTAGTATGCAATTACACATCTGGGGGAGTGGATGCACATGAATGGTGTGTGTGTGTGTCTGTGTGTGTGAGAGGCTGCAGGTGCATGTCTAATTCAGTTTGTGTGCTTATGCTTGCATTGCTGTTTGGGTGTGTGTGTTTTATAACTGGTTGCTAGGCAAGGGATGAGATAAAGCCTTTAACTGAGACACAAGAGATTTCCAACTCGCTCTTAAGCTGCTGAATACACAATAGGATGGAGTTCAGCAAAGTTCACATCAACCACTTCTGAATACTAACTCAATGCTACATGAATATGAATTTGTGTTAGTTAGTCAGATTTTTTTCAAAGGGATAAAATTCAGAAAAACGCCTTGCAGCCAAAACAAACAGGCAAAGATGTTCACGCACAAGGTAAGGGCACGCACGCCCCCAAGACTTTGAACTATCAACTTGACATCAACAAAGACAGGGCATTAGCACAGGCACAAGGTAAATTCTGTGTTTTGCATAGAAATATTCACAATCAGCATAGAACAAAACACTAGCTGAGGTTTTGACAAAATGGTCTTATTTATAGCTATGCATGCACCGTTGTTTTGGGTCAGAGCGAGTCTGATTTATGGGTCAGCCAGTATTATCAGACAAGACTGGCCCATCACAGATAAATGGCTACGAGGATATACTGGAAAGTCTTTATCCTGGCAATTATTGGACAATAAATATGTTATCAGCACTGACTCCCAAAATGTAATCTCAATCTATCTCTATAAAGTGCATGATAAGAAGTAATTCAAGAACATCTTTATTTATGTATAATTAAAAAGAATCCAGACAGCTTTATATTTATTATTTTAACATTTATTTGAAAGTTGAGTTAGGAAATCTGTAACAAAAAAGCTCATATTATCGAATAATCCAGTTTATGAATACGATGCACATCAAATGACAATCTTAAGTTAGTATTCATTTGAAGGTTGGCCTGTCACTTCTTCCTTTGTCCTCCTTCCTTTGTCCTCCACTTGTAGTCAAATGTTTTTAAACCCACATCACATACCATGCCATGATATGCCAGTTTTTGGGGCTAATGGCTCTATTGGAATCACCTTGTTGGTCCAAAAATACTATTGTATTCCTATCAAATTTGTTATCTTTGGCATTGATCAGAGACTTAACAAAAAAAGACACACTTCCCTTGAGTAAACAAAAAATTCAAGGACTTTTGGCTTCATTGAAGTATAAAGAAATGTAATGAAAGAAGCAGTACAGTGTGTCAGTGCTAGGCCTACAGGTTAACATCTAAAATTACTTTTCAGGACTTAAGTAGTGAACCAAGGTGGCTGTGTGATTCAAAGGTCAGTGTTAAGTGGCTTAACAAAGAAAGAGAACACTTCTCTGAAAATGATCAGCCTCAAGGACTCAACTAAAATCGAATTAAAAAACAGCTAATATCCAAAACTAGTTCGGAAAATGATTTTTAAAAAGCCCAACTCCTTAGAAGCAAAATATACAGAAATGAGGGGTGGCTCAAGACCTTTACACAGTCCTGTACATAAACACGTTTGATTGCTGTATTGGGATTAAAAATCAATGTTTTCTTTTGTTTTTCTGGGAACAGATTTTGCATAGTTTTTCGCTGTAGGCAGGGATAAAGAAATCTGGTACTGGAAGTTTTCTGGTTTTCTGCTTGTAGGCCAAGCCAAGTTTGTATTTTCTATACATCCAAATGATCACTTTTTAATTTCTTGAAAGCTTTATGTAGCAGGGGTCTAAGCCTACCAGATTATTCATTAGATTAGTCCTAATTTACAATTTTCAATTTTCATCCATTTAGATTCGATAAAGGTTTTAGGGGCGTGGCTTCTCTCACGGACAGGTTTGCCGCCACACCTGGGCTGATTGAGGTCACTGAAGCGGACCCGTGTCTTACCTTTGTGGTGCTGCTGCAGCTTTGGTGTATTCTTTTGGAATTATCTGAAATATAATATGGCTTGTCATCTTGAACAGCTTGTCGAAGAAGTTTGTGCTTCGGTTTTGGTGAGTGAAATTCTACTATTTTAGTAGCTGTTATGTTGCACCAATTAGCCGGTATATGCGACCATGCGTAGCAGGTGCTGCTCGCTAACAACACTATAGCCTTAGCTAAACTTAGCACTTCACACTCTCATTCAAATATTATTAATTCATATTCATATTACTTCAAATATTATTAACAAATAAAACATGGTGACAGCTAAAATGGTAACATTGAGATTTCAAAACGCAATATCACACTGTGGCATTCCCATGTCGTTTATAGTGAATAGCTCAGTGTGCAAACTGCACTACAACACAACAACACACTATGATAGTGTGTTTTCAATAACGTGACAGCAGCAGTGTGTGCATGCAGTGTTGTTTGAAATGATGAAGACAGTGTATTTTCATTTGGCTCCTAAATTCCCCTGCAGTATTTGTTTGGATAACTATTTTCTAACTATAAATTGTTCTTATTTTGGACTGTTTAAAGGTTTTCCTTACGTAATCTGATTTGAATCCTTCTCATTTATGCAACTAAGGAAATAGTCACCAGAACATCCCTAGAAGAATGCTTGGTTGTCCTCCTTTGGTGAAACGGGGCTAAAAGCACAGTTTTGTGAAATCTTTGAAGTGAAGCAGCCAGTGTTAGGATAGTGGCTTTTTTGCCCTCTTTGACACAGGTGGGCAGTGATTGAGGTTGTAGACTTAAAGCCTCTGCACTGAAGAATCTCACTGTCTACCTCTAAAAAGTAATTTTTGGGAGCAACACCACTTTGTCTGCAGCCATAGCTCTTGAGGAGACACACATGGTCATTTCAGCTATTAGCAGCAGGATACCCATTACTCTTGGGGCACACCTGGACATGTAGTTAACACTGAGCACATGCCTGTGTACTGTGGCCCCATTTCCATGCTTTACTTACAATGGATTATCATCACCTTTATGGCCATTTAAATTCACACTTGGAAAACACTTAAAGTTCAGTTCACTTAGTTTAAAAACAGTGAACTAAATTTTCAAAGACTGACTAGTTCAAATTATTATTATTCTTTATTGTTCCGTGTGAGCCCTTGCTTCACAGACAGGGGACTTTAAGTGTTTTTGTCTTTTAACATTTAAACAATGTTGCATAAACCAGAACAACTGAAAGCAGGCCAGCCTACAAATGTAATTGAGCTCTATAAGAATGTCTACAGCTGTTAGTTGTTTGCATGATCTTATCCTTTGGTAGTGATTACTTCTTATCATCAATCACTAGCCAGATGCTCCAACTCGGTGTTGCGTTTAAAATTGGTTGCTGATGTTCTGACTTTTGAAAATGTGAGTTTTTTTTTTTTTTTGGTCACAATCTGAGGATCTGTACTGATGGCTTCCTTTAAATGTACATAAGGACTGACTTCAGCAGTTCCTTTGGGAGCTGCATTGTCTAAAATCTTTCACCTCTTTCTTCCTTTCTATTCAACAAGAACAGTCCACGTTAGTGGAGATAAAGTAAACAAATATGAACAATTTACCATACTAAAATAAGTTGAAAGTGATAACAGACTTGGTTTGACATGAGCCATTCTTTGAGATGTGCCTTTTAAAGTTTCATATGTTGAACTCTCCTCTAGGAAGTGGGCAAGTCTGTGCAAAATCTTTATCTATACATCTATACAGCAAAAGAATCATACTAGAACTTGCCATGCTGACGGGCTGTATTTCTGTTTTGTAGCATCCTTTCATGGGTACCTGTTAACTCTTGAGCGAATGAGTGATGCTGACATCATGTTCTTTATTTGAAAACAATTGAAGAAATGCAAAGAAGAGAAAAGAAGTCAGTTTCTCACAGTCTTTTTTTTCACAACGTCATAATGTGTATTTTTAAAGTTTTGGTCTCATTTACAGTAAACCTGATGATACAGCAGGATATGCTTTAGGACGTGGCTACCTTGTGGTTGACAAGTCACTGCTGTATGGGTGTGGATTCCTCTCATTCTTAGTCAGATCCACTCCTTGCTTGTCACAACTTTAGAACTTAAAGCCATGTTGGCTAAAATGCAAAACCCAAGACTTTGAAAGAGCACAAACCAAATGCTGACTTAGCACAGTGGTTACATCCATCTTTTGCGTACAGGCATGTGAAAAAGAGCATTTTCACAGCTTTACTACTTCCATACGAATTAAGAGGGTGGTAATCAGGTGCTGTTTATCAAATGCACTTGACAGAGCATCCACGAGTGTGATCACCTCTATTAAAGCAGATGTTTTGGGAATTTGCTGGTGTGGAGCATTCGGGTGTGAGTCAACACAATGCCAGTTTTCCCAAGAGTGGACATATCTCAGCAAATTGACACCAAGGTCAGACCATACAATAATTAGATAAATAAAATACAAAAACAAGAGCTACATCTCAAACTCTACAGACTTTATCTTTTGAAATGTTTATGACATTAAAACTGGAAAAAGACGGAACAAATATGGCTTGCTTGAATGAGTTGTAATGAAAAAGCCTTTTCTAATGATTATTTTTGGCCTTTTTTTTTTAGCCTTTATTGGACAGGGACAGTGAAGATAGACAAGAAAGTGGGGGTAGAGAGGGCCATGGGTTTGACTCGAACCCGGCCTACTGCTCTCCAGCCATTTCTTTTCCACTTGTAGAAGTGCTGTGTTGTGGTATACACTAATGCTCTCAGAAGGTTTTTTGACGGGGTGTGTGTGATAAGTTGAGCATATTAATTATTTTCTAGCTAATTATACATGTTTTATCGCCCTGATGCAATCAGCTCCTAGCTGGGGCTGCAGCGCCCCCATTCTGTTTGTCTGGTTGTTGGTAACTGCCAAATTGTAAACTTTATTTTTTGTTGTACAAGAACAAAAATAAATCCTCCAGTCTTGTTTTTCTCTCCCTTTCTGATTTGCTGTATGGATATTAACCTAAGGTGTGTTCAGTCTTCTCAGAGCCTGCTGGGCTGTAAAAATGAAATTCAGTCCATCCATGTGACACAAACTGCATTCAGCAGGTCACATGACACAGGAGAATTGGCTCCAGGCACAGGGACATCAACAGAGTAACAAAGATGGTCACTGAGACAATTTTCAGCAGGATATAAAGTACTTGAATTGACCTCTATTTTCAGCTCTAAATGACTCACCCAGGGGGGTCTTTTATGGTCACATGACAATTGGAGAATGTTTGTTTATGAGATATGCCTGAAGGAAAAAAAGGGAACCACTTCAAGTCATGTTAGTCTCCTTAGTCTTGCAGTGAAGCAGTGTAATACCTGTCTTTTTGATGAGACTAGGAAATGACAAAAATAAGTTCAGACTTGCTGTTACAAAATCATTCAAGCTTGACTTTGCTGTTTGTAATGACAATTTATCAAGAGACCAAAAAAAAAAAGATTTGGATGCTTTCGTGGATAGCACACATTCATCCAGCTCGTCAAAACAAAAGTAGGTATTGCAGTTTCTAGCCTAATTCATTTACACAGTAGCTTATGTACTGTAATAGCTGATGGCAGTATGTGGGGTGATCTGGGAGCCTTTGGTGAACAAAGGAACTGGACTTGATGTCAGATGAGTAGTTTTCAGCCTCCCATGCTGACTAAGAGCAGCCCCCTTCCTATAATTTACCTTTTTTGGAAATGATCTGCTAAGTAATTAAAATTTTATTTCCCCCTCAAATCCCATAAGGGCAGAATATCTGCAAGGCATGCAAAGAATATCTCGTGCCATCTGAGACACGAATTGCTGCAATATGCCCGCTCAGGACTGACTTACAGCATTGTGTAAACGATTACCTGCATCGGCTTTTGTAGTAATGATGCAGCAAGTGTGCACAGTAGGCAGATTCTGTGGTTCCCTCAGCATGAAAGAGCACTTTGTTTATAAGTAAGTAGTTGAGGAATACCCCTGCCTCTGTCAGGGTTCAGAGTTATGCTCCCATTGGAGCCACTAGTATTAAACACAAGAACACAGTTTGGCTGAGGCAAACAGCAAAAAAGGTTTGTACTTGCCCGAGGTGTCTTAATACCCATGTGCACAGCTGCTTTTTCATTCAGAGTTAACTCTTCACCTGTCCCATTTTACTTTTGTAGTATTTTAAAATGCATCATTAAAAGTGAGTTTGCCTATGTGTGTCTATGGTCCAATTACAATGTAGTTGTCCGTTATTTGATCATATTGATGCTACTTTTTGTCTGTTCTGTCAGGAGAGGGGTCCTCTGTCAGTTTTCCTACATCCCATCTGCCCTTCTGTCTCAGTACTTGTTTGTTCCACAAACATATGTGTATAGCATTTTTCTATTTTATTACAGCTTCAAACCTTGTCCAATTCAGGAATACAAGCACAATATATGTTGTTACGAAATCAGTTTCACCCCGGTTCTTTTATTCCTCGGGCATCCAGAGACGGCACCGGAACTCATTAGTCATTTCACAAAACCTTTATTCATCTTTATTCATCTTCATTTAAGCATGCATCTTCTAGAAGGGAAGACGTGCAAGGCCGGTGTCCCTCTGCAGATCTTCCACTCCTTTGTTTGTTACAGCCAGCTTTATAGAAGTGACCCCACCATAAAACCCCCATGGTGTGCTGCAAACTCTGTCTGTGTGTTTAGGCACGAGCACGTGAGTGCCTGTGTGTGCGTGTACCCGTGTGTCTATGTGAGTGCACGTGAGTGACTGTGCATGTAGGTCTGAGTGCGTCATAACAGTTAAAGCACTGTGTGTGTGTCTGTATACGTGACTTCCTGGGGTTCATAAAAGTAATCTCACCCAAGCTACACCAAATTCCTTTAGACAGCATACAAAACAGAGTTAACATATTACAAACACCGAGACCCCCACTCTGCATCCACTGGGCCAGTGGCCTCTTGTTGTCTTACATTTACAGATCATGTGGAGAGTCTCCTGCAAACCTACTTCTAAGTTATAACAATTATGAGTTTCTATTAAAGGTACAAGCATCAGCAGACAGTAGCTTCCTGTCTCCTTTTATGACAGCAGAACCCAGTGTCCATAAATTCCTTTCTCTCTAAACAATTACACACACTCTCAGGCTACAGCTAAGCCAAACTAAAACACACAAACAAATCCTACCCTATTCTTCTGATCTATCGCTGGACCCTCTCATCTAAGCAAATTTAACACGTTACATTCTAATAATTATTTTCATGTATTTACTATATATGTGTGTGTGTGTGTCTTTATAATGAAAACAAGGTCATTAAGACTTTGTGGTGCAATATGAGATTTAAAATGTTGTTTAGATCATGAGTTCCCGCAGCTTGGGTCTCTCTCCTCCTCTCCTTCTAGGTCTTTCTTTCTCTCCTCAGGTGACAGAGTGATGGATTAATCCCAAATAAACTCGTTCATCTTTCAATTAGAGCCAGTGTTGAGGAGGTGCCAGGCATTATGAAGCTGTCTGGAAGACTGGGACTAAGGTAGTGATGGAGAGAAGAAGGGAGGAGGAGAAAAGGGTGAGAGTGAGTTATGGCATTGGTGTGAGGGACAGAGATAGGTGTTTGTAAAAGACTGAGTGGGGAAAAAAGTGAGCACAAAATAAGAGTTCTGTGTACATGGGGGAAGAAATGCATTGGTTGAGGGAGCACATCCAACTATTAAAACATCAATCAGATTAGAACTCCCATGCCTGGCTGACCATCCAAAGCCTGCCTCCTTCCATCATCCCCACCGCGGTTTGCACTTTTACACAACTTTGGATTTCACTGATTTTGTATTTTTTGTCCCCTTTGTTTCTTATGACTCTGTTGTGTGTGTGTGTGTGTGTGTGTGTGTGTGTGTGTGTGTGTTTTGTCTTTTGTTTTTTCCCCCACTTTAGATGTTTAGATTGTTATCTACCACATTAAAACTTCGTAAGCTATATAAATGCTAAAACCTTTTTTGAAAAAGTAGTAAAACTTCAGTCAAATGAGTACAAAAGTAGCTCTTGAGTTGAGTTCTCTATTCAATGGTTCATTCTTAATTTGGTGATAGACTGCCCAGCCAAATAACTTTAGCTTTGATCATGTTTTAATAAGCTTATGTAATGGCAGAACATTTATTTTCATCTAAATTTGCAATTTTTTTTCTTGCATTGATAGGGTAGTCTTCTCCTCCAGTGTATCCCACATGTTGTCAGTGGAGTTCAGACCCAGATTAATCACCAGATTAGTTATTTAAAGATATTAAATTGTCTTTGTATTGGTTCTATAGTATAGTGGTTAACATACATGTGTAATACTCAAAAGATCCTTGGATTGAGACCAGGAGGAGCCACAAATCTCTGAGAGGGTTGCGTAAAGGAAATGCATCTGCTGTTAAAAATCTGCCAGATCAAATATGCACTTGAATCTTCTGTGACTGCTCCATTATTGATAAGAAATTACAGAAGCTTAAATTGTATGCACATGGTTCTACAAAGAACTTTGTCATTCAGGTTGGACTTAATAACAATAATAACTCATACTGTGTACTAGCTAGCATGACGGAGTTTCTATACAGCTTGGTGGGTGCTATGATGTTACTGATAGTGAACTTTATTTACAACCAAAGTTTTTATCTGACATAAAATGTATAGAAATCATACATATACCAACAAGACAGCGTACATCACTGTCACAACAGCATTTGTTTTCATTCAAAGGCTTTATGGCTTTAATACCTGGTGGGCCGGTCTCTAGTAAAAATGCCTGGGCCGATTTTTTTGTCCCAGTCCAGCCCTGGGCACGACACGCAGTGAATTAATCTGAGAAGGTGCATTAAAAAATAAATGGCCGCGCCAGCGGTGCACATCGCAAATTGGCTCGCATAGACACATTAGTTGTGCCTCTTCTTAATGACGGTATCTTAACTAACAACCCCAACTACCAGATTCAACTTGTAATTGGCTAAAAATAACTTGGCGTACTGGTGAGAGGGTCGTTGTTAGCTTTCCACATTCCGACACTTCAAAAGCTTCAGGAGCTTTCCACTCAGCACAGCATCAGCACCACGGAGATACACGGATACATCCATAGACTTGAGACAAAATGCATTTTTGGAACAGGTGTATGGACCAATGTTTTATTTTCTGATCAAACCAGAAATCTTTAATGAGCAGCTAGATTTGTCTCGCATTAACTGGCTGAGTTAATGCCAGTTAATGCAACATCGAAGCAGCGGGAATCCACAGCTGTGTGTGTTCATGGAGCTTGCATTTTCACCTGCTGGACATCACTACCTGACAAGTTTGACTGTCTTCAGAGCATTGCAGAGGCCTTATTGACAGTATTTGGCTCTACATATCTGTGTGAGCAGAATTTTTCTCACATGAAGAGTGTCCTCAGGTAGCCGTCTGAATGCTAGACCAGAGATCAGATTAACATGTGTATTAACAAGCATGCCATATTGGCTCAGTTTATTTTTCTTATCATTGTTGTGAGGAGACCATAAATAGCATTTGCATTTTCTGTTGTACAGTTCATTTGCTGTTATGGATAAAAAGTGTCTTTTTTTTTGTTTCAAAATAGCTGCTAACTATTCGCTCATAGCTGCCAACATCTGCGAACAAATATAATTCTATAAAGTTGTTCTATATAGTGTGTAACTGTTCATATAGAGCGTTATTAAATTTATTGCTAATGCAATCATATGGCACACTGACTTCTGAGGAAATTTTAAATGGCACTCGCCATCAGAAAGGTTGCCTACCCCTGGTCTAAACGCTCTTAGGGTTTGAGTTTCAGAAACATTATGCATGTTTTAACTAAATACAGCACTGTTAGTTTCATTGTGTTTATAAAAAAATTGAAATTCTAAGTTGTCATAGATGGTGTTTGAAGACACTGGCTGAATAGTCTGACACTGTCTGCTCTAGTATGTTTGTTCTCTAAAAGATGTTAAAGTTGAACAGCAAAAAGATTGCAAATCATTGTGGATACATCAGTTTTTGCACCGTGCAACAGATGGGCATGACCCCCCCATATACCTGTAGTCCTGATCTTAACATCACTGAGTCTGTGTGGGATTACTAGAGACAGATGACACTCCAATATGGTTCCAATATGTTTGCAGTAACCTACCTGCCAAGTAGCTAGAAATTGTACATTTTTCAAATCAACTTCAGCACCCAAATTGTTTGCACAGTTAAATGTAGGCGTAAGCATTGATATTAGTCTGCAAATTTGTGTACTTAATCCCAGTGTGTGCGCTCATATCTTATTGTGTGTAAATACAGTATGTGTATTTATATACAGTAATAATGTGTGGGTACAAGAGGAAGAATAAGGCGGTGGTGTTTGAGGAGGCTGTTATGACTTTGTACCCTCACTTTCATTCTCACCTAGAAACCAATACCGAGCTGTTGGCATATTTTCATTTCTTCCATTTTACTTCTTCTGCTTCTTCAAGGAATATTATGTACTGTAGGCACACAGGGACGGGTTCTAATGAATTTGAATGAGCGTCTCAATTTATTTTCCATGTTTTATTTATTTTTTTCAGGGTTTGGGGAGTAAATTGAATCGACGGCGGTGATGCGTGTGCTAGTCAGGAGCAATATAGGGACCTGCTGTTCTGATTAAGTTCCTGTTATGGAGCCGTTCATTATTGATTTCATTTCTCCTCACTTCTCCTCCCTCTCGCATTCACATTTACTCCACATCTCTTTCTTCTCAGCAGGGCTCTCCCTTGTTCTCTATGCCTCTTATTCTTCCCTGCTTCTTCGCAGTCAACTTTCGTCTAAAAGCAGCAACTTGCTATTTATATTTATAAAATGTAAAATACATTTTTAAAAAAAAATTTAATACAGTATTTGATTTCTTTTTTTTCTACTGATCCCACTAATGTTTGGCTTTTGAGGTTGCTAGTGCTGCTTAGTTCTTACAGGGACAAAACATGCATTTAGCGACATCTGTAATTCATTTATTTACCACATACAGAGATCCAGATACAGAGATCAAAATTTAATTATCATAGTTTGTGTTGATACACTGATTTAATTTTCTCTCTGTGCTCTTAGAGCTATGTTAGAACTCATGACAGGACAATATACAGCTAAAAAAAGTAACAAGATTAATATTGAGTCATAAATTGTTATTATACGTGTTTTATATTGTGTTTGTGTAGATTACAACACTTTTTTTGTCTTATACACATGGCTGCATCACTGTAAATCACTAGTTGTTTGTTTTCCTTCTCGCACAAGAGCTCTGTGGACCACACTCGCACTGAGTCACTTACTGGCAGTCATATTCTTTGGGATTTCAAATCATTGTTTACCCTGCCTGTGGAGGTTCTGGTACGTTCTTAGGTTTTCCAAATAATCTAGCTAGACATGCAGCCGAGAGTTTTCCAATAATCTCTCCAACCTTAAAATCCAACATTTCCAAACTTGATAGTATCAGCGGTGGCCAAGAAAACCATCTCACACACAACAAACAAAGTCCTTGAATTTGGCAAATTTAAACTCAATGCAGATTTTGAGTTTTACATTTAATACAATTAGAACAGTCTCCCTAGGATTAGCTGCATAAATAAATGTCTGACTTTTCAAGGTAATTGTTGTCAGTATGGAATAACTGATGGACAAACTGCTGCAGTGTAATGCTTCTGATGGAATTTGGTGCTCTAGTTTTTATGTTAAAAGTGCAAGTTTGACATATGACAATGATCTTTTGGCTGTTATTCTATACCGAACTTGGCAAAATTTCCCACCCAGCTGAATGGTTTGAGACAAATACACCCACTGAACCCCCTATTTGACCCTTTCTTTTCCCTTTAGCACCTCAGGAAAACTGAAGGGTCTGAAGTGCTCATGGAGCTTTTAAGACATGGGTTCTTGAATAAAACAGAATTCCTTTTAGCGAGCCTGTGGTAAATCTCTTGTTTGCGATTAAGTAGTGCTAAATAGTCTGCAGCTGTGTTGAGACTGAGCTATGGTTAGGCCATCTGAAGTCCTCTGTGTTGTTATGACTAACTTCCTATAACCTGACCTCTCCATGAGTCAAGAGCCAAGTCATAGAAAAAGGAATGTGGTGACAGGTTCCACGGAAAAAAGAAGAGGAGGACCTGTTGTTTTTAATGAGCCTCTGGCCTTTTCCACTGGCTGGCAGGTTCGTGTGCTGGCAGTGTGGATAGCAGTTTGGATCACAAATGGGCCAGTTATGGCTAAGGTTGTTTTTTTTTTTTTTTTTTTCCTCCTCTGGCTAATAATCTTAATTTGCCTGGCTTCCTGAGGCCTTCTTCATAGTTTCTGGTGTGCTTCATGTGTGGCATTTCTCATGCTAAGGTATTAAATTTTTACCATATACATCTGTCTGGTGTATTTATTTATGCAGTTCATCACATATAGGCATTTGTGAGCTAAGCTTTAAAGTAAGCTTTCACATGTAGTTTTGTCTGGCAGCCTTAGTCTGCCTTTTTAAAGAAACCACCCTGTCAAAAGTTTGGCCTTCATACCCCAAACTGTGAGAGCGGCCGGCTAAAACATCTGTGGTCTTGGCTGGGAATAAGAGGCTGCAGAGACTTGGATATAGGATCTAATGTGCAATCTCTGGGGTGGGGTAATGGGGAACTTGGCTTGGGGTTATGAACTAGGATTGTGAGGTGAAGGGTAAGGGTGTTGGGCTGGGAAATTTGGAGAGCTAAGAATTTATGGGGGACTGGATTTGAGAGTTTGGCATTAGGTGATGAGAGGATGGAGTGTATCAGGGTAGCCTGGATAGGGGGAATGGTGTGAATTTTGAGAAACTGGGGTTAAGGCTGGGACAAATGCTGTTGGAAAGACAAGGGGATCTTAATTTTGTAGCTGTACAGTGTTTTTAAAATAGCAATAAATATGCCAAATAGACGTTTACTTAAACACTTCAAATACTGAACAGAATAAATTACTATAATGTTAAGTCAATGTTTTTACTAAGGGATTTTGTGTAAGGGAGACAATAAGAATTAGGTCGCCTACATGGTTAAGGAAGAGGCTTGTTTCTGTGATGTGGAAACTGTGGTGAAGCATAACTCTGGAGCTGGTTTAAGGTCCATGAATTGAGGTTTGTGGGCAGGGAATTGGGTGTTTTTTCTGTTTTTTGCTTTTCTTTTTTTTTCTTTTTCTTTAGGGCTGCAAAGGGAGGCTAATGTTGAAAAGTGTCTGCTAAAGCTGTAGCAAATGAATAGATGGATTACACATTAGTTGGAATACAAAGAATTCGGATGGAGTTGGAGCATGTGTGAGTGCTGTTGGCTTTCCGGCTGGGAAATTGGTCTGGAGGGTTGGGTGAGGGTCATTTGATGCTATTTTGGCTGTTCCCGGATTCAGTAACGGCTGGATAAGAAGAGGGTCTCTCTTTCCCTGACGCCCTCCCTCCCCTCACTCACAAACGCATACATGCACATGCACAAACTCCTTTCATGTTCAGCCAGTTGCATCCAGCACTGGGGAGACTTTTGGGAAGATGATATTATGGATGATACGGAGTGGAAGATGACTCAGCCACAGGAATCCCAGAAAACCCACAGTGGTTGGCTGGAGTACATAGACAGAGAGAGACAGTGAAAGTGTGTGTGTGTGTGTGTGTGTGTGGTATAAAAGCCAAGGAGAAGTAAAGGAGAAAGGGAGTCATGGGAATGTGTCATTGGAGTTGTCATTTTTATTTTTGGCTGTTATTAATGTGGCTTTCCTTTAGTTCAGTTTAGCAGTCCATTAAAATAAGTACTTTAATGTTTCACGTATTTGTGTGCATTAGATATTAATGTTCAATAATAACGTGTCAGATCTACAGTGGGGCAAAAAAGTATTTAGTCAGCCACCGATTGTGCAAGTTCCCCCACTTAAAATGATGACAGAGGTCAGTAATTTGCACCAGAGGTACACTTCAACTGTGAGAGACAGAATGTGAAAAAAAATCCATGAATTCACATGGTAGGATTTGTAAAGAATTTATTCGTAAATCAGGGTGGAAAGTAAGTATTTGGTCACCTCAAACAAGGAAAATCCCTGGCTCTCACAGACCTGTAACGTCTTCTGTAAGAAGCTTTTCTGTCCCCCACTCGTTACCTGTATGAATGGCACCTGTTTGACCTCATCATCTGTATAAAAGACCCCTGTCCACAGCCTCAACCAGTCAGACTCCAAACTCCGCCATGGCCAAGACCAAAGAGCTTTCGAAGGACACCAGGAAAAGAATTGTAGACCTGCACCAGACTGGGAAGAGTGAATCTACAATAGGCAAGCAGCTTGGTGTGAAAAAATCAACTGTGGGAGCAATCATCAGAAAATGGAAGACATACAAGACCACTGATAATCTCCCTCGATCTGGGGCTCCACGCAAGATCTCATCCCGTGGGGTCAAATGATCATGAGAACGGTGAGCAAAGATCCCAGAACCACACGGGGGGACCTGGTGAATGACCTGCAGAGAGCTGGGACCAAAGTAACAAAGGTCACCATCAGTAACACACTACAACGGCAGGGAATCAAATCCCGCAGTGCCAGACGTGTTCCGCTGCTGAAGCCAGTGCATGTCCAGGCCCGTCTGAAGTTAGGCCAGAGAGCACATGGATGATACAGCAGAGGATTGGGAGAATGTCATGTGGTCAGATGAAACCAAAGTAGAACTTTTTGGTATAAACTCAACTCGTCGTGTTTGGAGGAAGAAGAATACTGAGTTGCATCCCAAGAACACCATACCTACTGTGAAGCATGGGGGTGGAAACATCATGCTATGGGGCTGTTTTTCTGCCAAGGGGACAGGACGACTGATCCGTGTTAAGGACAGAATGAATGGGGTCCAAGTATCGTGAGATTTTGAGCCAAAACCTCCTTCCATCAGTGAGAACTTTGAAGATGAAACGAGGCTGGGTCTTCCAACATGACAATGATCCAAAACACACCGCCCGGGCAACAAAGGAGTGGCTCCGTAAGAAGCATTTGAAAGTCCTGGAGTGGCCTAGCCAGTCTCCAGACCTCAAACCCCATAGAAAATCTGTGGCGGGAGTTGAAAGTCCGTGTTGCTCGGCGACAGCCCAAAACATCACTGCTCTTGAGAAGATCTGCATGGAGGAATGGGCCAAAATACCAGCTACTGTGTGTGCAAACCTGGTAAAGACCTATAGTAAACGTTTGACCTCTGTTATTGCCAACAAAGGTTATGTTACAAAGTATTGAGTTGTATTTTTGTTATTGACCAAATACTTATTTTCCACCCTGATTTACGAATAAATTCTTTACAAATCCTACCATGTGAATTCATGGATTTTTTTTTTCACATTCTGTCTCTCACAGTTGAAGTGTACCTCTGGTGCAAATTACTGACCTCTGTCATCATTTTAAGTGGGGGAACTTGCACAATCGGTGGCTGACTAAATACTTTTTTGCCCCACTGTATATCACTCAGGGAGGAACGGATGCCTTCATTTAAGCATGTGCTTTCTGCTGCTTTTTTCTGTAAAGTTACTGTAATGTAAAGGCTACCAAATGTAACATTAGCATCAGTGAATAATTTATGACCTTTCATGACTGACTAACAGTGTACAACCCAGAATTATTCCAGCCTAAGCTTTAGATGAGGTGTTTGTTAGGTTCTAGATGCATCATTTTGGGTGTTTTCATAACTATAGTTTGTTTACTCGGGTCTGAATCAGTTGATGAGCTTGACATTTTATTGCTTTTTCCTGTGGTTTGGTTTCCATTGACACGGAGAAAACCCCAAGTGAACTCCAAACAAACCAAAACTCTGTCAGGAGCAGGCGCAACAAAAATAAATGCATGAAGAGGGGGCCATGTTCTGGACTAGTGAATAATGTTCATGTTACAACTAGTTGTCACAGTTTGTATTCTGGGATGCTGGGAAATACACAAAGCATACCTGGCTAGGTAAAGGCATTTATCTCACACCTGCAGCTTATGCCTGGTGTTTGGGTAGGATTGATGTTGCATCATGTTCTCACCATAAACAAAGCAGATTTAGGCGCCCTCCTCTAAAGAAGCTTAGGGTTTTGTTTTTTTTTTTGGGGGGCGGCGGTCACCCTAGTGCAGTTACCCTAGTGCAGTTACCATGTTTACACCTGCAATTGAACAACTTTGGCTAAATGGGCTAAACAGCACAGGAGTGAAAACACCTTTACATCTCTGACTTTATTCATATTTGGTAACCTAAAGAACAATGTGTTTGTAAGTTTTGTCATGTTCAGCTGTGCTCTTTGGTTTGGTTTCTAGCACAAAGAAGGAAAAGGCTGCAGCTATTCCAGTGCATATCTGGCTTTCTTTCAGTTAGTGATGGTAAAATGAGCAATTCCTAGTTGTGGAAGGAGATACCAATACTTTCTTAATAAGCCAAAGAATTGTGGGGGATGTGGTTTTAATGTTTTGGAACACCAACAACATTTACAGCGTAATTTAGACATTATGGTCTTCTCTAGCAAGGACTTAAGGTCATTGTGCAACAAGACCGCAACTAATTTGAGAATGATGGCTTAAATGTTAAATGTCCAACATGTAGGTCTTGTCTTTTTTTGCCTTTGACTCTGTGCTGTGATTGGAGCTGACATTGTGGCTTTTATCTGTTATCCTGCCAAGCTGAACTAGAGGCAGGCCTGGGATCAGCTCAAGTCCAATTTGCTGTAAACGCTCCGTTTGTTGAACAGACACAAATGGAAGTTGAAATGTCCAGGTGAATGGGGTTTCAAGCTTTGTTTCTGGCTGCATGCCTACCCACAGACTAGTTTTGTGAATTTGTCAGTTGATTCTCATTAATGGTGATAAAGCGATCTGTAAAATCAGATCTGTGTTCTGCCAGCCCATTTTCTCAATATAAAAGCTTTCTAAAATGCAGAGAGGAAAGCTAAGAGAGACTCAAATTGTGAGTAAACACTTATTTTAAGTGCGGATAGTAAAACTATAATTTGTGACAGTACGGCACAGATTTATTTTTATTGAAAGCAGAAATCCTTCTTAAATCAGAGGCAGTTTGTGTAAAAACTGGATGTGAACAAAAGAGCATGAAGTAACATGGCCAAAACATCTGTAAAGCTGTGGTGCAACAGCAGATTTGACATTTTATTAACAAAGAGTAGTTTTTACTCATAATGCCACCAGCAGTGGCATGCAATGGAAATACAATTTGATAATTAACAGCTTTTACACTTGCTCTTGTGCAATTTAAAATAAGCAGAGGAGTGGAAAAGTGCTGTCTCACCATTGAGCTCTTGGTATCGCGTGCCTTCCAAACTTTCACTGTGTTGCAGTGACCTTGAGCGCTGCAGAAAACAGCCTGTGAGTAACTCAGGAAAATGAGGAGTGGAAAAGAGAGAGAGAGAGGGAACCCTCCAGCTTGCTTGTCGACAGATAATCTGTCAACCCCCCACTGGTCCCCAGACTCACGGTACATGTGGCATACACACACACATGCTATGCAGAACACACACACACACATCTCACCAGCCACCTACTCGTGCTGCACAGCTGAGTGTCTGACAGTGAGGTAGCTGGTGGAGAACGTACTTACCTCCCTCCTCTCCTCATCTGTTTCAGCTTCATCCATCACACCCTACACACACCTTTCTCTCCCTATCTTTAACTTTCTGCCCTCTCTTCTGTTGTCTCTCTTCTCTATCATAACCTTTCTCTTTCTTCCTGTGGGTCTATCATGGTTTGTCCCTCCCTCGGTTTCTGCTCCTTCTCTCCAATTTATCTTCTCTTATTTGTCTTTGCCTGAACTCCCTGAGATGGTTGCAAAAAGAGAAGGCAAAAAAGTCATCAGTGAAAAATGGACACTGTGGAGAACACACACTGGTCTGTAATCTAAGCACATGCTGGAACACTCTTGATTATATTAGCCTTGTGATGTGCTGGAGCTAAGATGTAAAACAAGGCTCGCCATGAATGGTGGCTGTTAATAAACTCAGAATTGCAAACTATTGATTGGCTCACTCAGTGTTGATCGTGCATGTGTGTGTGAAATGCACATCCGTACATACTTCAGCAGTGGTAGCCCAGTAGTTTTGAAAATAATGGTATCAAGATCTGTACACAGTTCTGCTCAGTGATTGCCTCCAGGCCTTTAATACCCTACAACTGACCCCTGCCTTGGGTCAGAATAAAGCATAGTCTTTAGTAAATGCTTCACTACTACCTACTAAGAATGCCTAAGGATCAAACCTTTGAATGAATGCCAACCATTTGCATAGACCATGAACACACAGGCATTGTAGAAACAGTGCTGCTGTAGCAATCATCATTTCATTTAGGTATAATCTGAAATAATACGCCACATCAACACAATGCACCATATTTTTTGATGGATATCTCAGGGTGTTTTTGTGCTACAGAAAATGCTCCCAGAACGTGCTGTTTATCTACAAATAAGAGAGAATCTCAAAGCGTGTAACTAAATCTAGGTTTTGACAAAATGTCAACAGAGCTGAGGTTTTGTTTGTTGCTTCCTGCTGCCTTATGGTCTTCCTTTCGAGTTTATTAAGCACCAGCATCACACACAAGAAAATTGTGCTTGTGGTCATTTCATTAATAATTTAAAATTATATAACATCTGTGACGTGATGACAGGATTAGGCAGGATCTAAAAGTGAAAGATTGTTTGGTATGATCGCAACTGGGAGAAGAAAAGTTCTTGACATTTGCACATCTTGACTGTTGGGTAAAGTGTGCATATACACATCTAAGCATGTAGCTTTTAGACACATAATATGAAGGTACTGTGCATCAGTTGGCTTACATGTTTGACACCTCGTTCATGCATGCACATGTAGAATTGGTGCCGTCTTTGCACATAAAAATAAAACGGTAACTTCTAAGTCAGTCAGCTACATTATCTTGTATACAATGAACTTACTCAGTCAGTGGGCAAACATGTGAAAGCTACCCATGAGAGTTGTCATATAACATGGAACTGGATACAGCAGTTAATTTTTTTTTCTTTTCCCCGTGAGTGGGTAGAGTGCAGAATGAGTCAGTGGGTTGACATTAACTGGCAGTTGTGCAAAGTGCGCAGATGTATTGCAAAAAACCCAGATGAGTCACTCCTCACTTCAGAGATGGTAATTGCACTTAATGACTCAATGACCACATTTGGATTGGAATTATTTCTTTGGAAGTTGTAGAACAAACTAAAGTGAAAAGAGATACCATGGGCAGAAAGACAGGCAGGAAGGCAAATGGGAGAAATGAGTTGGATGGAAAGTGAGTGAAAGAAACTGATGAGAAAGATGGATTTAGAGTGGCAAAATATCCTCCACCACGTGGAGTCGTTTAGGTCATTACTGGCCATGTTGTTTGTTCTTAACATCTTCACTGTTCTTGTGCATCTTGCTGCCAACTTAGTGTCAGGGTAATGTGATGGTTAGATTTATAGATGTGTCCCCCTCTGGGCTGCCACAGGAGTTTGGGCAGCACAGATGTGATGAAGCACTGTCCAGAATCCAACAGCTACAGTTAAGTTCCCAGTCTGTGCCAAGAGCCACGTGAATTTGGGTGGAGATGGTGGAAGCGGATGAAACTTCTGGAGTTGCTGTGAACTAAATTCAATTTAACAGCTGTGGAAGGAAATGTCCACATGCTCATCATCTGGGTGGGTAAAGAGATGAGGTTGGGTTATGGATTGAATCCAAAACGTGTATTTTTTTTTTCTTTTTTGTATATACACAGGTCTGCGGTAGATGTAGTCATGTATTTGTCTATGACCCAACATTACTGAAAAGGCAAACTGCTCATAAAGGAGTTCTACTCCATAATTACAAATACAAATCACTGTGCAAAAGTCTTGAGCCACTCCACATTTGCTTTGAAATGGGAAAGTGCGTTGATTTATTGAAACATATAAAAATGGTGTGTAAGGCAAAAACAGTGTTTGTACAGTTCTAACAAGCTTGAAGGTCAATATCTGGCAAGACCATCTTTGTTCTTCAACACAACCCGAACTTTCTTGTAATTTCTTTAAACAGTCTTCAGGAATAGTTCTCCAGGCTTCCTGAAGTACGTCCAACACTCTTTGACTGTCTCTATCGTCTCGATTAAGATGATCCCACACTTCCGTTTCATCGGCTGTGACATGAGGTCGGTTATGTAAATACGTGCATCTGTGGTATCCACAGAAACCTCCCAATCTCACCTAAAGGTCATATAAACCATTTATACAACCATCAAACAAAGCAAAAACAACAATTCAAAGCACTATTGCGCCATTGTTGCATAATTTGCATAAACACAAACAACCAAAACTCTGTGTTAACTTCACTGTGTCTAACCAGGCAAACGACACATTTTCTAAATGCGGAGATAAAAGTTTTGTCATGTTCTGACCAAAGTTCACTGAACCAACCACAACAGAAGATCACAAATGTTTTCACGCTTGATCAATAATAACATGAAATAAGTTTTACCTTTCCAGTCGCTTCCAAACCAAACATCCTTTCGAGACTACAGCTTATTTCCTGAATAACTCAATCTCCCACAATGCCTCAGGAGATTGTCAACACAGCGTTTGTAGTTGCAGAGAAATACGCTATTCATTTTTGGGCATGTCATTTTTGAGCACGCACCTAACAAATACCCTTGGGGCTAAAGAGGTTAAGACTGTCTGAGCAGCGGCATTTAAGAAGTGTTTAAAGGTTGTAGACGATGTTTAGTGCTATCTTTTGTCAGTACAGAACATGGCGTCACTGGGTTGGTTGGTTGTTGCTAATAGGCTTCTAGTAACAGAACCAGTAACTCAGTGGAAAATAAGGACACTAAAACTTAAAATCGGTCTAACATCAATGAGTTTTATGTTAAGAACCCAAGGATACACTGTCCACATTCACTCTGTCTCTTAAGCAGTCAGTGATTTTGTTCATTGTTTCCCATTTCAGTGCAGCTGGGCAAAGTCCACCTGTTACCTGTGATGTTTGGATTTGTAAAGCATTTTATAATTAAGAACTCTGTCGTCAGTGAGATGAGGGAAAAGGTCTCAAAAGTACAGCATCTCTTCCTTCGTCACTTTTCAGACGGAGCAACGGAGAGCTAAAATGTGTTATTTAATGTGGTTGAGATGTAGGCTCATAAGGTCACCAACATAAACCGTGGAAAATCACAAAACGCTGATCCATTTGTTTTCTGCTGATAATTTCATTATTGTACTCATACCAATAAAATGATAAAGACCTCTGCACACAAAGAAGAGCTCTGAGGCAGTGCAAGTCTGTGTACGTAAAGGAACTTCCGAAATCATCAGTCTGTCAAAACAAAAGCCATAGCTGTTGCTTAATGAAGCATTTCATTTCCATCATTGTTTCTGCTCCCCCACAGGATTTCACTGTATCTTTTTACTTGATGTATGTGAAGTGCAGCAGAGCACTGTATCTGCATAATTTTAGAATAGAGGGCTCTGAAGCAGTGCCTCAGTATTTAGAATGGACTGGTAATGAGTCACAATGCTTTATTGAAAAAGTGTGTGTGTGTGTGTGAGTGAAAAATAATTGAATGTAAGTGGTGCCTATCAAGTTGTGGTTGTTTCTCTCTGGTAGTGAAACCTACGGAGATTTGAAAACTCATTTAGCTGTGCCACTTCAAAGAAAAGGAAATATTACGTAAAATCGTTGTTGGACGGGGTGGCACGCTGCTCTGGGAAGAACTGTGCAAAAGACCTGGCGTGGTGAAAATGAATCAAGACGATCGAGTCGCTGTTTTCACTGTACTGTGGTTTTGTGCGTGTATGCGTCCGTGTATTCACATCTTTGTCTAGGCTAAGTAAATGTTTGTATTCATGCTAATTAGTGTGTCCATTGAATAACAGGAAGCTGTTCCCAGTCTGCAAAGATGAAAGGCATTAGAACTGTGTCCAGTATTTCCTCCCTGGTGTGTTCACTCTAGCTCTGCAGGCTTTAACAATGAGATCTCTGAAAAGAAAGAAAGAACCAGAAAGGAGTTTGATAAGCTCTCTTTAACAGCAACATCAGAGTGAAAGCCTCAGATGAGTGCAGCCAGGTCGGGAAGGTTCCAGTGCAGAGCAAACTAAAAAAGCAAAACACATGCTTTCCGTCAAATCCACGAAAAAAATAAAAAAAATAAAAATGTGTGTATAGGGTTATAAACGTACATTTACAGTGTTGCATATCCTATGTCATATTTGTCATATCTGCCAAAAACTTGTGTGTGCATGTGTTTCTTTGGCTGGCTTAGTTGTAAACATACAATCTAATGAGCTGCCTGGCTTGAAATGGATTTAATTAAGTTAAAACAAGATTTGGCTGTTAAATTTAATTGAGGTAAATATTATAACACGGGTTTAATACACACAGTGGGAACATAAAATGGTAATGTAACATTGTAGTTTTGCTGATACTGCTTTAATAGAAATCTAATTGTTTTCTGGTATCTCGGGAATTGCTTTTTACAGTTAAACGGCATAAAATAATTATAGTATGTGTCAAATGCAATTTGAGTGATTACTAAAGAAAAACAAAGTATCCTATCTAAATCAAGTAAACAAACAGCCTCCTCTCTGACAGACTCCATAGTTTCTATAAACATAAAAACTGACAGGTGAATTATAACGTAGCTTATTGGCCTGAAGAACTTTTATAATTAGAGTGGAAAAGGTATTTTTTTGTTGTTGTTTTTTCGGGGTTTTTTTTGTTTTTTTTTCCCCCCAGCCTTACATGACAGAAGTGGCTGAAGGGGACAACTCTCCAAGTCTAATTATACAAAGAAGCTATTCATAATATCCTATGAATTATTTATAAAATGTCACAGATACGCAGTCTTCAAATGTCATTTTGCATTTGAGAAATCTTAGGAAAGCCTTTGTTTTAGTTGTCTGTCCTAGGATCACAGATCAGCTTGATAATGATAATGATATTGTTATTATTGTTGTTATTAAATTTCACTGCAAATTTAATAGCCACAATGCATAAAGTCCCTTCCAATTTATCCACTTGTTTCAGGTATTCTGGCGTTTGAATTTATGTATGAATATGTTCCCTGGTCTCTCTTAAACGCCACAATAGGAGTTTTAGTAACAGACCTGATCAGATTAAGCATCACTTTTAATACAACACAAGTCTGAATGCATGCAGTCTCATTATGTCTTATGTTTGATATTTCAAAATAATATAGATTTAGGTATCTGACAATCTGTAGCTGTTAGTAAATATGACACGTGAGCCTAGTAGCACAGCTCATCCTTTAATTCTTTTCAAAGAAGAAGACTCTATTTTCCTAGAGTAAAACAGGACAGAACCTCATTGCAACTAGAAGAAAATGTCTGGTAGCTTCATTGAATTTTTTTTTTCAGGTTCATTATCCAATTGCAAGCAGTTGCAGGAACCACTTTTGAATGCAAGATGATTGGACGTATTGGCTGATGGGATTCAGATTCACACTCAAACTGGCGAAGATTTGCAAATAATCACCGTCTAATATATGAATGCAAAAAGACTGCCAACATGTTGCAATAGCTGGAAGTTGGTCTGCATCTGCGATGCAATGGGGTGACTCAACTCAAATGATTACCACCTTTTTGCCAAGTACCTATGTCATTTTGCAGTTAAAATGCTTTTCTGCATTTGTGGAGGAATTTCTAAATTTGTTTTAAGTTTGGGGTTCTAGTTACACAATGAATGTAAGCAGTTTTTTGGAAGTCAAATTCCCTGAAATGTCTCTGTCAACGCATTTTGGGAGTTTGTCCAAATTTTGTTCATTCTGCGCTCCAGATGGGTTGAGCGTTAAAAGTTAAAAAAAAAAAAATTATCGTGAAGACCGCGTTTAAGCTGTGTTAATGCTGCATTAACGCTGACAGCATTTTTTTGTTTTGTTTGTTTGTATCTGTCCGTGCACAATTATGTTGCCCCGCCCATCAAAAAGTCTGCGCATGCGCAAATATATCGCCCATCGGCAGTTGTTGGACTGACGATTGCCGATTGGAAAATGTTTACATACCACCCAACCCTATTTCCAGTTTGATATATACCTGAGGTATCAAATAGCAGCACAAACCTGTCATGATTTTATTTTTTTTAACTGAGTGTGTCATACCTATAAGCTAACACAATAACATTAACATTACAAACAGGATTGATCAGGATATTAAAGGAAATGATGAGCTGTCCTAGAGAGTCACAGTTTAGTAGATTAATCAGACAGTTATAAGTTATAACTTATATAAGTTATAAGTTATAAGTGTTTTTATATATGCGTTTCTATAATCACTTGTAGGATTTGGCCTCTAATTATCAAAACAACTCTGAATATACAGCTGCTAAGTAGGTGTGGGCGATATGCTGACGAAATTATATCACAATATGTCAAGGAACTCTTGAAATATCTTTATCAATGTCAATTATATTTTTGTTTGTTAGCATAAACAAAATGAACATTTTCAGTCTTCATTTTCCATTGAGCCACTATCAGCACAATGTCCAGTGACACAGCACAAGTCAAATGTAATTACATCCTAGGAGGTGTTTTTTCTGGAAAGTTTAAGTATAGCATAACTGCTTAATCCCTTAACAGTGACTAAAATAATTTAACCTTGTACGTCCTCGGGAGCTGTGCAGTATTGTCACATAGTAAAACAGAAAATATTTTCTCTGTGGGACGTTGTATCTTGGGGTGAGCTTTTTAAACCAGCTTCTTAAAGCCCTCCTTTATCATTGTGTAATCACATTTTCCTGTTAAATGGAGTGCAACTAACAAGTGCTGGTTGAGTCATGTGTTTACTTCTGGGTCACACATCACCAGTTGCTAATAGGGCTAGGGGTTTGATCAAAAATGAATTAAAACTGACATTCAGAACCTCTGATCAATGAAAGCTTGTCCATGTCATTTTTTAAATTTTTTTTTATTGTGTTTAGACTCTCCCCTGTTATATACTTTGTTGTTATGAGTCTACCCAGCCCAATCTGCAACATGGAAACATGATGGAGGAAAACTCAAATGCTGAGCTGACTACACAACTCGAGCAATTTGGACACTTTTGGACATTTTCATTTACATTCTTTCAACATGTTTTTGACTTAAGTAAAGACAACATCAAACAAAAGAAAAAATCAAAGTGAAAATTGGTGATATTACTTTTGGCCACAATCTGTTACAACATTTGAAGCACCATCATATTAAAACAAAAGAAGAAAATCCCAGGTTTTAGTTGAGCAGATGAAAAGAGAGAGAGTGTGCGTTTGTGTCTGTATGTGTGCATGTGTATATTTGTGTTGCTGAAAATAATTTTTCATCAATCCAAGTTGAGGTAAAATTTTGAACCAATTATTTTTGCGGTCACATGGCTCAGCTCTAGTTGGTATTATATCCTGCTTCATAGCGTGGTTGTAGTCAGTGGTGTTTTTGCCTTAAGTGGTGAAATAAGTTTGTTGTTTTTACCTTTATCTTGGTCAGTTTTCTTGCTTATTTTTAAAGCAGTGTGTTGCGCACCAGGGAGCTTAAATTCATGGTGTTGCTATATGACTGATATTTTATGTAAAAATGTATGCCTGTATCATCGTGCATGAGAGTTGGCACAGTCGCATCGCTAAGTTAAGAATATTCAGATCTAATGCATTAGGTTTAGTTCCACAGCTATTTAGACGATGACATAATCCTTGTAATCTTGCCTCAGTACAGAGGTTTTAAATCTGCTAGTTTAAACTCAAACAATTAAAATCCTATTAAGTGGAAACTTAGTCAGGAGTAGGAAATGTCACAAAACACATTAAAATACAACAAACTGTCATTCTTGAAGCATATCACAATCATACCATTTAAATAAATGAATCCTTCAACTGTCTCTCTTGTGTTTGATTGACCGTAACAAATGGAGAAATAGAAATACAACAGCAAAGGAAAGAATCAACAAAAACTCCACACTTAAGCTGAAACGAAACCAGTGCGCACAGATGCATACAGGTTTACAAAGCTTTGCTAAAGTTAAATCGGCCTTATCACAAGTTAACCTCACACCTAAAGTGTGTGTGTGTGATGACCAGCTATTGTGTTTTGTGTTATGTTTATATCTATTCTAGCATGACCAGAGATCTGGTCAAGAGGATACACCATTATGTAAATTATATAAATATAAATCAAGAAAATCAAATGGGCAGCTCTAATGTTCTCTGAAGGTTAATTTGCATCTTGGTCATGTAATGAGATCAGATGGCTACCCTAAAAATGAACAAAGTAATCATACTAACTGTCTGAAGGTGTTGGAAGTTAATACAGGCTTTGTATATAAAACTGTGTCAGTAAACCAAATTATAAATTAGACAGTGATGTGCACTAGACAATAAAGTTGATATAAAATCAAAAGAACTGTGATAGTCTAGACCAGTGGTTCCCAAACTTTTTTTGCTGGGCCCCCCTTGTTTTACAAGAAAAATGTTCGCGCCCCCCCCCCTCGCGCGCACACGCACGAACACATCCTCCAACCACACACGCCCATATTTTGCTCCATTGCGGTTTATTTCACACCTCAAACATTTAGTAAACAATTAAGCAAATACAAGTAATCTGCAATAAATTACAGGTAGTAAGAAAATAAACTACTAAGTCTTTTACGCTACGTCCACACCTACACGGGTATTTGTGAAAACGCAGCTGTTTCGTCCACACGTAAACGGCGTTTCGAATCACTGAGAACAGAGATTTTTTAAAACTCCTTTTTTGCGTTTACGTGTGGACGAGGAATACAGAGTTCGTCACGCAATGTCAAATGTATGTGCCTTTTTTCACCTCACGCTGTGTGCACGTTATTGTTTACATGAGATGAATTGCAGAATGGCAGACAGAGACGAAATACTGTTAATCTGACTATCTGCAGGTTTTACACGCTTACATACCCACGCAGTTACTGTCCCTCCATTTAGAAAGGCAGAGGCGTCATGGTGTAATTATTTTACATGTAGTTGTTTTTTTTTCCCTGTGTAATAATATTTATCATTGCTATCAATACATTTTTCAAAAAATCCCTCTGCAAAATGGGTTCAAAAACATAAACAACTGTTGGATGCTGTTTGTCCGTGATTTGAACCGGGGAACAAATTGTGGCAGGATGAGCCTGATGTTATTTGTATCCCACTGTAACTTTACTGTATAAAGAGCTAACATCTCCAAAATGTCAGGAGTAGTTAGTCATTACAACAAGTGTTTGTGAACTACAAATCAAGAATGTGGGATACTGTTTGTCCGTGATTTAAACAGCCCAGCGCTGCTCCCAACAAAGGGAAAACCAATCCTGCAGGGAGACCTACCTCGGCACTTGTGCAGGTGAAACCAAAGGGAAGATATGCTTCACCATAGAATGAAGTTGGTTTGGAAACATATTCAGCTATGCTTCATCTCCTGCTTTGCGTTCGTGTGGGCGCCCGTGCTAGCAGTGTCCAAGCGTTGTTTTTTTTTTTTTTTTCCCTTTTCATGCCGCGCCCCCCCTGCAATGGCTCTGCGCCCCCCCTAGGGGGCGGGCCCCACACTTTGGGAACGTCTGGTCTAGACAAAGTGCAGAGGAGGAAGCATGCATGCAATTAATGTCATCATAATTAAGAATATTTAAGAAACCCAATGCAACTTGTACAAGGATTTTCCCACTTAATAAATTCAGATCGGCCTTATTTCAGCAATAAAACAAACAAACATTGTAACCTTCACCCTTTTCACTAAGTGCTTATTTTGCACACTAAATACTTGTAGGATGATACAAGTCTGCTCCTAGGGTATGACTGCCAACATTGTCTAAGATTTGGATTCATTTCTGGAAAACATGAATGTTTTTTTAAGCACTGAGAACCAACTGTAAACCTTGCAGTGATGCCTGTAGTTGCTGAAAGGCATTTTGAAGTTTGTGAACAGCCTAAATTAGAGTAGGGCCTACTGAGTAAAGTGCAGTATAATTTGCATAAAGGCACACTTTAGCTGTAGACATATTATTCTTAATATTAATAGAAATGGGGCCTAAAGTTTAACTCCTTTTAAAATCCTGAGACAATTTGACTTGTATTCAGATGTATAAATGCACTGCTTCCTATCTGTAGTGTTTGAACCACCCTATAGCCCCAATGTCACTGAGACTACTCATGGTCAACAGAATCAAATGGCTTAGACAGATACACAAACAAATGGCAGAAGGCAGTTTTACTTAGTGTAAGGTATTATTGTCAAGTTTTTTTCAAATGACTTTATTACAAAGTGTAGAATCTTAATATGAGAAGCTGCAGATATATGATGCTAATTTCGTAAATCTGAATGATGCCCAACCCTAAATAAGGGCAGAGCATGGGATGCTTTACAGTTTTTGAAGGATTATATTAGTGACCCAGATTGAAAATGTGAGTAAAAAAAATCCGCTGTAAGCTTTAGAAGATGGGGATTCAGATGACTGTTTTTTGTTTTTGTTTTTTTGGCTCAGTGGATTTCAAAGGTTTATTGATTGTCACAAAAGAAATGGATCCAGAGAGAATTCAAATTAGAAAACTGAGACTTTGCTTCACTTGGATGAAAAACAGAACTAGTTGATATAAATTGTTCATCAAAATACTGAATATCAGTTTTACTTTTAATTTTAACTGAGTTTTCCTATATAGAACTTACAGTGGGGCAAAAAGTATTTAGTCAGCCACCGATTGTGCAAGTTCCCCCACTTAAAATGATGACAGAGGTCAGTAATTTGCACCAGAGGTACACTTCAACTGTGAGAGACAGAATGTGAAAAAAAAATCCATGAATTCACATGGTAGGATTTGTAAAGAATTTATTCGTAAATCAGGGTGGAAAATAAGTATTTGGTCAATAACAAAAATATACAACTCAATACTTTGTAACATAACCTTTGTTGGCAATAACAGAGGTCAAACGTTTACTATAGGTCTTTACCAGGTTTGCACACACAGTAGCTGGTATTTTGGCCCATTCCTCCATGCAGATCTTCTCAAGAGCAGTGATGTTTTGGGGCTGTCGCCGAGCAACACGGACTTTCAACTCCCGCCACAGATTTTCTATGGGGTTGAGGTCTGGAGACTGGCTAGGCCACTCCAGGACTTTCAAATGCTTCTTACGGAGCCACTCCTTTGTTGCCCGGGCGGTGTGTTTTGGATCATTGTCATGTTGGAAGACCCAGCCTCGTTTCATCTTCAAAGTTCTCACTGATGGAAGGAGGTTTTGGCTCAAAATCTCACGATACTTGGCCCCATTCATTCTGTCCTTAACACGGATCAGTCGTCCTGTCCCCTTGGCAGAAAAACAGCCCCATAGCATGATGTTTCCACCCCCATGCTTCACAGTAGGTATGGTGTTCTTGGGATGCAACTCAGTATTCTTCTTCCTCCAAACACGACGAGTTGAGTTTATACCAAAAAGTTCTACTTTGGTTTCATCTGACCACATGACATTCTCCCAATCCTCTGCTGTATCATCCATGTGCTCTCTGGCAAACTTCAGACGGGCCTGGACATGCACTGGCTTCAGCAGCGGAACACGTCTGGCACTGCGGGATTTGATTCCCTGCCGTTGTAGTGTGTTACTGATGGTGACCTTTGTTACTTTGGTCCCAGCTCTCTGCAGGTCATTCACCAGGTCCCCCCGTGTGGTTCTGGGATCTTTGCTCACCGTTCTCATGATCATTTTGACCCCACGGGATGAGATCTTGCGTGGAGCCCCAGATCGAGGGAGATTATCAGTGGTCTTGTATGTCTTCCATTTTCTGATGATTGCTCCCACAGTTGATTTTTTCACACCAAGCTGCTTGCCTATTGTAGATTCACTCTTCCCAGTCTGGTGCAGGTCTACAATTCTTTTCCTGGTGTCCTTCGAAAGCTCTTTGGTCTTGGCCATGGCGGAGTTTGGAGTCTGACTGCTTGAGGCTGTGGACAGGTGTCTTTTATACAGATGATGAGGTCAAACAGGTGCCATTCATACAGGTAACGAGTGGGGGACAGAAAAGCTTCTTACAGAAGACGTTACAGGTCTGTGAGAGCCAGGGATTTTCCTTGTTTGAGGTGACCAAATACTTATTTTCCACCCTGATTTACGAATAAATTCTTTACAAATCCTACCATGTGAATTCATGGATTTTTTTTTCACATTCTGTCTCTCACAGTTGAAGTGTACCTCTGGTGCAAATTACTGACCTCTGTCATCATTTTAAGTGGGGGAACTTGCACAATCGGTGGCTGACTAAATACTTTTTTGCCCCACTGTATGTAGTTTTGTGATGGTCAAACTTCTATCTGAGGTCTATTTCATACCCCTCTGTAGGACGTTCAGTCTGCAGGGGAATTTGTTGACCTAGCATTGGCATTCATTTCCCTGAGTACTTTCACTGTGAACCATGTCTTTCGCAGATAATCTAAATGTCTTTATAGGAGCATATTCATTGCCTATTGTAAAAATGTTCCCATGCAAACTCAACATAATGTATTACATTAACTCTGCTAATATCACTATTGTATAGGTAATTTAAAAATGCTTCTTCATCAGATTCTTTAAAATATCTTTTAAAAACACAAGGTTTGAACTAGTATGTCTTACAGAAGTGTTACCACAATGTTCATAAGTCATTAAAAGTACTGCATTGGATGAATAGTTGTTGGGTGGATTTGTAGGATCTTGGATCTTTTGTGTTAACCCTTATAGGAACATTAAGAAATTGCATTAGGTTGAAAGATTCCTGCAGGCAATTGTATGCAGAACATGACCAAATCCCATTTTAAGTCACACAGGACAATTAATCTTGAATCTCTCAGACTTTGTAAGATGGTAGAGAGGAAATGGCATCTTTTATATCATCCTACTCATATTTTAACAGCAAGCAGTTCAAACTGTCTGGCTTTAGTTTTGTTAGATTTTGTTAAGGAGGTACAAAACTGATTTAACATACATTGCAACTCTACCACCGTTATGATCAGTGTTGCAAACACTGTTGGAAGAAAATCTTGTCAGATTGTCAGGTACTGACTCTTTTGGCTGAGTTTATGATAACACCATAATATCCATATTAATTGGGGCAGCCCAGATCTTGATCAAGTCCATTTTATGGAGAGTTCTTCTAACATTAACATGCACAAAGCCAGGATCTACTATATTTTTAACATCTGCTGGGTTGGTAATATTTTTCATAGGGCCAAGGTTTGATTGCACATTCCCAGTTAAAATAGCAGCAAAATAAAACCATTCAATATCCTAGAATGTGTTTTAGTCTCTGGCAGTAGAGCGTTAAGAGTACTTTTTGCACAGTGAGGATGCAATTCAGAGCTTTGAGATTGTAAATACAGCAGCGCCATCAATTGTGATTGGAGAGAGAGCGATCCAGTCACATGGGATATAAAGGTTTTACTTAAAGATTAAATGAGTCTTTTTCCATAGAAGTTCTAAAACTTGGTGAGGGGGTAAAGATCCCAGTTCAGATGGTCCAGAGAGAGACATGTTAATTAAAAAAACCAACAGATGTGTGTTTACAGCAGTGTCCGGAAGAGCCAGTCACACTGCTGCCTGCGGTCATTGATAAACAGCAGCAACCACAATACAGAAACTAGGCCCCAATAAGCCAACACAATTCGTCCATAACCCAAGAGCAGTAGCTCAGCTCAGGAGAGTCCCTTAGCATCTCTTGTGTAATCAAAATGAGCTTCATAGGAGGTGTAAAGGTTTCTATCAAACAGCTGTGCCCATGTAGTCTAGTGCTAGCTGTAATCCATGAATGCAGCACCACTAAAATAAACTTAAATCTCCTGGCGGTATAAACTGCAATACATTTCTTTTGTTGGTGTATAAAAATGTTACTATTCTTGACTGTATTATCAATAGAAGACACGGGAGAGGGGAATCAAAATTCAAATATCCCATTCAGGCACACAAACTGGTGAGACTGGTGTCCTCCTTGGGAGCCAACATGCTTAACTCATCTCTAAACATGTGTTTCAAATTAATGCCAGAAAGTTATACTGCTACAAATCATCGGACAGGGCAGATATTAACTGTAAAGATTGTTCCTTTGAAGAATAAAGACTCTGGGAGCTATCATTAAAAGAGTTTTCTTTTTCTTGTTTTCTCATAATCAGTAATCGTTGACTCAAACTGGAATCCTGCTTGATGCTAGACTTAAAGTAGGGTGTAGTTTACTTTGTGTATTAAAACTGCTAGATTAAATGCAACAGCAGGGCAAGGGCAGTATAACTTAATGACTCCTTTTTTATTGTAGTTTTTTAGGTCGTTGCCGTAGCGCTCAGTGAACGAGATCTTCATATTCAGCAACAGGGAGACCAGAGAAGGTAAAAATTGTTTTCACTGATTTTTCTTTCAAAGTTAACAAGGGCAATGCGTGACATATTTTGTGTTAACAAGGGAAATGCTGTCCCCCCCACTCAAATTGCCCCTCTCGCGTTAAAAGCCACCAGGGTATGAAGCAGAAGCCGTTGCTGTGAGGAATGAAAGCCATTGAGTTAAGCTTGTTGAGTTTAATGGAGCAGGAAGGCTATAGTAGAAGTAATGGCTGAGGGTGAGCTTAGCTGCAGGCCTGTCAGGTACCGCAGGGAGAGCAGAGGAAGGCTATATCCTGCAAGATCCTGCTATTATTTACCCCTGACATCCCTTCATTTTTTTAATTAAATACTGTATTTTCTTAGTTGTGGCTTTAGCTCACCATATATAGTTTTGTGCTGTTGCAGCTCGAGAACTTGATTAGTTAAGGCAACAAGAAGTGGACACCGTTTTGTGTAAAATTTCTGTTAAATCATAAATTGGCTATTAGTCCACTCTTCTGTGATGTGCAACTTTAAAAGCGATACCACTATATCTTTGCAAAGCTAACAGATTGTTTTAATGTGTTTTGGCTTTTGCAGTATCCACTATTGGTGAAGCGTTACCCTTATTGTACTTCCTTTGTATACCTTGCGACTTCTTGATCAGCCATGATGCTTTTGAAAAGCAAACATCCCTGCGGTAACTTTGGTGAGGCTTGATTTGATTTGGAAGATCATTAGTGATAATTTTGGTGAGCATGGGTTGAAGAAAGTGTCCTTACAAAACTTTAGATTTTTGTTTTTTGTAGATGCTTTTAACTGACCTTGATCAAAATAATCTAGCAGTCCCTCATTTGATACAACCAAATGGGCTAATGGGTTCTTCTTTTGCTTTTTTTCCTTCTCTCTGCTTAATTCAAAAACAACTTTAAGAATTATTTTTACAATGACAAACAGCATACTAAAAGACAAACGGCAATGAAAAAGAAGCCTTTTTGGTTGGAGGTACTTGGTACCTCTCAGTTGCCTTTATGCTTTAAACCAGGGGTCTCAAGCTTAAATGAGCTGTGAGCCACTGCTGGCACTGTCATCTCATTGGAGGGCCACTTTAGTGTTCAAGTAGTACAAAAAAAACAAACAAGAAAACACCCACAAATATTTCCTCACTCTTAACTGAAGCCTTTTATTGACCATTCATTGAACAACCAAAAAAACAAATTGGTACTCTCTTTCTGGCCAGACATGTAACAGCACTTCTGTTCTAATTTTGTTTGTATTTAACAAAATAAGAATACAGATGTAAGTGTACACATTAGTTTTTGACTGCTATTGAAAATTGTTTTCTCTACAAATAACTCTCACTGAACTAACACAGCCAATCCCTCAACATGTTTGTACTCTCTGCTCATATTGCCTTCATATTAAATCATTTTTTTTTTTTGCTTTTTAAAGAAATTATGTTTTACATTGCACTCAACACCAAACATCTCCTCCCTAACAAAAAAGTAACTTCAAGGGCCAAATTTTATTATATTTCTTCGTGGCCGCAAGTAGGGGTGACGTGGGCTGCAAGTGGCCCCCAGGCCGTGACTTTGAGACCTCTGCGTTAAACTAACATGGCTTTAGATAAGGCCACCTGTTCTTACCCATCATTACTTGTTGATAATAATGTCTTAAGTGATTGCTTGGTTGGCTAATTAACAGCAGCTTGGAAAAAGAAGTAGCAAATGATGACATTTGGCTCTCATAACATGCTAATGTCAACTAGATGTTGGCTACAGACGCCGGTGGTTTATGTCTGCGTGATGGTGATATCAGGCAGGTGTTGCAGTTGTTAATGGTCAGTTTTATGTCTCGTATAGTTTGTTCTAGAGGCTGAACTGCAATTCTACTGATTGATTATAGTACAGACATGTCTGCGTGGGCATAATGACTACAATGGCAGGATTGATTTTATTTATTAAAGTAGAGGTTACAGTCTCTCCTCTCCTCCTCTCCTCCTCTTTTCTCCTCTCCTTTCCTCTGCCAGATGGCTGCTCCTTAATCAAACTCTCGTACCTTAGAGAGGTAAACACATTATGCTGCCCTGATTACACTAGCTTGGTGAAGCGTACAATGGAATGTGCGTGTAGGCTTTGCGTGTGCATGACAGCTAGTGCATATGTACTTGTGTGTATGGACAAACTAGACAGGGGTGGGGGGCTCCTATTAAGAGGCAGTGCTGTGGGGTATACACTTGGGCACCTTCACAGTCTTACAAAAAGCTCCTGTCCAGAAGGGATACACACACGGGAACAGAAATTGTTACTCAGCATAAAGATCTTCACTTATTCTCTCATTCTCGGACAGTAAACAATCCCCCCGCCCACTGTAGCTATGGAAACACTAGCTGCCGCAGGCCCCTCATATGGCTCCACTAGTCTGTTCTACACTGTGGTATACTATAGTTATCCCTGCCAAGTATTGAGGCAGGCATACTGCTGTCATACATTCCAGCAAATGCCATAAAGGGTCCTGTCATACAATCCAGCAGATCAATAAGCCCCTGGGCTTGATGTCACACAGTAATATATGTCTAGCTGTGAAAACACTGACATCGAGGCGAGCCATGTAACTTGCTTTGGCAAGGGGAACAAAGCAGAGTGGGGCTGCAGTGCTAATAGTCTGGCAACCCGATAGTGTTAGAGGCAAACACTACGGTTTTCACAGGACTCAGCTGACAGAGTGCCGAATGACTGCGGTGTGGCTCTGCACGTCTTGGTCTCTGGAAATTCAGAGGGGGGAAGAAAGCAGTGTTACATGCTGCTAAGTTATAAAAACAGTCTTGCACTGAGAAAACCAAGCTGTTTTAGTGTTATTGACCTTTTAGGAGGGTGCAGAAAATTGTAAGCGGGTCATATTTGGAGTAGAAATGTAAAGGAGGTGAATATAGAATATAGACCGTGACAGCTTCCATCTCTGCTGTCTATAAAAACCAGGAGCAATTTCCTACATGGCTGAAAAGAAAATCCAAATGAAAGAAATGAGAATGATTTTATTTGTCCTTTTGTGATTCATTGTCTTTCTAGTTACTGCAGCATGCAAAATGACATCTTTCTGAAATCGGTATTTCCTTGTAGTAGTTAAGCACTCCTGGGATATGCTTATAGGTCGAGTCAGTCAGAAAAAATGCTGTATATTTAATTAGCTACAGAGAGGATAATTCAGACAAAAATCACAATACGTTATCTGTTTATCTAATTTCTTATGGTAATTAATGTAGTTTGTATCTCCTTTAATAAAGGGCTAGAGTTCTTTGTAGATTCAGCTGTATTTTCCAACTGGTGCAGCCTATATTTCAAGGATGCAACGGTGAATAGTTGGGTGGAGGTTGCCCGAGCAGTTATTCTTTGGACTTAAGAGATGATGTCTGGATTTAAGTAATTACAGCAAACAGTAACCAGACATTGTTCAGTACTATCACAGCCAATTCAAACATTTTCTCTAACAAAAAGTTCAGATGTCATCATTTTGTTGAAAAGGAGGACATTATTGTGACATAGCGGCCTTTTCCCCCTCCCTCTTGTCCAATGATTCCAAATATGGGCAGTGACATTAATAAGTAGAAAATTGGTCTGTTCAGGTGTCTGTGCCAGGATACAGATGAAGACAGTCATTTTGGTTATCAAATTAAGCTTAGATCTAGAGTAGTGTCATTTGACTAGAGTACCACAATGATGTTTATTCCACTGTGGAACACGTAATTAGCAGTGATGATACTGGCCTTTGATGAGGCCGGATGAGATGTAGTGAAATCCTTCATGCATTATAATTTGTGTGGTGTGCAACAGCGTAGGCGTCAAGAGAATTAACTCTATGAATATGGATGTTGGGTGAGCATCATGAGAGTAAATGTGCTTACTCTATTGATTAAATCTCCCATCAGTCACCTAGCAGCGTGGTCCCCATCCCCTCTCTCTCCCCCGTCTATCCTTTCCTCTCCTACATCTCTCTACTCATCTCTGTCAAGGCGGGCTCAGTGGAGTGGTTAAATTGTCCATAGCGCGTAAACGGTCGTTTATAAAAGTCGACAGACGTGGCGGTCGTTTGCTGAAATTAATTACCCCTTGAAGCCACAGCAAGCATGGGCTCTAGTCAGTCAGTCACGGTCCACCACCTCACATGCCCTGTACCTGCACAGAAAGACAGAGAAAGAGAGGGCTGGAGAGAGCCAGGTAGACTGGCATCACTTTTTGCAAGAGTGCAGTGACTGAAGGACGGGGATGATTAAAACTGGGAATGAATTATGAGTGATATATTATTCCATAAAGTGGAAGAAGTGGAGGTACAAAATCGACCCCCTATATTATGTTGTGATACCACAACAAAACACAGAAGACATCTTGGTATTAATCCAACTTGTGCACTTTTAATTGTGAAGTACCACCCCGTGTGCATATATTACTGGAGCAAAAGATCCATGGGGAGTTTTGCGCTGACACAGCCCAGGAAGATAATGTGATACAGACCACAGTGACGTGAAACTAATCAGAATGTGTTCATCTTCAGCAGGAGTAACTTAATGAACTTCTGCAGTATCTGATGCAACACTTCTCTAACATTAATAAAAGCTTCATCTCCTGTCTGATTTGCATAATTGTTAAAATGAATCCACTGACGCGCTGCTCTTTTTTTTCATTTTTAATAAAATGATGATCTGTGTTAAAGTGAGCCATCCCTTACTGTTGAGATGGGAGGGGAGAGGGAGGGAGAAGAAAAGAGCATGGGAGGAGTGGGATTTGCAAAGGGGCCTAAGGTGATTTGTCACAGTTTTGATTCAGTCATGTAATGAAGCATACACTGTTGTACAAGGGGTTATTGGTTTGAAGTGATATTTCATATGGCCTTATGGCAGTGGAGATGGTTTGGAATTTTTCCCATATACTGTAACACAATCTCTCCACTAGCTTGTCTGCCTGTCTCATTGCCTGAAACATTAATGTGTGTCCTCTGTTCTTAATCTGCTTCTTGCTGTTGTCCATTTAAAAATGCTGTGCCTCATATTTCAGAATATTTTTGCTAGTGTCACTTGATATCATAGATGCTTAAGTAAAAATACTTAAAGATGGTAAATGGACTGGTTCTTGTATAGCGCTTTTCTACTCTCACTGAGCACTCAATGCGCTTTACACAACTTGTGCATTCACCCAATCATGTGCATTCACACAAGCACTTATCTAAGGATTTTAGTGCTTCTATCTAACATTAACTCACATTCACGCTCTGATGGATGCATCGGAGGGCAACATGGGGTTGGTATCTTGCCCAAGGATATTTGGCATGCAGACTAGAGCAGACTGGGATTGAACCACCAATCTTGCAGTGAGTAGGTGTCCCGCTCTACCAACTGAGCTACAGCCATCCCATTATTTGTGTCGTAGAACTGAAGATGATTTCCTGATTTATTTAGAGGTGCTGTATGTGATTAGTTTTAGGCTGAACATTACATTACGATTAGACTACCTACAGCACAGTACAGCTACTGCACTAACAGAGTCATGCATTCTGTCTGTCAGTACTTCTCCAAAGCATCAGGATACTTTAGATAAGATCTTACATTACTTAAAATTCCATGTATTTGGATGAACCAAATCTAACAACTAGTATCTGTTATAAGAAAGAGTAGAATCTGAGCTAGTCTGAGCCGACACTGCCCCAGTAAGCCTACAGGCATTTTTACTGATTAAAGACAAGTGTTGGGTAGTATCATCCTGTAACATTTCTCAGTATAAACCCAGACAACATAATCAAAGCCAAAATGACTGTCAATACATTCAATATTAGTGTAGGAAATAATTATTGAAAATTGCATTTTTCTTTTTGCTGCAAGCTTTCTCCACATTACCTGACATTACACCAGACACAAAAGAATTTCCTTGGCAACAGAACAATATAATAGCTACATAATGGGGACCCTTGAAATTAGTTAAAAATAAATAAATAAATTAATGGGGCAGCATACAGTTCTAGCCTCTACACATGCTGAAGAAGGATGACCATAAACACAGTAAAAACTACAATGGACAATGGTGACTACTGCAGCTGCCGCCAACCTGACTTGTTGATGAGGGCAGTAAGAGTTGGGTATGGAAATACTTTGGTTATCCACCTCAAAATGCAAAGGGGAATAACTGATCCCTAAAAAGAAATATACAATAAACATTAGGTTTAGTAAAGCACCTAAAAACCCAACAACCTGATTAATTCAGATTTCAAGGTGAATGAGTTTCAGTCAATATCCAGCAACATCCAAATGATCATCCTCCTTATGTTACTGCGAAGTATGCATTTCCATTTAGGTTGGGAAAGCTGGCATTGCAGTTGTAAAGTCAGCTACATCACATAGGCTATAATATTTGGAATGGCTCATGTCATATAAATGTTTAAGATAATTTGATGTAAATAACTTTTCCTGTGAGCAGAATCTTAGCATTTAAATGGTGTTCTATAACCATGGCATTCATTTAAAAAAAATTTAATTAATTTTTTGATCAAATTGGGTATGAAAAATTGTGTAATTATACTGGTATTGGTATTGACTGCTAAATTTCTGGAATTATTTCATTCCAACTTACAGTAATACTTACAATACTTACAATATACATTGGTAGCCCATTGACTGGGTTTAGGACTTAATCTTACTTATCAATACTTTGAGGCAGCGTGTGGCTTTACTTAACTCTGCTATTAAAGAAGTCTTTGAGAATGTGGGAAGGTGTAAAGATTCACTGAATTTCAAGACTTGGATATTAACTTTAAGACATTTTATTTGTATATTCACGTTATTTACAATTGTATTTAAAAAAATAAAAATAAATTAGTACATAAAAGAGACCCAGTTGAAATAGATTAGTTGCAAATTAAATCAATGCAATAACTCAGCAGGGAAGTTTTGAATTGCAGGTGCGATGTGTAACTTTTTGTCTTTCCTGGCTGCTACATTAGAGGCTTGAATCAGTCTTTGTGTCCTACATCATCACACAGCAGGAGCAATCTGAGGTATCAGGGGGGAGGAAGAGCAGGAAACTGTGTTACAGTTGCCAATTCAGGAAAATATTCACTTTCTTTAAAATCATCTGCAGTACTGACAATGTGCAAAAAACAGTTGACAGAATGTGGCGTAGATCTAAACACACAATGCCAATGATATCATTTCTTTAGGTCTAATTTCTTCCCTTTTGAGTTCCTGGATTGAGGAAACCGTTTATTCTGCATTCTCTGTAGTCCCCATGTTTGTATCCCAGGAGACTCACAATGAGACAAATTTCCTCATGCTGTGTGTGGCAATTGGATGTAATAGTCCATTTACCACTGTAAATCTGCTGTGTGCGAATACCACTGTGTGTCTGCGTGTGCGTGGTGATATCCTGGCAAGTGTTTTTCTTGAATCCTACCAGTGCAGCTTCTGTAGAGGACTCTCATCATCATATGACCTCTTGTATTTTTCCAGCTGTATCTGAACTAACATGTAAGGATTTGACTCTTGTTTTTTCTTTTTTTTTTTCCTCTCTCTCTTTTGTGGCTCAGTGTTTGTTATACATCTGGTGGTCAGTGATGAGAGAAACGCATCCCTGAGACACAGCATGGCCTTTCCTGCTCCATTTCCAAACTGCTTTGATGTCTGTTATTTGTTAAACATTGGACTTGGAAAAATCCTTAGAACAATGTCCTTTTTGTTAAGAAATGCAGATGCAGCAGGGACACATTCAGTCTGTAGAAACTGGCTGAGAATTAGATTGTGCTTATAAGTCTGTTTGATATTAAAATTAAGACAATTAACTGGTGTGAACTTGCTATAGTAATTAAGGCTCTTGTCACTGGATAAGGTAATTAGGAAGTTTTATTCTGGCAGCATATGGAGTGAGATGTGAAGATTGTGCTGCTCATAATAGAACTATGCAGTTGTGGAGGAATCAATTCCCTCTCTTTCGTAAACTTCAGTGTCAGCAGAATCTTAAGAATTCATGAAACATTCGGTTGGTATGCTACTGATAGTACACACATACACATCCCTTGGCTCCTTGTATGCATTGTTTTTTGGCATTCTGCACATGGTGTTGAATAACTGTGCAACCTTACTTGATCAAACACTGTGTGTGAGAGTCTGACAGGGAATGGATGCTCTTTAAAGGTATACTTGTATAATTTCTGCCGCTGGCAGTTTCTCACAAATCGCTTGTGTTTTATTTCCCCAACATAATAAAAAATAGTGATTTGATCATTTGAAATGGTTCAAGATTGGACATGATCTTGGAATAGAATTCTGTGAAAAGTACCCAAAATTATCTGCTCAAATCAGCTTTCCTTTTAATAAAACTGTTGAGCCAGTTTAGTTTCCTAAACTTGTGAAATTGTTGAATACCTGTTGCAATTTTTTTTTTTTTTTTTATGATTACACTAAAACAGATCAGGCACATTATAATGATACAATAATCATTAATGCAAATGCTTTTTTTATACTACAGACTCACCTGTCTGGTATAGAAAAGTGTTCAGGAGTTACTGTTTGCTCCTGACAGTTGATTTTGGAGCAGAAATGTATGAAAGTCTCTCGATTTGGGGATATTTAAATGGATCATGTCTAGAGACTCCTACACACACAGCAATAAACTACTCTTCAAGCCTCATTAACATTTTGTTAAACCTGGATTGCATGAATCATCTAGAGCTTCTTTATTATCCTTCGGAAAGTTTAAGTGTTTAAACTGTCTCTGATGCCTTGTTGTTTATGGACAAGTGGTGTTATTAAAATATGAAAGTTGCCATTCACACATTAAAAAAGACTTTGAGGCCTCTTCCTTTGAGTGTGAGGAAAAAACAAGTGTGAGAGTTGGTGATGCTGCTTTAGCTAGGATAATTTGATGTCCTGGTTGCCAGAATAGTTGCCATGGTTAATGTTACAAATGTAATGTAGCAAAGTCCAGCACTGTTAAAGTTTAAAGCAACTATAGTAAAAATTACCTTTTGAGCCTAACATTAACAGGTGCTAGCATGCTATAACAGTAGAGGAATGTCAACGTTAGCCTTCAGCTCAGAGGAATATTGTTTCTAAGCCTCATAGAAATATATGGTTATAAAAATATGTGGTATCATATTTTAACTTAACTTTTTTCTTTTTAATTGAAGAGTGTGTGTCAAAGCAGGAACCTGTTTTCTTCATGCAAAAGAGAAATCTTGATGGTTTGTACTTGTGCTTAATTGCTTGTCGGCTAATGACTTCAATCTGAGTCACTTGTCTCCCATTTCAAGTACATCATACACACTGTAAGATGGCAGCCATTTATCTGATGACTTACTACCTTCCAGGATTACTTTGGGTTGAAAAGAATTTGATTTTGTGGTTAGTAATAATTTACTGTAATGAATAATCACAGGTTCTTTAGAATAAATATAGTCTAAAACTAAGTGGTTGACAGTATATAAGCAAATTTGAAGACTAAACCATGCACAAACAATTCTTAAACATCACCTACATTTGCACAAAAACACAATTGTAAAGATCAAGTTATTTTGCTTACCTAACACTCTTATTGTATTGAAATAAATGTATGCACTCCTGATGACACATTTGTTTCAGAAGCAGAGTAAACAAGCTCAATTTGTCAAATGGTTAACAAGGCAGATGAAAGTGATTTACAGTGCTGAATTCAGGCTTGCCTACGGGCACGATGAAAGGTTAGAACTGTGTTGTAGACTTTGACTCAGACCTGCATTCACACATCAGTGCTAAGGTAAGACCTGATAAGATTTTCCTCAATTAACTCTTGAAAACCCAGTTAGATCCTAATAAGAGCTTTATTTGACCAAGCAGTTCTGAGGACTACCTGGTGGTAAATACCCACTGGGGAAATTCCCTGGAAACAACAAACCTTTTTAATGTTTGTTTTTGCGTTGCTAAGAGAAATTGGATGTTATAGCTGGCCAGCAGTTGGTGATGCAGCATAACCTCTTCTTTTATTTCCTCGTTATCCAGTTTCATCCTCTGTTTTCTTTCTACATTGCTTCCCTGTGTAGTGGATGACTATAGGGGAGTTCAGTGGAATTGGTAGTGAAGATTTAGAAGATTTCATACTGGGTCATTTCATTTATTGTATACACACTCCACAAACCTTGGACATTAACTTTGTTGTGTTTTTCTTCCACTTTTAAGGACTGTGTTAAGAGCTTTTGTTAACATGGGTAATATGTTGGCAGTGGCTGCTGGAGCTGCATCGGAGTGTTCAACCAGTCACCCTACACTTAAATCTATACCAATTACAGTATGCCTTTGTCAGTAAGAACTCATATTTTGTACCTTCTCTGTAGTAAGAGCTAAAAGAGGACAATAAAAACTGAGTTCTAACACTAACGTGGTCTCTAATTCCTGCATTTTGGACACGGGACACAAGAGAATAGTTCATCCAAAAGTCAGAACTATAAAAAGTTCTCCCGGTTCAGAAGTGCATAAACTCTGACCTGAGTGTGCTTGGTCCACAAAAGGCTGTAAAGATCATCGTTATCAGTGGTATAGAATTTTTTACCCATCTCTTATATATGGAGCAGTGTTTATGTTCATCCTCTGAAGATGTCTGTACATGTTGCAGGTCTGCTGCTAAGGGCGGTGGGTAGATTCTTGGCATCTTTACTCTGCATGTCGAAGTATCCTAGAGCAAGATGCTGAACTCAATTACTCCTGATGCATACGAACAATGAGTGTCTGAATGTTAGGCGTAGAAAAAACAGTCCTTGTTTGTCCATTTCTTTTTGTAGCATGTCCTTATTTAGGCAAGAAGCATGGTGCACCAGCCTTTAGCCACTCTATCACCAGTCTGTTGCAGGGGAAAACCGCATGAATGCACGTGTATCCACAATTTTGACGTTAAACAGCCCAACACAACAGTTTGTTTCAGGGTGACTTACGGCACCACATCTCAACCAGTTACCTCAAGATACTAAAAAGTAGAGATGGTGTCTGTCTCCCAAATCCAAACTGGGAGCTGGTTCCACAGAAGAGAGGCTCTACCACCCATTCTGTTTGTAAATATTGAGTATCTAAGGCTGCGGGTATCCTTAAGGTGAAGAAAAGCAGGAGCATAAACATAATTTTCTCCTCTTGGGTTTTCCCACTTTTGTGAACTATGGGGAAAACAAGGAAACAGGGATTGGTTTGGTCAATAATATTTATTCAGTAATTTCAAGGACCATTTCACTTTCAAAGTCTTTGGTCGAGAGCATGTTTCTCAAACCTTATGTTAGTAGTAGTAGAGACAAGGGTTGCTGCCTTTACCACTACTGCCAAAAAATACTCACAATGGGAATAGTTCAACAGTCAGTTTTAGTAAAGTACTTGAAGTTTCCCTTTAAACCAGAAAGGGAGATGCTACAGTATATATTTAAGGTGAAAAATATAATTTTGGTTATCCAGTTCTGCTTAACTGGTTTGTCCTGACCAGTATTATTATTATGAAAACCTTATATGGTCAGAAGCTGTTATGTAGGAAAACGGTTTCATCTTCAAAAGATGTTCAAAGAATAAAGCTATATTAGAATTTCAGAGCAAAACTCAGTCTTTTTTCATGACTACAGTGAGTGTAAACTAAGGTAGACCGGCCGAATGTTATTTGAGTTAACTGACCAGAGCAATGACTTCTCTACTCACCAGATTAGCCCGACTTGCTTATAACTTGCACGACTCACTCAAACCTGTGGAGAGTGGTATGAAAAAATTGATGTATATGTAGGCATAGTGACAAATGGCTCTTAGAGGAGCCCACAATATTAATGTGTTTTTGCATCACAGGCTGTAAAGTAGTTTAATTGCCCACAAGAAATGAAGCTCTTATCTAAGAGTTTTTATGTATGCTTTCTGTTCTTGTGCCCTTCTTTCCACTGCAGTACATTGTCTGCCAACCCTTGTATCTTTCTTTCTCACAGAGAGCTGTAGTCAGAGGGCAGAGCAGCCTTTTCATGCATGGCTCACTTTGCTTATGTAAGAGCACTACTTAAACCTGGTTACATCACATAACAGGCAGCACTGTGTCAGTGGGTCACTGTGCCATACAACCACTGAACTACATACACCCTCCATGTCGGGCCCTTTTGCTGACATGTGTGAAAGTAGCATTGCTGTGTGCAGCAAGGCATCCTGTGCAGTTTGGAAGAGACTGTTTTAAGCTTGTAAGCTTTTATGTATTAATTTAAATCTGCTGGTTATATTAGATAATCTCAACAGTCTGTTTAAACCAGGATGGCATTAATTAATCACGTACATGTAGTGAAAAATGACCATTTTGCTGCTCAATTGTTGCTGCGCCTGTAGGGTGCCAGCAGGGGGTCCTCTCTGTTTTCCAAATAATATTCCTTATGTATCCTCTTTGCACTCTACACCCAGCTCACACCGCTACCCACCTCCACCTTTCAAGCTGGTCTTTCTTTTTTTCATATTCTATTTAGCACAAACACACTCACAAGGGCTTGGAAGAGGGCAGGACCAGCCACTCCCACTGTTCTATAGTTCCATCATAAACACAGAGGGCGAGAGAGCCAGACAGCGAGAGGAAGAGAGAGAGCGAGGGAGGAGCATAGCTGCGCTGAGCCGAGCCCCTCTATGCCTCAGCACGCACAGTAGAGCAGACGCCAACAGCCACACAAACACACTCCCCTCTCAGTTACATGCACAGTCACACACATACCGCACGCACGCACACACCACCACCTCCACCACCGCTGTTGCCGCCACCACTTCCACCACACACACAGTGACGGCTGCCAGGCGCAGTGGGAAGCAAGCCGTCAGGGAGTGAGCTTGAGAAGAAAGAGAGGGGAAGAGAAGAGAGTTGGAGGGGGCACCTTGTGGATCAGAAGGGATTTTCCTCTGTGTGAGTACACGTCTGGATAACGCCATCTGTTTCTTCCTCAGCTAGAGGAGTTTTCACCACGGCTTTTTCTTTTTGCTCATCCTCCACGCCGGGCTTCAGCAGTATCTACCTATCTATCCCCGGAGCTTAACAAAAGAGGGAGGGAGTGAGGAAAAATAAGGCAGTCACAGCTTCAGCTCTAGACCACCCTCTCTCCTCCTCCGCCTCCTCCTCCTCTTCCTCCTCCTCCTCTTTTCTCCCCAGCTCCACATCCATGTGTGAGTTCATCGCTGATTTCACTGTCTTTTAAGGATAGAGAAGAGGACAGCGTGTGTTCTCCAGGATACAGCCGAGCTCCCAGAGGGATCAGGGTCTCGTCTGGTACACAAGAGAGGGGGAGGAAGAACGAGACAGGGAAACGCATACACAGGAAGAGAGAGTCTGAGCTGGAGAGAGACAAGAGAAAGACACTGGAAAGCAAATTGAGGGGCATGTTCAGGGCAGCACAGAAGAAGAGTGAGTCTAATTTTTAGAGCGGAGTGTGCAGGGAACCGGCAACCGAAACCCAGCCGTTCATCCCTCCTCCTTATCATCCTCTTCTTCTTCCCTCTGCTTTCCCCCCCTCTCAGTCAGGCTTTTCAATTCCCTCTATTGTTTCCTGTATTTCTGCTATCCTTTCATATCTTCCTTTCCTCACTCCACACCTCCTTCTCCCCAAACCTTTCTGCTGCCACTCCGGAATCTCTTTCCAGACCCACGCAAGGAATGGTTCTGTGAGATTCCCTTTAAGCTCTCAGACAAGTAGACGGACTAAAATCTCAAGCACTCTGTTCTTCTATCCGTTCCTCCTTCTGCGCGTGTATCACCTTCACCAGTGAGAGGAGAGCGTTCTCTCTTCATCCCCCACTCTTGGAAGCAGTCATTTAAAGAATTCAGGCCATCCCCTCGGAAGTGATCAGCCTCCAGGACCTTCAACTGGATTCCAGCTACATGGGAAAACGTTTGGAACAGCAGCCAATGTACCCCCACTACACCTACTACTACCCCCACTATCTCCAGACCAAGGTAAGATGGTCAGCAAGGTTTGACTTACTGTGTTTCTGTGTTGTAGATCAGCGCTTCGTCTTAAAACTGTTGCAAAATTGCACTCTTCAACTCCCCTTTTAAAGTTTCGCCTTCCATGTCTTGTATCTCTTTAAATCTTTCCTAACCAGTGCAAATCAGTCCAGAGTGTCGAAGTTGTTGCCTTTTTTTTTTTTTTTTCTTTTCCCCCAAACCTTTGTTAGGTCACATTCCTAAGTCTGTGCATCAGGATCCAAAGAGTGATTGTGGCATATCTCAGGCGATCATTCTTGCCTGTGTTTTACAAAACCAGCAAAACTAAATGACGGTAAAACGAGCATCAGTGTATATATGCTGGGATTGTCTTGGAACAGAGCTTGCTAAATAGCACTCTGTCCCTTTCCCCCATCTGCCTTTAAGCTGGGAGATATTGATGTCACTCAACTGGATTTTTTTTCCCTTTTCCAGCTGCGCTGAGTGCTTGACCCTTTCCTCCCTTCTCTGACCCCACCAGCTCCAAGTTCAAGTTCAGGGCAGGAGGCCCATCCTTCCCTCAATCCTTATATTCCCTCCTACTTTGTCCCCCAACCCCCACCACCCTGAGAACTCACCCTGTACCCCTCCCTTCTCTGGCAGTCCCTAGTCCATGCAACTCACCCATTATGATATGTTGTAGAAATGATTGATGGAACCTGATTTACTTCTCGGATTACCTAGAATGCAGAAAAACAAGCTCAGTTTATTTATTTTTTCCCTCCGCTCTGTCAGTTTGATCCCAGTATTCTCGCGCTCGCATAGAATTTATACATGGAGCATCTTGATAAATTCATTTCACACATGCACGCACTGACACGTACTGGTTCTTTTACCACCGAGAAGGCAGAAAATGGGTTACGAAGGGCCTGATCGATAGCTCCTGCATCATATCACCCGCCATTCCCTCTGTCTGCTCTGATTCGTGTGTGTGTGTGTGCGCGCGCAACTGTCTTTTTTTTTTTTTTTTCTTTTGTCATGATAGTAAATATGAGGAGTTGGCAGGTTTGCTGCAATATTTAGTAAATATGTACATGTCAGGCAAGAGCGATGGTGAGAGAGGCAATAAAAAAGTGTGGGAGTAGAATGCTATGAGAATAGAGAGATCATGCTACTGGTGGACAGAGTGTGGGAAGAACAGGTAAGAAAATTATTGCTCGGCTGTTAAAAATATGTTGAACTGCGAGCCAAGCAAAAACTGCGCGGTGCGTTTGCAGGCCAACAGCAACACGTTTATGTGGATTTCCAGACACTGTTGGTCGAATTACCCTCCCAATTACCGCTTTCCCGCGCTCATTCTCAGTAAGCATCTAGAGAAGGCTTGATGCAGGTTATAGAGGATTTACCTTAAAATACCCAAATGACTCTCTTACTAACAAAATAAAAAGCAAAAGTGCAAGTGTCCATTTGAGCACAAAATATTGACCACAAAGAAGAGACTTTACAAATTTTCTAGTGTTTCTCTTGCGTCTCAAAGATCACAAGTGCATGTTGGTCTGCTTTCATTTTGTAAATTGAAATGGTTCCACATGGAAGACTTTTTTCACTGCTCGTTAACTTTTTATATTGCATGCCTCACTGCAACAAGTTGTGGACAATTACTATACAGATCAAAGCTGGTGGAGTCCACTAAACAAACTTTTTGAGGCTCTGTATAACTGATACTGATCAACCAAAGCATGTCTTAACTAGCCAAAGTATCAACTTTGAAGTATCTGGTTGATCAGTATTAATGCAGGGATGGGTAGATTTTGTTCATGTTCACATGTTGGGCACATGAACTCTAAGAAAAGGGTCATCTCATAATGACTAAAAGATATTGTTGTCCAAGGCTTCAATACTTCCAGTTTAGCAGCTATTTGGCCCCATATGAAGTCTAAGATTTTTTTTTCCTATTTAATAGAGGGATGCGTTTACAGATGACACATGCAGATTGTATTTGCAGCGTGTCGACATTACCCACTTATCTGCTGATCTCAGTGCTGCACACATTCACATCTGGGATCTGTCTGATGTTTTTAAGAGCGTGCTGAAGACGAACAAACAGAAGCTGAGAACTGTTTGTTAATGCACATCTGTGATTTGCTTGTAATAAACGTCTTCAATGATAAGCACGCCTTTCTGTTTGCTAATTTGCACCAGAAAATTCACGTCTGCTTGTAGAGAATATGAAACATGTTGTTTTTAATTTTCCTTTTAATGAAAGAAACTTAAAGGCTATAGATGGTGATTGTCTCTTGGCACTCTTGTTTATTTTTTTTTCTTAAACCGGATGAATTCAAATGGGGGGAACAAATTATTGAATTTATCATCTTAACAAACTTTTTTTTTTTTTTTTGTCAGAATGAGTTTTCGACAGTGTTCATTTTGTGTTTAACTGCTGTGCATTTACGCTTGTTGTTATGATTGAAGCAAATTCACGTTGAACTTAAAAGATTACTTTTTAAATTCTGTGCCGATATCTAGCATATCTCTAAATCTGGAGCATCTAATAAAACTGACTGTGATTTGTTGCTTTATTCCACCGTACTATGCTGCATGAACACGTAGGTTGGATTAACTTCAACACTTGATGCATGCCCGTTTTACGTGTACAGATGTCACTGTGTCACACTGCTGTGGCTTGTTCTATTATTTATCTCAGTCAGTTCAAGGTCATCTCATTTCTCACAAGTATTTGCAACAGGCATCTGACTGAAACCATCACTTCATTCCTCACACTCCATCCCTCTCTTCCACCAGACCTCTCTCTGCTGTCAAGGTCATATCAAATTGGATCCTACCTACCCCAGAGTACACTCACACTGCAAGCACAGCTGAAAGGGTGTGTGTTCACGTATGCATTCATAGACAAATAAAACCAGTATCCGTGACTGTACATGAGCCTGCAACTTTGTCAATTCATGTATGAGTGTGAACTGAATTTATTTGCTCACTTTTGTGTGGATAAGTGTGGGCGTGTTATCCTGTGTGAGGTAAAGTGACTCTGTGTGCGCGCACGCGTGTGTGGCCTCTGAACAATGAGTCGTCCCCCCCCCCCCCCGTGCCTGACCCCTTTTCAGTGCAGCTTGCTGTCGTTAAAGCCCCCCCTGTCCCAGAAGAACAGTCCTCTTAGAGTGTGCGTGCACCCGCACGTCTAACTCTCCATAGAAGTTCAGGCTTAGTTATACGTCTATATGGACCTTGGATCGGCTCTTCTACTCTGACTTATATCGGTCAGGGGTAGAGGATTGTTGGGTGGAAATGTAGCCGTGCAGGTATTTTTCTGGCTTCTTTCCTTTGTCTACAGAGGACAAAAGCAGAGAGACTAAACTGGTAGTATGTGTAGTATGTATTGTGTGCTCTCTTCGTTACTTTCTCCTAATTTACAGATATCTTTTTCCATTTCTTCCCCTCTTTTTTTTTTTTCCTCCTACTTTTGCTAACTGATCTGCTGTGCCTCTTACTAATCTTGATTCCAGCAAGAGGAGCTTCTCCCTTTCTGAAAATCAATTGTGTGTGTGTGTGTGTGTGTGTGTACACATGTAGTTTGCCTTCGCTGCCCTGCAGTACTAGTCTTTAAACCTACACACTTTCTCACTGTCATTAACACACGTGCACCACCTTCACATAGAGGCAGTTATGAAATGGCTGGCTTAAACTAACAATGGGGCAGATGACGGAGTGCGTGTAAATGCGCGGCTGTTAAACTGAAATTTACTCTTGCTCTGCTTCCATAATGGGCTATAGGTATAGTTGGTGTACATTAGCAGGGTGTGGGGAGTGATAGCATGGCCTCTTATGTGAGGCCAGTGGCCCTTAATCATGGCTGTAAGAGGGTGTGAGGGGATCAGGGTGAGGGTTAATGCACAAGTGCAGCTGCACTGTTAGATTCTGTGTGATTTGTTAAAATTTAACCTGTGTGTGTGTCTGTTGTTGCTGGAGGGACTAAAGCTCAAATCTGCCATTCTTGAATATAAGCAATGTTTCAGATTTTTCTGATTGCGCTTGTGAGCTGGTTTCATTTGCTTTAATAGTTACAATTATTTAATGAAAGGATTTCTTTTTTTAAGAAATGAAGACTGCAAAAATCCCTAACAAAATGTGCCAAGTATTTTAGCTTATTATTGCTGTAATTTCCTGAGTGTTTTCCTGAGGTTGTGGTGGTGTCACTGCAACTTTAGCAAAAACAACAAACTGATATCTCTCCGGTTTGAGAAGAGGAAACATGGCATTCATGACACACGACTTTTAGTTTTGACAAGGCAGATTTTCTTAACTTCGTGTTACATACCTTTAATCTGTTACAGTGTAACAATATTAAATTAGCTCCATAACCTGATGGAGAAAGGCAAGGATTTCTTAAATCAATCAAGATGAATTGCAGGCTTTCAGCTTTAATTCAAATAGTTTACGTCAACCTTTGAGGAATTACACCCATTTTTACACACAGGCCCCAATTTTAGAGGCTCAAAAGAAACTCGACAAACTAATATAATTTTAAAAGTAAGATTCTTTCTAATACTTGGATGAAAATCCTTTCCAGACAATGACTGCCTGAAGTCTAGAACCCACAGACATCACCAAATTGTCTGTTTCCTCCCTTAAGATGCTGCAAGGCCTTTTAATGCATGCACCTGCAGTTGCAGCTCGTCTTTTCCCCTTCACTTTTGGATTTAATACTAGAAAAGCATGCCCTGTTGGGGTGAGATCAGGCGACTGACATGGCCACTGAACAATATCCCATTTCCTTTACCTTGAGAAACTCTTGGGTTGCTTTTGCAGAATACTTTGGGTCATTAATTATTTGCACTGCTCGATCTGGCTCAGGAGGTAGAGAAGGTTGTCTATTAATCGGGAGGTTGGTGGTTTAATGTCTGGTATCCTTAAGCAAGACTGAACAACTTCATCCTGATGCCTTCATCAGAGTCTGAATATTGGATAGAAAACACTTAGGCATAGAAAAGTGCTTGCATGAATGGGTGACCGAGGCTTGTATGCAGTAGAGTAGGAAAGCGCTATATAACAACCAGTCCATTTATATTTACAGTGTTCTATTATTCTTGCAATATTTGGCTAAACACGAGAGTGCAGCCCTGTTTGCTATCATCAGTTACCAGTATACAGTTAGTGGCCTGGTTCAACTGACAGCTATACATGTCAATGCCCCATAACACTGTCTCCATAGTCTTTGACAGTTCATGATCCAAAGCATATCATTCTGTTTCTGTCCTTGTCCATATCAGTCTTCCCATCATTCACTTCTCATGTTGCAAGTAAATTTAGATTTTAGTTTTTTTTTTTTCTCTCTCTTTTAGTCTCCAGTCCTTAAGATCGAATGCATTGGCCAGCTATCTATGATAATTGTTAAATGGCAGGCTTCTTCTGCCCACGAAACTGATTGTCATTCATTGTTCAGTTAATTGTGAGTCTTTGGTGGTGTGCAGAAGCAAAACCACAAAATAATTGTACATTTCAACAATTTATGGACCTAACTTTTTACCTAAGGTAATTCCTGGACACTTCCAAATATAAGCCAGCACTCTTGCTTGTCTTCAGTTTAAATGCAGAAACCTTCGAGTCTTTCTCAGCTCCCCAATGCTTTCATTTTGCTCATCTTTTTTGTGTATAGCTGTTTGACCACGCAAATGATTTTTGTCTCCGTATGCATGAATTTGCTAGTGAACTTTGATCTTTATCCGTGATGCTTCTCTAACTATAGCAGCTATTCATTTTTTTTTTTAAATTTTAATCTTTGCAGCTTGTGGTGATGATTGACTGAGGATGTGAATCTTTGATGATAATCACTAAGAGGGAGATAAGAGAGGCTAACAGGAAAAAAAAAGTCATATTATCAACCAGCTAATCATTAGTTTGCTGCAGATCAGTGTGCTAATATGCTCAGCGGCACACAAGGAGCTTTAATTAGGATAATGAGAAACAGCATTTAGTTGATATCAAAGTAATGACACATGCGGACATGCCTGGACATCTAAATAGAATATTCTGTCCCTTCAAAAATGAGCTTTTCACATTCAATTACTCCCCATTATGCGTTAGATAAATGTGGTCAGTAGTTGGCTTTGTTGTGATGAGTAAACCTCATAAAGGAAGGAGCGAAACGGAGCACACAAAACATGCCTGACCTCTTTTTGGCTTAGCTCACTGTCATTAAAACACCCTGCATTGTGTAAACACAAAGAGAACATTAAAAATTTGATTAACTCATTCACCCATCATCCATTTCACATAACCTTCCCCCTTCTTTCCTCGTCTCCTCCCGAGCTTCTGTTCCTCCTCTTGTCAAATATAAAGTACTTCGTCTTAGCAGAAACAGCCGCCATAAATTATGCAGCACACATCTCACACACAGAGACGCTGAAAAGTGTGTGTTTAGTGTGCAAAGTAAACAGAGGGTATAAGCTTTATAGCCTTGCATGCATTCTGCTCATGCCCTGTTTCTTCTCACACATCTGCCTGCCTGCATCAGTTGTAGTTTTACAACCGGCAGTATTATTACGTGCATGTTGTTTAAAGACCCAGCTATTCTGTTTAGATTTCAACTCTGATCTCCATAGCATCGCATGCCAATGAAGAGAAGAGAGAATGGCCTTATGTTGCCGCCTTCTACTCTCCCTCCTTTTTTTTTTCTCTCTCGCTTTTCCAGCCCCTATCCCACTGTGTTCTGGGCTCTCTCTCTTCCCTTTCCTCTCTCCTACCATCTGTTCAGTTTGCTGGGCCTGGGTAGTTTTTACTGCTTAAAAGGGACTCTCCTAACCACCCATATATGTCCATTTATTATTCTCCGTGGGCTGTTCTATTCTTGTCCCGGTACAGTAGTGGTTGCTGACCATTGCCTTACTATGTTAAATAGGAATGAAAAAGCTTCAGTGGGTCAGCTCATGCACGGAGGGGTGAGAGAAGCTCACCCCTGCCAGTTTTGTAATAGAAAAATATGTGCAGGAGGGAAGGAGAAGGCAGGATAGAGGCGAAAAAGGGATGTGAAGGAGACATATCAAAAAGAGAACAGATGGCTGTAGCAAAAATAATTCAAAGAAGAAAAAGAAGAGATAACGATCCAAAGGGAAATAAAGAGCGACGCTGTGAAGGAGACAGGAGTTGTAGGCTCAGTCAGGGAATAATGGTGCTGCTGCATTTTTTAATAGTTGGCCACTTTGTAGCGACCCTTGTCTAATGGATTCTCTGCCTCTTAAAAGCTCCTGTCAGAGCCCTCTACCTCTAACAGTTACGCAACGGAAATTACTGAAGGCTCCAACAGTCCCCAACACTTCCTGATAGAATAATAATATTGTCTGGCATCAAACATCATTTATTTATTTTTTTTTTGGAAAAATATGTTCAGAGTTAAATTTACTTGCAGGAAGCAGAAACTAAAACACTGAGGGCTTAAGAAATGTCCAAGACCCGCACTGATATCACAACTCTTTGAGACGAACAGCTCTGGCCGTCACTTTGCTTCCTTTTAGAACACCGCTAAGTGCCTGACAAAGACTTTATTGGTGTGGTGAAAAGGGAGAGACACAGAGCACAACCTCTAGCTGTTAGCTATTTTAAGTGTGTGTGTGTGTGTGTGTGTGTGTGTGTGTGTGTGAGTGAGTGATTCAGTGTACAGACTATGGCCCCTGGCCATGAGCCTGATCTAGTTTGTAGTGATGGAAGATACTGTTCAGGTCTTCACAAATTACAGTGGGACAGCTCCAGATTTGCATTTTATGGCTTGTGGCCTAGAAACCTACTGTAAATACAGAATGTTAATAATCCTTAACGGTTTGTGAACAGATGGAAGGCTGAGAAATATGATGTGTAAAAAGGAAAACTTTCAAATACTTTGGTTAACATAATTTTGTTTTTTTATAGAAGGAATTTCAGTTTTTGCAGTGGTCAGTCAAATGCCAAGTGTTTCAGTCAGAGCTAAAATAATACCATGTGTTGTGTTTTAAAGATTCTTGTAGAGCATTTAGTTGACTGGTCAAGAGGCATTACATCAGTGCCCCTAAAGTACATTTGGTGGAAATATGATCACAATCATTTCTGAGGTGAAAAGTTTAAGACCTTAAAAACTGTTAATGGAAAAAAAAAGTGAGTTATGAAAGAATCCTGGACACTTTGGCGTAAACCTCCAGCTGTGCTCACGTGACATCAGCCAACCTGCACAAATCGGAGGAGAGCAATAACAGCACGACTTTGAACTGCAAACTAACTTGGCTTAGTCTCAGAAGTAGAAATATTAACTTTTATTTTGAAGACCAAGTAAAGTACAGTGTTGTGGCATCATTGCTTCATCTGGAAAAGAAGAGGGAGATCTGCAACCTTGACAAAATTTATATGGGGATCTAATGCTTCAGAGGTGCTGTCGGAGGGAGAAGGACATGGTACCTAGTAATTTAGCCACAACTAAGATATTAGGATGCTGCTACTTTGCTAATTCAAGATCATCTGTTTGCCTTGGCATAAAATGAATGGGAAAAGCTTAAAAACACTGCAATATATTCAGTATCCTTAAAAGTTGGATGCAGGAACATCTGACAAATAATACATTAAAAGATTTTTCTAGCTATCTGAAATTGGTTAGTCTTCCTGTTTTCATGTCCAAGCAAGAAAATCATTCAAATTATTATCATTTTTTTGTATTTCACAAATTATTATGAAACTTACAGCACAGTTGTGGTTCTCTTTGGCATTCAACCTACATCCTCCTGCCTATGATCAAATCACAGCTGTACATTCAGTACAAGAGCACTCCCTTGTGATATTGTTTAATCAGTCTGGCTTCTGATCTAGAAGCTTCCTGTGATTCTCAGTACAACTGATTAGATATCTAGGATTTTATGAAAGTTGGCAGAGGCCTTCAACTTAACAGCTGTGTGTGAGATAAAAGCATTTTTGGAAAACTGGCCAAAATTGTTGGAATCATAGATAAATGTAATACATGTAATGACCAACAATGTTTGGTTTTTTTATGATAAACTTTCAGATTTATGCAGAACTACAGTCTGCGTTGCTCATCTTGAGCGCTCTCTATATATCGCTGCACATGTAAAACATTTCCTCTAATTATTTGTATATTCGGCTAAGAAAATAGTTTTTTAGTTGCCACTTCTTGTTTGTCTGTAGAACCACAAAATGTACTACGAAATACACATTGAATCTATGAAGCAAAACATTCAGTTGTGGTCATTGTGCTGTTTTTGTTGATAAACACATTCAGATTTTATTAAAATACTTTGTATGAAAAAGTGCATTTTTGGTCAGGACTGTAGTTAAGAATATAACTCTATAACAAACAGACATTATTTGCATGTATGGTGTGCATATAATCTTATTATCAACATCGGGGTTTGGTTTTCTTAATCATGTTTTCCATTTACTGTGTGTGTGCTCCCTGATGGAAATGCAGCGGGGTGGGTTTGTGCATTGGTGGACGTGTGATCTCTACACCAGGGACCAGATAGATAATTGAAAGATGGGCCTAAGAGATTTTCCCCATGTGGTGTTCTTTAGCACTTCCTTCTTTACATCTCCCTTTTTTGTCTTCCCCCCCCCCCCCCCCCCCCCCCCCATTGCCCCTCATCTCTTTCTATCTCATACGGTTTCAGGATAGTGCAGGCTGTTCAGAGGAAAATTTCCCCCTGTAAAATTCCATACATAGTTATGAGTCATTGCATTTTGTTAAAGATGTAGCAGTGGTATTTCCCTTTCCTTGTCTTGAATACATGAAATCAGCAGTTGTGCTAGAGTAGTCATAGCTGTTGTACTTTATTATTATTATTTTTTTTCCAATGAGGAAAAATGCGAAAAATCGACATACCATATCATGGAAGAACCTCTTGACTTCTTGGCATGAATAGCTAATAATTAAATCCGTAAGTTGTAGAACTATGACCTTGATGTCAATTTCTACTGAAAATCTTCTCCCCACCCACTTTACCTGCTTCTGTCTCATATTTTAAAAAAGATCAAAGCTTTCCAGTGTTGCATAGAGGTTACTGGAGTATGACTGACTGGCGATGCTGTCCAATCATGTACGATAAATCCCTCCAGAAGTGTGGTGAGTCAAAACCAACTAAATAGGTGCCAGGAGTGAGACCCCTGCAAAAACTGTGCATTAACTAGAAATCCAGCTTAAAATGTGCACAGGTGGGGGGTGGAAAATCCTACAGCTCAGTATATCCCACAAATTTTCTTTGCTAACACCTGGTACATGGTAAACTTTAAAACACACATTAAGGTTATACCCCACAACATAAGACTTCAGTATTTAGAGATTTCTCACAAGTTTTTTCTGGGCCAAATAACTGCAGACTGATGGGATTTTGAGTGTGTATTTCTGTTTGAAAACTTTTGTTTGTGTATGCTGGAAAGTAATGTGCGTATGGAATGAAAGCTTCACTTTTCACTGCATTAAAGTGCGCTTTCAATGTGCAGTCAGTCTCTTCATAATGGCTGCTACCCACTGATACCATTTCAGTCCTGGTCACTTTTAGAGTGCTTGCAAAGACACACAAAACATTGTTTTTTGTATCCAGAAGCAAAATGGATCGTCTCCAAGTGGGAACAAAGTCTGGTGCTCAACCTCTGTACATTTTCTTTCTTCGTTTGAGAGGAATTTTTAAAGAAACCGGGTTTAACTCCATAAAACTGCCACAGTGTTTGCCCTTGCAGACAGTTTAGCTGGGTTACAGACACACTCTTGTCCCTGAGCCAGAGGTGGCTGGCCAGAACAAACATCTCCTATTCCCTGTTAATGAAATCCTGAATAAAATTCTCCCTCCTCAGCTTGCCCCAAATACCCCCCCCACCCCCATGTACACACACACAATTGCACAAGTACACACATAAAACCATGTACTGAACCCCTATAGCCACACTCCCAGTCAGGGATTATCCTGTGAAAACACTTATTTTTTTGGACCCCAGTCAAATTACTTTTTGGACCTCTTGTGCTTTTATCAGAGCTGTCTGTGTGGGTGGAGGAGTGGTATACATGTGAATGCAGTCCAAATATAGGCTGATGCTGATTGCAGAGTTAGTCCACGTGAATGCCTACTAATGACACTTGAAAGTTTGAATTTCACAGAATTTGTGTGTGTTAGAAATTCTGGACTATATGCCAGTCGTTTTCTAAAGATAAAAAGAGCAAATCGCCAAGTTATGTTGCCTGCTGGAAAGCTGGGTTGAGGTTTATGAAAAATGAATTTGACATTTACAAATAGCAGGCATTGATATGAAGAACACGGCTAAAGCCCCCAATCAGTAGGCTTTTGGAAACGATATAATAGCAGTCAGCATATAGTCATCCTTTTGTTTACAGGGGTACAAACTTACTGCCTGGGCAATGGCCAGCTCACTCGGCTGAGCACAGATTGTTAGGCTACATTCAGCTTTTATTCATTCACACTGCAGCATCTCCTCGGAGACTACCAGCCTTTTTCAAAGTTGTGCTAGAGTCTGCTGTAAGTATGTTTTGGTGTGTGACTTGAAGAGTGTGTGAGCATGCGCATGCACAGGAGTGTGCATTTGTGTGATGTGTTTTCCTGCTTGTGCCTGAGACACAGAGAGATGATGCGAGTGTGCCAACGTGAAAGATAAACAGACTAACGATGAAGGAGGAGAAGTAAAGTGTGCGCCTGTGTGCACGTGCACATGCGTAGTGGATGTGTCGAGGATGCAAACTAGCTTTGTAGCTCTCAGTGAAGTGTTGATTTAAGTGGAAGTGGAGGGAGGAGATGGGATAAAAGGCCTGACTAGATTAGGCTGGCACACACTACTGAGGCGTGTTGTACTGCCTGGCCTTTCAGCGCACTCTGAGCGCGTGCATGCGCGCTTGAGAGACGAGTTCTTGTGTGACAATGTTGGAATTGGGTTTGTGCGTGTGACTGTTGGACGCACTTGCTCTGGTGCTGATATCGGTGCTGCTGTACAATAAAGCAGCAGATTAGCCGAGCCACCAGAGCCGCTAGAACAGCACTGAGAACACTAATCATTGTTCTGGCATCTCAGCAATATTCTGTGCTGTACATTGTTTGTTACCACAGAGAAGTGGCATTGTGAAGGCGAGGTATGGAAGTTTTACAGTGTCAGCCACGGTGTGTACCAGATTCTTTATCTCGGTGAAGATGGGAGGTAGATTACAGCTAATGCAGCTGTTTATTTCTTTAAAAGTACTTACAACCTTTCAGTTCCTGCCAGTACTGAGGCCAAATTACTACATATTCAAGCTCCCCTATCCAGGCAGCCCTTAAAGAGTATCCAACCATAATAGTTCTTTGGGTAAGGCTTGCAGAACTGTCTCTCTGAGAGTGGGAGAGTGATGTCTGAGGGTTAAAAATAACTTTTAAAGTGGTTTCAAATGCTTGAGGTGAGGTTATTTTAACTTGAACAGACAACATAGCTGCTTCAAAACGCTGCTTTTTTTTTTTTTTTTGAAGTCTTCTGCCTTTTATGATTCTTTCTTTTTAACATTTTTGTTACATTCTGCAGCTGTTCAGGCAAGATGTAAGGGTTGCTTATAGGTGTTATTTGTGCAGTGCAGTTTCAGCTATTGAGACATTAACAAATACATGCTAACAAAACACTTGAATGAGTACCTGTCTATGGTTTGTCACATTTGGCAGCAGCAACCTGAGCGTAAATTGAAGATGCTGCTAAATAGGGTTTATACAAATGTAGTTATTGCTTTCTGTTCACAGTAAGTAAACAATGAACTGTCAGAGGCAAGAAAAAGGGGGGGAAAATTTGTGAATTCCACAAGCATGCTGTCATTTGTGCTGAACCATTGGAGGAGACAGAGACATTTGTCTGCTACATGTGGTACAAGAGCAATCTGCATTTTTCATTGATTTAACTTCCTGCATAAATAATTAAGAGCCTGAGAGGCAGTATCTTCATGTACTGTACATTTTCATCTTTATATGTGCACAATCAATTTGTCTGGCTAAGTAGAAAGTGCATGGTTGATGGGTGCTTTTACAGGGTTAGTATGAACATGCGTCTAATTCTATGGAGCCCATTTTGACATTCATTAAAATGTACTTTGTGCATTTAGGATGTTTGGCATGCAGTACATACTGCTGAACATCATTAGGAGAATTCTCTTATCAGAGCTTGACATTGTTGTTGGACTCATGCTGACTTAGGACTGACTCAGTCTCCTGATGCTGAATTTCACAGAACTTGACCAAATTTCCAAAACCATGCTAATATTGAACTTTATGGTGTGTTTATTGATTTTAATTAACAAGTGCTGTAACATTATTGACTTTAGACATCAAGAGAAGATTCATTGTCCTGGTATAGTGCCCACCATAATGATTGGGACAAACAGTTTATGTAGTTTTGCCATTTTGTACTTTTGCTTTTGTACATTACCACAGCAAAATGTAAATCAATATATGATCAGAGTGCAGACTTTTAGTGTTACTTCAATGGGTTTCAATTTTTTTTTTGTACAAACTGCTTAAGAATTACAGCCATTTTTCTTCAGTCCCACATTTCCAGAGGTTAAAAATTAATTGGACAATTGACTGACAAGCAGTTTTACAGCAAAGTGAGGTCCGCTCCCTTGCTGTTTCATGTGAAATGAAGCGGACACAATATCTGAAGTTGAGTCAAAGTAGTGAATTGGTATTTTTATAGCTTTCACTGTTATGTTAAATATGAGACCCAAAGAGATGGCAGTGAAAGCGAGAGAGTCTCTAAACCCAAACAAACCTATCACAGAGAAATGGGAGGAGGCAGGTGTATCACTGTCAAAGTCGAGACGGCTTTCTGAATGGAAAAAGAAAGTATATACAAAAAGTTACAAAACACTGAATATACTCAAGAACCGGAAGGTCACACTAGATTTGGCCACAAAACATCTAAAACGCCCAAAAAGTACAGAAAAAATCAGTGGAAAGATGAAACAAAGATTAACTTGAAACTGCTTACGATCCAAAGCAATGCCACATTATCTGCTAAACATGGTGGATGTAACATGGGTATGGGTATAATGCCTGCCAGTCACTAGTGTTTATTAAAGATGTGATTGCTAATAGAAATAGCAGGATAAATCTTTAAGGCTATACTCTCCTCAGATTTAGCCTAATGCCACAAAACTGACTGGACAGTGGGTCATTTACACTGTGAAGCAAGGCAAAGAAATGAGAGATTCTTCTATGGCCTAGTCATTCGCCTGATCTCAATTCAATAAAAGATGTTTTAAAAACCAAACTGAATGCAAAAAGACTAACAAACAAGCAGAAACTGAAAGTGGCTGCAGTAAAGTGAAGCTTGAGAGCAAAAGCAGCATTTATTGGTGTCCATGGATTGCAGGCTTCAGGCAGACATTGGCTGCAAAGGAGTTTCATCCAAGTATTAAAATCTTTACATTTATTTTATTTTCATTTTGAGCCTTAGAAAGGGGAACTGCGTATAAAAATGACTTTAATTCCTAAACAGTCCATCAAAAATTTTGTGAAACCTCTTGAATTAAAGATTAGTCTGCACTTGAGTCACACATTCATTGTTTGTACACAACCACAGTGGATTGTAAATCTGAGGCAAAACTACGTCTTTATCCTAAAGATTATACAGGACACTGTATATAGAAACAATTACTATTTTAGTTTAGGAACCGTTGTTATGGTTTTTATTCAATTTTATTTCCCCACAGCAACATTAATAGCGCACAAACTGCCATAAGTTAGTCCTTGCAACAATTTTGTAAAATTATAGCCATCAGACTCCACTACCATTATGAACTACCATTATGATTAAAATCAAAGGCCTATGCGTGCACACTTGTAGGATTAAATGAAACTGATAGCATGTAGTTTAATGTACAATCTCACACTCCTCAGTTACACACAGACACACACAGAGAAAGTGTCAGCCGCTAGATTAGATGCAGTGGAGACTCTGCGTACATCAGGAGGAGCTTTCAGTGCACTGCAGATAATACTAACTGTAGCACTCTTACCAATACCAACCCTAGAATTATCCTCTCAGCGGAGGTCTCCGAGTCCTCTCTGTCTCTCTCAAGAAGAAATCAATGATGTGTGGGACACTCCGGCAGTACGGTGGGGGACCCACCTGCATGCAAGGCATACAATAACTCCAGATTAGTCTCTTCTTAGTACAGAATAAGAAGATAATACAGTTGTAAGCTGGTGATATTGTTTTCAGTCTGAAAGATTTAACAAGCAGAATGTTTTTCTTTTTAAAGATAGTTTAGAGTGCTTCCTATTATAAAAAATCACACTGATGAATTCATACACTAAGGCTTTTTGTTTTTTTAATCTCATTAGGACCAAAGTGGATTAAATACGAAGCATACAGAGGTGAAACTGCTACCAATGCTGCAGTAAGTTCATCCAAAAGATTATTTTCAGAAAGTCACTGTATTCCAGTCATGGATATTTCTTTTTACACGACACAGTGACTGTGACTGCATACTAAGGAACAGACCTGCTTATAAGGGTGGGTGGGTTAAGTGAAGACCTTAGGAACATACCGCAGTGATACAGTTGGTGGGTGTCCTGCTATGAATTTTAGGGTCTTCCACAACACATAAGTTGGAATAAGGTCTTTGACTTGTCCAATAGCACATTATTATTCCTGGACATTTCTTTTGGTAGAATAACTTGAGTGCTGAAGTTGTCCTTCTGCTTGGCACTCTGTCTTTTGGGATTTAGCTAGTGGACAGATGTCCTGACATTTTGATTCAGTTTAAAGATAGAATGATGTTATTATGCTTAGATTTTTTCTTTCTTTCTTCAAACAGGATGCATCTCATTTTAAATGAAACAAAATATTGTTCCAACAGCATTCTGGCTGAGCAGTTGCTTTCTGCGTGAAGGTCCCGCCGTCCCACCCTACCGTAATAAGTGTTCTCACCCCTCAGACTATTACACACTTTGTAGTCAGCGAGTCCTAGCGAGGACAACAATAGCCTTGAATTTTCTTCATTTGTAATCAATCTGAGGAATTTGGGAGTTTCAAACTCAAAGAAGTCTTTCTTGGAAATCTTACAGTGAATTACTTCCTCCAACACATGTTGTGAAAATCAGATCTTCGTCATCCTGTTTATTGAAAACAACTGAAATCTCTTTACCGGTTCCTTTTTTCCCTCCTTTTCTTTTAAAGACACTAAAAGACACTAAGACGCTAAAGTAAAAAAAAGTGAGTTGCTAGTTAGCCTGGAAGCGTGTGGTAGTTTAAACGTCCACAGAGAATTCTGGGTCAAAAACAAAGTTAAAGCAAAACAGCTGAGGAAAAGTGAAGCAAATAATCGGATTAGAGTAAGGAGTGCAAAGGCAAAAATAACCCAGTCAGGGAAAGGGGGGGAGGGGGGGTGTAAAATATGTAGAGCCTATAAGATAATCTTGTATGAAGAGAGTTGTTTGGTTTAAAGATCTACTGTCACTCTGGTATAGGAATCTCATTGTGCATCTGTCTGCATTGCCAGTGCACTAGAGTGGTATATGAGACATGTCAGGCGAAAAGCTGAAAGACAGTTCTAGAGAGTTCAAAACATACAATCTGGACTTTACAACAGTCAACCAGAGACATAAAGTCTAGCTGAATTACAGATTGAGTGACACACTCAGACAGAAGGAAAATGGGGCTGACAAAAGAGGAGTGGCAAAACAGAGACAAAGCAGTGGAGACAGACTTTTGCTTTCTTCCAAAGTATTGCCACAAGCTGTTGGGCTCAGTCTGCCAACCTAGAACAACTTCCCAGCCATAGATAAGCTTTGTGTGCAAGCGCATGTGTCTGTGAGTGTGTGTACATAATTCATAAGCAAAGCCAAATCATGATCTAGAGATTATCATGTCCAGTGGCACAGAAGTAGAGCAAAGAGAGAAAACTATAGATGGACTGGTGGATGGACAGAAAAGTGTTTATAAGGGGAAAACTGCAAGGTTTATAGTACAAAATCATTTATAGGATGTGTATATATATATATATATATATATTTATATATATAAACCCCATACTTAATGCAACAGCATGTGTTCACATACGCATTCCCAGGCACCTTCTGTTTCTCTATCTCCTTTCAATGGCTCCCTCTTTTACTTTCAAGGAAGGGTAATCCCTCTTGTAGTTAATGTGCTGTGACATTTCATGGTACAATAGGATTTGGGAGACACTATGTATTCTCATGGTGCCGGGGTCTGGCTGATAACCTTGCTGTCTGGGTGATTTTGGACTCCAGCAACTCTTGGGCTAGCTTTTATCTCACTTTGGAAATCTAATTCTCAAGGTAGAAATGCAATTCACGGTAACACAGACTGTGAGGTGACGCACCAGGGGTTATTGTAAAAACCACAGTAACTGCATGCTGTCATGCATCATCTCAAATTCACAAATTCACTGCTAGTAACATCTGATTCATAGATTCAATGTGGCATCAGCTGCTGTGACAGATTAACGTTTTGCTGAGCGGCAGTGCAGGTGACAGCCAGTGAAATCTTTATACTTATGGAGTGGTGCATGCTGGATACGTACCGTGTGCTGTTGGAGCCACTTGCCTTTGAGAAAAGCATTTAATATTAGACGGTGTAAAAATATTGTATTCTAGGTTGTTTCCTGGAATGTTAGGGATGAGATGAAATGGTTGAGAATTTCCATGTTTTGCTGAGGGACATGAAGGGAGCAGAACATGTAATCATAACCAAGGAAGGAGGGCCTGTTCTCTGCTGCCACTTTTATTGTATTTGAAAACATGGTGCCAGCTATCACTGTCACCTGAAGAGGCATGTGAGATACAGCTCAACTTAGAGGAAAATCAAGTAAGTAGTCCATGGTGAGCTGGCATTGGTCTTTGACTTTTACTTGAAGCAAGTTGTGTTACGTGACATCATGTCATAGACCACATCTGTAAAGTCAACCACATTTAAATCTTTGCTCTGTGAGAGTTTTGGGCTTCTTTATATGGACAGTAAAGAAAAGTGCCAACTGCAAACAGTAAAAGAACAACAATTAGAGAGCAGGACAGGACAAAAGTCTGTTACTCTGCTTTTTTGCTGAATTGAGACAGAATGTCTAAATTTTAGGAAGAATCTTGGCGTATGCAATTTGACATGATACAGGCAGCAGGGTTTTGCCTTTGGATGAGCTCACGGCCAAAGTTCTTATCATGCCTGCAGGTTGGATATAAGGACTTTTCCCATTTTTCCCGTCGCCCTTCAGACCAAGTGCCTAGGCAAAGGCAGTGTTGGAAGGGATGATGTTAAATGTTTTACATGACATTTCATTGTTTTCTTCTTTGTTTGGAGGAAGTTTAAGTGCCATAAATAACAGCATTAGCAACTTAATTCCCCTCAGTTATACCTTCTCAGAATTCAAACAAAACAGCTTTAAACAACCTTTGATTTGGTTATGACAAAATAATAATAATAAATGTTTATATTATCGCTTAGTTATTTAAACTGTAGTGAAGCCTCCGGTCTGAAAAGGCTAATTCGATTCACAGGTTGTCATTTTGATCTACACTAAGACGAGCCTTAAATCATCAAATGAATGACTTTAATCCAAGTCATGCAAAAAGGCTCCAACATAGTACAGAACATCTTCTGCCTAAGCTAAATGCAGATTACAGCTGAAGTGAACTGAGTGTTTATCTAGCTAACAGCCATACCAAGGGACTAACGTCTTGTCGCTTTGATTTGCCGTAAGATTTCTTTTGAGAGCGTGACAGCGAGCGTGAGACAGTGAGAAGTGTCACGCCCAGATTTATGAGACGGGCTTGGCAGGCCTGATATTGCTGTTTTGGCTGACTGTGTTATACCTGGAGGGAACTCGCTGCTGCCGCCGCTACACTGTAGCCAATTTAGCTGGAGCACAGCTGCTAAGAGGCTCCCCGAGGTGTGTGTGTGTGTGTTTCAGGATTAGCCACGGCACCAATTAAAGCCTCACACTGGTTTTTAAAGGATAAATTATTAACAGCAGAAGTGACCCCTCTGGTGGCCTTTCTTTCCTCCTTTGCTATTCTCATGTTTTTTTTCCTCCTCCTTTTCTCTCCAGTATTCATACACTTTTATCAGACTTGCTTCCCTTTCGTTTTCTTGTATTTGCCTTTCCTTGCTCTTGTTCTTATTCGCTACATTTCAGTCCTTAAAACTTAAAGTCTTTGTGCAACCTCTAAAAGATTGTAGCAGGCTTTTTTTTTTTGTCCTGAGATCAAGTGTCCTTAAAGCTGCAATTTTACATCATATGTGTATTCCCCTTACTGAGTCTTTAGGCAGATTGATGCCTTCGGGATACAGTTGGGTAAGATTGTTGCTCTATGCAGCTCTGTTGCATTCTCCTTTTTCTCCCTGTGCTCAATAGCAAAAGCATGTTAGCCGGTAATGGATACTTTTAACCTTTTCCAGGTAATTTGATCAGGCCTTTAAATCAATCCAAACACTGTGTCGGGGTTATGATTTAATGCGAATACACAACTGCTACTTCTGTTGAGCTTCTGTGTTTTTAAATAAATGGACGAACCATGTCTGTTGTGAATGCTTTAATCCTGGATTCTGAATTGCAGACGTGAGATGCTGTGCACCATCTCTCACAATAACATGAGACATGAGACTTGAAATGCTTCACAAGCATAAATGTATTAAACACCACTTCATGTTGCCATTCAGTATTCCAGCTAATGGAATTTCCTGTGGAAAATTCTCCGACATCCCCTCGTCATAGTTGCTCATCATTATCCAGATGTGTTTTGATTTGTCAGTTGACTCTAAAATGTGATTTTCATTTCAACAGTAAAGTGCATTTTTGAATTAGAGTCCCTGGTGTAAAATTATTAAGCTTAACTCACTCCATGTACATCAGATTTTTACTCTGCCTCTCTGCCTGGCCGGCTGTGTTATGTATTTCCTTTTAAGTCATGGTTTGGGTTCCTGTCCAATCATCCACCTGCAAAATAAAAATATTAATGCTCAGTTATAACTTTGTTCTGGTATCAAAATTTTCCCTCTAGATATCGTCAGGTCATCATCTGATCTCACAGAGGTCAGATTTCACTAAATATGTTCCCGTTTCTCACACTCTGATTTCTTCATCCTTTCTTCTGTCCCACCAATTTTCCCATTCCTCCCACCTCTGTCTTCTCTCATTCCCTGAATATTTGCCCTTCTCAGATTTGATTAAGGAATTTAATTAGAGCGAGGGACATAGTGGAGGAAGGAAGGAAGCGGCTAATAAATGTTCGGTAACCCAGAGAGAACAAAAGGTAAAGATAAGTGTATTTAAGTCAGACCTGGGGAATCTGAAGTGGAGGAGCTTATTGAACCTTATGTCAATAGCCAAGACTGCATAGATTTAGTTGTGCATTGATGCTGCATCACTGCTCCTGCAGGTAAATCCTGCAGCACCCTTGAAGATTTACATTCACCAACCACTTTATTAGTCACAACCAGGCTAGTGCTAGACACCTATTTACTTTCAGAACTGCCTTAATTCTTTATGGCACAGAATCAACAAGGTGCTGAAGAAATTCCTGAGATTCTCGTGCATATTGAGCAGCTGTATCTCTACTAATTGAAGATTTTACATGTTGTGCATTCAGAGATGTGTTTTATGGTAAACTAGAGAAGGATGGGTGGGAGAATGACCCCAAAATAGGATACGCGGTAAAGAAGATGGATGCCACTTGCTTAGGTTGTGCTACCTTTAAAACTTTTATTCCTTAACAGAAGGTAGTAAAACATAACCTCATCTTCTAGGATGTTTACTAGATGATGATGGAGGGTACCATATTGTGTTGAAGTACGGCTGAGCAGCTAGCTGTACAATGCTGTCTCTAGAAGCACATACTTTGCTATTTTAAGGGCATAGATGCACTTAAACTACATGTAGTACACTACAAGTACCTGGATGTTGGCGCTATGTTGGCGCCTTAGCAGACTGGGAGGGACTTCAAAGCACTTTTCAGCCAGCTGGAGAATGTCGTGACCATGAAAGAAGTAACCATAAAACGGGCGCTTAAGCAGGACCCAGGAGACAACAGCTCAACGTTCACAGATTTTACTGGCACAACAGGTGTCTTCACTAAAGGAATGTTAAACAGGATGTGCATGGGAAGGAGTCTCTGGCAACTTGGGACAGCAATCCTGAGATAGAGGAGATGAGCGTTGGACACAGTCCAAAGTATGAGTGAGTCCAAAGCTGTGAGCAAAAAGCACATTTAAATTGTGAGGTCTTACTTGGAAGTGATGTGAGGTGAGCTGTGGGAGGAGCCACGGATCAGGGTTTGAGTGTAAGGAGGCAGGTAAGTCCAGAGGCTTAGTATAGACTATGTGCACATTAGCATATGCTATTTCCGGTGCGGAAACTCCTGTGGGGAGCTTTGTTTCCGGTGTCCTATTCGCGCCTTGTTTATGGTCCAAAACAAGTTAAGTAAATGAATGAATCAAGTGGCGATTTACATTTCTATAGATGTCTTGGGCATTTACCCAATATATCTGTAAATGATGTTCATCGACTTGTCGATATTTTCTCCCCGCGCCTCAGAGCAAAAGAGAAAAGGGATTCAAATGTTATATTTCTCAGTATCTGTAAACAGCTGTCCCTCGTTATCGCAGGTGTTATGTTCTAAAAATAACCAGCGATAGGTGAAATCAAGTAGCCAATTTTATTTTTTGACGGTGCAAAACGTTTTGTCGACATACAGTACTGCACTTCAGAGTCACACTGCTAGCCCAATTCTGTACTGTACAGGAGAGACGTCACGGAGGAGATCGTGTGCAGCAATCAGGACGCAGGACACAATGTGATGTAAAAAAAATAAGCATGCAAACTTGCACTAAAAAAATCTGCGAAACAGCGAGGTGAAAGGTGATCCACGTAATAGCGAGGGACCACTGTAATTTTGAAGATAAGTCACAACATACCCTTCGTAAATACTAATGTATAGGAACCTTTACCAGCAATCATTCATTTTTTGTGTGGCTTTTTTCACGGTTTGTTAACATGCTGTGTAGGTGTGTACTTGACTAGCTGATATCGACATAACGGGGAAACATCTGGTTTGACTATTGTTCACCTGTAGTTTGAATGCTGAACATTTGCCTGTTTAAATCATGAGACCAGTCACTATACAGAGATGTGCTTCTAAATGTGGATGATGTGTCTTCTGCATGCAGTAATGCAGTTCTGCTTGTGTTGAGTGATGTAAACAACTGATCGATCTAAACTCTTTAAACGTCAAAATTGATCATTAGATTTTTATGACACAACAGTGGCGAGTGTTCCCACCTTCTGCTCTTTGTAACTTAACGCGATCTTTCCATTTTCGAGTTTTGGACATGATTTTGTATATCTCTGCAGTAGTGATTGACCGCAAAGTAAAGCTACCGGAAATGTACAACCCTACATCCAGTCTCAAACCAGGAAGTTAGCATTTTGTCGTGCACAGGGTCTATTTGACAAAGTTTTCCCAGAGAAGGCAGGCCAGCTCAATAGAAACAGGTGAGTGAAATTGGATTTGTAACTACTATTCAGCCACAGGAATCACTGGAGGAGAAACACAAGGGGGTTAGCATGGGAGATACTGAGGTTTTGCTTAGAGCCATAGAGAAGCCTGATTACCGCTCGGTAGGACAATAATCTGGCAGAGGCTCTGTGTTGGAGCAGGTGACAGAATAATAGGGGACAGGTATGCAGGCCGAAGAGCAGGAACATGGAGACCTGCACCCTATCCTCCTCGAAACAGAAAATGTTAGTATTGCAGAAAATGACAGATGACCAGTGCAGACTATGACAGAGTGAGATTTGTCAGCACCAATGGTGACTTTAATCGTAGCCAGCTAGAAAACAGTTGCTGCTTATTATTTTTAATCAGGCACTGATAAAATAGTTTGGTCTTCATGCATATTAAGTTGGCATCACACTGTAGAAAAAATTATTGTGTGGCCTTTAAAAGTGTGTTCTACTTACAGTGGCGGTCGTTACTGTAAGTGCACACCTCAACGCTCCTCATTTGAGAAAAGACAACCTTGTTAAAGAATTCAGACTATGGAATTAATGTACACGGTGTATTACATAGAATTGTCAGATGTATTTAGGCTTTTTGTTTTTTTGCATTATGGCAGTACCTGGAAAAATGTCATGTATCCATGTATTGTGGCAGTAAATCGGAATGTCTGTTTTAACTTAATTTAAGCAATTTGGGTTAGTGAATCTAAACCTTTTTGTTATAAAATCCATCTTTACAATCTTGAATATGCGCACAAACCTTTTAAAAAAATGTTTGTTTTAATAATGTAACAAGTTACTATTCTGTTGCCTTGCATTTTTCGATGTACTGTATGTCCCCACCTCTGATGTTGCTGCATTTGGCATTTTAATTGATTCACTAATGAGAGTAGACCACCCCCAACACCCCAGCCTAGACACGCTTGTATGTTGGAGAATTACTGAACGATAATTCTTATCGCAGTATTTCTTATTGTTGTAAGATGATGAACCCAACACACACCAGTCTGTACACTCAGACGCATGCAGATACACATACAGGACTGCACCAAATCCTATCTTTTCAGCTTCTCATTGTTGCTGTGGAGAGACATTATTCTGTCTGCACACTTAATCTATAGTCTCCATTCTTTGACCTGACGCTATATAAGCATTCTGTCTTATTCTTATGCCCTCTTATTCTGATGGTAATTTGACTGCCTGAAAAGACTGGCAGAGGATTGTTCTGTCTCATTCAACAAAATACGGTAAAAAGTCATTCCTGGGATTAAAAAAAAAAAAAAAAAAAAAAAGCTCTGCGGTGGATTTCCATTGCTCCGTCGTCGTGTCTGCAGTTGCCTGTCGGCCTCCCGTTCATATGCTAATGAGCCAGAGCTTGATTGTTTCCTCATATTTTAATCTCCTGCATGGTGCTGGAGGGGAGGGGGCAGCAGATAGGAAGAGTGTGGGTATGAGGAAGAAAGATGAGACTGAAGGGAACGAGATGATGGATGAGGAAAACAGGACAGGGCAGAGGGTGTTGGAAACTGAGGAATGGAGAGGAGAAAGTTGAAAGGGAAAGATTTTTTTTTTTTTTTTTTTTTTGAGATGGCTGACTGAGATGATATATTGAAGGAAAATGTTTGACAAGAACAGTAAAGAGGTGAGGGACGGGGGTGGGGGGCAGGATGAGGTTATTAATATGCAAGAAGTAGGCGATAAGATAAAGACGGATAGAATCACTGCAGGATGATAAGCTGCAGATGGAATACACAGTTCACCTTATCAGGAGACATCCAGAGTTTATTAGCGGTGACAAAAAAGAGGTACTACTACAGATGGAACTCTGCAATATTTTATATTACTTAATTTTAAACTTCAAGGGGGGTCATTGAAGATCAATGAAACTTCTGCACTTTTTCTTTTTGTAGAAGTCTGTTTTAAACCATTCATGATTCACCAACCCTGTCTGCCACCGCTTTTCATACATACTGCCGGATTGAAACACATTGACCAGGGGGCAATGAGAGGAGGAGCGAGAGAGACTTTCTTGAATAAACTAACGTTGAATTTGCATAAATATACATAATAAAAGAGCTTTGTGCAATGCGCCTCTTCAATATGCATGTTTTTTTCCTCTTTTTGTAACTTGTATGCTAGAGGTCATGCAATTTAGAAGAATGTAGAATGAGATTTGTTTTTTTTGGAGGGGAAATATACTCGGAGAGGTGGAGATAAAATCATCTGGGTGGGTTTTGAAGTATAATGTAGTGGAATGTTTTTGTTGGGTGTCACTCAGGAAGGGTTTTCTTTAGAAAAAGCATGCAAGGTCAACCTTTTTTGTAGTTGGATTTGAAAGTTGCTGTGATTGTGGCAGGCAGCAGAGATGGCACATATGCAAGGATATGGCTTGATCAAGGACTTGAATCTGAGCCAGTGTGTGCACCGCACCTACAGGATGTATTTGGTGGGAAATACAGTACCTGCACTGGTGGAGCCTGTCTTAAAATGAAAACTACTGAAGGAAAATGATAGTAAATGGCCTGTATTTATATAGCGCTTTACTAGTCCCTAAGGACCCCAAAGTGCTTTACATATCCAGTCATCCACCCATTCACACACTGGTGATGGCAAGCTACATTGTAACCACAGCCACCCTGGGGCGCACTGACAGAGGCAAGGCTGCCGGACACTGGCGCCACCGGGCCCTCTGACCACCACCAGTAGGCAACGGGTGAAGTGTCTTGCCCAAGGACACAACAACCGAGACTGTCCAAGCCGGGGCTCAAACCAGCAACCTTCCGATTACAAGGCGAACTCCCAACTCTTGAGCCACGATCGCCCAGATAGTGTTGCCAAATCTGAGCATACTATATGCTAACCATTAACCACCAACCAACAAATTTCATTTTTGGAAGCACCTGCTTGGCCAGATATATTTTTCGGATGTTCTGACACAGAATTCATAAACTACCTTCATTTTAAGCAGTCAGAGCAGTATGCACCCATTTTCTGTTACATACAGCAGAAGATCACACAGGTTGGGAAAATGTTCCAACCTCTGTTCTTTGAGGCATACGCTGTTACATAACTCCATTATTTAGACAACTGCCAATATTGCATGTCTTTCCAGCATATTTACAGTGCAAGTGCATTCTTGTTGATATGCAATTCAGGTGCCTGTGTACATAAGGTGTGGTTATGACAGCAGGTTTGTTGCTATGGCTACAGCTTGATAAATATATGGTTAAGATGGGCAGCTAAAAATGTTAAGACACTGATTATAGCCAAAGAAACAAAAAAACAAAACCCAAAAACATCAGATGCAGGTAGAACTGGGCCATATCACACCGTTCACGGTAATACCGGTATAATGTTGGGCAATGATAAGAAAATGAAATATCGCGATAGAATCTGGGTTAAACGCGCATGCGCAGTGAGAAAAAGCATGGCGGCGACGGAGAATGGTTTGTAAAAATGCTGCAACTTCAGTGGTGTGGAATTGGTTTAGCTTTCGTCCGTCAGATACACACCACAGCACAATTTTGATACAGCATGCTAGCGGACCGTCGTTATTACCGTGTTTTTTGGAAAATATGGCACGCTTAAAATCAGTCCTTTGATTTTTCTGAAAATCAACAGTGCCCCTTATAATCCTGTGTGCCAATATGTATGAATTCTGGTTGTGTTTACTGACCTCGAAATGATTTTATGTACACGGCGCTCGAAAATCTGTCAAATGTTTTAGTACAACTTTGCTAAGCTACGAAGCCGCACCGCTTGATGGATTGTCGGAGCATTACGGCTACCGTAGGCAGGCGCCTCGCGGAGTGATACGTACTGTGCTTCAACATATTACCGTATTGTGTGTGTATAACCTCTTTTAAGTTTTGTGGATATTATACATGGTTATGCTGAGGATATTTTGGTCAATTTCCACTGGAAATGCCTTTTGGTTAAACTGTCAGCAAGGAATTTGCATTTGCACTGTAAAATTTTTATATAACTTTAATGCACATAAAAAAAAAGCTGCTTGTTTAAGTGAAAATACATTGATGGGGTTTTTGTTTTTTTTGTTTTTTGCACTAATAAAGTGGTGGAGTTGTAAAGTATTTTGTCTAGAGTCAATTATATCGTCAGTTATATCGGTATCGCAAATTTTTCTAATATATATCGTGATAAGTATTTATGGTCATATCCCCCTGCTCTAGATGCAGGTCAAAAAAGTCCATCGTCCACACTGATATTCACATGCTATGTTTTGCTTTACCACCAATTGGGCGTATTACTTAACAGCTGGTAACTGTGAGCTGCACAATTGACAAAGAATAGCAGGGATGATGGCTGTTTAATAGAAAACACTCTAATTTCTTTGCTGTAATGTAATGGTGCATTACTGTGTTTAGGTTACCTTTTTCCAAGTGAATTGCTGTCTGACTTGAGATGCAAATGCATTTAGATGAAGTGCCCCATGTTTGTGTTTTTCAACATTTCCCATAACCCCACACACCGACGGTGACTCAGCCTTGGTCTCCAGAACAATAGGTGGGCAGCCTAATACAACTTTGAATCAATCACAGCTTGCCTGTATATGCACAGCCTGAACCACCCCTCCTCGACCCACCCACCCACTACCCTCCCCATGACCTTCTCAAAAACACAGCCGCAGAAATTCGCTGAGAGTTCAGCAACCTACCACAGCCTCTCTCCATCATCTCTTTATCTCCCACCAGGCCTGTGAGCACAAAGTCCAAACTGCATGGCTCCTGGGATGTTTGTGCAACATGTTTATGACAGCCCAAGTGTTGTTGATGCTGCTGTTGCTGATGTTAACGAGAGAGGGAGAGGTAAAAGGCTGGAACGTGTTGTTCCACTGGGAAACAACCTTGACGACCTTGATCTTCTAAGGAGGCTGAGGGAAGTAGAGAAGGATTCATATGGGAAGGTGGTGGCTGAGGAGACTGGAGAAAGGGAAAAGCTAAAACAAAAGATTCTAGAAAGACTAAGTGGCAGCAGATTAAATATAATGATAGATGAACAAAGTATTGAGATTTTTATCATTTAGACAACGAAAACATTTTGATGAAAATATGAGCAATTTTCAAGTCGAATATCCTGCATCTATATATTAAGTAAAGAGTCTATTTATGAAACACCTTGCTGCAGTTTCCTGTTGCACTTCTGCTTTGGCAGCAAGTTAAATAGGTCAGACTGTTTTGATTGGCTCACGTTCTGTTTTAATTAAAGTGAAACTCGTCGGTGTGACTGACCTCACACTTAGATGTAGTCTGATGAAACTTGCAGACACCCTGGTAAAACCTGAGCATGCCTTTTGAACTAAGGAAGCCTTCAATTACAATAACCATGCTATGGTAGCTCAAAGGGTATGGTTAGGTTTAGTATTACAATTATAAAATATAATGCTTGGTCTGATATGACACATTGGCACAACACTGTATGGGTGCCACAGCCTGGACCTCTGAACCACGATCTCCACATGATGACAATGCTATATAGAGCTGTTTAAAATGACAATAGGTTTAGACTGACAAGATCATTTTGGTGTGGCATACTATTTTAGTATTTTAGTATGGCTTTGTCATACAAAGTCAACAGTTTAATTACGTTACATTTACATTGTTCTTGAATGAGTTTATTTTCAATATAATAGACTTGTGCTCAAAATCTTTTTGTATTTGATATTTATGATAAAACATTGGAAATAATTTTACTAAACAATAAAGTAAATGCTACACATGTCCTGTAGCCCCAATAATAAAAATCATAAAATAATCTTCAAAAATTTATGGAGTACAAGGCTCGCAAAATTTCAAAATCCCTGGTAGCCCTTCGGGCCGGCACTCTTCAGTTTTTGGTAGCCCAAAATAAATTTAAATAAAAAATAGCAATTTTTTATGTTTTGTTTCCGTTACAATATTAATGTATAATATTGTAACGGAAACAAAAATTAATCAAAAAATTGTTAAAATACAAATCACTACTGTATAAAAATTACAATCATCAACTCAAATACTTGGTTCTCATTGAACAGAAATTTCTATGAACTTGTAAGAACTGTGTAGAACATGAATCAGTCTGTGTCAGATCCTGAATCTGACATTTCCACTCGAGTCACAGGTAAGAGGTAAGTGGAACCAAGATCTAGGACATTTGCTTTTTGAAGTTTGCAAAGATTGATAAATTTTGCCAATGGTAGTTCACTCTTTGCAACATAGCACGCTGTTCTAAACAGATTTTTCAGGACTTCTTCTTGTGCTTGGTTAATTTTTAGAATGTTTTTTGCAATTGCTGTTTGTTCTGGGAAAGATACTGCAGACTGAGCAATAATGTATTTCTTGCATTTCTCATGGGTTCTGATAGGGTCTTTCTTAAAATTACTGGTCCCAGTAACAAAGGTGCTTGTCGACTCATAACACACCTGGCAGAACATCATGTTACTTAGTTCGTCAAATTTCAGCCACAGAAATTCTTACGTCCATGAAACCAAAAAAGCGGCGCCTTTTTTTTTTTTTTTTTTGCCTCATTTTTTGCCTGATTTGTCATAACTTTTCCGTTTTGTGGTAGGCTTTTCTTTGGCTGTCCCTTCTTCACCCTGACCTGTCTTATTTGGCTGAGCGGAACTAAAATATATATCCTGCTGCTTTTACACGCGCACTTGCATAACGGTCAGCGATTCTCTGCGCAATCAACCTCTCACATGTTTCAGCTTGCTGTGGGAGATTTCACTTGTCATGTCTGAATAGTAAGCTAACAATTGATAAGACTATGTCAGAGGAATTGGTGCGCAAATAATTGTCACTCACCAATCAGTACTGTCGCTCTCTACACACCGTTCGCGCGATCGCAAAGTGAAAGCAAAAAACAAGCGCAAATTCAAACGCAATTTCAATATGTCACATATTGACAGTGACAGTCATCGATGCCAATGACATAATTCGCTAACTCGCTAGCCCCGGGACGTCGGGCTAGCGATTTTGCGAGCCCTGGAGTAGATTAAAATGGGTTTCAAAAGGGCAAATAACAAAAGCCTGCACTTTTTTTTTTTTTTTTTACTGTACTATGGACTTCCTAAAGTACATTTAGTAGAACAAAGATAAGATAAAATAATATAATACTATTCCCTTAAAAGTAAATAGTGCCCAGAGGGTGAGCTGGTTTGTGCTCTTGGATTGCTTCTTGTTTGTACTGTGTTGATCTTGACCTCAGTTATCACTTTGACTATTTATCTGCATATTTTCTTCTTAATAAAGCATGTAGACCATCTGTTGAATCAAGGTTGCACCTCACATAGGGACAAAGGACTGCAGATCTTCTTTTTCTAGGAACTCAGCTGCTAATGGAGATAGTTTTATTAAATAACCCTACGGTGTGATTTACCCAGGCGTATCATTTACTCTCCAGACTAATTACAGGCTGGGCTACACCGCTTGCCTACACATTCCTGAGCTTGACACTTGGAAACAAGCAAGTATTCTGTATTGGATATCATTAGGCTTGTCTCCAAGAAGACTATTTATACCTGTGCACAGCATTAGCTGAACTCTCTGCAGTCTTCTCCGCTTCCCCTAACTTACAGTAAATGTGCTATTTTTCTTTTCCTTCATTAAAAACAATGTAAAGCACTCTGTGTAGAGCTTTAATATTCAGCTGCACCCTGAAGCCACATCTTCCGAGGAAACAAAGCCTGGATACAATAGTTTGACAATCAAGTTACATTTATGAATTCCTGAAAAGATGATTTGTTGTCTTTTCAGGCATTCTGACAGAAGCACTGGCCGAGGCTTAATTTAGCTGCTTGTGTAATATCAAAACAAGGACAGTATATTGGGTGCCATGTTTCCATTCGGATGTACTGTATTCATAAGCGCTTCCTTAAACCCTTCCGCTGCTGTGTTTAGAGGCACAGTGAGTAAGAGAGAATCTTAGAACTGGACCCAAAAATAGCTCGCATTCTTTCCTCTGTTTCAGGAAGCATCAGAAGAGGTCAGAACAACCCTCTCTCTCTCTCCCATGTCCGCCTCTTTCCTTTGTCCCATGTATCTTTAGCTTTACCCGTATCCTTTCTTACTTAACGCTCTTTATCAGCCTTTCCTCTTCTATAGTTTATTTTTTTCTTTCTTCCCTCATGTCATCCAAAGTTCACCCCTATGCGATGTTGTGCAATACCTTCACCCACATCTATACTTAGTTTGTTTTTTTCCCCCTTCTCCTAATGTTGTTGCAGATAAGTTTGGAGATAGGTTTGATCATCACAAAGACACATCTGCACATACAAGACTTTTCAGTAGCTATTCATTGTTTAGAAGTTAAAGAACTGTTGAGTTTAATGTATTCTGTTTAAATTATTCCTCAAGCAAAACAGTAGCGGGGAAGTGGAGATTGGCAGATTTGGGTGGGTGGATGGGAAAAGTCTACAGAGTACAATGAAATAAGTTATTTTGCAGGAATTACTGCCATGACCAGAGTTCAGTAGCTAAGCAAGTAAATATTCCTGGATCTTTTTTTCCTTTTTGTGTAAAATTCAACCTTGATGCGGTTGATTGAAGCATCCTTATAATAAAATATAAAATAAAAGACGCGCACCGGATAAGAAGTTGCAACGAGTGTTTGCGTACATTAGATTGTCTGGAGGAGGACAGACATTTGTTTAGAACTCTTAAAAATGTCGAAGAAGCAAGCTCCTTTAAGCAATTATTTTGGTGTTTCTCCACCTCCAAAGAAATGTCAGGAGTCCGAACCACAAAAAAAAAGCGCGTATTCTCGGAAAAGTGGTTGCAGGAGGTAAAGTGGCTTAAAACAAATAATGAACGTACAGAGATGTGGTGCAGAATATGCCGTGGAAATCCCACTCTAGCTGACAAAAACAGTGCCTTTTTATATGTACGCAAACACGCGTTGCAACTTCTTATCTGGTGCTCGTCTTTTATTTTGACAGCGAATGCACACCTGCAGACCACTTATGTGCACCCCTGGCTATAGTAAATTAAAGAGATCTGTCACCGTGACTCTTTGGGACTTAAAATGACAGAAATCTGTCATTTATTACTTTCAGGTAAAACTTGTGAAAATACAATTAAGTCCAAAACTTATGGCCTCATAAGTTTTGGACTTCATGGACGGTCAGTGCCTTGAAAAAAGTAACTACTTCATAGTAATTCCTCTGCTTTTGCTCTGAAATGTACACCAGCATCAGTCAGCAGCATGCATGTGCGTCACACCAAAGTAATATTTCGCGGCACGTTTGTGTTTCAGGACTCAGTTGTGCATGAAATCTGCAATAATCCCAGTGACTGTGTTTGCCTTGTGTGACAGTTTGTGTCGCTGCCTCTGAGCCTTTTTCCCAGTGTGAGAACTGCTCCACTGTACTAAGTGTGTCAACAATACCAGCTGAGAGGCAGCCTTCAGTCCACACACAGCAACTGCAGACTAATCCTTAAAAGAGAGAAACTGGATGAAAGCACGGAGGGAGGGAAGCACAGAGGAAGAAATATAGAGCAAGCATATGGGAAAGTGGAAGGATGGAGATGATAAGAGCAAGAGACGGAGCGATGGTGGAGTTGAGTTTGACAGTGAAAGAGGGAGAGAGGAGAGGTGGAAGTGTGAATGCTAGAGAGAGGGAGACAGAACGATTTTAATGTTTCAAAGGATTTCCCTATCACAGTCTCTGACACATTACATATACAGCTCACTATCAGCCCAACCCTGACAGCTGCACAAATTGGCTGAAAGAGGTTCCCTGGGCAAGGCCTTTGATCAGGTTTGTGTGTGTGTTGTGTCAGCAACACGAGGGGAAGGGGAGAGGTTTTGTACACTTGTGCATACCTGGACATCTGCGTACTGGAGTGAAGAAAGACTCTTTCTGCTCCAGATCAGTGTAATGAAATGAATGTACAAAGATAAGGCTAACTGTGTGCATGTTTGTTAATAGTCTAACAGTCTGGTTTTGCTTCATGAACTTATATTATGTTTACCATGCAGTGGTGTGCAGTGTGTTATCTTAAGTGTGTATAGCTTTTACCCCTGTGATATTTCTCCATAAGATTTCAGCCCGGTGTCTTTTATGTGTCTGACACTCCCATCAACCATGTGTCTGTGTTATCTTTCCGAGGAGGTTGGTAAACAAACCCATTGTTGAAAGGCTCATATCGAGTCAGTCCGCGGCACAGTTCAGGCTTTGAGGCGGTGAGGTTTCCAATATCGTGATTGCAGACACCACATGGGGAAAAAAAGATATGCGCTTCTTTTCTTTCCTCTAACAGTGACACATTATACAATAAAGTTTTATAAAAATGTCTTGAGAAAGCACACTTATGACAGACTTCACGTGAATTGTTGATTCATTGGTTGTTTAGCTTTGTTTGTCAAAAATGGTGTAAAATGACCATAATTTCATAGTCATAATTTTAAAAAGTTTGAAATTGTGAAACCGTTTGTCTACGACTCAAAAATATAAAGGCAATTATGTCCTGTCCACTAGATTGACTAATTAAGGAATCGATTATATTTAGCACATTTTAGTATATTATATAGTTCTGTTTTATGTGTCTGAAGTGGCTGATACAAAGTTGTTGAGCCAGTATCAATATTCTTCTCAGTGAATACTGCTTTAGGAGTAAAGGGCTAGTAAAGGGAGATGGACTCAAAGTATATCACGATATTTAAAGAAAATTTGCACTAACGATGCCTCTGATGATGTAAAAAAAAAATGATGAACGATGTTTTATGTTTGGAGCATGAGAGCAGCAGTAAGTAAATGAAGAGCATTTTCCATCCTCTTCCTGTGAGTTATTGTCATTGATGACACAGTACGTAATTCAAAGTGTGATACTATTGAAATGAGGACTGGTAGCAGCAGCATTCTAATTCAACAGGGGCGACATAGCATGAGCCAAATATTAGAGCAAAAGTAGCCCAGCTGCTTTAGTTGAACAATAAACTCTTCAGGAACCTGGTCAATATTGTCACATAGTAAAACTGAAAAATACTGTATACCTGGGAAGCTGTTTAACCAGCTCTGTAAAGTTCTGCTTTTCCAACATTTAACCGTGTCAGTAATTTGCATTCACTGTTTGCCCATCCTGTCATACGGAGTTCAGCTTGTAATGCTTGGTTGGGTCATTTTTTATTTACTTTTTTAACCTTTGCGTCGCATATCAGTATCTGCTCCATTGTGGCCTTGTTGTACTCGATGTGTTTTTCCCTCAAATGGTGAAACTCGTTGTTTCCACGTTACCAGGAACAATTTTCTTGCATATTTTGCAAAGTAGCGTGCTGCTTTGGAGGTGATTGAAATCGCTTCTGTTTCAGTAGCCAAAAATGATTCTTTCTCTCTGACATGCCTGGAATTGTTTCATTCATTGCACTGGTAAATGTAAATGTGTGGCATTGCTACAGCAACGATATGACATCTTTTTGACATTATCATGTAAAAATTTGTGTCGGTGGTATTGTGAAAAATGTATGGCACAGCCCTAAATTGAAGTTATTCAGGAAATAACATCAAACTGCAAATCTCAGAGACACTGGTAATACAGAGTATTATTTCTCCCAGCTGTTAAACTGAAGTATTACCCAGCATAGCCTCTCTTTCACCTCTGCACTTTGTTTGTGTTTGAGCTGAAGTGTACAGGCTCGTTGTTGGCTGCTGGTGTGAGGTGCTGGCCTGTAAATGACATAAGCGCCTTCTCATTTTACTCCTGCGTGTCTTCCATACATGTGTTGAATCCTGTTAGCGCTGTCTGTCTGAGCCGCTAGCATGCGTCCGAGTGTGTGTTAGGATTTGTGCACCAGCTGAGAGAAAATACAGGTAATGAATTAATATCAGAGCTGGCTCAGGCTCCACATTGCTCTGTGGTGACAGCCTGTCATTATCACAAACACCGGCTCACACTCGTGCACGCACACAAAAGCTCACACAAGCTTCCTTGCAATTGTGCATACATATCCACACACAACTCCAAATACAGGATTCACCTTAAGTATGTACACGCTTCCTTTCCTTACCTGTCTCTATCCTTTCTCTCCCTGTCTCTCATTTTCTCGTCATTACGGCACACAGTGCTGCTGCGCTGTGATCATCTTAAGCTGCAGCAGCTTCTTGAACTCATTCTATCCACTTTCCAACAGTGGAACCAACACTGGGACTACACATCTTTGCGTTGTAGCTGTTTTCCTCCAAGGCAGCAGACAGAGTGTTTTGAATGCTGCTGTCATATGGGCCATCAAGCTCGTTTGCTTCCTCCAAACTTAACCTAATAGTTTGCCTAAGGCAGCGGGCAGGCAGGGGTGGGTGTGCCTTCAGTGCCAGGCACTCATTAATCCTTGCACTGCTCTTCTCCCTGCCAGAAATGGTCATCTTATTAAGCCATTTAGTCAGTATTGAGCTGTGTAATTGGACAGTGGAGGCCAATAGGAAATGTTTGAGTAAGTTAAAGGTGATAAAAGGGCCTTGCTTGATTTAAATGCTGTACAGCCTGCTCGGTTCACCCATGGCATAAATTTATTAATACAAATCATAGCAGTGTTTGCTTTAAGACTTTCTTGCCTGACAGTGGCTTGATACCTTTGCATTACAAGAGATGGTTTGAATATCTTTCATTTTTCTGGTCTGCGTTTGCTTGCATTGTAACTAAGGTTAAACAACCAGAAAGCAATTTGTGCTGCTTTTAATGTTTGCTGATTTGTACACACACACAAACAAACCTGTCTTTCATGAAAATTATCAATGGTTTGAAACATTTCCTTATCTAAATCACTGTAGAAGTCACTGCACCTTTACACTCCAGTCAGCGCTGAAAGGAAGTCCCTACTGCCTTGTCATTAAGTGCAGAACCATATGCGAAGATTCAGCACAGCATGCTATTGTTATTCGGGCAAGCCCCAGTGGTTGGGTACCATGAACATCAAGGCTCATGCTTTCCTAATTTTATGTACTTCCTCTAGAATAAAGAGATAATTGGGACAGGAAAAGATGTGGATGTGAGATTGGTAGGTGGAATTTAGGGGGGGTAAAGCTGAGGAGCCGAATCTGGAGTGAAGTACTTTTTTTGTGGTGTTATTAAATACGTGATTAATGTGACACCAAACATAACAGTAAAGACCTAATGTGACGTTTGCCTTTCTGCATGTTTTTCTGTCTTTGCAGCAGTCCTATGCCCCTCCCCCTCCACCCATGGCTCCACCCAGCCCTGGCAACACAGGAGGAGGAGGTGGTGGTGGAGGTCAGGGAGGAGGGCTAGTGGAGCAACTTAGTAAGACCAACCTGTACATCAGAGGCCTGCCACCTGCCACCACTGACCAGGACCTCATCAAACTCTGCCAGCCGTGAGTTCTATTTTCTTCTACTGTCCCTGCCTTCACCCTGCAGATGCATTAAACGTCCTCAGTACAGCTGAGTTCAGTTCATTCCCGCTCAGTTCAGTTTAGTTCAGCTTGTGGTAATTAGTGTTGCGTGAGTGTGACAGGAGCTTATAATGGGTATCAACAGTTCGCTCTTGACCCCTGTGTTCCTCCTCTCTGCTTCCTCAGAGGAAAAGACACAACCCAGCTGGGTCTAGCCCATCCGCTCCTTTCTGCTCTGCGTCATCTACGCACACAGGGATAGATAAATAATCCTCCTGTCCATCAGTGGAGGTTTGAAACTCCTCAGTCACACGAAGATTTACTCACATGGATGACAATATGATGGATCAGTCCACATTCCATGTTAATAGTAATATAAATGAGCTGTGTGAAATGTAATTGCATCAAATTACCAGTTCAATCTAAAATTTGATGACTTGATGCAGCAGCTATATTTGATAAACATCTGAATATTTTAGTAATGGCTATATCTAGAGTGATTTAGAAGATTGCCATTGGAACTGATGAAGGCATATTTTCATTTTTAGAAGCTTTGTTACGTCTGAGCAAACTCTGATCCAGTGTTTATTTTAACCCATTAGGCAGCTGTTTCCTGAACAGATTTCAGATCAGGGTTCTCATCATAGTGCCTAATCAGATTTATACTAGGTTCAGAAATATACAGAGTTACTGTTTTGAAAAAACGATCAGACTTTTCAACATGATTTTGTTTTTCTAAGCTTCTTTTCTTCTTTTAAGGGGATCCTGTCACATTTGTTAAAAGCTAATTATTATAGATATTTTTTAAAAATATCAATTTATCTGTAATTGGAATAATAATACTACACAACAGCGGCTGTGATAATACTGTAGTGTACTTTTTCCTGATTAATCACTGAATGTAATAACTTAAGCTGCAAGAGCAGAAACACTTGACAGGTAATAGGGCCCTAACTCTGTTAATTTCAATATCTAGCTTTGTCCTTTTCTATTGTTTCTTTGTGTTAAAAGTTGGTCCTGCGCATTTAATACCTACATATCCCAAATGTGGCTCAGGTGGTAGAGTGGGTTGTCTACAAATAGGGACGTCGGTGGTTCGCTCCCTGGCTCGAGGTTATCCTTGGGTCAGGTACTGAACCCCAAGTTGCCTCTGATGGATCTGTCAGAGTGAGGATGTGTGCGTGAATGTTAGACAAGGTGCTTTGGTATAGGGAGGGAAAAATGCGCTTATATGAATGTGTGTGAGATTTGGTGGTTGGTTACAGTAAAAAGCTCTATATTAGTACTGCTGCCATTTTCCATTTAACTTTTGTAAACAATTTAAACCTGTTTTTCTTATTTGCCTTTTAGCTTATGTTGGTCGATAATATCAAATGTAATTAGTGAGTTGTATGTTAATAATTATAGTGATTGCTTGTCTTGAAGCTATGGGCTTTAAATATTTTCAAAAGCAATTTGATTGTATAGATTTTGTGAAACAGAGAAGACAGATAAAAAATAAAATGCGAAGACACGTTCACATATGCACACACTGTATCTTTCCTTTCTGTGTGTCAGCTGCAGTTCAAGCCTGTTGTATTTCAGCTCAGCCCTGGAGGCAGTTCTGGAAAAACGGGGTGAAAAATGGGGGCCAATAAAAGTTTCATTAGAGGCCCAGTCAGTGTGCCAAGTGGCCAGTAACATTTAGGAAAGGTCATGGAGGAGGGGAGGGGTGCGTGTGCTGTTGGGCAGCATCATAGTGTTGGGTTTCTAACTTGCTCCAGCTTTTGGAAATTGAGTGGCAGCTTCCTGTCAGTCACTTACATGATATGCACGCATGCGCACACAAACAGGCCTTTCTTTCATGCACAGTTGCAGTGAATAACAGGAGGACAGTACTTACACTGATGCACACATACCGACATGCACACTCTTTCAATTCAGCGTCATCCATAATTGGTCGCCAACCATGGCTTTTTTTTTTTGTTTGTACCAAACCTCCCATCAGCATCACACACACCCTTACCATTCTTTCATCCTCCTCATTTCCTCCTTCCATCCTTTCCTCTCTGTCCGCCCTTCCCTCTCTCCCTCACCCCTGTTTCCCCCCCCCCTCTCTCTCTGTCTCCGTGCCAGTTCTCAGAGTGTCAGTGAAAAGTGCTGTTGTCAGCTGACATTTCCAATCACTCCCCCGGTCGCCAAAACTATGGACACACTTTTAACGTCTGGGGACAGAGCAGAACGTGAGCGGAATCTAAAGTGGAGCACAAGGGCAATTTCTCTCTCTCACTCACTTGCTTTCACTTCCCCCTGTTGTCTTTCTGTCTCTCTCTCACGCTTGATTCCCAGCTGTCTGTCTGCATATCGATCTATAACTTAATCTGTGGTTAAAACCTGCAGTGTGGCTCATGATGATCTTAAAAAAAGTGCTTCCTGTTGTGGTTGATGGATATGAAACTTAAACCTTACAAATACCTTTTTGTCCACACATTTCAGAGTTTCCATCTTAAATGTCAGTTTCCGTGATATTACTGATTACATTAGAGTGAAACTCATGGAGTAAAAATGTTCAGCTGCTAGAGAAATCTGTTATGGGAGCCATATTGTTCAAACTGTAACCATATTGTAAACAGCTGTACCTAGTCATTTTTTTAATGTGTTTAAACTAGAGCCTGAGGAATATAGTATTTTTAAGACCTCTAAAAATTCCCTGGAAAGTGACAATTAATCCAAACTCTGAGTACTACCAGCATCTGGAAAAAGATCAGAGTTCCCCTATATTGGAAGTTGGAGTCAGCACTTATAACATTTTTTTCAAATGGTGTTTCTCCTGTTTGCATTTATCAGATTTTAAAACATGATGAGTTATAAATGTTAAAAAAAAATGAAAAGGCAGAGCCGACTCCAAGATTTACTGGGAGTGACTGGGATGGACAAGGTATCGACACAGAAATGAGTATATCAGAGGGACAACTCGGGTTGAAAGCTTTGGAGATAAAGTTAGAGAGACCAGCCTGAGATGAACATGGGACATGTGCAGGCTAGAGAAGTGATAGTGGATTTATTGGACAAAGGCTGCTTGTTAAGCTGCAATGCTGGAGGAAAAGAAAGACCACAGAAAGTTCATGGATTTAGTGAACAATGATATGCAGGGGGTTTTTATGACAGAGGATGCTTGGGGCGGATGATCTGATATTCTCGTGTTGGTGTTGTTCCCACATCATCATAATAAATGTCGTTCCAGGCTCGACATTTCAAGTGACCAGGGTACTGCTGAAATGCAACGAATTCAAATTGCTGTATAGCGGACAGAGGCGGTTTTTCGCAAGTTAAGTAGTTTTTTTTTTTTTTTTTAAGGTGGTTTTTTCCAAAGTCGCAAAAGTATGACATCACAACAATGTGATTGGTCACTTGCAATGTTAAACCTGGAACAACATTTATTATGATGATATGGGAACAACACCGACACGAGGATATCAGATCGTGCGCTTGGGACAGCGGGTGATGGAGGCAAACGATCCACTGTTCCATCCCTTAGAGCAGGGATGGGGGAACTCCAGGCTTCAATGGCCGGTGTCCTGCAGGTTTTAGATGTGTCCTTGATCCAACGCAGCTGATTTAAATGGCTAAATTACCTCCTCAACATGTCTCCAAGTTCTCCAGAGGCCTGCTAATGAACTAATCATTTGATTCAGGTGTGTTGACCCAGGGTGAGATCTAAAACCTGCAGGACACCGGCCCTTGAGTTCCCCCACTCCTGCCTTAGAGTTAGCAGCTGGAATAGGAAGTGCTTCTTGTGGTACATCAGCAAATGTCAGCTACCAGTCTACAGATAAATTAATCAGGCTCTACCTAAACTGTTTGCAAATGCATTGAAAAGGCTCCTTATACTTTGAAGGTTTTAATTTTTTTATTTTAATTTTTTTATTTCAAGAATTAAACCAAAGCAACTGTGTAAAAAAAAAAAAAAAAGCATGACTAATAACCAGCTGTATTACATATATCATGCACCAGTATTGGTCCAGTAAGATCTTCTGCTCTTTTGCTGAGCCTCCATATTGACATGTCAAAGCAGCAAAATATTGTTATTAAAAATGACTATATTCCTTTTCCAGGCTATTGTGCAGTCTGGCTTTTTTTTTTTTTTCTTAACCACTTAATGGCACCACAGAATAACTCGTAGTGCTTTATTCAAGACTAAAGAAGTCTGTTGGATGACTTTTTCTTCTTTTTGGGCAAATAATGTTGGATCTGATGCTCTCAACGCCTTAATATCTTAGAAATTATTTAAATGTTAAAAATAACCCTCTGCTTGTAAGATCCTAAATGAAATATTGAACTATCTGATCTGAAGCGCTGTGGTTAGGATGAAGTGGAGATGAAACTATCTTTAACTCAGATTAGAGTTTGGTCTGACATAGATCACCACACAGCATTATCTAATAAAAGCAAACAAAAAAAGTTGATAAAAGACAGCTCTTTTTTGTTGTTTATACTAGTGGCTGTTTACTCTGTCATGGACACATATTACTTTTCTGCTATAATGCCAACTCTTGAATGTGCCACCTAACTGGAGAGCCTGGGAGCTTATGATTTACACTTCATGGAAAGGTCTTTTGGCAGACAAACTTAATGTTTCAGTGACATTAAGCCATCGTCTAAACTCACAGCGCATTGGCTTTTCATCATGGAAACAGTCCAAGACGTTATTTCTTCATAGTGCCTAAAGATGTTAAACTACATATGGGGAATGGATTTGAAGACTTCTGAAGCATTGCAGTCTCGGTCCTCCCTCTGTGTTTGTCTGTGTGAGTCTAACTGGCAGAGAGGGAGGAAAATGAGGGAAATGCGAGAGACAAGACAGCTGTATCGGATCCCCAATTAGGAGCTACCACACACAGAGACCAACCTGCACGTACACTAATGCATGCACAATCGCACACATGCAGACAAACGCACAAGTTCTGACAGAACTCGCACAATTTGCAAACACACAGGACGCGTACATATACATAATGTATATAAACACTCTTAGATATCCTGGAGAGATGCAGAAATGATGCACGTTGGTGTGGGTGGGAACTGTGGTTCCGAAGACATCAAACGGTGAGCATCCATAGGCTGACTGTGTTCCACAAGGGAATGAAAACACAGATCTGATGCTGTGAGGGCCCTCTGAGGACTGTCATTAACACTTCACTCACACACAGACACACAGACAGGGTTGCACACAGATTTTTTTCAAGCCTGCCAAAACGGGGTGCGTTGAGTTTCATATCGACATCCCTCCTTAAATCTCGGCAGTCTAGAAAATGCTGTCAATTTCAGTAGTCTTGGCAAGGATTCGGAGGAGTTTCCATGTGTTGAGGAGGACACATGGCTCGTCTTTGAAAGACTGTCATTCTAAAAGTCAGCTCTACCCCCCACCAAACTAACCCAGACTGATGCTGCAGAAAGACATTCTTCTCTGGCTTAGCACAGTGTTATTCAGCACCTTGAATGTTCTGTGCTGCTTAGCTCTGGAGCGGATGCTTTTTATGATCTTCACGATGGGAGTCATGACGTGCTTGAAGCCGATCACCTTTGCGCATACCGCCTGCTGGTGAATGATGCAGTGGTAATGCATGAAGTTTGGGAACTCTGTGTCACCTTTACAGTGAGCAATGAGTCCTGTATGTCGGCCAATCATAGCAGGAGCCCCGTCGGTAGTGACTGATACCAGCTTTTCCAAGAGTACCTTTTTCTTCGCAAAAAACTTCACCGCGTTATAGATGTCAACTCCCTTCGTAGTTGTCTTTAGCGGCAGTAGTGTCAGAAGTTCTTCTTTTGTGGAGAAACCATCAAACACCATCCGGATAAAGACCATCAGCTGTGCTGTACTGCTGCTGTCCACGGACTTGTCACACTGGATGCTAAACCATCTGCACTTTGCCAAATCCAACTGATCGGCCAAGTTCCTGGACATAGCCGACACTTCTAACGATTGTAGTCGCCCCGCAAATGAGACACACGCATGAATCTTTCACAGTGCTAAAAAAACTCTTCCTCCCATTCACTGTGAAAATTATGTTTTCTTTCTTTTTTCCGCCATGTTTTCCTCCTCACCTTTGCTGGTCAACTGTTTCCGTGGAGACCAGCTAGAGCTGATCTAATATTTAATATTAAATTTTTTTTAATATATATATTTATTGTCCCTATTGCCAGTCTTGGCAGCCGGGGGTCAGTCCGCCAGGGCCTCCGCTCCTGGCCGCCACCCGGCACACAATGCACCCGACCCCTATGGCGCCTCCTGCGGGTGGTGGGCCTGCGGGAGTGGAGGAGTTCAAGTATCTCGGGGTCTTGTTCGCGAGTGATGGGAGAAGGGAGCCGGAGATCGACAGACGGATTGGGGCTGCAGCTGCAGTAATGCAGACGCTGCACCGGTCCGTCGTGGTGAAGAGGGAGCTGAGTGTAAAAGCGAAGCTCTCAATTTACCGGTCGATCTACGTCCCTACCCTCACCTATGGCCACGAGCTGTGGGTAGTGACCGAAAGGACGAGATCGCGGATACAAGCGGCGGAAATGAGCTTCCTCCGAAGGGTGGCTGGCATCTCCCTTAGAGATAGGGTGAGAAGTTCGGCCATCCGGGAGGGGCTCAGAGTAGAGCCGCTGCTGCTCCACATCGAAAGGAGCCAGCTGAGGTGGTTTGGGCATCTGGTAAGGATGCCCCCTGGGCGCCTCCTGGGTGAGGTGTTCCAGGCATGTCCCACCGGGAGGAGGCCCCGGGGCAGACCCAGGACACGCTGGAGAGATTATATCTCTCGGCTGGCCTGGGAACGCCTTGGTGTTCCCCCGGATGAGCTGGAGGAGGTGGCTGGGGAGAGGGAGGTCTGGGCCTCTTTGCTTAGGCTGCTGCCCCCGCGACCCGGCCCCGGATAAAGCGGATGAAGATGGATGGATGGATGGATATATATTTATTATCTCTAACAAATTGACAGCAATGCAATTGTGATTTTTAAAAAAATGGCAAGAAAAAATAAAAATAGATGCAGCTTACTGGTAAGTTGTTATGGTGAGCTATTTTTAGAACAGGCCCGCGGGCGACTCATGTGGTCCTTGCGGGTGACCTGGTGCCCGCGGGCACCGTGTTGGTGACCCTTGGGTCAGAGAAATGGCAACTTTCTTGCCCCAAAAAGCCCAACTAAGAGCTACATCTGACTCCACAGGCCTCAGTTAGTGTGTTTCCAAGAAAGAGCCTCTTCTCCCTAAAAAGAAAATGACAGCTTAGATTTGCAAAGTTGCATCTGAAGAATCCACAAGATTTCTGGAACAAGACTTCTGTCCTTTGGACAAGCCAGAGCAATATAGAGATCTGTGGCAAATCAGCACAAAAACCTCATACCAACTGTCAAACACTGTGGAGAAGGGGTGATGATTGGACTTGTTCTGCAGCCACAGGACCTGGGCATCTTGCAGTCATTGAGTCAACCATTGAGTCCTCTGAAGCCGTCTTTCTAACAGCAAAAGCTTGGCCCAAATTAGTTCATGCAACAGGGCAATGATCCTGTCCACAGTAAGAAATCTACAACAGAACAGTTAACAAAGAAAAAAATTAAGATGTTGCAATAGCCCAGTCAGTCCAGACCTCATCCTGACTGAAATTCTCTGGTGGGACCTTAAGAGAGCTGTGCATAAACAAATGTCCACAGACCTCAATGAACTGAAGAGACTGAAACAGTCATACAGAAAATGTATTTTGTTTCTCTTTCCAAAGTATTTTGTTAAAGGACTCTGTGTAATAAGCCTTGTGGTGGTGTTCATCTGAGGGTTGTCTGAAACCTTAGAATTAATAAGGGTATGTTTTTCTTTTGGCTCACCATGACTTTTCAGGGATTTAACTCAAACTTCTAGCCTCTAACCTGTCAATACAAATTTACTTTAAAATACAGAAAGAACAGAATAATTGACAATGAAAATAATAGGTGTAACCCTCCATTTGGTGCTTAGGAAATAGAGAAAATAATCTAATTTCTTCTAATGAAAGTTACACATGTAGTCGTAGGTTATACCACTTTTTTTGCTTCCTGGAGAATTATTTTAAATTAGAAGTAAAATTACATCCCCAGATATTTTTCAGAACAAATTTCACTATTTTTTTTAGGCACCATGGAAAGTAATTGATAAGGAAGTGCTGACCTTTCCTTTCTGGCTCCTTGTAGTCTTTTATTGGTATGTTTTAAGTATTTCAGTAGTTTTTATGGGTCTCTTACGTGTCATTGCTATTGATTGAAGTGTAGGCCGATGTTATTTGAACTCACTCCAGGTTTCTGTTGGAATCAACCAAAATGTTCCAGTTGGGACTTGAAGAGGACATTCTGCACTTTCCTCTCCTCTTATTCCATGATCTAAAATTTCCTCACTTAACCATCTGATCTGTTATCAATACTTTTTTCCATTTCTTCTGCACAATAGTAGATTGTTGTAGCTGTCTGGATAAAATGAAATGTTGCCATTGAATCACCGATTTGGATGGTGCATTGTTGTTGTAATAGGACCCAGGATTTCCCCAAGGCCATGACGTCATCCTCTCTCTTCTCCTCTCCTCTCGCTAACCTGCATAACTACAGAGGGAACAGGTGGACACACAGTCTGACAATAATGTACCCAAACATGGAAACATGTTTTTTGTTTTCCTCTTTTTTCATTTTTTTCTCTCTTCAAGTTTCATAGTGTAACTATCCAGGCACCCCCATCCCCCCACACCCCCGCTGTCCAGAGTCTGGATATGTTTCACTTTTCTGCTGGGAAAAACAAGTTGGCAAAACACGTGGATGATGTATGAGATCTTTGACTTGGATTTAAACTTCCACAAACATACTCTGTCACACACGTAATTACACCTACACAAGTATTTGCATGCTCAAGTGTTCGGTCACATGCACTTGAGTCATGCTGATGTAGAAGTCACTGAGAGTTGGTGTTGCTATTGCCAGATGGTGTGTGTAATGTGTGTGTGTGATTACTGCTTTGGTGTAGGTTTTTTCTTTTCTTTTTTTTTTTTTTATCTGTGCCGTTGATCTGTGCCGTTGTGTATACGTGTGGGCGATTAGCCTTGTTTTCTTCAGAGTGTTTTCCACGTCTGCAGCCGTTGGCTGGCTCCACCAGCCGCAGGCCAAAGACCTTATTTACCACCAGCTATGACTTTTGGGAAAGAAATATTATCAGCCAAACAGATTTGATTTCAGCCTGTGACAATCAGCGGGTTTGTAAATACCATTCAGATATGGATTTAAATTGCAGGAATGAAAATGTGTGAAAACTGAGTGTTGTTCAAATGTTTGATTTTTGACAAAAACAGTGATTTTTCTCTTTGCCAATTGCGAGATCATACGCTGCTCATCTGTCATGTTAGGTGTGATAGCAGTCCTTTAAAGCCTTTTTTCCTGTCCCAATAGAGTTTGATATGAGGCTGTCAGGCGAGCTAGACTCGGTTCTCTTCTTCTTAATGACAGAGTTGGCTGACAGAGACTCTCCTGATGCTGACAACTAAATGATCTCTTCTTTATTAAACACCTCTTACTATCTCTCCATCTCCCCCGGACTATCTCACTTCCTACTCGCCTTTAGTATCTTTTTATCTTTTGACTGACTGCTCTCCCTCTCCTTGTCTATTTCACATTCCTTAGTCTCTCAACCCTTCCCCTGCTTTTCTCACCTCCTTTGCTAGGAAGCTTCTGCATTGTTTTCTCATTGAGTTGTTTTTGCTTCTACCTTCATTGTTTCCCTTTTTTTTTTTTCCATCTCTCAAACAGAAGAGGGAATATACTTCCATCCTTTACCTGGGGCTATCAGGCAGTCTGCTAGCCAGTCAGCGAGCTTGTCGGGCAGAGTGTCAATCTGTTTGATAGTCACTCAGCCAGCCAGTCAGTCATTGTGCACCAGTGTGAAAACATTAATTAAAAGTCTCATCCACAAAGCCAGGCAGTGATCCAGGCTGATCTCAACAATCCAAGCTTTCAGTCTTCGTCTTTTTCTGACTCTACCTTCCTTTCTGTCTCTGTTATCCTCTCTCTTCATACCTTCTCAGCCTCTTTCTGGGTTTTGTCTGTTTCTTTCTCCTCTCTTTCCTTGAGCACTAAAAGACTGGTCTGATAAGAAACATTATTAACTTCTTTCTGAGAACCTAAGAACAGAAAGCTCGAGAATAGAAGTGGGATGTGGGGGGAAAATAAGGAAGTAGACAAAGAGAGAGGCAAGGTGTCAAACATGAGAGTAAGGTGGTGAATCGGACAGGAGACATTAAAAGTTGGTTGAGGGAGCAGATGGAGGGACGGACTTTTTGTTCCTCCATCTGCTGGATGGAGGTTGTGTGTCTATCTTGTTAATAATTCTGACGCAAGTCATCCTGTGGTGACCATTTCGTGTACGGATTTTGTGGTAGTCCATCACTGCGTTGTTTCCTTTGACTGGACCAAACTTGTGACTCAACCATAGGCCAGAATTATAACCCTGCAGCTCTGCCTGCAGCACAGCTAAATATTTACCCAAGACTCAAATAACTAATATTGCTCCAGATGTTAAAAATGGGCCAGCAGCAAATCAGAATATTACATTGTTGTTGTTGTTTTTGTTTTGCAGATATGGGAAAATTGTCTCTACAAAGGCCATCTTGGACAAAAACACCAATCAGTGCAAAGGTGAGTGAGTTTCATCCTACTTGTTTCTGCAAGGATGCAGTATCTGCACTCCACAACCTCAGATCTAGATTTGATATGCAAGTCTTTTTATTTATAGAGACTATTTCCTTTACTTAAACACCGACAGTGTAAGTCCATGTGTTGGTGAACACACCACCGCTGACTATAAAGGCCATGTTATCCTTTAATCTATCGTAATGATGCACTTCTAAAGAATCTCTATTTTGCTTAACTTCACCGTGATGATGATTTCAGGATTGCTCTCTAATGATACTCAGAGTTGAGCACATTTTGAAAGCAAGCTGTTGGTATTGTTGTCATATGCAAAATCAGGATGGAGAACACCAGACAATAGACACAATATGTTTCAAATCGTCTCTGCGGTAAACGGGGCTCACTCAAGTGTCCTCTGATGAGGGTCTGCTTGATTGTTAGAGTGGTCTGAACAAAGCACTAATCAATATGATTGTAGTCGTCTGCTTTTGAAGAGGCACACAAGAGCGTGCGTTCAGAATGATTGCTGCTCATCTGTCAGAGCTGTACTCAAAGGTATCCTGACACGGTTTAGGACAACAGCACAAATGTCCTGTAATCACCGTTTCAGATTGGACGGTGTGAAAACCAAGGAAAAACCAGTCTGATTGGTTCTGATAGGAGAAATGTTAATGTGAATTTTAAGTCTTCATCTGTGCTGATTACTAAGGATAAAATATTTTGATTCCACTCCTGCTTGTCTTAACATAATAATGGGAAAACCAAATCTCAGTAAGGCTCCTCTGGAAAGTCTTTTACTTCACTCATTATCTTGAATCTTTCTAATTGGCTAGTTATGTAAATCTTAAACTTCATCTTGCTGCTACCTGCTTCACCATCACATAATCAAATATGGCTTGGGAGTCTTGAGCGCATATTAAAATGCCTTTCCTGACTGCTTTACAGCACAGCCAAAGGAAGGGAAGACAATTCTATAAGTCCAGTGATAGTTATCAGTTATTCTTTCTTGGCTCATTAATTTTTGTCATTGGTGTTTTGTGAAATTAGTTTTTTTAAACCTGTTTCAGTATGGCCTCCAGTTCATAATTGTGATGTCTGCCAATTATGTCTTCGTATTCATGCTTCTTTATAGTATGGAAAAGTTATCATTTTTGATCGTACTGCACGAGTGCTTACAAATTAAATGGAAAACGAAACGTAATTTCTGCTTTCAATTTTATTTCCAGGATATGGGTGATGATATGGTTTCATTGCTCACCAATCCCAGGCAAACACAGTTTATTTGAAAGTCTAAAGCTTATTAGTGTTTACCAGTGCTGTACTTTTGTATAAAAATGCTGTTAGGAGCACGTCAGTGAGCCACGATATTGGGTGAACTCTCTCTAATGGATGCTGACACTGTTTCCAACCTGTGCACATCTGATGCTCAAATACATCGGCTATGTATCAATCCATGGTAGAAAGTAGTCCACAATATAGATTTACACCTATTACAAAAAAAATATTGTGGAAAAGCTGTTTCAGCTAATACAATATGTTTGTGACTTGGGTTTTAAACAACCACATGGGAAGATAACTGTTCATTTATTCATTTTTTATGTATTGACTTTTCTTTGCAATAAATAAAATAAAAGACTAAGATTAATGCCACATGGTGTCAATTTTGACTCATTGGCACTTCATTAAATATACCTGTGCATCTGCTAATCAACTCGTATCCAATCGGTCAATCACATGGCAGCACCTCTATGCATTTATGCATGTAGACATGGCCAAAACAATCTGCTGAAATTGGACCCAAAGATGCTTTACGAAGAAAAGAGAGAAACGTGATTTAAGTGTCGTGTTGTTGTTCAGACAAGTTTTCTAGGAATTTCCATTCAGTTGTCTTTAAGGTTTCTAGCAAGCAGTCTAAAAGAGAGAAAATAGCCAGATATTGAGCGAATAGACAGGCAGCCTAAACCTAAAACAACACATTGAATGTTAAAGCAGATGTGCAAGAAGACCACACCATGCACCACTCCTGTCAGGAAAGAACAGAAACTCGGGTTACATTTTAAACATATAGAAGATTGGAAAGATGTTGCCTGGTCTGAATACTCTTGATTTCTGCTTTGACATTTAGGGGATGTGGTCAGAATTTGGCATAAACAACATGAAAGCATGGATCCATTCTGCCTCGTATCAACCGTTCAGATTAGTTGTTGGTGGTGTGATGGAGTTGAAGATATTTTCTTGGCACACGTTGGGCACCTTTAGTACCAAGTGACCGTCATTTCAGTGCCACAGTCTACCGGAGTATTGTTGCTGACCATGCCCCATTCCTTTATGACCACAATATACCCATCTGCTGATGGATGCTTCCCGCTGGGTAATGTGATATGTCACAAAGCTCAAATCATCTCAAACTGGTTTCTTGAAGATGGCAATGACTTCATTGTGCTCAAATGGCCTCCAGTCACCAGATCTCAATCCAATAGAGCAGGTTTGGGATGTGATGGAGTGGGAGATTTGTATCATGGATGTGCAGCCAACCAATCTGCAGTAACTGTGTGGGGCTATCACATCTCTGTAGAATATTTCCAGCACATTGTTGAATCTGTCCCAGTGAAGAACTGATGCATTTATAAAGGCAAACTGGCCTTCCCTCTACTAATAAGGTGTACCTAATGAAGTGGCTGAGGTTGGACCCTATTTCTATGTGGGTTTTATATTTAGAGACCAGAATTTGTAACTGCACAGACTTTTATTTCTCTTCTGGGTTCAATTTCAAGTCAGATAAAAAGTTTAGTGAATAAAATTTTATTCTAATATGAATAAAAGTCAGACTGTGACTGAACAGTTTGTGAGCTGTCAGATGTTTTGCAACGTCAGTTAATGGCTTCAGACCAAAGAAGACAAATTGACAGCTTGTTTTAATCACATTCACTCACATTTTGTTTGGTACTGTTGACTAATCAATCCAGAGAAAAGTTCACACAGCTCGTTGCCTGTAATAGTCAGCATGGGAGGTAAGAGCATCCACAAAGCTGGTGTCTTTGTTCTTTGTAAAAAATAAATAAATAAAAAATTACATTTGAAAACTTGCCACCCTGTCCTAGTTATTTTGCAGACATGACTATGGAAACTAAACATGAGAGAAACTTTTTTCAGAATGCAATCCCTGTACAACAAGCTATGAACTGATGCATAATATTTAATGCACAGTCTACCATAATACACTAGCTGCAGCAGCATAGGCGATTACAGGCTGTGGCTCTCATCAGCAATTTCGCTGCTTGTGATGTAGACTTCATACATCTTTTAGCCAGTTGTTAACTCACAATGAAGGAGTTTCATTATCAGTCGGCCATTAGAGTGCCTTACAACCGGATAAGTGTTGGTTTGATTGCAAAGGCATTCAGTAGGGACAAGATAAGTGCTTAGCGTGACTAAGAGAGTACAAATTGGCACAGAGAGCTCTCTTGGAAAGGGAGGGATGGATGGGTGGAGGCACAGAGAGGTGGAGGGAGGGGGTAAAAATAAACTGGGGCTGACAGAAAAGGAAGGAGACCCTTTGAAACTGATGATTTAGCAGACAGCCTTTTATTTTCAGGAAGACTATGCAGAGAGGCAACAGAGAGCCAGAAAGCATGAAAAATGTAGTCAAAGAGACAGGTACATAAATAAAGCCATCTTCCCCTGCAGGCCGAGGAGACGCACAGTTAGATTGGTTTGCATACTTTTGCTGTCATGCGGGAACCATGTGATCTCAGTTTCTGTGATGTTTTTCTTGGTCTTTATCCCTGAAAAATTGATGTTTCCTCTTCAAGGCAATGTAAATATATTGTTTGATGCCATGAAATGAGATGCACTGTTTTTAGAATTACTGTTTAATTAAGTAAACAAAGAAAATAAAAGTTTTACTTTATTCTCTGAAATAAAAGTGTTATGTTTGTAAAGTCCTATGCTTTGTTGGGAGCTCGGTGTTAAATACACTGGCAGTTTTGTTGTTAGCGGGATCTCTGAGGGAGGGAGAGTGTATGCTGCACAGGATAGAGGAAGGGAGAGGAAACCACTAGATTGTAAAGGACTTCCATTTCCTAAAGCAAGCACCCTCCCTGTCGCTGTCTCTGTGTCTCCAGTAAAAACCCCCCTCCCTTAAAATTCAGTCTGCTTGTGCCTCTCGCTTGCCCTCTCTTCCCATCTCACTGCAACCCCAAATTCCTCCATTGCTTCGTCTCTTTCTTTGAGTTCCTTGTGTTTCCTTGTGTACTTGGGGAATTAGAATATGCTAACCAAGGCCAGGAGCTCAGGAGATTGGATTGAATCTAGTGGTGTGTGTGTTTGTGTGTTCATGCTCATATTTATCTGTCCTTCCGTCGGTGTCTATGAATCCATTCGTGCATGTTTGTGTGCACTTTATCACTTTCTTTTTGTATTATTATTATTGGTCAATATTATTATTGACCACAGAGGAGAGGGTCAAGTGCACAAACATGAATGATTAAATGTTTTAGATTTTCATTTTTTGTTATGTAGACTTATAACATGTGTTCAATCACATTCACATTTTTTTAATAGAAAGCACAGTCTTTCAGTTAAGATTTGGCATCTCAGGACATAGTGAAAATAACATGGTCCTTACACCTAATTATTTAACAAAAACCTAAACCAAAATGAATAAGCATTTCTTGCTGCTTTCATTAAGAGAAACTAAGACTAAACAATCATTTGGAATTGATCATGTGATCATCAGTAAGTGAGAGCACACCTATTAAAGTAGTTTGCTGGTCTGCATTCAGATCTGTGCGTGTGTGTACGCAGTGCCAAGGAAACAACTGTTGATGCCTTATCAATCTGGGAATTATCCAGACAATTTGACATCCATTAATCTTCAGTGAGAAAAATTTACAAGTGGAAAATATTCAACAGAGTCACCAATCTTCCTAGGAGTGGACCTGCCGAATTCCCCCCTATTCACCTCAGACTGTGCAATTTTGATAGAAACTGCAAAAAACCCAAGAGCTGCATCTCAGTCTCTACAGACCTCAGTTAGCATGTTAAATGTCAAAGTGGAGACCTTTGGCCATAATAATTTGTTTGGGCAAAAATCAAGAACATCATATGACCACTAACGCCTCATACCAGCTGTTAAGCACAGTGGTGGTGATTTAGGTTTGTTTTGCAGCCACTGTGTCAACCATAAACGTTTGTATACCAAAATATTCAAGATATTAATGTGACGTCAAATGTCCAACAGCTTAAGCTTGTTCCAAATTGGGTCATACAAAAGGACAATGATACCAAGGACACCAACAAATCTACAACAGAATATCTGAAAAAGAAAAGGTTTTTCTGTGGAGAAGTGGAAGTCCAGACCTCAACCTGAAACTGTATTCCTCCAGAAATATGCAAGAGACTAGTACAGAAAATGATTACTTCAAGTTAGTCAAGTAACTGTTATTCTACCAGTCATTTTTACTTAGGTTATTACTTACTTACTTAATGACACAGTTTATTATATTAAACCTGTAAAAACCTTAGAATTGAGATGCTCTTTTTTTGGGGGGGGGGGGGGGGGGGTACTTTCTTTTTACCATGACTGTATTGTATGATTTACAAATTACAAAGTGGACAGAAGTTTGGTGTATTCACCAGCAGAACTGTCCATCAGCTTGAAAGGCAGGCATGTGCTCGTCCATTCAACAAGCGTCCAGGCTTCTGAAGTGTCCTTGAAGAAGACAATGAATCCCTACCAGCTTCTAGGGTGCACTCTGTCACTGATACTTGACCTCAGACCTCGCTGGAGAGAAGGCCAAATAGATGTTCAGAAAACAGAGAACTCTCCTTGAGTGATGAATAGATTCGAAACAAATGGCACATTCTCTTCAAGGCTGATGTTTTGTCAAACCGAACCAGTCAGTGAGATGAGCACTTTGAGAAAAAAACTGTCTCCATCATTCTTGCTTATAGGAGAGTGAATGGTGCCAGGGCTGAGCAACACACACCTGTGCTAGGAGAATAAAATACACAATAATTCCCTGATGTCTTTAGATGTAAGGACCAACTTAAATGTGCAAGGCAGAGCAAGATTACACGCCAACAACTACAACTCAATATTTTATTTACAGAGCGCGTACAAGGCTCCTGAGACAGACACTCTTGTGCTACTTTAGCACAAGAACGTGTTAGATATGAGCCTCTCAGCTGATCAGTAAGTCACTGTAAACAGAACGGCTTCAAGGAGTGACTGTTGGTTACATTACAGATCAGTCTGGTATTTAAATGCTGTAAATATGATTACACCCAAGCTGCTTTCTTTTAACTCTGTTTAATGTTACTACCATAACTAATTTACTGTTACTTAAGATACTAGTTCATAATACATAGGTTATATATAAAACATAATATATAGGTTAAGAAATCAAATGTAAATCATCATATTAATGCAAGAAACAGGAATTAGATGTAGTCATTAACACCAGCTTAATTGGCACTAAAAACACAATTTTTCTTATGTATAACTTATTCTCTTTTCTTAGTTTTTCACAGGGTTTGCTGCAATAATTCTGTAAATTATGTGACACAAATAAATAGTAACAATTTTTTTTTTATATATATATTATCGCAGATGGATCCAAATAAGGCTATTAAGGCCACACTTTACTAATAGTGGGGTTTTATATAGCTACCTGCTGCTGTGATAATATACAAATCTAATGAATTTCATTTTTAATTATTACACAAATGAGATTTTTTAAAAAAAGACCTCGATAACTGCGCTACTCTAAATGAATTCAATTGTTTCCATGATTTTATCAGGCCTCGATATCCGTGACTGTTCAGGCAGGTGTTTGTCTTTCTGGACACATTTTGTCAGCACAAAAGCATCACAGTCATGGACGTGCGGTTAACGTCACAGTGAAGGCTGAAAGTAAAGATGTTGTTTAATAACTCACTGCTGTTTAGATCTAAGTTAATCAGAAAACTAGTGAGTGAAATCATTTTACACACAGCTCTGATTTACAAATGTTGGCATCTATTTTTAAGTAGTTGTCATTTCTGCCCATTGAAGCTCCAGTTATATCAACACAGCTGTGCTATGCTGATGATGCTGAAGATGTGCTGTCAAACAAAGGGTCTCAGATTTGGATTAGTGGTGACTGACTTGACCAGTTTCACATCTGCTTTGGGTTTCCTCCCCCCACTAGTTAAATGGACACTCCAAAATTAAGCAGCACCCGTTATAGTTAGTGTGAGAACTGATATGGAACTTTTCAACATTCCCTGGAATAAAATGAAAGCATCCCTAATGCACAGCTGACAAATACTGTGTGCAATCTCAATTAGTGGAACTGTTTCAGAGTGGCACTAATTAAATAAATATAGATTTTAAAAAAAAACAGTCAGTACTGGTGTAGGTAGCGTGGATATTTGCATGCTTGCATATATTGTGTATCCATCTGTTTTTGCCACAGAGGCTAATGTGTGCACATCACGTGTGTGTTCCACAGGAAGAACTTGAATGTGTGTTTGTGTAACCCTATTTAGGCTAAATTATGAGTTTCTCATTAGCAACAGTATAAATATTTGTGTGTGCAGTGCAGATCTTGCTGTGAAAGCAGCTTGCCTTTGAACAATAAAATATCATCTGCTTATCAGCAAAATGGAGCGCATTTCCAAACCCTGGAACAGACAGACAGACAACAACAGATGTTAGGGATGAGGCGTATGCGTGTTTCCAGCGTTCTTATCATGTTTACATTTAGGATTGTGGTAAGTGAGGCTTTTGAAATGTGGATCATTTAACTGTGTTAACATGCAGCCCACTCCATACCACAGCTGGAATTTCAAGTCTTTTGTCCCCCCCCCACCCCCCTCGGGCTTCATGCATGTTTCATACAGATATACAGTCAAAATCACTTGCACAAGCATTTCCCCATTTTGTTCACATATGCCTCACACAATTTCACCCAAGCTGTCTGACACACTGCAGACAGAAGTCTTTTTCCTTTTCCGTTTTTTTGACATCTCACTTAACTCGGCCCCATACCCAGTAAAAGAAAATTAGAGATTAATTTGTGTGCTCCTTCATTAGTCAATCTAGATTCACAGAGTTTCAAATTAAATTGATATCATTGTACATTTTACTTTTAACTTATTAATTTGACTTGAGCAAAGGTAACTTTATGTTGCAAATGCTGCAGTAATTGTATGTTGCATGAGTCTTTTATATATACTGCAGAGACATTCAATACTGATCATTACTTAAGAATATATGTGTGTATCTCTAGTGTTTTGTTTGAGAAGTCAGATACAATACAATGGAAGTAATTAGAAATACCAGCTTTTTTAAAAGATGATTCTAATTTCTGAATCATGGGGTTACTTTACCTTTTCTTATTTCTTGTTCTATTCTTTCTTTCTTATTCTATATGTTAAATTTGACCTGTCAATACCGTGTTTTGTTTTTTTTCATATTCAAATTTCCTTTCTGAGAACTGTAACTGACAGCATACACATACGATACACTTTTCTTCAATGCAGAATTTTACTTTCATAATAAAAAATTATTAAACCTGACAATTTCTCCCAAACTGCAGTAAGTTACAGGATCCTCTCTCAACTGAAAATGTAGTAACTGTACACCCAACGTTACTTGGCATATTTTAGCTTATCAAACAAAAACAGATGCAACAGATTTATGTAACATAACAAATGTCAGTTATTTGCTGGACAGTAGCTTTTTGGTTGATTTTTCATTTATAACCTGTGATCTATAATCTACTTCATAGTCAGTAACAACCCTTGTTGCACATTGCTTTTGATTTATTTTCTATGAGTTTCAATATTGACTTTTAGGGAAAAATCTATCAAGCTATTTTACATGGCAATACAGTGTAAATACCAGGAGACCAAAATTAGTTTCTGTTAAATATGAATTTCTGTCTACACAGCAACAGATATGCGATTCTCATTCTCAGTTTATCACAGGTAATTGATATATTATCAGAAACCCACTGCATTTTATTGCCAACTTGACCCCATTCAATTACAGACTGATAGCTCATAACTAACTCATAGCAGACTGTCTGTATTATGGCAACGTTTAAGGCATGCTTTTAAAACAGTGCTGGTTCAGTGCTTGACAATCTAAAATGAGACAAACTGAAAAGAGATCTTTATCTTCTTCGATAAAACAGATACTGACAAAGTTAAACTTTGGGGCACTGTGATAAACGCATGATACTATAATACTCAGCATATCAAGAACTGTTAAAAATCACAATAATATTGGTTTGTGAGTGAAGTATTGCAGTAAGGTATTGTGAGATGCCCGGTGCTTCCCTCCTTTGAGGTGGATCAGCTAAACCTAAGTGACACTGGGTCATATAACATATAACAGGACAGCGGCAAATGTACAACAGAATGATTAAAAAGAAAAGAGTCGAGGTGATGCAATGGCCTAGTCAAAGTCCAGACCTCAGCCTGGTTGAAATGCTGTGGCAGGACCTTAAAACAGTTGTGGACCACAATGAAATGAAAGACACTGTAAAGAACAACGGGCCAAAATTCCTCCACAGAGATGTGAGAGACTGATGGTCATGTAGAAACTGTTTGCTTTAAATTGTTGCTGCGAAAGGTACTGAAGAACTTGGTTTTTCACAGACCTGCATAGAGTGCTGTCGAAGTTTTCTTTTTCACATAACTAATCTACAGAGACTGTACAGTGAGCAGCTTTTAGTAGTTTGTTGTAGTGCTGTGTTGCACTGAAATACACTAAAAATCATTACAAAAACATGGATCATGAACACGGTATAGTTATTGTTGTATCACCAGTTTTCTTCTGTGCAAAAATGCATTCAAAGGGAGAACTAGCAGCTTTCATTAAATACGTGACCTGACTATATTTCGACATATTTATTGCATTAATGCACTGAAAACACAGCCTCAGGTCTGTGATAGAAATCAGCAGTGAGCTTCCTCAGCACTATTCAGAACTCTACCCAATCCTGATTATTTTTATCATTTTTTTTCTTTCCTCCTTACCATCCTCCATCTTCCTGACACTTTCTGCATCTGTGTTACTTCTGTTGTGTGTACAGGGTATGGTTTTGTGGACTTCGACAGCCCTGCAGCAGCTCAGAAGGCTGTGGCCTCGCTCAAAGCCAGCGGAGTCCAGGCACAGATGGCAAAGGTAAGCTCCGTCACACGCTCCAGTCTGTGGTCTGATTAACTTGGCGGTGTTGGTGTTGATGAGGTGGTGTTGTAACTCCTGAAGAAAACTGATTATAGTAGATGGTGAGATTACTTTTTTAATAGCTTGCTATCAAAACGATGATCAAAACTTTTGCCGTGACCGCTTGGTTTACACGTGAGTAATACTTTTGGGTTGACTCGAGACTGACAGCTGCAGGTTTGCTTGAGTCGGTTTGAGATTACTGATCGAATTAGTCCTGGAGTTAATTTTTTCATGGCAAGCAAACAAAATGACGCAGATTAAGGCTTGACTGCCTTCCTACATTTCCACAATCTTTCTTTGCTTTTTGGTCTTATGTGGCCCTTTAGTAATGCTGTTTTATATTCAAAAAAGCGTGTGAAAGACGGATGAGATTAGAGAAAGTTTGTTAAATTTATATGCATGCGTTAGTATATCTTATAAGACTGTATAGTAGCAGGGAACACGCCTATCCTTCTTTTCTCTTAAGGAAAGCATGCAGGTTAATCTGCAGTGTGCGCATGTGTGCGTGTTAGAGGACAACAATGCTGTGACGAAACGTGGACCTAACCAGCACAATCACATTATCCTGCCTGAGAGAAAGACGGAGAGACAGTGAATAGCCTGTCTTGTTTTTAGATTCATTAAAGCTGTATTGCTGCATACTTCCTTTTCTAAATGAGAGAGGAGTGCAATTAAAAATGGGCCAGTCTTCAGGCACCAAGAGCATCCCATTGAATTAAACAGCAGCAAGCCTTTGAGCCACCTTTGCCTTGCTCTTCTATTAAACCTCTTTTCATTAGACTTCCATCTCTTATTTTGTTCGTAAAGGCTTAGGGGTGGTGGGTGGGGGGCGTATTGGGATAGGGAGGAGCAGGGTTGATGTGTTTAGCTGTTATAGAGGGGAGAACCCTCGACTCCTTGGAGATTGAGTTCTCTGGAGGGATGGAACGGAGGGCAAAGAGTCCATTTCAAATGAAATTACAGACTTCTTACAGTTTCATGAACTAATTATGCAGAAGAGCTGCTGACGTCCCACATAACTTTCCCAGATCAGTGAGCAGTAAATAAATCTTACCGTCTTAAAACACATAGCAGTGTTTATATAGCAGTTCAATGAGATTTTGTTTAGGCTAGCTGAGATGGTAAGCTTTGATGTTGCGTCTAATCTGCAAGATAGTTAAGTCTTTCAGCCAAAGTGAAGGGCGGAGAGAGAGAGATGATCAGCTTGTTTTAAAGAGGGATGAAACATCTAAGACAAATATTACCTATTTTGGGGTTTCGGGATGTTTGGATAGCGTCACTACTGAGCCAGTGCTGGCCTTAAATGTCATAGCATCCAATCTGCAAAGATAAATCTAGCCAAGCATGCCATATGCATATCACTTTTAAATATCTGAAAATAGGGCTGGGCTATATCATACCGTTCAGGGTAATACCGGTGTAATTTTGGGCAACGATAGGAAAATGAAATATCGCGATAGAATATGGGTAAAACGCGCATTCGCAGTGCCTTTGTTTACATACGCACTTGGCGGCGATGCAGAATGAGAAGAGCGAAAGCGGATCGCTAAATGAAACGGATGGACCAGAATTGGTTTGTAAAAATGCTCCAACTTCAGTGGTGTGGAACTGGTTTAGCTTTCGTCCGTCAGATACACAACAAAGCACTATTTTTGGTAGTGCATGCTAGCAGGCCGTCGTTATTACCGTGTTGTTTGGAAAATACGGCACACTTAAAATCAATCCTTTGATTTTTCTGAAAATCAACAGTGCCCTTTATAATCCCGTGGGTCTTATGTATGAATTCTGGTTGTGTTTACTGACCTCGAAACAATTTTATGTGGTACACGGCGCTCGAAAATCTGTCTAATGTTTTAGTACGACTTTGCTAAGCTACGAAGCCGCACCGCTTGATGGATTGTCGGAGCATTACGGCTATCGTAGGCAGGAGCCTCGCGGAGTGATACGTACTGTGCTTCAACATAATATTACCGTATTGTGTGTGTAGAACCTCTTTTTAAGTTTTGTGGATATTATACATGGTTATGCTGAGGATATGTCGGCCAGTTTCCACTGGAAATGCCTTTTGGTTAAACTGTCAGCAAGGAATTTGCACTGTTACATTTTTATTTTTATTTTTTTACTTTAATGCACATAAAAAACAGCTGCTTGTTTAAGTGAAAATACATAGATGGGGTTTTTTGCACTAATAAAGTTGTGGAGTTGTAAAGTATTTTGTCTAGTGTCAATTATATTGTCAGTTATATCGTTATCGCAAATTTTCAAATGTATATCGTGATAAATATTTTTGGTCATATTTCCCTGCTCTATCTGAAAACATATTCTGTGTTGAAAGCATTTGTTCAGATAAATAAAGGCAGGGTTATAATCCCATATTGAGAAGATAAATGGTGTTGATCTATGCAGCCTATATAGTATAAAAATTATATCTCCCAACTTTATATTCTTATTTTATAGTTACTCCCAGCTACCAGGAAGCACAGAGGCTTACTATATTCTGATGCAGTAAAAAGCATGAGATCTACTGCCTTTTAAAACTGATTGGAAGAGACTTGAACATAGTAACTGGCGATAGAATAGGTTTTGAGAGGAAGTACTATATCATTGACCTTGTTTGGAAGGATGAATAAAAAAATGAATCTGTAGAGACAAGAAGAGCATGGAAATTGCTTATCTGTGGATCTGGTGCTTAAAATATCTTTTCTCTTTTCCTTTTTTTTAATATAAAGAAAGGAAAAAGGCAAACATGATTGTGAATCTACAGATCCCAGGATCTAGGTTTTGCTTAACTTCCTCTGCAACGGTATAAATAGCTAAAAAAAACAAACACTTAAGAGCCATTGTTGGACAAATAAATCTACACGGGAGACAAGATGATATGTCATAGATGTAAGCATTTGTGCCTACAGGAGCTCAAAAGAGAAATGGACTACACCACATAATGCTTATAGCCATCCCGAGTGTTATCTGCGTGTTTGTTTAAATGCCGAACCAGCAGTTTGGTCTGTCAAGACAACGAATCAGAAATGTCAGACAGGTTTATACACATGACAGACGACAGAAACGAATCAATGGGCAGCAGGAAAACCAAACACGGGAACCATCATGCTGCATGACAGATAATGTAAGAGATGTAGGGGGCTTGTGCTGAGAGGTTGCATTTAGGGCAAGACGCTGGAAATAGCTTAAAATAGAGCTGGAAGCAGCAGTATATGTCACAGCGTAAGCAGTCCGTGTTAGCCATGATTACAGTAACTTCCTGACATCACTCATGAATTAATTAGAGCACAGTTGAAGCAAGATTAGACTGCCTGTGTGTATATAACTGGATTTACTGCGAGAAACCTTTATCCATTAAACCCTGCAGCTTGCACTGACATCTTCTTTTGTAGCAGGTGCATGTTTTGGTTGTGAAATAAATGAGACGAGAAGAAAACACAGCAAGCCAAGATGAGAGAAGAGACAAGAAACTGTGTGTATGTGCGCGTGTCCTATACTCACTTCCTCAGTCTTCTTGGTAATTACTGTTGACCTGAAAGATGATTACTTCTACAGCTGTACTCCCTCACGCTCTCGCCAGCTCACTCACAGTTAGTTTTTCTGTCTCCCAGCCTCGTTCTTGCTTTCTCTTTTTGTAAGAGTATCTGTAGGTTGAATCCCCCTAACACTATTACACAGAGTACAGCGAATGATTTAAATTCTAGCTCTGATTTTTAACCAACATGTGAATCGGTGCTTCTCTGCATTTTATACACTACAAAATGTTTTGTGAAAAGCATGTGTAGCCCTGTAAGAACATTCAGCAATGTGAAAGTATTGAATATTAAAATTCATATCAGGGCATTATTTTATTTTGCAAACACAAAATCACCTAAGCCCCTGTGTGTGTGTGGGTGGGTGGGTGGGTATATAATAAGTTACACAGGGTCAAGGTCACTATGCTAATTAGAGAGATGGTACTACTGGCAGTGACACTTCACACCTCCCTCCCTTATTCTCTCCCTTCTTTCTTCTCCCCTCCACTTTGTCCTTGGCGCCTCCTGTCTTTGTATTCACTTCTCTCTCTCTTTTTTAACCCCAAATCCCACCATTTAATCCTATTTTAGGGGTTGGTTTAGTTGCCCCACGCGTCCGCACACACGCACACACTCACACACACACACACACACACACACACACACCCTCCCCATTTCCTCTGTTGTACGTTTCCCCCAAACCGTGTGTGTATGTGTGCAGCAGGTGCTGCAATGCCTCCTCCAGAGTCGTTAGTTACAGGGTTGAGAAAGGACAGTGTGTGAAGGGTAGAAAGAAAACGAGCACTCGTAAAGTTAACGACACTGGTTGACTGTCATTTATCTGCCTCTTTTTTTTCTTTTTTTCTTTCATTCTTTCTTACCTTTCTTCCTTCGCTCCCCCGGACTTTATTTACTGATATAAACGGTGTGCGCAAGCTTTCTTGCATGTGTACTGCTTTTATGTGCCTTTCTGTGTGTGTCTGACAGCTGAGGTTAGTGATGGAAAGAGGTGGCCAGCAGGACCAACTGAGACATAAAATAAAGATGAACCAGACAAAACCACATACACAGGAAGACAAGAGCATTTCTTTTCCCCCCACTCTGCTTCCTGCTTCTCTATCACTCTGTTATCCGTTTGTTTCTGGAAACCATGTCACCTTATTTTTAACCTGTTTGTTTTTTCCTCTTTTTTTTCTTTCAGCCATTTGTTTGAGTGTATTTTTTATTTTGTCAGCCAGATATACAGTAATACACCTGAATACTTTCACCAGCCAACACATATAATGTAAATGTTGGTGTTATTCTGCTTTGTAAAGAGCAGCCTGTGACTGAAAAGCCGAGTTTTAAATTGAAACCCCTGGGCTAGGTGTTGGGGTAATGTTCCTTTCTTTTGTTGTAAAATCTGAAGTGACCCATCTCTTTAGAGGACTCTTCTTTTTATAAACTATGTAGATTATTTTTGAATACACAGCTATGACAAAGAAGGTTGTCTCTGTGCATTTAAACAAAATGTATTTGGATTCTCTATTTGTGTTCAGAGATATCAACTATAATATTTCTACATTCTTTAAAAAAACATGCCATCAACTTGCATTGCAAGTTGCTTAGATCTGAGTGGTTAAGGATGTTATAAAGCTGAATTTACTGTCTTTTTGTTAGACCTGACAGCCCCTAGCCAAACAATAGCAGGAAGAGGACATTCAGGAGGAGGACAGAAAGGAAAATAGGAATGGGAGGGATCCTAGTGAGTGAAACCCAATCGAATTAAATGTAATCTGGCCTGAATGTGCACAACCATCAGCTGCTTTCCAATCATATTAACCCTGCATTACCATCCCTTGGCTTTGTGTGCGCACGTGTATGTGCATGTGTCTTTTTATGTTAGTGTGCGTAGAGGGTGATGGGAGAGAGAGAGATGTAGGAGTTAAGTGGATAAGTGAGAAAACAAAAGAAAGAGATGGACTGGATGGGGGAGAGAGCGTGAGAGGCAGGGAGACTGAGAGGAAAATGAAGATGAATATAGGTGTTTGTGTGATTAATGCGCCGCTGTTGCATTGCTAATGAAAAAATATTTCTCATCATTACAGTAATCATGATAATTCCTAGTGACACATAACAGTTTCTTCATTTTACTGCTTTACTAAGTTGTGTATTATGCCATCAAAAAAGATTACTTGCACAACAGTAAATGTTAGAGTACTGAAAACAGAACTGAAGTCTTTGAGCATAAAGAGTACACGAGAACATGTATACTGTTTTTGGTAGAGGCCTTTATAAATCTGTATAATGTCAATGTTCTAGTTAAATAACAAAAATGGTAAACACTGAAGATGTTAATAAAACACAAGTGACTCATTATCCGTTGGTGACATTTTTTTTCTCCCTCCTCAGTGTACAGTACCGCTAAAGGATAGATTGCAAGAACCTGAGGTTATTGAGCTTATGCGATATGCAGCCAAAAAGCATTCTTTCGAAAGGCCCTGGCTCATAAATACTTCATTAACAAAAGTAATATCAGTAAAACGCTTGCCTTTTTTGAGATGGCAGAGCAGGCAATAAAAACAGAGGATACTTTTTTCTTTTTTGGCAAACTTGTTGCTGCTTACACCAAATGCTGATAATGCAGCATTTAGATAATGCAAATGCTGTCATGGGTTGTTCTGTACTGAGTCCTCCATAGGTCTTTTGATGAGGCAATTTAGCAAAAGAGGCATTATATATGAGTGTGTGTACATATATATATATATGTATGTATATATATGTATGTATAGATCAAAGTCCTTGGTTGTTAACTTAAGTTATTAGCTTCATAACTCTTAATTTGCTATATGTTTTGTAGTCTCTGTGGGCAGCAGTAGCTATCACATGAATTCCACAGATCCCTGCATCCCTGACATCACAAGTGAAGTGTAGATGGTTGCTGGTGGCTCAATCACAGTTTTTTTTTTTTTTCTTTCTTTCCCCCAGACATCTTACCTTCCTCACAGCAGATGGAGCCACATGTTTGATGTGGCTCCATACAACACATGCCCTTCCTGACACAACCTTCTTAGGGATTTGTTTCCTCCTATTCTCAAACTTGGGATCTATCGCCTGTTGTGTAAATGTACAAACCACTGCACTATGAAGCTGGTGTAATGGCCAAGAAAAAGAATAGCAAGGTGCTTTTGACTGGGATAAATTGTTGGTTGGCCACTGATTTATTTTCACATTTGGTGACCAATTGCAAGTATTTGTGGACCAAAGCGATTCCACAGGTGGGAGGCCACTTGTCTCTAAACAAGCACTATCTGACTCTGATGATTTGCAAATAATTGCCATCTGATTTATAAACGCAGCCAGTACATTGTAGTAAATCTGAGTCACTTTGAAAGAGAACTAAAATAGAGAGAGAGAGCATCATGGAAATGGAATCAGGCCCATATGAATCATGTTTGCTAACAACAGTACAGGTTGGGGATGAATTTGAAGTTTGTCATGTTTAAGAAGACAGTCAGTAAAGGATGGATTCCCAAGCAAATGCACGATTTGTTTGGTGGTGAATGAAAGCATTACATCTTCATAGCCTCATATTTCAGCAATGCAACGCAAACAGCTACAGCAATAACATGTGAAATTATATTATTTTAGAGGAATTACATAATACATTTCAAGCAATTTTCTGTCATTTTGTTAGAGTAAGATGCTTTTCAACTACTGAATGGCTCATTAAGAAAAACCCTTCAGATTTGGTTTCACGCCAGCATTACCCGCGAGAGAACGGAAAACAAAGACGAATGAGGGAAGTACTGCCATGAACAGAGGAGGGATGGAGTAGGCAGCTAGAGAGTGGGGGTGGTGCTTGGTTTGATGGAGCTGGGTTGAGAACAGCTCTATAAGGACGGAGATAACTGGAAAACACTATAAAATGCCTATCCTCACATTTTCTCCCTCTGTGGAATTAGCCTTTGAGTGGGCTGCTGGAGCGAGGGAGGGTGCGTGCGGTGATTGATGGAGGGAGGGAGTGGGAAGCCCAAACTGTAGCAAGGGAGGGTGGAGAGAGATGGAGTATATGTGGAGTGGGCAGCCTGAACTCTGAGAGGGAGGAAGTATAAGAAGGAAATAAAAGGCTAGCAGAAAAGGAGGGTGTGAGGAAGAAAAGGGTGGTGCTGCATTTACAATCTTTTTTTCCCCACACACTCAGTGGAATACATATGAGTGAAGTATATTAATGGCAGTGAGAGAGGCTGTGTGAAAGGTCCCTTTTTATGGGGACACTATTGCTTCTATTTTTTGATTGGCTGTTCGGTCCTCACATCTCTCATTGTTATTGGTGGCCAGGCACGCTCGTTGTTTGTCATTGGGCAGACAGCATAGTCGGCTAGGTTCGCAATCCGATGGCATAATTCAGCCATCGATCAAACTTTGTGGACAGCAGTAGCCAAACTGCTCCTCCAGACAGAGACGGAGCCTTTAGAGTGGAATATCACAAATCAAATGCTGTAACCTTTTAGTACGCCTGAGTCTGTACATGCCCACTGAAAACCAATGAAGCCTTTTCCTCTCGCTCTGCCATGCAGTCTGACTATTCTTCACTTATCTATTTTTTTAAGTATTTATTAATTTCAATTACATATCTCCATTCTGCCTCTTCATTTAGAAAAACCTCTTCACTGAAATCCTTGAAGTCATTTGTGCTTGTTGATTTAGAGGGTGGTGCACAGAGTTGTGGTGATTGTTGAGTTGGACACCTGCAATGCTTACCAGTTGCTGTCACCTGGATGCCTGGTGGCAATATCTTTGAGACTGATTACAGCTGATAATGACCACTCAGTGGGACGATAACATTTGAGTTGGGTGTCCTTGTAACATTTACTCAGATGAAGGATTTGTGGTTTCAGAGAAAATGATGGCACTTGTATGCTAGAGATGTATTGCATTAATTACCTCAGCTCTTGGTCCTGTTGTATTTTTCTAATGATTATTTACTATGTGCAATTTCACACATGGAGGGTTTAGATATGTTATAGCTACTCCACCACATTTGTAATACAAGGTTCCAATTAAACTATACATAATAAATTGCAGTGAATTGTAATGCTAGTTGTAGTGTGAGTGGGGTTGTTAGCAACAATTATATAACGAGTACCTAAAAAAAATCTTAATCTTTCTGTTGACAGTGTTATAAATACGTATGATTTATGACCTACACTTTATTTGAAAGAGTTTTCCAAATATATACTAGTATCTCTTTTCAAGCCATTGGTTAGGACAGTTGAGAAAAACCTCATGTTTGAAAGTGAGATGTCAACATTTATTATCGTGCAGTCTCTTTCGCTCCTGTTGCATAAACTGTTCTTCGTCTGCATCATCTGTCTCTTGTTGCATATCCCTCAGGCAAACTTTAGCTGTTTAACATCTTCTCCAATTTTGACTGGAGCAAAAACATTGATAAAGAGTATTGCCCACTTAGCAGAATGATTGCTTGGAGTTTTGTAGAATTATCCTTGTGTCCCTGACACAAGTTTTCTTAAATCCCTTCCATTGCAATAGGTCATTCCATGATTATCTATTTCTCCTGTTCGCCATGTGTTTGAGGATGCACTAATGTTCTTATTATTATTCAAGTAAAACCTCAAGTTCCACTCAAGCTTAATAGTTAAGCTCTTTTGTGTAACGGAATCAGACTACAGATTGTGTACTGATGCAGTGAAGCAACCCCAAACAGCATAACATTTCCGCCGCCATACTTCGCAGCCGGTTTGACATTCTTGTACTGAAAAGTTCTTTGATCTGCACTCTGCGAGTTACTTGCAGTTCAGTGTGACCAAATTTTTCTGTTCTTGTAGACTTCTTTAGGCATCAAACAGTCTGTTCCAGAGAAGAGTGGGGCGGTGGAGGGTCACTTGCCAGACTCAAAGCTAGACAGAGCTTATTTTTGAAGGCCTTGGAGAGCTCTTTAGATCTTGGTGTAGTGATACCACATACCTCTATAGCAACGAAAACAACAGAATCAAGATGTCAGAAGTTTTAATTATCCAGGGTCTATTTGTGTGGGGAGACCCAAACAGACATGGAGAAGATCTGTCGAGAGCGAAGTGAAGGCCGCCGGAATGACGTGGACCCAGCTGAAGAGAACGGCCCAGAACAGAGTCCGTTGGCGTGGTGTTGTTGCGGCCCTATGCTCCACCAAGAGTCTACAGGAAAATTGATTGAGGGTCTATTTGTAACTCCTCAAGGAGGTTTGTATTTTTATGGCAAAATCCTCATAATTTGAGATCTGATTTATAGATTTTGTATTATAAAAATGTGTTTTGATAGCATGGATCTCTTTTTAAAACCATATTTTTATACTTACTTTAGGCTAACTTTTTTTTTCTAATATTTTTGTATGAAGGACTTTGATATTTATCTTGATGAGGTCCTATAGAAACAAAATTGTACTTATTTTACTTAAAGTATATGAACCTTGTCATCTGTTTGATTGTATCTCTAGTTTTAGTTTCAGATTTATTGAAAAAGTTAGCAATTTAACATGGGATGTCCCCCAGGTTTCATTTCAAGATCTTTTTCTAGATACACACCAAATGCTTCAGATTTATATTGGATGCAAATACAAACAAAATGCAAAGATTGTAGAGGTGAAACTTCATTACAGATAAACTGATATATTAAATGTCAATGAATTTGTTTATATTAAAGCTGATATAATCAGTTCTGTAAATGTGCCAAGTTGAATTGATGCTTGGTAAGGACATAAATAATGTTGCTTAGTTTGAAAGAGCCGTATGACCAGACTCCATAATTATGACCTTTGGCTGGCTTAATTTGAGGGTGCAACTAAAAATGAAAATGATTGATAATGTCAAGAACTTTGAGAATCCTAATGACAGCCACTGGCTGTCTTTTTTCAGGAACGTTCACATTCTGACTAGAGAAAGGAAATTGGACATTAGCAACCAAAGTTCAGCATGAGGGTAAAAATTCCTGGCTCATCCTATGAATGTTAAATATAAGGGTGGTTGGCTCTCTGCTGCTATGCATACTATTATAATAAATCATATGTAATTGCTTGTGGTTTTTCCTTTGTGTGTGTGTGTGGAGTGTGAGTGTTGGTAGTGGGGTTATTATTAATTATTTCACTGCATATTCCTGGTTATCAGATCCTATACATGCACAATTTGGGGTAATGCCCCTGAAATAGAAGACAGGCCAGGTTGTTGCGGCTGCTCCTAATGACGCAGCTTTAACAAGGTTCTGTCTCAGGAGGACACTAAACCTGCTCAGTTTGGACTGGGAGGGTTTAAGAACCCTTGTTAAGGCATAATGGCTTTGTAAGAGGGGAGGATGTGGTCTGTACATATAAAATGAATAGATGAGTGTGAGCCTGCCATCATGAGGTGTCCTTGGTAGAGGATATGATGGTAATTAGACTGCTGTTTTCTCAATGGTGTTCCTGTGATGAGACTATTTAAACTCTCTGCGTGTGTAGGTGTGTAGTTCGGCAAGGGTGGGATGCGCGTACATAGGCATGCTCATGTTCATCTGTATGTGCATGTGTCTTCGCGTGAGTGTGCATGAATGTGCGTATGTGTGACTGCCCTTTAGTGTTTGCTGACTCAGGCTGGTTTTCCCTTTCTAAAAGTAAATAACCTTGGCCCAACAAGCTGTCAGCTGGCCCCACTGTGCCCTCGTCCCGACATCAAAAGATGGTGAGAAAATCTCTACTCTCTCATCCTAGCTCCTCGGCAACACACACTGAAAACGCATCTTCACAGCGACCACATACTGCAAATGAAGTTGCATCTTCAAAAGCCCATCTCCTGATGCAAAACGGCTGCAGCTGAAATTCTTTTTTTGTGCTTCCATGTTACATTAATTCCATTAAATTTCTCTACATGTGCTTTGAGTGTCTGTAACACAGACACTCTGCAGCCAGAGCCCTTGGTTCAAACTCTCACTCTTGAAGTTGAGAAAGAGGATCATTTGCTGTACTATGTTTTTTTTGAGCGTGTAACATCTATGGCTTTTGTTGCTTTTCACAACAAAGCATAACAACTGACAATGAAAAGGCAACATCTCAGTGAGAGAATCCCAATATTTAGTTTTGAAATGTGCTGTGTGACAGTGGTTTCTGTGTAGCCCAAATCAACAGAGCTGGGCCAAATAAAAATTTAAGAAGGGGATCAAGTTGGCAGTATTACAGATGTAAATAAAGTTAGTCACAGATTTGTTTTTATGTTTTGTCACTTGTAACATTATAGTGCTGATTATGTTTCTGGTATTGCAGGTACACCAGTCCTTTCTATTAAAAAAAAAAAAAAAAACAGTTCGAATCATGTGCTTTAAAAAACAATATGGGGAAAAAACAATTCATGGTACCCAGTGTTTGTTCAGTTATTTTTACTTAATCAAAACAACCCAACAGCAGTGTGATTGTTAATTTATACTCCCTGTGGTGCAGAAAACTTTCAGGGGAAATAAACAACACGTCACATTTTGGGTGGTTAATGGACACTGCTGTGTCTCTGGCCCTCTGTTTATTATTGTCAGTTTGGCTTATTTCGTTACTCAGTGGATATCTCACTCCTCCTTGTTTTTCCTACACCTTTTCCCTCTCGTTTTGCTCCTCTGTCTCATTTTTTTTCTATCTTCCTGTCTCTCTCCCAAGCCAAACAGAGGTTAATCCCTCTGGTTTCAAATAGAGATAACCATGGCAACAGGCCACAGCTTTTGAGCTTTGGGTCTGTAGGACAAAGGCATTGATCAGGATGAAATAGTGTCATGTGAAAGCACAAAACACACAACTGGCAGATGTGTACACATGTGTGTGTGTTTGTATTGGGGCCAAAAAATCCTCTAGTGTCTGCTCAGTCACTCGTGTAGACTGTGTGAAGTATGCATTTGGTGTCTAATAAGTGTATTTCTGTTTTTAAAAAGTTAATAGACATGCTGAGAATTAAAGATAAGGTCAGAAGTATGCATTTTAGCTTAACCTGTGTTTGGCACTGAAGAGCTAAGCTAACTTAAACTGCACAGTGTCCTTGAGAAAATGAAACCGCAGAACTCCATTAGAGCTGCTCAGTGGCCTCTTACAGAAAAATGATCTGTGCAGGAAAGTAGGTGTGAATGTTTAAGAGTGAAATGATGGAAGTGCTGAACTATTAGATTAGATGCTAGTGCTTTGACCCAAATAACACTTTTCATTCAGGCCACTCTGATTGAATCACAGTTAGGAAAATAAATATTCAGAGTTGTGGAGGAAAGTTGCACTAATGCTGTTTTCCTTTATTTTCATTGCCCTGAGATTAAACTTGCCTTCTTGCAGCACACAAAGTCATTCTCACATACTCACGCACATACACATACTTGACCTTGATGGTTGGATTACAGCGAGACTGATGTAGTCAGAAGAGCAGAGTTGATGAAAAAGGTCTTTTATTGAAGTGTAAACCAGTATTTCTCTCCTCTTGAACTTTATAGCTGAGGCCAGCGGAAGGTGTGGGCGGATACAGACAGCTTAACCGTTATACAGCAAATCTACCAGCTCGTCAAAATTTCTGCTGCTTTCATAAAGTACTACAAGTGTTACATACCCTGGTATGACAGCCACATTTTTTTGACTTTTATGGCAATTCAATGAAGTTGAGAGTACGGTTGTAGCACTTGCCTTAAAATCCTGCATTTATACTTTTTTCATGCATTTTCTGAAAAAATGTTTTCATGAAGATGAAACGAATTAGATGGTATTTTTCCTGCACCAGTTTTCAAATGGCAGCTTCCTTTACACTTATGTATCTTGGCATTTTTTCATGTAACATGAAATAATTGGGGGGAACAAATACATCATTGGATACCTCTCATCTTCTTTCAGTTTGATTCAGAACTCAGAAGCGCTTAGCCAGTGCTTCTGAGTGTTTTAATCACTGCCAAGAGCACAAATCTTCTCTTACCTTGAATTTTTCAGGACCTTTTTTTTTTTATATAAATTGTAGTTTCCTTTTAATTTGTTTTCTCTCTGGCTGTGGCTCTTCACTTCTTTTTCTAGTGCTTTGTCTGACAAGCTATATACCATTTAAGAAAAGGGGGGACAAAGGAAAAGAAATGCATTTTAATAAGTTTGTCTGAAAACTTTCTTTATTAATTTTCGCTTTCCTTATCCGAGAAAGTGCTTCCTCAATGATAATCCAGCTATCCAGCAGGCCTTCTGGTTTATTGCATTTGTCTAATGAAATGCTCCAATACAGACAGACAATCAAGGAACAATTCAGTGAAAGTAAGAGATAGAGAGTGGGGGTGGAAGAGGTAATGTGTGAGTGAATTTAGGAGCTGAACTTCACTTTGTTTTAATCTGTTAAAGTAGTATTAAGAGTAGCAGAGTTACTGTGAAGGATGCAGACCATGTATCCAGGACTGCAGGCTTTGAATCTTTGATTGTCTTTGTGACTTTTCCCTGCATTTTACTGACACACTGCAGGGTGTTATACAGCTTAAACACTCCTGTGCAAAGTGCTGACTTTATTTAAAGAAAAAAAAAAAGGAATGAAAACTCCAGTAGCTATAATTGGTTATTGTTGCTTGTTAACACAAAACACTTGTTTTGCTCATTAGAAAACATAGGGGCACAGTTAATAAATCAGCATTGTGTTGTAGTTTAGATATTTGACAATTTCAAGAATGATAATTACTACACTTAGTATAAGCACTCAGGATCTGATCCTTCCTAAAAGATTGCCTGAAATAGCATCAAAATGGGGGAAAAAGATGATTTAAGTGACTTTGAATTAGCAAAGGTTTACAGAGAACCTTCTGAAAATGAGAAGATATCCAGTGGACATCAGTTCTCTGGGTGAAAATGCCTTGTTGATGCCAGAATGGGATGGCCACTATGAACTGATAAGAATGCAACAGACAATACCTGCAGAAGAGCATCTGCTACAGCAGGAGAAGGCCACAGCGTTCTGTTAGCTAATAGGAAAATGAGGCTGCATTTTGAACAACAAAATATTGGAAAACATCGCCCGGTCTGATGAGTCTCGATTGCTGCAAGATTTGGATGGTAAATTCTGAATTTGGCATAAAAAAGTTGAAAGCGTGGCTCTGTCCTTAAACCACCACCTGGCAGGTGGTATAATAGTTTAAGGGATTGGTTTTGGGGTGGGGGTTGTTTTTTTTTTTTTTTTTTTTTTTGGAACAGTTGTTGCTGACCATGTCCATGCCTTTAGTGTACCCATTTCCTGATGGCTGCTTCCAGAAGGATGAGGCTCACAAAGCTCAAACCATCTCAAACTAGTTTCTTGAACATGACAATTCACTGAGTTCACTGTACTTTAATGGACTCCACAGTCACCAGTAGAGGACCTTTGGCATGCAGTGGAATGGGATATTTGCATCATGGATGTGCAGCTGCCAAATCTGCAGCAGGTGTGATGTTATGTTAATATGGACCAAAATCTCTGAGGTGTCCAGCTCCTTGTTGCCCCTGTGGCTCAAAGCAGTTCTAAAGGTTAAAGGGGTCCAGCCCAGAACTGGTAACATGTATATTTCGCATGCGTTCTGCAGTCACGTGATAAATAATCATTGTCATCTATTTAAAATCTCCTTTTGCTCATCTCTTTTGTTTACCCATCACTTCCTCTCCAGAAGTTCTGCCTTGATCATTTGCAGTCAGTGTGACACCTCTGGGTGTGTGTTTGTCTGTGTAGTTGTAATCATTAACAAATCCCTCTGAAGTAGCTTTAAACAGCCCTTCAAATGCTGACCCCAACCCACCACACACACATTGTTCCCCACCCCACATACTCAAAGGTGTTACATACTCTGTGTACCTGCAGAGTGACAGACAAGTCCTCGCCTTGGTTCCAGGTTGTATTAATCATTTAGATTGAGGATTTCCCCCGAGCCCATTCTTTCCTCAGGCAGACAGTATGACATCAGGCTGATGAGGCCTCGGATGACACAGACACATTCATCAGACATACAAAAGATTTGTTTCAAAATCTCTATTTTTATGAACATTTAAGTCTTAACAATATCTTTGTTGTTCTATCTCGTGAGACTGGAAGCTCTGTTGTTGTTGTTGTGAAATGTTTTATGTCGTTAACGGCATTTCAGTGTGCCCTATTTCTACTGTAAAAGGTACAAATTCTTGATCCTTTTATTGTATATTGCATTATGTGAGGCTTTCAGGTGTTGCTCTGTCACAACCGTGGCAGAAAAAAAATAAATAAAAAAAGGTTATTTAATTTAGTTTTGTTTCTCCTTGTTTCTCGCCTCCTTCGAGAAGTTTTTCTTTGTCCAGTCGTTGGTTAGAGGTAAATGGCACAAGTGAAATTAATGGGAAAATATAGCTAGGGAAAATCACTGGAATCGTTCGGTTAATATAAAACTGAGGCATAAAGAGTGAAGAGGTTTTGTGTAAATTTAACAACATGATTTTTCTCTGCCAGGCTTTTTACTTGGACTTCCTGAGTAGGAGAAGAAGCATAAACAGTTAGAAGCTAAATGTATTTGCTTCTTACTGACTTTTTGCAAATGCATCCACACGCAATCTCTAAAAGCACATGTCGCCAAAACACCACATAAAACCAAGACTGCAGAGAGACACACGCACAAAAAGTGGCAGGTGCATGAAAGTAAAATACTGCAGTGTGTGTCTGTGTGCAGTGGTATTAATTATACTGTGGGGACAAATTACACAATCACATTGTGAAGACATGTGTTTGGGGATAAACTCAAAGCCCCATTAGGCAAATAATTACATTTTAGGGTGAAGACTTAAGGTTTAATTTTAGGTTTGAGTTAGGATAAGGACTCGAAGGAAGATATTGGTTGTGATTTAGGTTAGAGTCGGTCTTTAGGAAATGAAGTTAATGTAATGTCCTCTGAAGTGATGGAAACCTGACTGTGTGTGTGTGTGTGTGTGTGTGTAGGCCTGCTTCAGTGATCATCTGTCTGCATTCCAGGTAATTAGACTGGCCAACAGCTGAGTCCCATTAGTGTTGATTACAGCATTCAGTACTACAGAAGAGAAAGAAAGGGAGAACTAAATAGAGAGAGAAGTGTGTGTACAATGTGCACACAGGGTGGGCTGTGGAGGTGTTTGTGTGTATCATCCTTGTGCTTGGATTTTTGTGTTATAGTACTATCTTCCCATGGCTTACTACCTTGCGTTCTAGCAATCGGCTATAAGGAATTAATGTAACATTTGTTATATATTTTCTTTAAAAACTTCTCAAGGAGGATCCTCAAACTTTTTACCAGTCAGCTAAAAGCATAGTCTTAATCCCAACAGGGATCACTCACCTGTTTCTGCTGGCTTCGCATAAGATGAGAAACTTGGGATGAAAAAGAAAGCAACAACAGCCACATAACCACAGGAAATGACACCACTTCTACTCAGCTGCTAGGAATCAGGCCCACACTCATAAGTTACATTTGTGTGGTCACTTTGAAGAATAAACAGCAACAAAAAAAAAAGCAATATGACTGATGGAACGTTACATCTGGACCAGCGTTTTGTTTAGTCTATTGATGTCGCCTATCTCATGATTTCTGTTCTTCTTATTTCAAATCACACCCAAGGGAAATTAAATTGCTCAACTTATGAAACCTTCTTGTCTGTATCCAGTGAAGGAAATTTACTTAATCCACACAAGGCTTTTCTGTCTCCATGTCCACCTACACTCTTTCTGTCTTCCTCTCCATGTACTTGTGTCTCTTTCTCCTCTGTCTGACCCTCCCTGATGGTTTCAGTGTCTCAGGATTGGGTGATTGATTCCAGCTCTGGGCGGCTGGAAGACGAGCAGCCTGCACACTGATGTGCAGCAGGAACTGCACTTTGTGACGAATTACTGGCCTTTTAATACACAGTAGAGACAGAGTAAAACATGAGAAGAGTGGAAGAGGCCATATTGAAATTGCAATGCCAGGACAGGGGAGAAGTCCAAGAAAAGAGGGAAAAGGAAACAAGTAAACATGTAAATTATTGGATAGATGGGTAAACGGATTAATCACTTTATGTGTAACTGTGAGATCTTTGTGTGTGTGTAGCTCCAATTATCTAGAAAGGCATCTCCTAATGCTTGAAATGAGTCATACAGAGTGTGAAGATGCAGTGTTAGAAGCCTGTGGAAGAAAAAAACTGTCCTGTAATTGAATTAAACATTGAAACATAGTCAGTCTCTCACTTAGTCAAGAGTGATGCCATTTCTTTGAGTCATCAGGGTTTCTTTGCCACTTCACAGCCACTAGAGAGTCACAGAGTGGAAAACAGCTTTTCTACTCCTGAATATATTCTCATATGTCATCACTCGAAAAACCTTGAACTACAGTTTTAATGATGCTGGAACATTACTGCAATCCTTTAAAGGTTAGCTAAGCTAATTGACCTTTTGTAGCCAATTAACCAGAGCAGAAAACTGGAATTTACAGAGTGCGTGGATTTGTCTCGTTTTTATCTTATTTATTTTTGATTGAAAAATGTGTGTCTTTGGAAGTTGAAAGCATGTGCCCCACTCCCAGAAAGTTGATTCTGGTCATCTGGGCGTAGCGTTTTCAGTGGGAGAGGTCACTTGGATGAGTGATGAAACGTTTCTCCCTTTGGAAACGCTACGCCCAGATGACCAGAATCAACTTTATGGGATTTTCTTACCTGGATGATTAAACATGCATCAAGGCATGTGCCCTATTGCATATCAAACCCAATTCCGTCAAAATACTCACACATCCATTAGTAATAAATTGACATGTAGTTGGAAGTGCAAAGCAGTTTAATATGTGTGGGTGGCGTATCAAAAGCGTTAGAATTACTACAAAAGATGCATCCCATGTATCGCTACAGCTGGGTAAAATGGCATCTTGCATAGACAATTTTTTTAATCTGTCTGTTACAGACACATAAACACACATATCTTAGAAGCAGCTGCAGCTGCCATTGCTACGATAATATGTACTGACCAGAAACTAAATGATGATGTAATCAGTATCCAGTGTTGATTTCAGTGAGCTTCCAGTCATGTCGAAGATGTAGAAAAGTGTATATCTCCATGGCTAATGAAACCCTGGGGATTTCAGGGTTTAGGGTTCATAAAGTATTTATGGTATGTTCATTAAGTATTGATTAAGCCGTTAGAGAGCATTTAGACACTCAGACAATCATTATGAAAGATTAGAATTTAAGGAAGAGCAAGATGAAAGAAGTTAGAAATGCAGACGCCGAGAGCTGGCCATGAGAGATGAGGGAAAATGACACAGAAGCAGAGAAAAGTGGAAGGAGGACGGGAAAAGAATGAGAAGGGAGAGGAGGGAAATTTCTGCCCTTTAAATATTAATTAAGCATTCAGATAGTGTTTTAGACAGCAGGACTACCATTATAGGAGATTAGGTTTTAATCTGAGCAGAGAGGAGGAGCAAATAGCAAGTAGGGGAAAAAAGGAGAGAAAACGGGGAGGATGAACAGATTGGAGGAAGTTAGAGCATTGGAAGGAGGTGGGTGAAGGAGAAGTAAGAATGGATGGATTAGGTAAAAAGGAAGACTCAACACATAATGCTTTCTCAAATCAGCCTGCTGGTTGAAAGTGGTCAGCTGTCTGTTTTCAAAGCGTTTCTCTGTCTACACTATGTTTTTCTTCATCTTTCCTTCCATCCATGTTCAATTCCTGCTCATTTCTTTAAGGGTCGTGGGAGGTAATAAAGTGTTAGTTTTGATGTGAAGTGTTGGCATTTCAGATATGAGCTGAATTGCGGAGAAAATTGATGCTCGAGTACCGCCTCAGCTCATGCAGACTGACACTCAGACTGATCTGGCATTTCTCACAGATATTTAACCGTTGCTTTGCCCTCGCTTTACCCTCCAGCTCCTCAGCAGGTGCCTTTGCCTTGCAGTGTAACCAGGAAGGAGCATTAGAGGCATAGACCTGTTATAATAATGCAGCAATGAGGTTTAATGGGGCTGAAAACACTGGCTGACTAGCTGGCAGGCAGGCTACCCAGTCAGAGAGAGGCACAGTTGGTGTGAAGCAGCTTCCAGCTTGCGACAGATGTTACAACGAGAGAGGGCGAGTGAGACAGAGAGAATGACGTGGGGACAGAGGAAGAGAGAAGTGAGTCATTTGCAACATGCAGAGTGAGAGATCACTGTGAAGTAACTTTGTGCAAACAGCAACTTTAAGCAAAGTCAAGTAGAGTTCATTCACGTGTGGGTGCTCCAGAGCACCTTAGCTCATATCCCACTTGCAGTGCAAATGCACAGGTTGTGCAGAAATCTGTTTTGAAAGGAGGTATTGTAGTAAAATTTAAATTGTGACAGTAAAACATTACATTGCCCCCATTGATTTTCATGCTCATCTTCCACGAGATTTCCCCCGATGGAGCCAATAAGAATGATGGAAAGGGAGCCTAAAATTTTTAGGCATGAAAGACATAAATTTAGAAGAATAGTAGTGAGGTTATGGCTTCCCTCTTGTTTTTTCTGCATTCATTCCCCTTGTTAGAGAAATTACAAACTATATGGAAAATTTGTGCCTAAACAACAGCTGACCCAGTTTTTTCTTCTAAAATTGGCAAACTGCTGAAAGATATTGTATAAGACACATGATGACCAAACTGACCACAGGGTTAGAAAATGTTCTGGTTTACCATTTAATCTTTTAGTGGTTTGCAAACAGCAGGAGAGGGATTCTGTCAATGGTACCACAGTAAGAGTAATGCACAGCATAGAGTCTGCAGCTTATTTGTTTGAATGACAGAAATTCAGACTTTCAACAGTCTAATTGCTGTGTTTTAGTTTCCTCTGCGATTTCTCTAGTGGTTTCCTGTAACTTGGATGTGCAGCGATACAGTTTTGCAGCTTTCTCCCTTATTAGCTTTAGAGAGTGTTTCACTGCTGAATCTTCTCTTGGGTTTTTACAGTTTAGAGAGCCTTAAAACTGGTTGTGTATTGTAACAATTTTTCGCATAGCTATATAAATCCACTGGATATGTTATATTAAGGCTTTGGTTGACAAATAATAATAGAGCCTGACTGATGTAGGATTTTTAAGATCGATGTGATACTGATATTAGGTGATTTAAAAATCTGGAAATCTGATATATTAGCCAATTTTTTTTCCCCCTTTCAAAGGAAACATGATCAGATTTCTCAGTTATGTGTAGTTATTTATTTAATGATTTATGCTCTGCCGAACTCTGATTGGATCAGCTTTGGTTGCTTAAATGGCATTTCAAAAGGGAAGTTGCAGAGTGCCTTCTGGTGGACAAGCTATGCAACATCAACATAAAATGTTTGAAGATATTTTTTTTTTCATGTCTCTTTGATCTTTATTAAATTTTCATCTATCGCCTGTTATAAATGCACACACCAATATTTTGGCTAATAGCTAATATCACCCAACAATATTGGCCTGCCAGTATTATTGGTAGATTATTTCTTCAAAATCAAAGCTCTGTGTTGAAGCAAAAATGTATTTTTCTGTGTTATTTTCATTACTAGTAAGCTCACGGTATCGTCAGACACACATGGTTGTTTGTTTGAATCATAATAAAAGGTCCTTGAGATCATCTTTGTGTGGCGATAACATGTTTAACCTGCTTTAAAACTCAGGTGCCTGCATTAAAATACTCATTTTTCTTTATAATGGGCATGAAGACATCAACCCCTGTCCTTACTGTGCTTCCAGTGTCTGTGACAAATTACAGGAAAGAAAAATGGAAACTGTGCCACTCCACAGTAAGTGGACCCAGTAGCTTTGTTATGCTATAGAAGGAATTTCTTTGGAATGGTTTGGGAACTGTCCCACCACCATCATCAAGATAAGGGTGGGGGGAAGGTAGATGCAAATCAATACAAACTTGCTTTGGTGATATGTTTTAGATTTCTTTCATGACTGAAATAATCTCTTCTAGGATGGGGCTCAAAGGGTCATTGAATGGTTTAATCGGCATGAAAATTATGTGAAAAATATGTGAATTGTATGCCTTCATGGTGACCTTGGTAAAGATTTCTCAGAACAATTCTGTCTCAGAATAGTTTCGTATTTCTCTGCAGTAGACCCAAACCATGCTCACAGCACATCATAGCCACTGGCTCCCCAAGGTTTAGAAATCAGCAGTTTGTGTGTGTGTGTACATGTGTTTGAATACCTTTGTGTTTATGCAATAAAAGAGCTACCTGATGAGCCTGTCTTTAAATCTAAATGTTTTCTTCATCCACTGAAGTCTTTTCTTTGCATGCACCAGAGATGCTTGGAAAGTGGGAGACCCAAGCTTGGCAGACTGTGACCGAAGCAATCTATGCAATCAGTGACTCAGAATCAGCAGAACGACTTCAGTGAAGAAGTCTGAAATATTTTACCTTTCTTTCTAACATCTGAATATATCTCTCCATCAGCAAGGGTTTTCCTTTGGCTGAGTGTCCAATGTAAGATGACACAATTGTCTTCCCACACAGAGCCTCTGACTTTGGACATACTCCTTTACATTTGCGTGCATGTTTCTGTGCGCTCCCATTTATAAAAGCAGTGACAGACGAAAGAAGCAACATCAAAGCTGCAGAATTTTACAGCTGTAGTATCTGTCATTGCTTTCAGAGTCATCTCCCTGAAAGAGTTACATCACTGAAATCATCAAAGTCTTGTGCTCGCTTCAGACCTGTGTAAAATGTAGTTTCTCTGCTTTTCAAGACAGACCTTATTAAAATGTTTTCATGATGAGATCAGTGTTTCAAGTCTGTCTTCAAACTACGGTCAGGTGGGCGTGTGGACATAGAAACAGACTTTTTTTTGGCTATATTCATTGGTCTCTTTCAAACAAGGAGGACCCCTTGGTGATAGGGCTGTTCGATATAACGATATATATCGGATGACGATATAAAAATGTCTATCGTTTAATTTTACGCTATCGTTTGTTTCGTGGTGTTGCAAAATAAACTGTTTACGGCAATATTTTCTCATCATTTTGATGGTCACTGTAGTGGCTATATTAATTTCTTGAAGTTCTCTCTTTCTCTTATATTTAATATAACCACACTACAGACCGACAAGCGCCTGTATTTATGCATTGTCGTTAGCAACAACGATGGTAAAACCATCGCGTCACGTGTCCGCTTGTTTATTTTCCACATAAACCTTTCACAATAAAGCTCAAGATCCTGTTGAGACTTTTCAAAATAAACTGAACCACGTGAAAGAGTATGCATAGTGTTTACGGATGAGAAGCAAAAAAGAGCCACCAGGTGCTAAAAAATAAACCTTAAACTCAAACGTTAGAACAGGCTTTTCCCCGCAGCACGCCGTGTAATAAATACTCACAAAGAAAACTGCAGCTGTTACAACTTAGGTCTAAAAAATCTATAGTTTCATGCATCGGTTAAAACACTCGACACATACACGACACCCAGCTGGAAACACTTCACGCAAGTCGAGCTGCCCGAGATTCACAGAATTTACAAAAACAATGTTACATTTTTGTGATTTATATCGTTATCGGACGATAGATATCTTATATCGGGACATAAGATTTTGGTCATATCGCACAGCCCTACTTGGTGATGTACTCTGAGTCAAAGTGACAAAACCTACTGCCCTCAAGTATTTTAAATTTTTTTTACCTGAAGTTAATATGATGCTTCAGTTATCTCAGGTAGTCAAATCAAATGGTTATTTTTGAGTTTTACTGACTATGCAATATTTTCTTTTGCTGTCATCCCTTGACAGTAGCTCAGATATGGATAAATGTCCATATAACCCCACATAGGGACACACACGCACACCTTCATACACGTCACTACCAGTATCTTGCGCACACACATGCACACCTTCAGACAGTAAGTTACGTTTTGCACAATACTCAGTATTTTTCATGTTTCCATTGAACTGTCTTCTGTCTGTATCATCCTGTTATGTCTAGTGTTGCACTGTCTTGTCTTGGTTATTTGGGCAATATTTGCACATTGCACTTTACATAGTCCTCTGTTTGTTATGTCATATGTAGCACCAGGGTCTTGGAGGAACGTTGTCTCGTTTCACACTCTACTGTACCACCGTACATGGTTGAAATGACAATAAAAGCCACTTGACTTTGACATAGGGAATTTCAGACTGACAGAACTTAAATGTTAAATGGCTGCTTGATTCAGTAGATGGAAATTATTTAGTCAAATAAGAAAAATAAGTAGTAATTATTTTTGCAAAGTGCAATGAATGCCTCCTTGTTGGTTTTCTTTGCTGTGCAATAAAACTTTATTTGTAATTGGTCTTTATGGGTTATAATCGTAGCCATTATTAACTTGCTCTCCAGATTTTTCAGTAATTTGCAGAGGAATGGTCACTTTGAAGAATCTTAGTCAGGTTTGTACACTGTAACACAGAAACGGCACTAATGACGGTTACTAATGATCTTGTCGTGGTCTCCGACAGTGTTTTTGCTGTCCTTGTCCTGCTTGAGCTGAGTGAAACATTTAGTATAGTTAGTTGCAGTATTTCACTATAGATACTAGAAAACAACACTTAAGCAAATGCAAAGCTTTGATTTGTACTTTTGTTAAAGCTGGGACAGATGCTTTTCACCTTATGCTTCCTTATGTACAATGATTAGAAAACACTGCAGTTCAGGTGATATAGTTATCACTCTACAGTGTAAAGCCAGATTACAAAAATCAATTAAACTCCAGGCATGTACATGTTTAATTTTCTGCTTCTACTTTCTACCTAATTATTTTTGTCGAGCTTGTGTCCTTCAACACAAACATTAACCATATCCATGACTGCCTATCGTGGATGTGGAGCCCATCCCAGCTATCATAGATCGAGAAGCAGGGCACACCACTGGACAGGTCGCAGGGCAAGGGGCTGGTTCCCTGTTTAAATCCAGAATTGAATTTAAAATATTTACTTTCACCTACAAGGCCCGAATGGTCATGCCCCATCCTGTTTCAAAGACCTCCTAGTACCATGTTCACTGTTGGACCATAGGCCTAATTGTGGTTCTTAGAACTTACCCTAATATTCAGCTATTAAGGTTTGGGAGACAAACTCCATCTTTACTTGATGAACTTGCTGGACTTTTGTTTTTACTCACCATGTGTTTACAGTATATGCCAATGTTTATATTGTAGGATCTTTACCTTTACATTATAAAGCACCTTAAGACGAATATTATTGCTGTGAACTGTTGCTTCAGAAATAAAATTGTGTTGAATTACAGCATGTTACACGCTACACACTATTTTTGCTTTATAACAGCAGAATTATGTTACATATAAATGAGTAGTGACATTATTTATGTTATGAAATGTCTTGTAGACTCTGGAAACACTTATCCTCGCTGATTGTGTCACAATGCATTTTAGTTTAGAAAAAGCCAAGAACGGAAATTGTAGGTTTTATAGTGGTCGTGAGTCAAATCTGCCCTCATGATTTGTAAGATATTACCAAGCTTAAAGTGAATATGTACATAAGCATTGCATAAGCATTACATTACAGCAGTTGTGAGTTATGAAACATCACAAAACCATTTACAGCATCAACAGAAACTCTTGGGGAATGTCTAATAATGTTCATGAAATTCTGAAGTAATAGATTGAAATCATGTTGTTATGGACCATGCATGTATTGTACTTAATCCTTTGTTTTAAAAAAAGAAATACCACTCTGTCAGACCATTTTCTAGATTCAATGCTATTTTAATTTGTAAGCACCACACACACAGGCTTTGGTCTCCTGCGGAGGATCATTTCAGTGGAGTGCTGCCAAGCAGAGCAAAAAATAATTGAAGTATACTAGTATAACTAACTGAGAAGCACATAAGGAGGAGGTTCCTTCATTCCCCTGGAAAAATTTAATACATCTCTGTTAACATTTATGAATCTGGAGGGGGTTTCCTTATTGCTTCAGGGGTCTGAGCATAAAGTGAATGTTCTGCCTTTTCAATGAAATTTTTATTCCCATTCGCAAAGATATGCTTCTTCTAGAGTTAAATTCACAGATATGTTGCAGTGGAGTGTTCAGTCATAAACGTGGAAATAAACAGCTTAACATTTAATGCATTTGCATGCATTTGGAAAACCAGATTTGGGGGATGCAAAATAGTCAGCTTCTGAACCTTTTACACAAAAAGCAGTGTTAAGTCGACGTCTATTTTCCATTGCCATCACTTTATATTTGTAACACATATTTTAAGAAGCTAAATTAATTATGAATGAATAGATGAAATGGTTATTTTCCTGTAACATAATATTTTACCCATTTGCTCTATCGATGAGCAGCCATTTTACTGGCTTAAGTTTGAGAGAATTAAGAGTTAAGTCCTGAGTCACCTCTCATTTCATATTTTCTGAGAAAATAGGAAACAGGTGTAGAGATTTACTGAAATCTGTAAACAGAAGACAAAATTGTGACAAGCTTGAAAGTCAATATTTGGTATGGCTCTGCAGAGGCCAATCCATGACTGATAGTGTGTGTGTGTGTGTGTTTAAATCTGAACTTGCTGCACTGGCTGTGAGTTTGAGATCATTGTTATGCTAAAACTGAAGCCACTGCCAATTTCCGGATGGTACTGTATCAAAATCTGGCCGTACCTTTCTGTGTTCATAATTCCATTACTTTCGACAAGCCCTCGACACCACTAGCTGGAATGGAGACACTCACCGTTGTACCCCTCTCACCTCTGAACATACTGACGACATACGGCCTGTCACTGACTTTCTGTCCAGTGGAGTGATGATTTGGCACACCTCAGATTTTTCTCTTCGTTTCCCTTCTCTAAAAATGGCTCCTTGCACTGACACCATTTCTGATGAGTCCTCTGTGAACAGTAGATGGATTACCTGAAGGTCCTGAATTTTGCTTCTATTTCTTAAGGACATGACTTCCTCCAATTGTCCAGTTTCCTCAGATACTTTTTTTTATGGAGCACATATTGCACACCATGCTAATAGATGATAAATTTGCATGTAATAGCTCTTTGGGAATCACCTTGTTGGTACAAAATACAGTTTTATGCCCTTCAAACTGTTACAATTTTTCATATACTCCACTAAACAGAGGGTACCACCTTGTTTATTGCAGCAGGCTGCTACCAGATAAGTGCCTAAACATACAAATTTAAAAGTGGTTGTTTGCCAAGTTGCCTGTTAGATGTAGACAGAAGACACAACACTGGCTCATTTGTTTAGTTTGATTCCTTTATGCTTGAACATTCATATGTCATTTTTAAGTGGCTTAAAAAACATTCCTAAGAAAAGGTGAAGTACAAGGACTGGACTGAAAATTTGTGAAAAAACAGCCACTGTCCACTTTTGAAACTCTGAAAGACCCTCGAGAAAGCCCTGTTGCTCAAAACCACTTTAAAAAACGACAAGAACATCTGCCTCCTTGAAAGCAAAATATGACGTGCTTTGCACATTACTGTAAAACAGATGCATCTGCTCTTTTCTGGTTTGAATTGACACTGATTGTTCAACCTCTACCCCTCTCTCTTCACAGCAACAGGAGCAGGACCCCACCAATCTTTACATATCTAACCTGCCTGTGTCGATGGATGAGCAGGAGTTGGAGAACATGCTGAAGCCTTTTGGTCATGTCATTTCCACGCGGATACTGAGGGATGCCAATGGCCTTAGCAGAGGAGTTGGCTTTGCCAGGTACTGCAGGGTACTTGGGATTCTTGAGTTACTGAGATTATGCTTTCCACTACTAGCTTTGATTTTATTTTATTTTTTAAAATATTAGATATTACTGCACTGCCTTAAAGTTCACTGAGGGGAAAAAAATCACTTGTGAATTATCGACCATATGTTTATTCTGATTGCTATAATTACATATTGGGCACAGAATGAAAAAATTGTTAATATAATTACTATAATCCACATTCTTTAAGATAATTACAATGTGATCCTGAGCTGATTCGTTTCCATTTGCAGCTGAAGGTATTTTAGCTGTACAGATCCACTTTGAATGTATGTGTATACGGAGGGGGGGCCTTCTCAGTTGCATCCTAGAGTGTGTCAGTGATTAGAATGAAGTCAGCTACATTCAGGGTCACTGGCTACATGAACAAAACCCACGACCCACACCGTCATGCGTGTTCACATCCCGAGCACACACACAGCCTCTAACTCTTCAGTCACCGTCACCGTTTTGCTGTTCTCCACACACACACAGACTGACACACTGGCTTTTGCTTGCCAAGCAGGCAATTAGTCATTGAGCTGTGATTGGGTGAGCAGAGCTGAATAGGGGCAGACAAAGTGGACATGACACACAACAGATCAGACTGAATGGAGCTTTTAAACTGGGACAAAGGAGAGGAAACCCCATAGAAAACAGACACACAGGCATGCACAGTCCTACCTAAGGCCTTTTTCTCAGGCATTCATAGATAACCAAGATGCATAAACCAGAAGGCACTTACAAGACTGCACTTATATCTGGATGGATTACTTTTAAAGAACCTCAGTACCTTTTGGGCATGTTGAACTAAGCAGAATTGTAGCTTCTGTATTTTGTAGCAATTGTCCTAAAGTTCCTCCTTTTATTTTTCTTTATCCCAGGATGGAGTCAACAGAGAAGTGTGATGTGGTGATTCAAAATTTCAATGGGAAATTTTTGAAAACCCCTCCAGGCATGACTGGTAGGTGTCACTCTGAGACTGAGACTACAAATCCTGCCCGTAGACTCTGAACGTTATCCATCTTTGATAAAAATCCAATGTGTATTGTTGAGAAAAGAACTGTGTAAGAAAGGTGACAAAGTTGTGTGGTCACATTTTTTTAAATCAAAGTCAGCGTTATGGAATTTTTCAGTTTTTCATGAATTTATGGCAGGTTTTATAGTTGCAGTCATGCTATAGCTGTATGCACCTTTTGGTGTTACAATGTCAGTCTACATCCAACTCACGGTCAATGCAACTGATAGTTTTTTCTCCCCCACTCGTTGAACCTCCTTGAGCTTATTTAGCAGGAAGATGTGAGTCATTAATTCTTTCTCTGAACAAGATGCAGACTGAGGCACACACGCAATGAGGCACATGTACAAACATCAGACAAGCATCTCCCAAGGCAAACAATCTGTCTCCACATTTTCCCTCAATAAACAGCAAAAACTTGATGCCTTTTTAACTCTGAGCTGAAGACATTTGAAAAGGGTGGGGTGGAGGGATATCACTAGATAGATAGGTGACATGAAAAAAGAAGAGAAAGAAAATGATCAGGATTTGACTGAGGATGTCACGGTATTTGAAGGGAAAAAAGCTCAGAGACAAGATTAAGATACAGAAAGATAAGGTATGGTGTACTAAAGGGAATTCAAAGACAGAGGGATTTGTACTCTGGCAGCACGGTACACACATGCACTGTGTATTGTGTGGTATAGTTGTGTAATTTTATAGCAAATTAAAGATGTATCCATTCCTCCTCCTGTCTGCAGCCTCTGTCCGTCTTTGACAGAAAAATAACATCATAGCTCTTCGTATAAGAATAATTAATACAGTGAAAATCACAAGACTTTGCAAGTTGGTTTCCATGGCGAAGCTGAGAACACTTTTTTCAGATTATATACTGTCAAAGTAATCACAGTTATAGATTGTTGCCTCGGTCCATTTAATCAAAGCTGCAAAGAGGAATCCCACAACGGATTATTATGTTAATAATTTATACATTTATTAACTTTTGCCTACAGTTAATGTGACAAATTACAATATATTTAATGATACTTCAGTGTGTATTGATGCATATTTGAGTAACATGAAGCATTTTCATGCTAACTATGGCTAAAATTATCATGCACAAAGTGAAAGGAGCTGCTCATATTACTAATCCAGTATAACACCCAAGTCTGTAGTCCTTCTTAAACCTGTAATATTTTCAGGTGCGTGTGCAGCCCACAACTTAGTTTTACGTTTTTTTTTAAAGCAGCTAAAAGCTAAACAGTGTACATTTCAAGTCGATTGGTTGGGACTGAACTTAAGTGCATTGCTAACTTCATCAGGAATTATGCTTATGTTTATGTTACTATAAAGTTCACCAAGTTTTTAGCCTCAATTTAGACAACGATTTTTGGATGAATTATATTGACTTCTTTTAAGTTCTTTCCTTGATGAGCTGTGAATGTATGTTAGAATTTTTATGTCAGTACGTCTGTTCTGGGTTTTTTTGCTCCTGAGTTTCTTTTCCTTCTCATTTTTTTTTTAATTTTAAGACTTCATTTTTTGTCTGTATGCTGTGTTGCTCATTTATTTTAATATTAGTTGAGCCATAGACTGAAGTTGATCCTTCATATTTTGTTACAAAAAGATCATATCTAGCCGTGCACAAAAATTCTGTCTCCCCTTAGTAAGCAAAATGTTAAATATCAGCTCTGGGGTCTCATAGCCTCCCTGGGGCAGATACCCATTCAAACAAAATATGTACGAATAAACAATGTGTCTGAGCGGGTCATTAAAATCCAGCTTCTCCAGCCTGCAGAGGCACTGCTGTGCATACTCTTTAACATTCACACACCTGCCGGTCTCCTCCTGACCAAAATTAAAACGTCACCAGAGGGTTTTAAGCGTGATTTTTAGTGTGATTTATGGCATGTTCAAGAAGGGAAGGAGAAGATGTCCTCTGTTTGCTCAGCAGTCCCCTGTTGGTGAATGTGTAATAACATCTTGGTCCACTGCTGGATAGCTCTGTAAGTCAACAACATATCTGTAAGAGTCAAAAAAAAAAGTTCTTTAGGGAGAAGAAAGTGGGTGTATACCTTGTCACTCTAATCGCATCAAATACAAACTAGCCAATATCTCTTAGGTGATATTATAATTTTTGATTCACTGTATGTCAACATGATGAATCAATTTCTTTTGAAATATGTGTGATCAACAATCATAGGTCAGTTTAACAAATCTTTTTAAAAAGTATTATTCATACAGTTTTATCCAATATTAAAAATAATATTTTTAAAGTATTTAAAATTGTGAGATAGTCCTGTTTACTCATAAAAATTAGTGTAATTCCTAAGCAGTAAAGCACCAAGACAAGAAGGAAAGTGAATACTGCAGTGGAACGTATCAGCTTTTACAAGGTGATTGTACACTTTGAGTTCATAGTCAGCTCTTAGTTTACAGTGCAAGTCTTGCATTCAAATACAGTTTCTAAGTCCACCAAGTCACTGACCTCTACGCTGAAAGAGATGTATTGCTTGTTGTTGCCGGGGTTATCTACTCCGTTTACTCATTTTATACATCTGTTGTCTGTGTGTGCGCACATGTGTTTGGATGTGTATAGAATGCTTAAATTTTACTGCACTCCCACACCGCTGAAATTGGGAGAACCCGTCCGCCTGTGTACTCATCCACAAAAGACTTTGACACACATACTGTGCTTATTCGTTTAATACTTAAGAACAAAAGTCTTTTGTTCTCTCCAGAGCCAGGTTTTGTAGATTTATGTTCTGTGTCACTGACAGTCTGTAACATTTCCAAAGATGCTGCTGTGACATTATGACAGGCTTTTGTACTTTTTGTTGTTTGTCTGCTTATTACTTGTTGCCTTAAAAAATGTCATCAAAGGTTAATTCATCTATGCTGGTGCAGTGTAGTCAACAATATCCATGCATGTCACTGAATGAGGATGTTTGTGGATTTTTGCCTGTATTTCTCTGATTCATACCACAGTCTCTGCTTCTTAGACTGAGGTACAGACAGCCAACAGTAATATTTAACTCTTAAGCTTCAGAATGAATGCTTACATTGATCACATGACCAGGACTTCTGTTAGCCCGTTTTACCATAAAGTTCATAGATTTTTGACTCCTATTTTTTTTGTTTATACTTTGGTCTCGCTCTATTTACATTTCATTTAGAATTTCAAAGAGTCTGGGTTTGCAGATCAAAAAGATGTTCATTGCTATTTGACCAGAGAACACACAGGGATGTAGTGTTTAGCACTATCGCCTCACAGGAAGAGGATCCTTGGTTTGAAACTTGTGGTTGATCTCAAGGATCTCTCCCAGTTATTGTGCAGTAGGGAACCACACCATTAAGACACAGCACAGAATATCAGAAGCACAGCAGGCATCTGATATGACACTGATATGACGGACATGGCATGAAAGGTGGATGTGGTTTGCAAAGTGGCTTGCAGGTGAAATTTTTTAAAATTATTTAAATGATATCTCTGCTTCACAGATTAGATTCCTTAGGTATTTATTAAGCTGTAAACATCTTTACCCCTAATCATCAGCCACAAATTTGACATTCTCATCTAAGGTGTAAATTAAGTGCAGACAGTAGGAGTGTTTGCTCTTTGTTAACATTTGATAATGTTATGTCCCCATACTGTGAGGTGAAAACATAATTCTGTTTCTACTTCTTCTTCTACTTCCTTATCCTTTATATTAAAGCTTGACATGATTAAACTTTAATAAATGTTGACAAATTTAAAATCATTATTTAAAAAATGAAATGTAAAGAAATCTGAAGACCATTTCAATGTTGACTTCAAACACACGGTTTCCTTTGGTTTCAGCGGTGGAAGTCTTTTCTCTCTCAACACACTATTCACATCCTAATCACTCACTATTTGTACTGGTCCAGTGACATTTCTTGTTCACTCAGTGGTCACCCCCCCCCCCCCCCCCCCTATATTTTTCTCCTTATCTAATCCTTCTGTGTCTTCCTCTTGCACTGTTTGATATGGCGTATACTGTTGTCGTTTTAATAGCTCTATTTGTCCTGCCTTCCTTTAATGATTAGACAAACGGGACAAGAATGAACCAAATCTCAGAGTTAGCATGTTATCATTCAGTAGTTTTTTATAATAATCAGAGAGCTTTAAAAATGCATGGAGCCTTAAATGTCTCGTAAGATCATGAGGCATTAAGTCCCTATTCACTGGTGAAGCGGCTCAATGCTTTCATAAATGGAAACTGAATTTTATTTGATGTTCCTGATAATAGAGGAAAAACTGAATGATGCTTTACTGAGAAAAAGATTGTGTGGAAGTATTGCACTGTGGGACTTGTAATCTTACATATGTTTTTTTTCAAGGCACTATTTAACACTCAGACACAAGTATGGGTGTAAAAATGTGCTGCTTTTGAAACGGAGACCAAATAACAATGATGCCATCAGGTTCTGATATTTGCAAAATATTTGCTTCCATCTTTGCATAATGCCTCATTAAATACATCTCAGCCTCAATACATTTTATTCTTATGTGACTAAAAGGCTGTTTCATATTAGTAAGTTGAATACATTCACATTTTGTTCCCTATGTCTGTTAATGTTTATGACAGTTGAGTTAACATCCCTTTTTCTTTTTTTTTCTCCTTTCATTTTGAATCCATTTGGTTGTTTGTGTTATTGAACATTTATTGAACCCTTTACTTTTTTGCCTACGTTGTTTGACCAACCTGGCTGTTTTTGCAATTTGGTAACAGTGTTACAAATACATACTTCTTATTTCGGCCTCTTGTGGATTCTTCATTTAGCCACATTTGGGGCTTGGATCCCATTTTCCAACTGAGTGACTTCCTATATTTGCTAATGGATTGGATTTTATTTTAAATACATTTTTTCCCATTTGAAGGATTTGTTCCCACTCATATAATAGACCATTATTGTCTTCATAAGCTAAGTCTTTCTACTTGCCTAAAGACTGGTGCGTGGCTTAGAAGCATCAAAGCTAAGATCAATATAATTTTTTCTGCACCTAACCAGGTATATCGAGAATAACCTTTCATCCTCCCTCATACTTTTCTTTCCCTCCTTTTTCTTCCCATGTGTCCCTCTAGCCAGAGCTGAAATAAATGTATGTTTGCCCTGCTGGAGTTTGAACAGTTTCTTTAGTGCCCTACCGCAGTTTGCAATATCCCACAGCTTCAGCAACTGGTAACAGTATGTGATTCACTGTTCACAGTACAAGCCACCCACCTTTTTACCTATGAACAAGTCCTGTTGGCTGAACATAAAATGCCACAGATTGCAAACTTTATTTCAGATCAATAAAAGACTTTTTTTTTTTTACCCCACTGCATTCACCTAAATACAGACACAATCAGACATGCACATTCTGCGCTGTGAAAAAGCGCTTCATGTCTTATACTTTTGTATATTTTTTGAAACTTAAACATATCAGATCAGCAATCAAACCCCTTAAAAGATGAATTATGATTAGTCAAAAAATCATGTAAAAAGAATTTGTGGCTAAAAGATCTCAAAAAGCAACACCTCGATGTAAAGAAACTGAAGAACCCCCGAGAAACAATCGTTGACTTCTATCAGTCTGGAAAGGGTAACAAAGCCATTTCTAAGGCTTTGAGTTTTCAGCAAACCACAGTTGGTTTATCCCAAAATGGAGAAAACTTGAACCGTGCCCCTGAACGGCAGAAAATGTCTGGTTTGTATCCTGAAACTCATGCACAGCGTCCCATAGGAGGGACGCTGATCCAAAACACACCAGCAAGCTCACCTCTGAATGGATTTTCAAAAAAAAAGGGGCAAAATAAAGGTTTTAGAGTGGCCTAGTCCAAGGCTGGACTTAAATCTTACTGAGATGCTGTGGCATGAACTTAAACAGGCGGTTCATAATAAAACTTTTCACTGTGGCTAAATTCAAACAATTCTGCACAGAAGAGTTGGCCTATACATTGATGTGAAAGACTTATGTTATTAGGTTTAAGAGGCAATTATTTTTATTATTTTTATTTATGCACTATGTTTCTGATATTGTTGCCATTTTTTTCCTTTGTGTGTTTTTGCATTGGATGGATAACATGTTGCAATGGTTGTATTTAACAGAAGAAAGCTGTAGTCAAACAATTGCACGGTGATTGCTGCTGCAAGTCTTAACTAATGAGTACAAATAAATCCCCTGTGTGTGTGTGTGTGTGTGTGTGTGTGTGTGTGAGTGAACATGCACTTGTATCTTCTGACCACTGTAATGTTTCTCTTTCCCCTGTAATTACTTTCCCTTATCATGTAGCTCTTGGCAGGTACTTGCTTAGTAACACCGAGTTCTAGTAAAACAAACACACACTGACACAATAACACACAAATCATAGTAGCTCAGTGTGTGGGTGGCTGGGTCCTTTTAGTTTTGGTTGTTGAGTAGTTTAGTTTGCACATTGTTCTGACGGATGAAGGTGAGAATCATCTCAGAATGACAATAAAACAAAAACAAAGGATAAATATAAAAACCATAAAAGTTGACAAATCAAATAATTTGTTAGTTTTGTTCAAAATAACACCCAACTCTTGTCTTGCAGTTTAAAAGATTTTTTTTTTTTGCACATACAAAATCGCCAGTTGCAGTTAAAAACCAACTCAAAGTAAAGTCCAGATTGTAACACTAAGAATTCAAGCTTTTTAGTAAAAGGACTGAGGTCCTGTGGTCTTCTCTGCAATAAAAGGATCAGGCCTAGTATAATTATGTAGTTTAAATGATAACTCTGTTTGCAGAGAGTAATTTGAAATACTTGAATTTAAAAAAATTTAAACAAAGGTGTAATTTGTAAAACAGTTTTAACATTCTGTGCAGCTTCACTCTGTGAATGCCTCATATAGTTTCACAAAATAATCCTTAAGAACATGTGATTTCATCCAAAAGCAACTTCAGGGGGGCAGTTTAGAGAAAGAATATATATACACAAGTTTTCACAGACTGACTTTGCTCAGATATGCTGCTCATAGTAAAAACTCTTTGAATTAAAAGAAAAAGATCTATGACTTTTTTACTGATTGTACACTGTATGGATAAAAGTAATGGGCTTTAGCTCTTAATTCAGTTGCTTTCACATGGTTACAGACTCAAACCCCTACCAGTGCAGTCTGCTTTTACAAGCTTTTTTGAAAGAATGGGTCACTGAATATAAGTGTGGTACTGAAAGAGGATGGCACTGTTGCAATAAAATTGTGACATTTCTTCTCTTATTGCATAATCAATTTTAAGTAGTGTAAGTGCTATGTTAAAGTGTTTAGGAACTACAGTAGCTTAGCCATAAAGTGGCACACCACATAGAGTTACACAATCACCAAGTGCTGAGGTGCTTAGTGTGTGAAAGTCACCAGTGCTTCAAACCACCACAGCGGCCATCAAGATTAGCAACAAAAAAAAAACAGTGTGTGCAGGGAGCTTTATAGTTTCAATGGACGAGTATGAACATGTAGTGTAGTTTAACCCGTAAGATGGACAGTAAAAATATATAAAACATGCCTCCAACCAAGAAAGTACTGGGATCGAATCCACCAGCCAGCTGTGACCTTTCTTTATGGAGTTTACATGGTTGGGTTTCTTCCAGGTTATCTGGCTCCCTCCTACAGTCCAAAGATATTTGTGTTAGGTGAATTGGCCGTGCGCGCGCGTGTGTGTGTGTGTGTATATGACCCATTGTCTCTCAAAAGTGTAATACTTCCAAAGTCTGGTGACCTGTCCGGTGCCTTCTCTCGGCCCACAGCTCAGCTTCAGCTACACTGCAATCCTAAATTTATAAACATAAGAAAATTAATTGATTACTATTGTTGTTAGTAGTAGTAACAGTATAAGGGAGGGATTTGACCATGTAGTTATTTAAATGATAGCTCTACTAACTAGCTACAAGGGCTTTTTCTCAGTGGTTTCTTAAATTGCTGAGGCAAGTAACAGCTCCTACACAGATTCTAATTAGAGTCATTCATGCCTCCCCCTGAAACCTAAGAAACTGAGCTGAGATTTCTCATACAAAACTATATTTCTCCTATCTGCCTGCTCTATGCTTACAAGGAAAAAAGCCTTAAGAAAAAAGAATGTTGTTGTTTTGGTTAAGGGGCTTCAAGTTACTCCTGAATTCAGCAATTACTACATTTTTTTCTTGTCAATGGATTAGAATTGCATTTTATTGCATCACCCCCATGTCCTGTTAAAAAAAACAAATAAATAAGATAACAATCTAAACCAAATATCCAAGCATTTGTTTATGACAGCGTTGGGTAATTTGATATGCCCAAAAGGATCTGACACAGCTGTACCCAAATTCATCATAAATTCAACACATTGTGTCTTATAGAGCGAGGAGTGTGAACATTAGGGGTCAAACTAGCAATTAAAAGTGTCCTCCTTTCTTTTAAAGCACCCTTGTGAAATACAACAGATTGTAGAAACGAAGCTATGAAAGCAAGCTGAATAATTAATGTGGTGCACCACTTTTATTTGCTTTTCCTACAGGTAATCTTGTCTCTTGATGTATTGCACTTGTTGACCCCTGACTGAGTGGCGGCTAGATTCACCTCCCTGGAATAAATAACATTCATTATTATCATTATCATCTTCACTATTTATGACTTGTCACGTTGTGCTCGTGAATGAATATAAAATGATTTGCAAAGTGTATTGTGCATATTTTTTCCTCCCCAGGAGAAATGCACGATATCATAATTCTGCTCATTCAGGCGTCTCCTGAAACTAGTACATTACAATATTACAATTTCATATTTTTCTTTACTTTTTTTTCATATAGTGTGTTGATAATGCAGTGATTTACATTTCTTTGGCTTTTTTATATTGTATATTCTAGTGCTACACACGAATACTGGTAGGGGCAGTAAGTCATTAATTTTGCTATATTTGCTGTGTGTGTCTTACCACAGTCACTTACAGATTAGAAATGATAAGAGACCCATGTAATATTTTGGAGGTAAGCCGTTGATTTACCTCCAAATAGATAGCCAGTGCCAATCCTTTAAACTTGGTGCTCCATTGAAATTCTGGTTTGCAAGACCAGTTTTACAAATTTGTGCTTACCGTATTTAAAAAAAAAAAAAATACATCAGTACATCCATGGACAGCCTTTTTAATAACTTACACTAAATGAATAAATATTCTCTTGTGGAACAGTAAGTATCCCCTGGCCGTCATAAGCCAGTATTGCCCCCTTTATAAGATTAATAATATTTTCTTGTAGACATTTGCTCAGGCAGAAGCTTTCTGAAATTCCTACAGTTGGGAAATATTTGAGATTTTTCTTGTACGTACTGCTTATTTTGAACCTCCATGTAACATTTCTATTTAAAGTCCATGCTTGGCATGCCTTTTCACAACCTTACATTTTATCTGTTTGAGCTGTTCGTAGGATCGTTATGCTATTGAAAGAGCACTTTTGGTTCGATTGCAATTGTCAGACAGTCTAACGTTATTTTCAAGTACTCTTTGATATGCATGTCAGTGACAGCAATTTATCCGGTTCCTCGGGCAGCAAAGCAACCCCAAACTATAACATTTCTAAAGACATGCTTCACAGTATGCTTGCTGTTTTTCTCCTAATAAGCAGTGGCCTACGTCACACATGTTGACAACTCACCCTTTATTCTTCTGACCCGAGTTGGTGTGGACCTAATCATTTTGGTGAACTTTGGGTTTATTTCATTTATTTATTTATTTATTTATTATTTATTTGTTTTTATTGGGAAGCAAAATGCTTTTTGCCTTATATACCTCTTGTACAACCCACCAGTTGCAAGTTACCCATGTCACAGTTTTGCGGTTGCTTTGTTTTGCAGGTTCTAATTATGGCCGTAATTATACGAATTTTAGAATCAGAAAATAATTTTATCCCAAGTTGTGGTTTAATGCTGACCACTTTTGACTTGACATTTTGAACAGTTTACATCTGTACTTATTGTCACGTAATGTTTTTGTTATATGCATAGCGAGTTTGGCAGTTTTCCCAACTTCCAGCATCATTACATGCCGATGGACATTCATGTGTTCTGTTCCCAATTAAAATAACAAGTCGGAAAGTAAAAATATGCATTTCTGTTTCATGTCACCCTATTTTGTAGACACTGTTGCAAAGAGGATCGAGCATTTGCTTAAGTAAATGAGATGTAAAAATTGTCAACAGTTGTCTACAGGATGATATGAACGCTATTGGCTCTGTGCTCCTTCACTCAAGCAGGCACACACTGACACAGCCATAAAATCATAAAAGGTTCCTTGAGCAAATTACAAGCCAAGCAGCTTGGCATAAATCGACTCTCCACTGGAAGCAATGGAGATATTTTTTTTCTAATTAAAAAACATGTTGGAAAAAACAACTAGGATCTTTTTATTGTTACGTTGTTAGTTGTTCAGCAGTATCAATCTATAGATATTCGTGTGTGAAGCAGTTTGTCCAAGTTTGAGTGCTGCTTCTGGTGTTACACACACTCTCTCTCTCTCTCTCTCTCTCTCTCTCTCTCTCTCTCTCTCTCTCTCTCTCTGTCCGGTAATCAGGAAATGGCAATGGATTGCGCTACATTAACCAGGCACATTGTTACCTACCTCCTGGCAAAACTCGACTCTTACCAGAAACACCCTGCATATACTGCACATACAGTTTCAATCAATGCAAAATATAAAAGTATAAATCCAGGCTTTTGACATAATTGGATTTGCTTAGTTTCCACAGTTCCAGTAAATCTCACTTGTGTTTTATGGTAGTTTTGTTCTTTATTATTTTTGTTTGTTTGTTTGGCAGAATTATGAAATCATTGATACCTGGGGTTTAATAGGGTTACACTCCAGGTATCCAATGAGATGGCAAAAGTGAACAAAAATCTATAAAAAACAAAAACAACTGCTTCTGAAACTGTCCAATTTGTTTCCCCAGATTAATATATTCAACCCCTGCAGCAGCTCCATAGCACTGATGCAGCCAAATCGGTCTAACTTTACTGATGCATATGCATTTGCAAACAGTGGCCCACAGCAGCTGGCCTGTGTTTAATGTTTGAGTCATTTCATAAGATCAGGTATATAAACAGTTGACAGCAAAAACTGTTTTACATTTTTAAGTCTGTGTGGATAAAATGTGTGCTGCTTTCAGGGCCTTAAAATAAACACAACTAAATAAGGTCACTGCAACTCCTGTAGTTGCCTCACAGGAATATCTTGTTGTCATGTTGCTGTTAGGAATATCAAGAAAAACTCTGAGATTAAAAGATTGTTTTTCATCTTTTAGCAGCCAGCTGTCACATCTATGGGTGACGACATCTATGCTTTACAATTCTCCATTCTCATGTTTACGTACTTATTTTTTTAATTACTAATTCTAACAATAAAAGAAACTCGTTTTCATCTGTTGTGCCAGAAAACAAACTGTGCTAAAGCTGGAAAATAAAAAGAAAGTTTCAAAACACACATAATTAATGTATAATTATTTTCAATCAACTGAAGTGTTTGTCTTTATAAAACACAGACAAAGTATCGCAAATATAAACTTGATAAATTATCTGCCATCAATAGCATGGCCTTCTGTCTGTCACAGCTGTGAGCGGAAAAAAATAACAAATGCAGCCTTTATTTTAAAATTGTGACTGAGTGCCAGTGTTAATGGTAGAAAGCTTTTCACATTAAAAAATAGAAATCACAGGACACATGTCTAATAAGAAATAACTTATATTTTATGATTGTATTTTTGTTATTATGTCTAATCAAAAATATCAATGTGATATTTTTTAACTATTTTTGATCATAATTGTTTTAAATAACTTTAAACTTTCTGTGGTAGGTGAACTGACGTCTTCCACTTTTCTTTTTTCCCCCAAATAGCTTCAGTCCATCCATTGTTGCATCCGTGTGACTATCTGTGATTTTTAGTAAAAGTAAAGGTCATTTAATGCATGAAGCAGAGCGGGTAAAAGACAAAGAGAAGCAGATTGATTCAGAAACATGAAAAGCAAAGGATGATAACAGAAGGCCACACCATGTGACCTGTTGGACAAAATCAAGTTAACATAGTTGAATGAAAAAGTTCTTCTAAATGTGTTATAATCAAATGGAAATGTGTCTTTATATCATTACCCTTAGAGTGCCCGTCATGGCCCCAGGCATTCTAAAGAGCTCTCATCTCAGTCTTTAAGCTCTAAATGGTTTTCTCAACTCAGAATACCTCTTCTCATTTTTCACTTTACTAAGATGAAGAAATATTTTCTTGAAGTAGGCAAGATAATTGCATAGTTTATTGTGGCATTCATAATGTGTGAGTCAGTACCAGCTTCAAGATATTGCAATTTGCAGTTGGTTTTTTGTTGTTGTTTTGCTTTTCTTTAAAAAATTTCTATACTACACACAGTGATGATGATTTGACTTTCTTTGCCATTTTATCCTATTTGGCAGTAATTTCAGAGTGCCAGCTTATAGCCTCTTCAAAGATGGATCAGTGAGTTAAAACCTCACTTTGTGGATATATTAAAATAAAATAAAAAACAGAGGCATTGCATAAAGGTATGCGGCTGGTTAAGGGTTAAGAGTGCATAAAATTATGTGCCCTATTCAGTTTCAGGGTTTAGAGTAGTCTTTACAAGCTAAATAGACTTGTCCCAACAGTTTGCCTCTGCTGAAGCAGTATAGCACTTCAGAGTTTTTGCATCCTAAAAAGAAAGTACATTTGCCGTGGTGGCTGTGTGACAGATTTACAGTTGCATGTGGAAATGTTTGGACAGTGACAAAATTGCTCTGTATGCCAACACAACATATATAAAGTTGAGATGCAACCTCGAAGAATAGTTCCTAGTGCTTTCAAGGGCAATATGCCCTTGGTAGAGTCTCTTAACCTCCTAAGACCCGAACTCTTCCATGGCATGCATTTTTAATTTCTCTTTGATATTTTGGCTGATTGGGACCAGATGAATGTAAAAACAAAGAATTACCAGATTTTCTTTTTTTTTTTTTGCCTGATTTTTGTTCCTAAGAAAAATGAGAGCCACATATGAGGATATTCGTTTAAAATTTTGATAGAACAGCAGCAGTATAATGTCCTCATAAGTGGATATCAGGCCCTAGTAGAGCAAAATTAAATGTTTTGGTCTAAATAACTTAAAATGTGATGTCCACATATGTGGACGCCAGGTCCTGGGAGGTTAAGGCACATTGGGCCTAGGTGATGAGCCAGACCCCTACAAAGAAGAAAACCTCTGGGTACTGGGAGCCCCATTCTGGAGCCAGGTCTTGGGAGTACCTCAAGACTCTGTCCGGGTGGCTGGCCTTAGCCTTTAGATACTTGCCCACATCAAAGGTGCTTCTGGATTAATTTTTTTTTAACAGCGAATAGTGGAGACTGTGTTGGGTTAGGTGGTCTTACGATCTCATTTCTGCTTTTTTTTTATTGTGGTTCCTTTGGCTTTATGAGCAAATACATCACTGCACTGGAGCACCTCACGCCAAATAAGAAGCGCTTAGCATGAGAATAAGTATAAGTGTGATGCTGTGGTACTCAATATCAAAGGTTGGAGTGCCCACTCCTGGTCCAGCTGGGAGGAAGCCCTGGGGTTGAGCCAGGATACGCTGGAGAGATTGTATCTCTTTGGCTTGGGAATGCTCCAGTTTCCCCCAAGGAGAGTTTGGGGAGGTTTCTGGGAAGAGAAAAGCCTGTGCATCTCTGCTTAAATTTCTGCCTCTGCAGCACCTGTATAAACAGCAGAAAATTGATGTATGGATGGATTTAACTGAAGAACATATTTAAAGCTATATTTCAAGAGTTTGGAAAAATTACATTCAGTTACCTAGATTTAGTTGGATGAATTAACATAATCATTAATAATATGCAATTTTTTAAGACTTTAAGAATCTATTGCCACGAGTGAATGCTTGGGCACTGTTGCCTCAGAGCCAGAGCTCTGGGTTCAACCCTCTGTGCTTGTATACATTTTCTGTGGGTGAGCTCATTTCGGTCACCACTGGGGAGAGAATAAAACAAAATAACATGCCAGGTTAAATCTGCCTATGTCAGTCCTGGACAGTCTCACAAAAAGATGGCGTTAATGTCAATTTTACTTCCTAGTTAAATGAAGGTTAAAAAAAATACTTGGAGTCTGTGAACAGCAGTAATGGGTTTGCCCCTTTGCCAGGACTTTACTTCAGTTGTATTTGTTGGTGGGTCTTTCTTGTTTGATCTTTGTCTCCTTTAGGGTAAATACAAGCTTAATGACTTTTAAATCATGGAATATTTTAAATATATACACTACCAGTCAAAAGTTTGGACACACCTTCTCATTTAATGTTGTTTCTTTATTTTTACTACTTTCTACATTGTAGATACTTACTAAAGACATTAAATACATGAAGCAAGATATATGGAATTATGTAGCAAAGAAAAATTTAACTCTAAAAAAAAAAAAAAAAAATTAATAACTCTAAATTTGTTTTATGTTGTAGATTCCTCAAAGAAACTGTCGGACTTCTCTCAATGACTTTTTTGATGTAGTCACCTGAAATGGTTTTCACTTCAAATGTGCCTTATCAGGGTTCACTTGTGGAATTTCTTGCCTTCTTAATGGGGTTGGCACCATCAGTTGTGTTGTGCAGAAGTCAGCTTGGTACACAGCTGTCAGTCCTATATGAATGTTAGAATTCATATTATAGCAAGAACCAATCAGCCAAGTAAAGAGAAACAACAGTCCAAGAGTGTGCAAAGCAGTGATCAAAGCAAAGGATTGATATTTTGAAGAATCTAAAATCAATTTTGTTTTTTACTACTCATAGTTTTGATGCCTTCTATGAGAATCTACAATGTAAAGAGTCATGCAAATTTCTTAATCAGTCAAATATGTGAAGCAAAATGCTGGTTGTGAAGGGTACATGTTTTTGGCTGCAGTTGGTTAAACTGCAGCTGGAAAGTCTAAGAAATATGCCCTAGCATCACAGTTGCCATAAAACAGATTAGCGTCTGTTTATCCTCTAAATAGACAAGGCATCAGATATCTTATTTGAGTGTCCTGGTTCATGTTATGGTAATATGTTTTAATGTTAAGACATGTGGCTTCTGAAGCATTTCCCAGAAAATGAAGTAACTGTCCACTCCTGCTTGCTTTCTAACAACTTTTAAAGACACGCCTTTAAAGTAAATCATAGTAAACACAGACTTTTAGTTTTTCTTTGGATAATCCTCTCACAATCTGACAACTTCCTTCTGTTCCACAAACCCTGAGAGTATATTCAGTTTAAGGTTGGTGAACTTAGACATGGAAGGTCACTGTAAGTTAGTCTTATTTGTAACCAAACATTTCTTCTTTCTCTCATCCAGCGAGGGACAGTATTTTCTTTGGAGGACTTAAAATTGCAGTCTGTTACCCATGGGTCAAAGTACATGGAGTTATTTAGCGTATTAAGTATGCCTGTTTGGTTTGCTGTTTGAACCTCGCACACCATGCACTATTGATTAGCCTGTGGCTTTGTTCCTACGTCAGCGTTGCTGTTTTGAAAGCATGGTTGGAGGGGCTAAAAAGAGATGGGGTGATAACTAGTGTTGTGTAAATGTTTGGATTACGGGTGGCTGAGATAAATCTAAGAGCTGAAGTGCTGCTTTCAGGACCAACTAACTTTTAGTTTATTTAAGCTGTAGCATAAAACACTTTAAGTGTAATCTTTTAAATTTAACCTAAAACATATAGTTTGACTTTCTCCTACTTATAAGGTGATTAATCTATAAATGTGTTTGTCCTTGTCTCACTCTATAGCTCCCTCAGAGCCTTTGCTGTGCAAGTTTGCTGATGGAGGCCAGAAGAAGAGACAGACCCAGGTCAAATATCCCCAGAATGGACGATCGTGGACACGGGAAGGAGAGGTGAGGCTTAAAAATATATTTAATCATCAAAAAAAGCTCCCTGGGAGACTTGATAAAATATTCTCTTGGCCTGCTGTTAAATATAGTCTCTTGCTTTTCTCAATTAAAATGAAAAAAACAAAACTGAACACAAGTCTACTGAGAGGACTTTAAAAAGAGAAATTACAGTTAACGAAAACAAGTGGGGGTTTTCAGTTATCAAAAAAAATCATTTAAACTTATTTCAATTACGTTTTATAGCTGAAGGATAACATTTCTTTTATTATAATAGTCAAAGAAATGAGTGATTATGCACAGCGGTGTCCATATTATGTTTTAGGAAATGTTACAGTTGTAAATCATCTATTCTAATAATCTTCAATATGCGGCTGATGCTCCCTTTGACTTCATTTTTTTCCCAACATACCACAGAATTTAAAATCATAATAGCTTGACAGATCCCCCTCCTCTCCGTGGGGTCATTATCCACTTTCATTTCTAGTAAGGCACTGTAGGTTCAGTTAGAGATGCTGCTGACAGTATGAAAGCTGGCACACAAAAAGGTTGTTAAATTTAAAGTATAAGGTCTCTGTAAGGTCCCAATTGCAAAGTTGTTTTTGCTTTTGTTGAAACTCCCACCTCCTGTCCGTCATCTTCAGAAGAAATGAAACCTTGTGCAAAGGATTGAAAGCAGATTGACTGTTTCACAATGCAGAGAGTTCAAAAGTTTTTAGTGTCAATACCAAAGCTTTAATTTACAGAACAAGGGGAAGTGAATAATAATGCTGCCACCCACACACCCCGGTGCAGTTTTTAACAGTTTCCCAGTGTTCTCGTTACACGAAGGTTGGGAAAGAGCAGGGTGGTGGAGTGAAATGAAATGGAACCAGGCTGAAACTATGCACTGTAACAAGAGGCGCCGCAATGAAAACAAGATGTTGCAGTGTTTGACCTTTGCTCATGGCTGTGTGGAGCAGGCACAGATTGCAGCTTTAGTCTTTTTGTATAAGAGCAAACGTATGTGTCACAGCCTGGCTTATCATTGGCCAAAAGGCTGGGCACACCATAAACAGGTCACCAGTCTGTCACAGGGCTAACGCAAAGAGATAAACAACCATGCACACTTAATTTTACCAACTGTGGAAGTGAGCCACAGTATTTGGAGAGAACCCACACAGGCACAGGGACAACATGCAGGGAGAACAGGCTGCCAGACCCAAACCCAGGACCTTCTTAATGTGATGCCACAGTGCTAACCACTGCACCACCATACCATCAATTTTGGTGGTATTTTTTGTAATGTGTCATCAACTAGGAATGGGAGTTAAAAAAACAAAAAAAAAAAAAACAAACTCCAACTGAATAGTATAAAACATAACTCTTAAACAGTCAGAAATGAGCAAAGTCTGCTGGCCAAGGTTAAACATCCCTGCAAAAAATGCGTCTGCTTTTAACCGCCACAGTAAATACCTTAATCACATTATTAAAAAGCTCAACTTAAATGTATTCACAATTAAATGTGTGGTATTTTGCACAGTGGATTTCACATACACAGTGCCATTGCTTGGAGAGTGTAGCTAAATGAGCAGTTAAAGTACATACAGCCTTTTTTCAATGCAGGTTAACGTCCGCACAGCTTTGCAGAAATGGGTAAAGTGAATATGTCATTTTATTCAGATTTCGCTTAAATACAGGCACTCATTTGCTAGATAAAAATACTATGGAGCTGTGCCGGTTTTGTATGTCTTAATTTCCAGAGCACTCTCATTCCCAACGCGTAAAATACAATTTGTCACGTCCCAATGCGTCTCATAGTAACCTGAAAGGTATCCTTCCACTTACTCCAGATTCTCAATTGAATCCAATAGAATGGCACTCGCAGTGGTAACGCGTGCTCCAGCTGTCTACCTCTAACCTTAACCTTAAGCCTATCAGGTAGTGTTTTCCAAAGTGATTCATGAACACAACGTAAAACACATTTGCATGTATAGATTCATTCAAAACCACTGTCATGCCTCTGAACGCCTAAGATACGGACGATTTGTCACATGTCAGTGTTACATGTTGTAATTTTACCTTGCAGTTCACAAAACAAAGAAAGGATGGGCGATGTCATCTGGCGGTGTAACATGTACAAACTAGCAGTTAATTGTATAATGTTAAATGTATAATAATAAAATATAAAATATAATAATAAAAATAAAATCATCAATAAAATCATAAATTTTCCTAATTACTTAGGACTATTTCTGTTGCGAACAAATCAGAATACTTTATTGATCCCTAGGGGAAATTATGAGGGGGGGACATTTTACTTCCCTCTTGTCAATGTCTGTGTGAACTTGAAATAAGTGATGACTGCTTTCAGTGAGACACCTCACACATTTGTCTGTGGCACATGTCTTGACAAGCCCCGCTCGACCCTGAAGCATCTCCTCAGAGGTTTATGCATTTGTCAGAGCCAGGCCTCAGAGTCCAGGCTGACTTATATAAACGAATACTTCTGCTAATAGAGACATCTGGCCAGGGAGATGCTTTGAGGTGCTTCACTGCCTACTTATCTCAGTCAACTCATTCTGATACGAGTCTGGCTTTGGTACAGTGACGTGAATACGTGCGTTACACATGCAATCACACAATTTGTTTTGGAAAATGGATAAGGGATACGCATGCAGCTGTGTAGCAGCACAGAAAGAGATTTGCTGTTAGATGAATGCAAATCCCTGGAGTTGATCAGTTTTTCTATTTGATGTCTAGCAGTGCTTTTTGTTGCTTCTGGAGTCTATACCTACCTACCCAGCCTAGGCTTGGCTAAAACAGTGTTTGTGGAAAAACCAAACACTGAGCTGGGTTCAGCATCAGGGCACCCTTTCAACTCATGTGCCAATTTGGAGAGAAGAGCCTTGTGTAGAATGTAGAATAAGTACAAATGACTTGTGTAGGGCTGATAGATGGTGGTGATGGGGTGGTGACAGAGTAAAAAAAAGATTAGGAGCAAACAGTTGTTTTAAGTCTGGTCCAAAATTGCCAAGAGGTAGTCAAGTGGAAGCAGATCTTATTCAAACCTCAAAGAGAAGCCCAGCCTCAATCATTTGAACATGATAGAAGGACTGAAACACACAGAAACCACAAAGGGGCTAGTGTCACTGATAAATGCTTGGCTAAACATATTTAGTCACTATTTAATAACAGCTTTATGAAGGGAAGAAGGGACAGAGGGAATATAGAAATATACTAATATAATGCTGTTGGGGAAAAAAACCTTTAACTCAAAAAATAGATCAAAAAGAAAAGTTTGGATTGTTTCAATGAGTAGTTTGAGTGCTTTTGGCACTTTTTGACAATGGCCTGTGTGTGTGTTATTACTATTATATAACATTATCTTATTTACCACTGAAAGAGCCGCATTCATCCATACAATACACACACATTGGTACTCTGTGACAATGTTTGTGTAGAAAAAATCTCTTACACTCTCAGGCACACACACAGATAAAATGTGTGTTAGGAACATGGGGGGGACTTCCCAAAAACACTTAAACTTGGACTAGAGAAGGCTGGGATCAAACAACTGGCCTCCTGAGCAGATGTCACTTACCTCCTGAGCCACACCCTTCTTATGGACTTTTTTAGTAATCTCTAACTTTCTCCTATGTTGCGCTGTTACCTCCATTAATGCCAACTAGCGTGGATTTATTTGACTTAGGTGGTAGTGCAACTTCTTAATGTCTTGTTTATTTATTTGAATGCTCCTCAGGATAATCAAACGTGGTATAGTGTGCACTGATTTTCGTAAAAGAAAATAAAGTACCATAAAACTTCTATCCATCCATTCTCTTCCACTTATCCTTATCAGGGTCACACTCATAGAAGCAATTTAGAATTACCAATTAACCTAACCCCAATAATTGCATGTCTGTGGACTGAAGGTAGCTGGAGTACCTGGAGAGAACCCACGTAAACCCAGAAAAGCCCCAGCCAGATAGTGGAGTTAAACTCATACCATAAAGGTTGACTTTTAAAAACCTTTAAGGAGAAACGGTAAAGAAAATCTAAAACGTTACACTGTCTTTAGACTGCTAAAATTTAGTCAGTTTGAACTGGGAACTTATTTTGTTCCCACCTATTTTATATAGTCATATAGCACATGCAACAATCGTCCCTCACTGACCTTCATGTGTTTTATTTTGTTGAGCATGTTAAATAAAATGAGTGCACTTATAAATGGCTCTTTTGCTCAAAGGCAGTTATTCCAAATCATTTTATTGTACATAAGAGCTTTTATCTGGCTTATTTTGGAGTCTTTAGACTACTTATCTATTGTTCATTCAGTAGGTCCTTATATCCCAGTCACTTTTGAATTTTGTGTTGTTTTTTGTACAACGCTCTTGTATAGTTTGCTTTCTCTGTTCATTACACATTATAACGTACAATAGCTATATCCTACTTTATTGTTTATTTAGTTGTATAGAGTAGCTGTATATGTGATAAAGACCACAAACACAAATTGGTTTAAAAGGCAAGCCATGTATTTAACATGTTGGTGTATGTGTTTCTCTTTCTCCAGAGTGGTATGGCGTTGACGTATGACCCCACAGCGATGCAGAATGGGTATGTAGAAAGTTTTTTTTTTCTTTTACCTCTCGCACGAACAACCTTGATCTAAAGAGTATCTCCAAGCTTGACTTTTTACTTACATTGTTACACGCAGCCTGTTCAAGAGTGACAGTATAAAATCCTCCTAAGATCAGTGCACTGAAACATGGCAACAACCTGCAGAAATATGCACAAGAGCAGCTGCATGCAAACGAGAGGGTCACACATAACACACATTAACCCATATACCTGCACTCATACAGAACACACATACTATCTGGCGTTTGCTCTTATTCTTACACCTAACTGATGCAGATGGAGCATTTATTTAAGCACCTATGCATACAAGCTGTCAGAGTTGTAGGTTTTGATTGCAGACAGGAAGATGGGCGTTGTTGCAGTGCTGTTGTAATACTTTCGTCAGCCGAGGCTATCTGCAGTGCTCCCAAGTTGGTTGAGGAGAGCAGAGTGCCTGCCTGTTTCAGGGGGAAATTGGAGATTGGTGTTGTCTGGTAGGAATGCTGCTGGTGATGTGATCCCTGGAGATGCTTCCCTGCAGCTCTGCACTCTTGTTCTTCTCCTCCTTTTGTCAGATTGGTCCGCCACTTTATACCTTAAAGCCACTCTTTCCTTTTATTTTTATTTTTCTAGTTCATCTGAAGTTATACAGTCCTTTTTCTTTTCAATGTTTTTGACTTGTTTCTTGCCCTGTCCACATTGTTTTGTATTGCTCAATTCTTCTCATTCATTCTGTTTTCAAACAGCTGCTTTGCTTTCAGTCGTCTTTGGTGTCTTTCGGTGCGAGTGTGCTCATTCGTGCATGCATAAATGGGCACTCTCACGCAAGCATCTGTGTGCTTGCTGTGTGTAAGCCTCTCCAACCTCTCTTCCGAGGTCATCGTAGCTCCTTCCGGCGAAGCACTAAATGACTGTGAAATGCTAATGCAGCTAATTAGAGAGGCAAAAAGCAGGGAGGGAAGTGGGTTGAATAAAAATGGAGGGCCGAGTAGGGTCAAGAGGAGGGCAAAGACAGAAATAAAGTCAGTCCAAGGAGAGGGGAAAGGTATGAATCAATTACAGGTTTCACTGTGAGCTTGAGGACAACTGGGGTTTTTTTTGTTTTGTTTTGTTTTTGGGTTATTTTAAAGCATGTGCCAGACACACATTGTTGGAAAGCTTATAGTTTGTCTTATCTTAACCTACTTTTGCTTATTCTGAATCTACTAGCTCCCATTAAGTGTACAGTGGGGCAAAAAAGTATTTAGTCAGCCACCGATTGTGCAAGTTCCCCCACTTAAAATGATGACAGAGGTCAGTAATTTGCACCAGAGGTACACTTCAACTGTGAGAGACAGAATGTGAAAAAAAAATCCATGAATTCACATGGTAGGATTTGTAAAGAATTTATTCGTAAATCAGGGTGGAAAATAAGTATTTGGTCACCTCAAACAAGGAAAATCCCTGGCTCTCACAGACCTGTAACGTCTTCTGTAAGAAGCTTTTCTGTCCCCCACTCGTTACCTGTATGAATGGCACCTGTTTGACCTCATCATCTGTATAAAAGACACCTGTCCACAGCCTCAACCAGTCAGACTCCAAACTCCGCCATGGCCAAGACCAAAGAGCTTTCGAAGGACACCAGGAAAAGAATTGTAGACCTGCACCAGACTGGGAAGAGTGAATCTACAATAGGCAAGCAGCTTGGTGTGAAAAAATCAACTGTGGGAGCAATCATCAGAAAATGGAAGACATACAAGACCACTGATAATCTCCCTCGATCTGGGGCTCCACGCAAGATCTCATCCCGTGGGGTCAAAATGATCATGAGAACGGTGAGCAAAGATCCCAGAACCACACGGGGGGACCTGGTGAATGACCTGCAGAGAGCTGGGACCAAAGTAACAAAGGTCACCATCAGTAACACACTACAACGGCAGGGAATCAAATCCCGCAGTGCCAGACGTGTTCCGCTGCTGAAGCCAGTGCATGTCCAGGCCCGTCTGAAGTTTGCCAGAGAGCACATGGATGATACAGCAGAGGATTGGGAGAATGTCATGTGGTCAGATGAAACCAAAGTAGAACTTTTTGGTATAAACTCAACTCGTCGTGTTTGGAGGAAGAAGAATACTGAGTTGCATCCCAAGAACACCATACCTACTGTGAAGCATGGGGGTGGAAACATCATGCTATGGGGCTGTTTTTCTGCCAAGGGGACAGGACGACTGATCCGTGTTAAGGACAGAATGAATGGGGCCAAGTATCGTGAGATTTTGAGCCAAAACCTCCTTCCATCAGTGAGAACTTTGAAGATGAAACGAGGCTGGGTCTTCCAACATGACAATGATCCAAAACACACCGCCCGGGCAACAAAGGAGTGGCTCCGTAAGAAGCATTTGAAAGTCCTGGAGTGGCCTAGCCAGTCTCCAGACCTCAACCCCATAGAAAATCTGTGGCGGGAGTTGAAAGTCCGTGTTGCTCGGCGACAGCCCCAAAACATCACTGCTCTTGAGAAGATCTGCATGGAGGAATGGGCCAAAATACCAGCTACTGTGTGTGCAAACCTGGTAAAGACCTATAGTAAACGTTTGACCTCTGTTATTGCCAACAAAGGTTATGTTACAAAGTATTGAGTTGTATTTTTGTTATTGACCAAATACTTATTTTCCACCCTGATTTACGAATAAATTCTTTACAAATCCTACCATGTGAATTCATGGATTTTTTTTCACATTCTGTCTCTCACAGTTGAAGTGTACCTCTGGTGCAAATTACTGACCTCTGTCATCATTTTAAGTGGGGGAACTTGCACAATCGGTGGCTGACTAAATACTTTTTTGCCCCACTGTATCTCCTGTCTTTTTTTTCTTGCCCTTTTTACTTCCCTTTTCCATCTATAGGAAAAGTCACTGGGGTCACCACTAAATCACTCAGTAATTTTTCAGCGTAAACGCCTGACAGGGCATTAAATCACACTAGGGATCCACAGAGGTTTTAAAATTCAGTCCTGTAATAATGTTCTGTTTGCAATTACATGTTTAGTGCATTGTTTAAATAGCGGTGCCGGGGTCCCCATTGACAGTTGGCTGCTCAGGGCTAATAGCCTACATCAATAACCTTGGGTCTGTCCTCTGCCTTCTGCTTCTCTCTCTCAATACACATCAGTCTAATGAAAATACAATAAACACAATCAGAAAACCACATTGAATAACCTGGCCCTGTCACCTCATTTGTATTCATCAGTGACAGTAATACAGTATCTGTAATGCAAGTCATTTATTAACTGTACAGTGAAAAAGATGGACCATAACACTGCATTATTGTGTTTTTCTCTTGATTCTCATTCATGACAAACAAGTTCCAGTTTGTACTCCAGCTTATCTACATTTATTTAAACCCTGCAATATAATGTCATGTCTAAAGTTGGAATATGCAGTTAATCTCAGGCAAAAAAGAATTGGAGACATTTTTGAAAGTGAGTTGTAGCTTAGAATAGCCATCATTAATAAACAGTAAACTGTAAAACTACTTGGTTAGATCTCCGAATACATGTTGCTAAAAGGGCAATAAAACATTAATAGATTGGAGTTAGTTTAAAATCAGTCTGACTATTTGCAAACCTTATTATCACACCAAGAAATTTGATTTCATCCACCATTTCTTTGTTCCATCGGTAATAACACCAAACTTCACATTTTTACTGCTATTTCTGAAATATTTGGTTTTGTGTATGTTCAAAGTTATTCCATTGACATTAAACCATTGTTTAAATTTGACTGATTCATTGACAATAACAACAATGTATGTAACTTATTAGCAGGACAGTGATATCATAAGCAAAATGTACATATAGATTTTTTTCTGAATTCCGATTACCATTCATGATTAAAATGAAAAGTTCAGGACCTAGCATCGATCCCTGTCCAACTCCAACTGTACATATTGTTTTCTCATAACTCTGGAACCAATTATAGGCTATACCTCTGCTGCCATAGAGCTACAATTCAGAAAACAAAATACTGGGGTTCACAGAACAGTCTTTTTCCTTTTGCACATATATTTTCTATGAAATCTATACTAGCCATTTCTGTAGATCTTTGCTCTTTCTGAAGCTGTACTGATTTTCACTT